>NC_134238.1:47295171-47934771 GCF_965152275.1 Natator depressus
GCACATCCTTCCTCACAGGGACATTGTGAGGATAAATAACTAAAGTTTGAAGCACTCAGACATTATGGTAATGGGAGCCTTCTAAGTACCTAAGATGTCCTACAGGGCTTTGTGTTGCCAGAGTGATGTAAAGCAATAGGAACATCATGGTGGATCTAGTTCAATGAGTCCAATATCTTTGTCCTTAGACCAGGGGTCTCAAACTCAATTTGCCTTAGGGCCATTGCCAGTCCTCAAATCCTCCTGGCGGGCCAATAAAGTCACTGAAGATGGTGTTCAGAAAAGAAAACATTTATATTGTATTTTTTATTTTGAATTTCTTAGAAATAATAAAGCTGTCATACAACTTTATACAATTTATTGCCTGCCAGAGAGTTTTTAGTGTTTGCCAGACACCTGGCAACACTTCAGTTCTGTCAGTTTGTTGATGTTTGGCCTCTGTGACTGAGCAGTTGAAACCTTCAGGATTGCAGCAAGGTGTGGATCAGATAGTTGTGTTCGGTATTTTGACTTGTTTATATTCATTGTGGGGGAAAAAAGTGAGGCTACCTCCATGGCTGACTTTGCCTGGCAACTAATGATATCTCTGTCCCTCTCCCCCAGTTAATGGGAGCTACGGGGGGCGGCGCCTACAGTGGACATTGCTGGCAGCATCTGCCTGCGTCCCTCCCGTCTCTCTTCTGCGGGCGGCAGTGGAGAGGTTATGGCTGCAGATGGTCTGCGGGCTGGGAGTTTGAGACCCCTGCCTTAGACTGTTACCTGGTTTCTCTACCATCTTGCACCTTCAGGGAATTTATCTTGATAGATCTCTACACACACCGATAAGAAACAATCAATTCAGTTATCATGATATGAAATTTAATGTGAACAGAAAGAGATGTCTCCTCCATCCTTCCCCAAGCGTGTCAACAATCCAAATTTGCTCCATTAGACTCCAGCCAGTGCATTTCCTGGAACTTGAACACCACTGCAAAGCCGCAAAATCCAAAAAGTAAGAGATGAAAACTCTCTATGCTGGCTTGTAAAGGTTGGGTGGTTATATTTGTTCACTGTAATCACAATCTTGGTTCATCAGAGAGACAGACTCATACTCTTTTCTCCTCCCCGCCCCCCTCCGGTTACTGGGTGAAAGCTCTTGAATTCTTGTCAGGATAAATATTTCTTATTGTATTTAACATTTCGGGCAAGCTTCTGATCATGCTCCCCTTTTCTAGTTTGCATGAAACACAAAACAAGTATCACTTTTTTCCTAAGAGGCTCCAGAAGGCACTACTGGTCAGTTGTTCTTTACCTCATCTGATGCAACCAAGCCACATACTGAATATTGACTAGAAACTGGGCCAAGGACAAATGAAGGGAACTGGGCTTATTTAGTCTGCAAAAGAGAAGAGTGAAGGGGGATTTGATAGCAGCCTTCAACTACCTGAAGTGGGAGGTTCCAAAGAGGATGGAGCGAGGCTGTTCTCAGTGGTGGCAGATGACATAACAAGGAGCAATGATCTCAAGTTACAGTGGGGGAGGTCTAGGTTGGCTATTAGGAAAACCTATTTCACTAGGAGGGTGGTGAAGCGCTGGAATGGGTTACTTATGGAGGTGGTGGAATCTCCATCCTTAGAGGTTTTAAGGCCCAGTTTGACAAAGCCCTGGCTGGGATGATTTAGTTGAGGTAGGCCCTACTTTGAGCAGTGGGTTGGACTAGATGACCTCCTGAGGTCTCTTCCAACCTAATCTTCTATGATAAGTAGCTGTGACTCAACCGTCTTAAGATGAAAGAAATGACAATAGGCTGGGGAAAGGAACCAGAAGGCTTTGGAGATTATACCAGTGCTCCTGATGGATCAGTATGCCTGCTTTAGGCACCTAAGACAGACACCTTTCTCCCCAAGACAGAAAATACTAAATGCCTCCATATAAGTCCATGGTATGCCCACATCTTGAATCCTGTGTGTGGTTCTGGTTGCCCCATCTCAAGAAAGATGTATTGGAATTGGGAAAGGTACAGATGGGGCAACCAGAACTGCATGCAGTATTCAAGGTGTGTGGGTATAGCATGGATTTATATAGTGGTATTATTTTTTTCCCTTTTTTATCTATCCATTTCCAAATGGTTCCTAATATTCTGTTAGGTTTTTTTTTGACTGCTGCTGCACACTGAGCAGATGTTTTCTGAGAACTATCCACAATGACTCAAGATCTGTCTCGTGAGTAGTTACTAATTTAGAATCCATCATTTTGTATGTATAGTTGGGATTGTTTTCCAGCGTGCCTAACTTTACACTTAACATAGAATTTCAACTGCCATTTTGTTGCTCAGGCATCCAATTTTGTGAGATCCCTTTGTCACTCTTTGCAGTCTGCTTTGGACTTAACTTGAGTAATTTAGTATTTCTTCAAATTTGCCACCTCATTTTTTTTTACCTCCTTTTCCAAATCCTTTATGAGTAGGTTCAACAGCACAAGTCCCAGTACACATCCTTGGGGGACCTTGCTATTTACCACTTTCTATTGTGAAAACTGACCATTTATTCCCTCCCTTTTACCCCCTATCTTTTTAATCAATTGCTGATCCATGAGAGGACCTTCCCTCTTATCCCATGACTACTTACTTTGGTGAGGGACCTTGTCAAAGGCTTTCTGAAAGTCTAAGCACACTCTGTCCATTGGATCACTCTTGTCCACGTGCTTGTTGACCCCCTTGAGTTACTCTAATAGATTGGTTATGCTTTATAAAAGCCATGTTGACTCTTCCCCAGCATATCGTATTCATGTGTCTGATAATTCTATTCTTTACTATAGTTTCAATTAGGGCTGTCAAGTGATTAAAAAAAATGAATGCTGCATGCTTCTTGTTTACAGTGTCACCTGAAAGTGAGTACAGGCATTCGTATGGCACTGTTGTAGCCGGCATCGAAAGATATTTACATGCCAGATGTGCTAAAGATTCATATGTCCCTTCATGCTTCAACCACCATTCCAGGGGACATGCATCCATGCTGATGACTGGTTCTGCTCAACAGCAATCCAAAGCAGCTTTTTTTTTTTTTTTTTTGGTGGTTTGGGTTCTGTAGTTTCAGCATCAGTGCTGCACTTTTAAGACTTCTGAGAGCATGTTCCACACCTCATGCCTCAGATTTTGGAAGGCACTTCAGATTCTTAAACCTTGGGTCAAGTGCTGTAGCTATCTTTAGAAATCTCACATTGGTACCATCTTTGCATTTTGTCAAATCTGCAGTGAAAGTTTTCTTAGAACATGTGCTGGGTCAACATCTGAGATTGGTGTAACATGAAATACATGGCAGAATGCAGGTAAAACAGAGCAGGGGACATACAATTCTCCCCCTAGGAGTTCAATCACAAATTTAACTAACACTTTTTTTTTTTTTTAAAAACGAGTGTCATCAGCATGGAAACATGTCCTCTGGAATGGTGGCTGAAGCATGACGGGGCATACGAGGCACGTAAATACCTTGCAATGCCAGCTACAAAAGTGCCATGCACATGCAAATGTCTGTTCTCACTTTCTGATAACATTGTAAATAAGAGGGCAGCATTATCTCCTGTAAATGTAAACAAACTTCTTTGTTTTAGCGGATTGGCTGAACAATAAGTAGGACTGCGTGGACCTGTAAGGTCTGAAGCTTTACATTGTTTTGTTTGAGTGCAGTTATGTAACAAAAGAAAATTCTACATTTGTAAATTGCACTTTCACAACAAAGATTGCACTACAGTACTTGTATGAAGTGAATTGAAAAATACTGTTTCCTTTGTGTATAATTTTTACAGTGCAAATACTTATAATCAAATAATATACACTTTGATTTCAGTTACAAAGCAGAATACAATATATATGAAAATGTAGAAAAATATCCAAAATATTTCATAAATTTCAATTGGTATTCTATTATATAACAGTGTGATTTAAAACTGTGATTAATCACAATTAATTTTTTTGAGTTAATTGCGTGAGTTAACTGCGATTAATCGACAACCCTAGTTTCAACCAATTTGCCTGTACTGAAGTTAAGTTTAGTGGCTTGTAATTACCAGGACCATCTCCGGAGCCTTTTTTAAAGATTGGGGTTACATTAGCTCTCTTCTAGGCATCTGGTACAGAGGCTGATTTAAGCAACAGGTTACATGCTACAGTTTGTATTTCTGCAATTTCATATGAGTTCCTTCCTCCTTTCTCAATTTGTCCCAAAGCCTCCTTTATTGACACCTCAATCTGGGACAGTTCCTCATATTTGTCACCTAAAAAGAATGTCTCAGGTGTGGGAATCTCCCTCACATCCTCTGCAGTGAAGACTAATGCAAAGAATTCATTTAGCTTCTCTGTAACAGCCTTTCTTTTTTTTTTTTCTTGAGTGCTCCTTTAGCACCTTGATCATCCAGTGACCACACTGATTGTTTGGCAGGCTTCCTGTTTCTGATGTACTTATGAAGTTTTTTGCTGGTAGTTTGTGTCTTTTTGCTAGTTGCTTTTCAAATTACTTTTTGGCCTGCCTAAGTACACTTGACTTGCCATAGTTTATGCTCCTTTCTACTTTTCTTAGTAGGATTTGACTTCCAATTTTTAAAGGATACCCCTTTGCCTCTAGCCCAGGGGCAGGCAAACTTTTTGGCCTGAGGGCCGCATCGGGTTTCTGAAATTGTATGGAGGGCCAGTTAGGGGAGGCTGTACCTCCCCAAACAGCCAGGCATGGCCTGGCCCCCACCCCCTATCTGATCCCCCCCCCCCCGGTTCTTGCCCCCTGACAGCCCCCCTGGACTCCTGCCCCATCCACCCCCACTCTCTCTCCCCACAGTTGTCATCTATATAATAATCCAGTCTGGATTGAAAGTGAGCTCTTCATGGGGCTAAATTTTAAAATCCTTTCACTAACAACAAACAATATTGTTGTTCACCTATTTATGGCCTTATTTTAAGTGTGTGCAGTGGGTTTTTTTGTTTTTTGTTTTTCTGCTAAACTGCCAATGATGCATGACTGCAAAACTGAGTTTGTATCACCAGAAATAAACACCTGTAACTGAACATACGTCAATAGGTGCCATTTTTGCACCATCACTTCTTTAACACTTCCTCTTGTGTCTGATCTCTCTTTTTCAAGCAGAATTCCACTTCAGGCAAGGAGAATAATTTCTCCTAATTACGTTTATATTCCCACCCTCTAAAGGAATCTGATATCTGCTGACAATTAAGTGATAGGAGGAGAAGTTTCCAGAATAATTATGGGAAGTCGTGAAGCCTCTGGTTTCCTGAAACAGTGTTTTAAATCCCAGTTCTCTAGGCACCATGCAGGGTCTTTCACATGGAATTTAAAATGTAATTACAATAGGGGGAAAACACAATTAAAATGTGAACTCCAACCCACGGAACAAATGTAATTCTCTGAATGCCATTGTGTGTCTTCTACTAGATATGCACCTTTACTCTCTATATCAACACCAACAACGATAGAGGTGTTGCACCAGAGATGAATATGGCCCATCAAGTTTCTTTATGGTAATTTTATGTACTGAAGCCTTACAATATTCCACTGCAAAACTACCCAGTGACTCTCACCAGTGTCGCCTCTCTGTGATTATAAATATTTTAGACCTTTGTTAAGTGAACTGGCAATGACTTTCATTGCATTACAGTACATGAATTTAGACTCCACTCTTGCAACTGGCTCTGCAGGGGGAATCCCCTGAAACTGCCAGGACCCATACTGACTTCAGTGGGATGCGATATAGTGCGGAGGTCTAGCAACAGAAACACAGTTGCAGGACTCGGACTTACATTGTTGTTAGAAATCAAAGGCCAAATACAGAGCTAGGGTAAGAACTGAGTGCAGCAGAGTGGCATCTGTTTTGTTTTTTACACCAGGTGTGAATTTGTCCATGATATTGGATGCAGCATTTATTAGCAAAAAATATTGTGTGGGCTATTTTTAAGGAATCTTGCTAATTTCAAAAGAGCCAACACACTTAAAAATATGTATTAGAGAGATAGTCAAGAACCTGTCCTTTTTGGTTTTTTCCTGTCTATTGCATTATCCCATTAAAGGCTTAAACAATGCTGTATTCTACCAATTTGGTCTATTTCCATGACCAACACTAATTCTCCACCCACTCTTTTCCTTATGGAACACAAGGATGACTTCTATATTGTCAATGATATCAGCATAGCTTTGGGATGAGCTAGCTTGTTCTCCCTCTGCATGCTGAGTGTCTGGATCTGAGGCTGTAGAGCAAAACTGTTGAAGAATCGAGCATAAATAATGTCTTAAAATATTCTCAACAGATTTGTGACTTAAATAGATATTTAGAATCTGAAGGCTACACCCCTAGTAGAAAGGCAAAATGTGTGGGCTATGCTATTTAATAGCATCTCTTTAAATACGTGAATTATATATTTACTGAAAGACATCCATTAGATGTATCCATCCTCAAGTGTAAGTAGACATATTTTGATGCCATAGCTTATATTAAAGATGAAATGTACTTGCTGCTTTGTTGGTGTGGGCCACGCAACTTTAGTGTGTACAGCTTCTAGAACAGAGGTCAGCAACCTTTCAGAAGTGGGGTGCCGAGTCTTCATTTATTCACTCTAATTTAAGGTTTTGCGTGCTAGTGATACATTTTAATGTTTTTAGAAGGTCTATTTCTAGAAGTCTATAATATGTAACTCAACTATTGTTTTATGTAAAGTAAATAAGGTTTTAAAAATGTTTCAGAAGCTTCATTTAAAATTAAATTAAAATGCAGAGCCCCCCGGACCGGTGGCCAGGACCCAGGCAGAGTGAGTGCCAATGAAAATCAGCTCACGTGCCACCTTTGGCACACGTGCTATAGGTTGCCTACCCCTGTTCTAGAATGACAAGGCGTGAGGTAATATATTTTATTGGGGCAACTTCTCCTGGTGAAAGAGACAAGTGCTCAAGCTCGCACAGAGCTCTTCTTCAGGTCTCTGCAGCTTGAAGGCTTTTTTCTCTCAGCAGCAGAAGTGGTCCAGTAAAAGATATTACCTCAGCCACCTTGTGTCTCATATCCTAGGACCAACATGGCTATAATAACACCGCATACACGCTTCTAGGATGATGTTCTTTGGCAGTAGTGTGCTTTAATTTACTGTTTTAACGCTAGTAGAAAACACAGCAGTAGATCCAGGCACACTACAGAACTTTTAGTGTGAAACAGCAGAGTCCACGTGGCCAGTTAGTGTGCAGCAGGCTAGAGCACTGTAAACTTAACACCCCAGCTTGCCACACTATGCAAATGTCTATGGCATCCCAATAAGATCACTAGCTAGTTATAACGTGGTGCATATGGTGATAAGTTAAGCACCACAAATAAAGCCACTAGTTCCACAGCAGATAAGATTCAACTGGCTGCTGAATTACCTGTTTTTGGCACATGCCTCACATGAGTGAACCCTAAATGTACAATTCCTCTATTTTAATTTTAAAAGTGTCTGTTATTGACATCTACCATTTCCTAAAGTGCACTGGACATAAGGTATATTGCTAGTGCTTGGGGGGACAGATAATGAGCATGAGATTGACTCAGGGTATGGAAACCCTGTGTACTGTGATCCTCTAAAAATGTTCATAATACCCACTGTTGTTGCTATGTTTGTGCAGCTGATTTAAATACCAGTAAATATCGTAACTCCTTTCAGATCTAATGGCAAGCCATTACTGACTGCCTATCACTGCATCTGATTGGACCCAGGAGTGGTGGTGGTGGGATTTCGGAGGGGGGGGGGAAGATTTCAGGTGGGGTTGCGCTTGTGATGGGATTAAGGGATCTCAGTTTCCCTATAGACATGATACCAGCTACCATGGTGTGAGGAGTGATTACTAATGTTTTTTTAAATGCTTTGAGGAGCTAATAAGAATGGTGCATGTATATTCAAATGCAGAGTTTGGCTGTAAGTGTTGGTAATACTAATAACTTGGTCTCAGATAAAATCTCTTCAAATCCACCCCCTTCTTTTTTTGACTCCCTAACCCATCTACTCCCTTCTGAATGATTCAATTTGGTGGTCTTGTCTGTATTTGTCTGTGGGAGAATTCCATCACCAAGCATATTTGTGATACTGCTTGTCTGTGAGATGCTGTAGGAAGGTAAATCATATTTAATAAAAAGGCTCATGAGCTATTGTCAGTGGGAAAGTGAGAGCCTCTTTGTTGTATTCTCCAACTCTGTGCTCCAAAAGCACAACAAATAAGTAAGTGTCATTCCACATGAACCTGGATGGAGCCAAATCTTTGGGTCTAAACACCTCCAAAATTTGGGCAAAAATCAAAATTCATATCCAAATTCTGTACTGGGCCTCAGCTCTAGTGGTTTTTTTTTTTTTTTTAAAAAAAACCTTATGCACAAGAATGGGGCCTGCATAGGAAATGAGCTGTTTGTCTTTTATGGTATAGCTTCTTAGGAATGCATTTGACTCCTTCATATCCATGCTCCTTGGCATACATTTGCAAACAGTACATGTATGGTGAATAATACAACAGCCATGGATGCGATATTTATTTCTGGAAGTTTTGTTTTGCTTCAGTAATCTATGAAAATGAATCATGCTTTCTGCATCAGCCTTGGGAATGTTTGCAGTGTGCAGCAGTCCAGAAAAGGTCCCTCTAAGGCTCTTTCTCTGTGTTGGTTTATAGCAACTTCCCTCCCCCGCTTTTTTTTTTAATAGCCACTTGCCCAATGTGTGAAGATCCATCTGTGTATATGTTGGAGAATGCTCCTGTCGTGCCTTCTCTCTGTGGATCTTCAGGGTCATGCTGTGACGGTTTGTATCCTCACTGACACTGGAATAGTCTGTTCTGCACATTTTTTCCTCTTCAGCGCAGATAATTCTCTTGCAGTGTCCAAAGAGCCCACAGACCAGCTCTTGAGGCATTTGTGAAGACAGTCATGTGGAGCAGCAGACTCCTAAGGCTGAACTTGGGCAGAGCAAAAGCTATTTTATGCTTCCGAATCTGGGACAACCAGAACACACACAATCGTATCCAGACCTGAGCAAGAACACAGAATCCATTCCTGATGCATCCACTTACACTGAACATACAGATACAGAGACTGTCTTTAGAGAGCTAACAGAGGATATTAAAGAAGTCATTTTCAAATGAGTTTGTCCATCTTCTCTCCCTACTACATTAACCTACTTTTTAGCTATTAACGTGCACATTTGTATAAAAGTCATCTGCATGTTTGCATGATAAAGTATATAAATATTGGAGCTGGTGGCATGCTGCCATTTGAGGAGCCCAGCTGGTGTACTAAGCTCCCTGGGCTAGTAATGGCTAGGAGTGTTTTATTCATCCCCTTCTGGATCTGGGTAACCCCCGTCCCCTCATGGCTAATTCTCAGAATGATGTTAATGGGCTCCAGAGAAGGAAAAAAATCTAAAATTCTTGCATTTTTCCTGCATATTTCCTAATGGAGCATCCAAAAACCATTCACAAAATGTATGAGCAGTTCAGGAATCAATTGCCCATTACTGAAGTGCATCCACTTCTGGGGTGGAACAGGACACCTGTTTAACAGTGCACCACTAAGTTGACCAACAAGTTAGTGTTGCACCAATAAAATAAAAACCAGCAGGATCTTATTAAAGAGGAAAAGGCAAAATACCACATTTATTGTGAATACAGAAAGAATCATAGTAAGCAGTTAGTTATAGCTGTAACATTCCATTCAATCTCTCACACACACACACACACACACACACAGGTTCTGCAAGGTTATCATAGTTACCAGCCTTAGAGTTGCTCATGCCAAGCCACTGGCCAGGTGGCCTGGACATGAGGAGGGAGCAGGGCCTTGTCAGCCTCGGTACTGTGGAAGCACTCTGCCGAGTTAATGCACTTCTGTGGGGACACACACACTCGAATATATAAAACCGATTTCTAAAAATCTTATTAACGAGGAAAAGGCAAAATACCACATTTATTGTGAATACAGAAAGAATCATAGTAAGCAGTTAGTTATAGCTATAACATTCCATTCAATCTCATATTTATTCTCACACACACACACACACACACACAGGTTCTGCAAGGTTATTATCATAGTTACCGGCCTTAGAGTTGCTCATGCCAAGCCACTGGCCAGGTGGCCTGGACATGAGGAGGGAGCAGGGCCTTGTCAGATGCTCATCTGATGCTCCTGGAAGTTGGTTTGCAGAATCAGACCCCAAAGTTCCCACTTTCTAGAGTCCATTTTTATAGGAATTTCTTCCTATGCCAGTCTATGGGAATTGCTTCATCATGCTGTTGCTGAATCAATCAGCAGATAGCACATTCCTGACGGCTCCATGCTGCTAGATGTTATCTTGTTCTTTGGTTCTCCCATTCTTGAGGCTGTTGGGTGGATTCCAGTCTGCCTTCCGGGGGTCCTCTGGTTATTTCCACTTGATGCCTTCTTCAGCCGATGGACACTGGATTCTTAGGCTGGCACCTCCCTGATCATTCAGTTATTATCCGCACCAAGCATCCATCCACATACATCCTCTAGCTCTATTTTAATCACAACTGTTAAGACAACAAAAGGACGGGGAGTCTCTGGGTGCTGTTTCTGTTGTTACAGAGTATTGCTTTGAGTCTCTCTGTGTGAATTGCTTTGTGAACAGACTCTGTCTTAGAATGTACTAACGCAATTAGCAGCTTGCAAGTTTCACACATAGAGGGAGAGAAACAGTACCAAAAACCAAGAGACCTCTTAATTAGTAATACCCTGGAATTTAAACTATGGGGAATCAAACTCATTTGTGATTTTAATACAGAACTTCTTTAATATGATCCAACATTAGGAAAGGTAATATTTCAGAGACAAACAATACCATATTCAGTTTAAAGCTAATTGAAAAAAGGAATTTCCATCTCATGGAAATTCAATACTTTGGTCTGGTTTAGAATGACAGTCAGTCAAAATATTGAAGCTTTTTTGCAGAAAGAAAAGTTCTGAACTTTGATTCAAGGATGTTGAAAAGTTTTAACATTCCAAATTGAACTGTTCCAGTTTGTTTATCCAAAACTAAATATCATCTTTCAGGTTGGGTGGACATTAATATGGTTCATCCTGGGAATTCTATGGGGGTGGTGGATCATGGGTGACGTAGGCTGGTGACTCTTCCCCACTTTTTAGCACTGAGTCCTTTGGGAATGTGCAACTACAAAGTATTTTATCTGGGGGGAAAAAGGAGGAGAAAAAAATACAAACATGAAACCTCTCTATATACTTAAATATCAGAAAATTGGCATCTCAAATCAATGCAGCAGGAGTTTGGGTATCATCACAGTTTTACAAAGTAATTGTCCAATTTAAGGAGGTCTATCACAAGCCCCACCCACCTAAACCCCTCACTCCTGCGTCCAAGTAGATCTAGTGACAGGCAAAGCATGGATCTCCCATGCCAGTCCACTCCAGTGCAGAAAGAACTGCTTCAGAAGTGTCCTCTCCATTGTGCAGCTAGTTGGTCTAGTTCTGTGATATCTGCTCTGCATGGGCTGGCCTGGTGTGCTGCGAAGTCATCCTAGCAGTATTACCACGTGTCAGGTTGTTGCAGAGTCCGCTCTGTGCTACTGCTGATCCAATCGGGCTTCGTTGTGAAATCAGCTTTGCTCCACCACTGCTTTGCTTTGGTCTTGCTGTAGAGTGAGCTAGTCTAGTTGTTCTAGGTGGGGGACCCAGAGCAAAACAAACCCTAGCAACCAGGATGCACTCAAGGGTTAGAACCCTTTCTCTCCTCCACCTTGATGAGCTTGATTTTTGTTCCAAACGAGAGTCCACTCCTGGGAAGTTCCGTGTGACCCACTCATTCCGAGGTAGCATCTGCACAATTTCTATGCCCTTTCAAGAGCACAACAATAACCTGTGTGTGCGATCAAACCGTAAATAATTCCAACCAGTGCAACAAACTGAATACGTGGAATTATAGGTAAACAATATTATAATTAAGGTAAATAAAGCTGGCTAGATGTGGCTCTTACCATTCTACCCTCTAGAAGGAGTGGAGAGTTAAAGCCCTCTAAGGTCTCTGGCTCTGGGGTTTATACTAGGATTCAGCCCCCTAGTCTTGTGGGGAAAAATGACATAGGATCTTTAATGACCTCAAGCCATAATGAGCTGGGTTTTCCCATTTGAAAGACTGCAGAAGCACAGCCGCCCCTCTAGTTCAGCACTCACTCAAAGGGAGTAAATGCCACCAACTGAATTGGTACATCCTGCAACCAGCACCATGTCTTGCAACCCTTGGGCCTTCCTGGGACATCTCTAGTCCAAACACTGCTTGGGTCTAGCTTATATATTCACAACACAAGGTGGGAATGGCTGCAGGCAAGGGAGGCTAGCCCAGTCATCCTCAGCTAGTGGGAAGGTTGCTATGATGAGCAGCATTTAGTATGACAGGGGAAATAAGGGGAGGGTTGGGGACTGCCACATTAAAAACTGGGATTGGTTATAAAACTGAAATGTGATGGCACAACTGGTGTCCAACTCACATTTCTTATTTGTTCTAGTGATTGTATAAACATCCATGAAGCATCTGGTTTTAATGTGTATTTTTATCTGCAAGAGCTATTAAAATATTGCCTAGAACATTTTTCAGAGCACCTTTTGTTCACAAGGATTATCAATGTTGACCTTGGGAGAGCATTCAATGCAGGGTGACTCAAGCGGCAGGCATGGTAATAGCATTCTGTAGAACCTTCTCCTAGATGCCCAGTATGTCAGAGGTAATTGTGGTTACTAAGAATAATGGAATACAATGATCTCAATGAACATTTACATTGGGATTAGCACACCATGCTGTAATATGCATGGGACACACACGTTTGTAATCACCGACATAAGGGTGTTTTGCCAAATGGCATGAGAAATGTCAAATAGTGAATGATAAATATGATATTGTTTCACATGCCACAGAGATCAGTGTTAGGGACAGTCTTATTTCATGTTTTCATTAATAGTCTGGTAGTGAGGGTAAGCGACACCGCCATGAATGTTGCAGATGATACAAAATTGGAAAACGTCGTGAACACCAGTGAGGACAGAGTAATAATACAAAAGGAGTTGGAACCCAATCCAGTTAAGCGCCTGCCCACTGAAAACTAGTCAGGTGCTGAAAATTAAGCAACTGCTTTGCTGGTGGTTACTCATAGGTGGAAGATGAAATGGGGTTTCGCTTGGTAAAATGCAAGCGAATGTATTTGGGGAAGACATTTAAAAACAAACCGAGAAGTTAGAGGGACAAGATGGGTGAGGTAGTATCTTTTATTGGACCAGCTTTCTATTGGTGAGAACGACAAGCTTTTGAACGTCTACAGAGCTCTTCTTTAGGTTTGAAGACCAATCCAATAGAAGATATTATTTCATCCACCTTCTCTCTAATATCCTGGGACCAACACAACTGCAGCAACCATTAGTAATTCTGAATGAGCAGTGAGGTGGTCAAAGTCTGCCAATGAAATAAGAGTTTGTAATGTATTTAGTGTGGAGCAGCAGAAAAGGGCAATGTGCTTTGGGTGGCATGTTTACAGGCCTCAGGTCAGAACAGAGGGGATAATCCCTTTCTGTGGGGAGCTGGGGAGTTCAATTTATTTATAAAAATCCAGTATAATGCTCACTGTACAGTTGAAAATTGATGTCCACCAGGCAGCAGTTTTATTTTGTATGACAATTTGAGATTACTAGGTAGCAAATACCATTATTCATGTACTAGCAAATATTCCCTTCCATTACATTATAAATAACAGACTTCTATGCTTTCTGAAAAACAAAACCAAAAGATCTTTGTCTGAATGGATTTTGAATTGTTGTTGTTGCCCAGTGAAAGTGCTCAGACAGTTTGGAGGCATTCATATAACACTGTGATGGGACAGTTTCAGAACCTAGATGGACAAATTAACCTATATGGAAAGGATTTGTCGAATTTAATAGAAAATTAATCATTTTATAGGGTGTCTTTTTTTATTTTATTTTTTTTATTTTAAGAAATCCTATAGAAATCATAGAATCGGGGAGGGATCTCAAGAGGGGATCTAGTCCAGCACCCTGCACTCAAGGCAGGACTAAGTATTATCGAGACCATCCCTGACAGGTGTTTAGAGATATTTAAAAGCAGGTTAAACAATGATGGAGATTCCACAACCTCCCTAGGCAACTTACCACAGTGCTTAACTACCTTGCCAGTTAGGAAGCTTTTCCTAATGACCAACCTAAACTGCCCTAGCTGCAACTTAAGACCATTGCTTCTTGTCCTATCCTCAGAGGTTAATGAGAACAATTTTTCTCGCTCTTCCTTGTAACAACCTTTTATGTACTTGAAAACTGTTATAATGTCCCCTCTCAGTCTTCTCCTCTCCAGACTAAACAAACCCAGTTTTTTCAATCTTCCCTCATAGACCTCAATGTTTTCTAGACCTTTAATTATTTTTGTTGCTCTTCTCTGGACTTTCTCCAGTTTATTTACATCTCTCCTGAAATGTGGTGCCCAGAAGTGGACACACTACTCCAATTGAGGCCTAATCAGTGTGGAGTAGAGCAGAAGAATTACTTCTCGTGTCTTGTTTACAACACTCTGGCTAATACATCCCAGAATGATGGGGTTTTTTGGGGGGGAGGGGTTTTTTGTTGTTTTTGCAATATAGTTACACTGACTCCTATTTACCTTGTGATCCACTATGATACCCAGATCCCTTTCTGCATTATTCCTTCCGAGGCAGTCCTTTCCCATTTTGTATGTGTGCAACTGATTGTCCCTTCCTAAGTGGAGTACTTTGCATTTGTCCTTATTGAATTTCATCCTGTTTACTTAAGACCATTTATCCAGATCATTTTGAATTTTAATCATATCCTCCAAAAGCACTTGCAAACCCTCCTACCTTGGTATCCTTTCAGAGGTGAAAGTAAGCCGGTACGGCGTACCAGTAAGAGCCGGTGCGCTGTACCAGGACTGGCTTTCCGAGAGGGCAATTTATAGCCCTGGGGTAGCGGCGGCAGTGCTGCGGCAGGGATTTAAAGGGCCCCGGAGCTCCAGCCGCTGCTACCCTCACCCGGGGCCCTTTAAATCCCGACCTGAGCCCTGCTGCCCGAGCCCCGGGGTGGCGGCGGCAGGGCTCTGGCGGGGATTTCAAGGGCCCCGGGGCAGTAGCGGCGGCTGGACCTCCAGGGCCCTTGAAATCCCCACCTGCGCCCTGCTGCCTGAGCCCTCCTGCCCAAGCCCTGGGGTAGATTGGGGGGGCTCTGGTGGGGATTTAAAGAGCCCCGAAGCTCCAGCCACTGCTACTGCCCCGGCCCTTTAAATCCCCACCAGAGCCCTGCTGCCGAAGCCCTGGGGTAGCCACGGTGGGGCTCTGGCAAGCATTTAAAGGGCTGGGGTGGTAGCGGCGGCTGGAGCCCCGGGGCCCTTTTTAAATCGCCAATGGAGCCTGGCCACCGCTACCCCAGGGCTCGGGCAGCAGGGCTCAGACGGGGATTTAAAGGGCTTGGGGCTCCGGCAGCTGCTAACACAGCAGAGCCCCAGGCCCTTTAAAGCTCTGCCAGAGCCCCAGGATAGTGGTGGCAGCCGGGAGCCCCCAAGGCTCCTCAGTGATTTAAAGGGCCCGGGGCTACGCTGCGGTAGTGGCAGCTGGAGTCCTGTGCCCTTTAAATTGCCCCTGAGCCCTGGGGCTCCCAGCCGCCTCTGCAGCTGGTAGCTTGGGGGTGATTTAAAGGGCCTCGGGCTCCCAGCCACCACTACCACAGCTGGAGCCTTGGCCCTTTAAATCAAGATTTAAAGGGCCCGGGGATTTAAGGCCCTGCCTCTTCCGGTTGAGGCCATGCCCCCTGCTCAGGACTCTGGCATACCGGTAAGTCCTCTAACTTACTTTCACCCCTGTATCATTTGCAAACGTTATAAGTGTACTCTCTATGCCATTATCTAAATCACTGATGAAGATATTGAACAGAACCAGACGCTACGGGACCCCACTTGTTATGCCCTTACATCATGACTGAACCACTGATAACTATTCTCTGGGAATGGTTTTCCAACCAGTTATGCATGCACCTTTATAGTAGCTCCATTTAGGTTGCATTTCCCTAGTTTGTTTGAGAAGGTCATGTGACACACTATCAAAAGCCTTATTAAAGTCAAGATATACCACATCTACCCCTTCTCTCTCCCACCCCCCATCCCCATCCACAAGGCTTGTTACCCTGTCAAAGAAAGCTATTTGTTTGGTTTGACATGATTTGTTCTTGACAAATCCATGCTGGCTGTTTATCACCTTATTATCTTCTAGGTGTTTGCAAATTGATTGTTTAATTATTTGCTACATTCTCTTTCCAGGTACTGAAGTTAAGCTGACTGGTCTGTAATTCCCTGGGTTGTCCTTATTTCCCTTTTTATAGATTGGCACTATAGTTGCCCTTTTCCAGTACTCTGGAATCTCTCCCATCTTCCATGACTTTTCAAAGATAATCAGTAGGACTGTCAAGTGATTAAAAAAATTAATTGCGATTAATTGCACTGTTAAACAATAATAAAATACTATTTATTTAAATATTTTTGATGTTTTCTATATTTTCAAATATTTATTTCAATTACAACACAATAAAAAGTGCACAGTGCTCACTTTATATTTTTAATTACAAATATTTGCACTGTAAACAAAAGAAATAGTATTTTTCAATTCACCTAATACAAGTACCATAGTAAAATCTCTTTATCATGAAAGTTGAACTTACAAATGTAGAATTAAGTACAACTGAACTCAAAAATAAAACAATGCAAAACTTTGGAGCCTACAAATCCACTCAGTCCTACTTGTTCAGCCAATCGCTCAGACAAACAAGTTTGTTTACATTTGCAGGAGATAATGCTGCCCGTTTCTTGTTCACAGTGTCACCTGAAAGTGAGAACAGGCGTTCACATGGCACTGTTGCAGACAGTATCACAAGATATTTACATGCTAGATGTACTAAAGATTAATATGTCCCTTCATGCTTCATCCACCATTCCAAAGGACGTGCGTCCATGCTGATGACTGACTGGTTTTGCTCAATAACAATCCCAAGCACTGCGGACCGACGCATGTTCATTTTCATCATCTGAGTCAGCTGCCACCAGCAGAAGGTTGATTTTTCTTTCTTGATGATTTGGGTTCTGTAGTTCCTGCATTTAAGTGTTGCTCTTGTAAGACTTCTGAAAGCATGCTCCATGCCTCGTCCCTCACAGATTTTGGAAGGCACTTCACTTTCTTAAACCTTGGGTCTTTAGAAATCTCGTCTTGGTACCCTCTTTGCATTTTGTCAAATCTAAAGTGAAAGTGTTCTTAAAATGAACAACATGTGCTGAGTCTTCATCCAAGACTGCTATAGCATGAAATATGTGGCAGAATAAGGGTAAAACAGAGCCAGAGAGATACAGTTCTCCCCAAGGGGTTCAGTCACAAATTAACACACCATTTTTATTTTATTTTATTTTTTTTTTTTTAACAAGAATCATCAGCATGGAAGCATGTCCTCTGGAATGATGGTCGAAGCATGAAGGGACATATTAATCTTCAGTGCATCTAAATATCTTGTGATGCCGGCTGCAACAGTGTCATGTGAACACCTGTTCTTATTTACAGTGCCACCAGAAAGTGAGGAGTGGGTCACAGTATCTCCCATAAATGTAAACAAACTTGTTTCTCTTAGTTATTGGTTGAACAAGAAGTAGGACCGAGTGGACTTGTAGGCTCTTAAAATTTTGCAATGTTTTGTTTTTAAGTGCAGTTATTTAACAAAAAAACCCTACATTTGTTAGTTGCATTTTCATAGTAGAAATTGCACTGCAGTACTTGTGTGAGGTGAATTGAAACATATTATTTCTTTTGTTACAGTGCAAATATTTGTAATAAATAATGAGCAGTGTACACGTTGTATTCTGTGGTTTTTTTCTACATTTTCAAATATATTGATTTCAATTACATCCAAAAATATGTAATGCATTTCAATTGGTATTATTTAAGTGTGATTAAAACTGCGATTAATTGCGATTTAATTTTTGTAATTACAATTAATTTTTTGAGTTAATCGCATGCGTTAACTGTGATTGATCAACAGCCCCCATAATCAATAATGGCTCAGATATCTCCTCAGTCAGATCCTTTAGTATTAACAGAAGCTTATATCCCTGCTATAGAATTCTGTAGAATGGTTTTTAAAATACCTATAGAAATGTTAACCTTTTTGATTAAATGATGTATGTTTTTAGAATGTCTATAGAACCCTATAAAATATTGATTGGTTTCTTTCCTATTAAATTCTATGTAATGTTACCATAAGGGAATATAAAAATATTACAAATATTTTCCATTTAATGTTAAATAACAAATTAGCATCTATGGTATTTTTTGCCAGTGACCAAAATATTGATCCTACGTGGCATAAAATATTTTCTTGACCTGTACAATTTTCTTTTGAATAAGAACATACTATAGTAAGGTGTGGAAAAAGAGGGGGATGGAGGGCAATGTTAATAATTAGGGCCCTGTACCCTCCATGGATATGTCTGGTATGTCAGGCAGCAAAAGTAGCTCCACTGAGTGTGTATTGTATTGTTGTTTTGGGGAGGTCAGACATAGGTGGCACAGAAATCCCATACAGTTGAGAGGAGGGGTCTATATGCTCTTATTGGGCCAGGGAGCTCTGCTTCTCAAGTGCTTCATCCAAGGACCCTTGCATTTGGAAGGGACCCCAGCCTGTGCTTGTCTCTCCTATGAAGAAAAGGAGTACTTGTGGCACCTTAGAGACTAACCAATTTATTTGACCATGGTCTCTGTGTATATAATGTCTTCTGCAGTTTCCACAGTATGCATCCGATGAAGTGAGCTGTAGCTCACGAAAGCTCACGCTCAAATAAATTGGTTAGTCTCTAAGGTGCCACAAGTACTCCTTTTCTTTTTGCGAATACAGACTAACACGGCTGTTACTCTGAAACCTGTCTCTCCTATGAAAGTCACTACTCACTTCCGTCCCATTTAATATGGAAAAACCCAGTGGCCACTGTCACTAAATGCTGATATTTCTATCCAAACACAGGAAGAAATCTGGGCCTCCAGCTTCTGATACTTCCATGTCATTTATATTACCAATCTCTGCCTAACAACACCACAATGAAAGGATGGGTCGCTTCTGATATATTTTCTTTGACAAGAAGCAAAATCGGCGAGCCCCATAATCCAGTTTTGCTGAGGGCATGAGAAGCTGTCTGCATGCTTAGCTAACCAAAGTTATACATTCAGATGCAGGATCCCTTTTGTTCCATTAATATCACCCAGCTGCCTGATCTAGGCACATTTAGCCCAAGATATTTTCCTGTATATCCTCTAAAGTGCTGACCTCAGTGACTCATCCCTTTTGACCGCGTGAGCTGACAGTTTTCTCAGAGGACAACACTGTAAGGGAGCATGCCCGTCACTTAATTATCAGTGAACTGACAGTGCTGTTGCTTAAAATAAAATAGGCCTAATTCATAATAGTGGTGTTTCTGCCATTTATAATAGGATTAAATGAACATAGGAATATAAGAAATGGCCAGGGTGGGTCAGACCAATGGTCCATCAAAGCCCAGTGTGACGTGTCATTCCATATCCATTATGAAAATATGCTTGATATGAATATGTATTTTATGCAAGATGGCTCATATAAGATGTCATTGGAAAGGTTATGATTTACTGAATGTGATTATCCAATTTGTATGCTTGTATCATTTCTGTATTTGAAGTTAGGAATATTAACTTTTTGTATGGGGACAATTTCCTGGTGCAAGTGCTGGCGGAACCAGCTAGGGGCAGAGCTCTTCTTGACCTGCTGCTCAAAAACTGGGAAGAATTAGTAGGGGAAGCAAAAGTGGATGGGAACCTGGGAGGCAGTGACCATGAGATGGTCGAGTTCAGGATCCTGACACAAGGAAGAAAGGACAGCAGCAGAATACCGGACCCTGGACTACAGAAAAGCAGACTGACTCCCTCAGGGAACTGAGGGGCAGGATCCCCTGGGAGAATAACATGAGGGGGAAAGGAGTCCAGGAGAGCTGGCTGTATTTTAAAGAATCCTTATTGAGGTTACAGGGACAAACCATCCCAATGTGTAGAAAGAATAGTAAATATGGCAGGCGACCAGCTTGGCTTAACAGTGAAATCCTTGCTGATCTTAAACACAAAAAAGAAGCTTACAAGAAGTGGAAGATTGGACAAATGACCAGGGAGGAGTGTAAAAATATTGCTCGGGCATGCAGGAGTGAAATCAGGAAGGCGAAACCACACCTGGAGTTGCAGCTAGCAAGAGATGTTAAGAGTAACAAGAAGGGTTTCTTCAGGTATATTAGCAACAAGAAGAAAGTCCAGGAAAGTGTGGGTCCCTTACTGAATGAGGGAGTCAGCCTAGTGACTGAGGATGTGGAAAAAGCTAATGTACTCAATGCTTTTTTTGCCTCTGTCTTCACGAACAAGGTCAGCTCCCAGACTACTGCACTGGGCAGCACAGCATTGGGAGGAGGTGACCAGCCCTCTTTGGAGAAAAGTGATTTGGGACTATTTAGAAAAGCTGGATTAGCACAAGTCCATGGGGTTGGACGTGCTGCATCCAAGAATGCTAAAGGAGTTGGTGGGTGTGATTGCGGAGCCATTGGCCATTATCTTTGAAAACTCATGGTGGTCGGGGGAGGTCCCAGACGACTGGAAAAAGGCTAATGTAGTGCCCATCTCTTTAAAAGGGAAGAAAGAGGATCTGGGGAACTACAGGCCAGTCAGCCTCACCTCAGTCTCTGGAAAAATCATGGAGCAGGTCCTCAAGGAATCCAATTCTGAAGCACTTAGAGGAGAGGAAAGTGATCCGGAACAGTCAGCATGGATTCACCAAGGGCAAGTCATGCCTGACTAATTTAATTGCCTTCTATGCCCTGGTCTACACTAGAACTTTAGGTCGAATTTAGCAGCATTAAATCGATGTAAACCTGCACCCGTCCACACGATGAAGCCGTTTATTTCGACTTAAAGGGCTCTTAAAATCGATTTCCTTACTCCACCCCTGACAAGTGGATTAGCGCTTAAATCGGCCTTGCCGGGTCGAATTTGGGGTACTGTGGACACAATTCGACGGTATTGGCCTCCGGGAGCTATCCCAGAGTGCTCCATTTTGACCGCTCTGGACAGCACTCTCAACTCAGATGCACTGGCCAGGTAGACAGGAAAAGAACCGCGAACTTTTGAATCTCATTTCCTGTTTGGCCAGCGTGGCAAGCTGCAGGTGACCATGCAGAGCTCATCAGCAGAGGTGACCATGATGGAGTCTCAGAATCGCAAAAGAGCTCCAGCATGGACCAAACGGGAGGTACGGGATCTGATCGCTGTATGGGGAGAGGATTCCGTGCTATCAGAACTCCGTTCCAGTTTTCGAAATGCCAAAACCTTTGTCAAGATCTCCCAGGGCATGAAGGACAGAGGCCATAACAGGGACCCGAAGCAGTGCCGCGTGAAACTGAAGGAGCTGAGGCAAGCCTACCAGAAAACCAGAGAGGCGAACGGCCGCTCCGGGTCAGAGCCCCAAACATGCCGCTTCTATGATGAGCTGCATGCCATTTTAGGGGGTTCAGCCACCACTACCCCAGCCGTGTTGTTTGACTCCTTCAATGGAGATGGAGACAATAGGGAAGCAGGTTTTGGGGACGAAGAAGATGATGATGATGACGAGGTTGTAGATAGCTCACAGCAAGCAAGCGGAGAAACCGGTTTTCCTGACAGCCAGGAACTGTTTCTCACCCTGGACCTGGAGCCGGTACCCCCTGAACCCACCCAAGGCTGCCTCCTGGACCCAGCAGGCGGAGAAGGG
This sequence comes from Natator depressus, assembly GCF_965152275.1. Taxonomy (NCBI): domain Eukaryota; kingdom Metazoa; phylum Chordata; order Testudines; family Cheloniidae; genus Natator; species Natator depressus. The sequence continues at coordinate 47,317,027 of NC_134238.1, forward strand.
ACCTCCGGTGAGTGTACCTTTTAAAATACTATACATGGTTTAAAAGCAAGCATGTGAAAGGATTACTTTGCCCTGGCATTCGCGGCTCTCCTGGATATACTCCCAAAGCCTTTGCAAAAGGTTTCTGGGGAGGGCAGACTTATTGCGTCCTTCATGGTAGGACACTTTACCACTCCAGGCCAGTAACACGTACTCGGGAATCATTGTACAACAAAGCATTGCAGTGTATGTTTGCTGGCGTTCAAGCAACATCCGTTCGTGTGTTATCCTCAGGAGAGTGAGATATAATCCATGGTCACCTGGTTGAAATAGGGTGCTTTTATTCAGGGGACACTCAGAGGAGCCCATTCCTGCTGGGCTGTTTGCCTGCGGCTGAACAGAAATGTTCCCCGCTGTTAGCCACAGGGAGGGGGGAGGGTTGAGGGGGTAGCCACGCGGTGGGGGGAGGCAAAATGAGACCTTTTAACGAAAGCACATGTGCTATGTATGTAATGTTAACAGCAAGGTTTACCCTGAAAGAGTGTAGCCAGTGTTTTATAAAATGTGTCTTTTTAAATACCGCTGTCCCTTTTCTTTTCTCCACCAGCTGCATGTGTTTCAATGATCACAGGATCTTCTCCTTCCCAGAGGCTAGTGAAGATTAGAAAGAAAAAAAAACGCACTCGAGATGAAATGTTCTCCGAGCTCATGCTGTCCTCCCACACTGACAGAGCACAGACGAATGCGTGGAGGCAAATAATGTCAGACTGCAGGAAAGCACAAAATGACCAGGAGGAGAGGTGGCGGGCTGAAGAGAGTAAGTGGCGGGCTGAAGAGAGGGCTGAAGCTCGAATGTGGCGACAGCGTGATGAGAGGAGGCAGGATTCAATGCTGAGGCTGCTGGAGGACCAAACCAGTATGCTCCAGTGTATGGTTGAGCTGCAGCAAAGGCAGCTGGAGCACAGACTGCCACTACAGCCCCTGTGTAACCAACCGCCCTCCTCCCCAAGTTCCATAGCCTCCACACCCAGACGCCCAAGAACGCGGTGGGGTGGCCACCGGCCAACCAGCCACTCCACCACAGAGGATTGCCCCAAAAAAAGAAGGCTGTCATTCAATAAATTTTAAAGTTGTAAACTTTTAAAGTGCTGTGTGGCATTTTCCTTCCCTCCTCCACCACCCCTCCTGGGCTACCTTGGTAGTCATCCCCCTATTTGTGTGATGAATGAATAAAGAATGCATGAATGTGAAGCAACAATGACTTTATTGCCTCTGCAAGAGGTGATCAAAGGGAGGAGGGGAGGGTGGTTAGCTTACAAGGAAGTAGAGTGAACCAAGGGGCGGGGGGTTTCATCAAGGAGAAACAAACAGAACTTTCACACCGTAGCCTGGCCAGTCATGAAACTGGTTTTCAAAGCCTCTCTGATGCGTACCGCACCCTCCTGTGCTCTTCTAACCGCCCTGGTGTCTGGCTGCGCGTAACCAGCAGCCAGGCGATTTGCCTCAACCTCCCACCCCGCCATAAACGTCTCCCCCTTACTCTCACAGATATTGTGGAGCACACAGCAAGCAGTAATAACAGTGGGAATATTGGTTTCGCTGAGGTCTAAGCGAGTCAGTAAACTGCGCCAGCGCGCCTTTAAATGTCCAAATGCACATTCTACCACCATTCTGCACTTGCTCAGCCTGTAGTTGAACAGCTCCTGACTGCTGTCCAGGCTGCCTGTGTACGGCTTCATGAGCCATGGCATTAAGGGGTAGGCTGGGTCCCCAAGGATACATATAGGCATTTCAACACCAACAGTTATTTTCTGGTCTGGGAATAAAGTCCCTTCTTGAAGCTTTTGAAACAGACCAGAGTTCCTGAAGATGCGAGCGTCATGTACCTTTCCCGGCCATCCCACGTTGATGTTGGTGAAACGTCCCTTGTGATCCACCAGAGCTTGCAGCACTATTGAAAAGTACCCCTTGCGGTTTATGTACTCGCCGGCTTGGTGCTCCGGTGCCAAGATAGGGATATGGGTTCCGTCTATGGCCCCACCACAGTTAGGGAATCCCATTGCAGCAAAGCCATCCACTATGACCTGCACATTTCCCAAGGTCACTACCCTTGATATCAGCAGATCTTTGATTGCGTGGGCTACTTGCATCACAGCAGCCCCCACCATAGATTTGCCCACTCCAAATTGATTCCCAACTGACCGGTAGCTGTCTGGCATTGCAAGCTTCCACAGGGCTATCGCCACTCGCTTCTCAACTGTGAGGGCTGCTCTCATCTTGGTATTCATGCGCTTCAGGGCAGGGGAAAGCAAGTCACAAAGTTCCATGAAAGTGCCCTTACGCATGCGAAAGTTTCGCAGCCACTGGGAATCGTCCCAGACCTGCAACACTATGCGGTCCCACCAGTCTGTACTTGTTTCCCGAGCCCAGAATCGGCGTTCCACAGCATGAACCTGCCCCATTAGCACCATTATGCATGCATTGGCAGGGCCCATGCTTTCAGAGAAATCTGTGTCCATGTCCTGATCACTCACGTGACCGCGCTGACGTCGCCTCCTCGCCCGGTAGCGCTTTGCCAGATTCTGGTGCTGCATATACTGCTGGATAATGCGTGTGGTGTTTAATGTGCTCCTAATTGCCAAAGTGAGCTGAGCGGACTCCATGCTTGCCTTGGTATGGCGTCCGCACAGAAAAAAGGCGCGGAATGATTGTCTGCCGTTGCTCTGACGGAGGGAGGGGCGACTGACGACACGGCTTACAGGGTTGGCTTCAGGAGGCTAAAATCCACAAAGGGGGTGGCTTTACATCAAGGAGTAGTTCAGGCAGGACTTCACGGAGGGTTCCAATAAGAAATGGTGCACCTAAGTTATTGTTCTTATTGGAACAAGGAGGTTAGCCTGGCCTCTGATTGATACATGGCTAGATCTACCTCGCAGCACTTTCTCTGTGAGTGACTGCAGTGTGACCTAGAGGAATGAGTCCCCTAGACAGGGAAGGAGGCAAATGAGTACAAAACAAATCTGGTCTATTTCTTGTTTTGATCCACTCCATCTATCTTTTACATCTTTGGCTGGCAGCAGACGGTGCAGAAGGACTGCAAGCCATCCACATCTCATGGCTGCTCGGCAGAAGATGGTACAGTACGACTGCTAGCCATCGTCATCTCTTGCCTGCCTGGCAGAAGATGGCACAGTACGATTGCTAGCCATCGTCATCTCTTGCCTGCCCGGCAGAAGATGGTACAATACGACTGCTAGCAATCCGTATTGCCTGCCTGCTCACCATTAGACGGTTCAATACGACTGACTGCAGGACTAAAGAGAATGACCTGGTCAAGTCACCAAAAATTTAGTCCCTGCGCCCATGTCTGCCCAGGCGCTCCCAGCCGACGTGGCCAGGAGCACCTCGGACATGACGAGGACGGCTACCAGTCATACTGCACCGTCTGCTGCCAGAAGGCAATGGGTTGCTGCTACTGTGTAGCAATGCTGTACCGCGTCTGCCAGCACCCAGGAGACATACGGTGACGGTTACCTGAGCGGGCTCCATGCTTGCGGTGGTATGGCGTCCGCACAGGTAACTCAGGAAAAAAGGCGCGAAACGATTGTCTGCCCTTGCCTTCACAGAGGGAGGGAGGGAACGGGGGCCGGACAATATGTACCCAGAACCACCCGCGACAATGTTTTAGCCCAATCAGAGTGCTCCATTGTGACTGCTCTGGACAGCACTCTCAACTCAGATGCACGATTGTTTGCCGTTGCTCTGACGCAGGGAGGGGCGACTGAGGACACGGCTTACAGGGTTGACTTCACGGAGGGTTCCAATAAGAAATGGTGCACCTAAGTTATTGTTCTTATTGGAACAAGGAGGTTAGCCTGGCCTCTGATTGATACATGGCTAGATCTACCTCGCTGCACCTTCTCTGTGAGTGACTGCAGTGTGACCTAGAGGAATGATTCCCCTAGACAGGGGAGGAGGCAAATGAGTACAAAACAAATCTGGTCTATTTCTTGTTTTGATCCACTCCATCTATCTTTTACATCTTTGGCTGGCAGCAGACGGTGCAGAAGGACATATTGCCTGCCTGCTCACCATAAGACGGTTCAATAGGACTGACTGTCGGACTAAAGAGAATGACCTGGTCAAGTCACTAAAAATTTAGTCCCTGCGCCCATGTCTGCCCAGGCGCTCCTGATCGACCTCACACAGGCGACCAGGAGTACCTCGGACATGACGAGGACGGCTACCAGTCGTATTCTACCGTCTGCTGCCAGAAGGCAATGGGTTGCTGCTACTGTGTAGCAATGCCGTGCCGCGTCTGCCAGCACCCAGGAGACATACGGTGACGGTTACCTGAGCGGGCTCCATGCTTGCGGTGGTATGGCGTCCGCACAGGTAACTCAGGAAAAAAGGCGCGAAACAATTGTCTGCCCTTGCTTTCACGGAGGGAGGGAGGGAAGGGGGGGACTGACGATATGTACCCAGAACCACCCGCGACAATGTTTCAGCCCCATCAGGCATTGGGATCTCAACCCAGAATTCCAATGGGCAGCGGAGACTGCGGGAACTGTGGGATAGCTACCCACAGTGCAACGCTCCGGAAGTCGAATCTAGCCTCGGTACTGTGGAAGCACTCCGCCGAGTTAATGCACTTAATGCACTTCTGTGGGGACACACACACTCGAATATATAAAACCGATTTCTAAAAAACCGACTTCTATAAATTCGACCTTATTCCGTAGTGTAGACATACCCTATGATGAGATAACTGGCTCTGTGGATGGGGGGGAAAGCAGTGGACGTCTTGTTCCTTGACTTTAGCAAAGCTTTTGACACTGTCTCCCACAATATTCTTGCTAGCAAGTTAAAGAAGTATGGGCTGGATGAATGGACTATAAGGTGGATAGAAAGCTGGCTAGATTGTCGGGCTCAATGGGTAGTGATCAATGGCTCCATGTCTAGTCGGCAGCCGGTATCAAGTGGAGTGCCCCCAGGGTCGGTCCTCGGGCCGGTTTTGTTCAATATCTTCATTAATGATCTGGAGGATGGCATGGATTGCACCCTCAGCAAGTTTGCGGATGACACTAAACTGGGAGAAGAGGTAGAGATGCTGGAGGATAGGGATAGGATACAGAGGGCCCTAGACAAATTAGAGGATTGGGCCAAAAGAAATCTGATGAGGTTCAACAAGGACAAGTGCAGAGTCCTGCACTTAGGATGGAAGAACCCCATGCACCGCTACAGACTAGGGACCAAATGGCTTGGCAGCAGTTCTGCAGAAAAGGACCTTGGGGTTACAGTGGATGAGAAGCTGGATATGAGTCAACAGTGTGCCCTTGTTGCCAAGAAGGCCAATGGCATTTTGGGCTGTATAAGTAGGGGCATTGCCAGCAGATCGAGGGATGTGATCGTTCCCCTCTATTCGACATTGGTGTGGCCCCATCTGGAGTTCTGTGTCCAGTTTTGGGCCCCACACTACAAGAAGGATATGGAAAAATTTGGAAAGCATCCAGTGGAGGGCAACAAAAGTGATTAGGGGACTGGAACACATGACTTATGAGGAGAAGCTGAGGGAACTGGGATTGTTTAGTCTGCGGAAGAGAAGAATGAGGGGGGATTTGATAACTGCTTTCAACTACCTGAAAGGGGATTCCAAAGAGGATGGATCTAGACTGTTCTCAGTGGTAGCAGATGACAGAACAAGGAGCAATAGTCTCAAGTTGCAGTGCGGGAGATTTTGATTGGGTATTAGGAAAAAACTTTCACTAGGAGGGTAGTGAAGCACTGGAATGTGTTACCTAGGGAGGTGGTGGAATCTCCTTCCTTAGAAGTTTTTAAGGTCAGGCTTGACAAAGCCCTGGCTGGGATGATTTCGTTGGGGATTGGTCCTGCTTTGAGCAGGGGGTTGGACTAGATGACCTCCTGAGGTCCCTTCCAACCCTGATATTCTATGATCTGTATTTCAAATGTGTTACTTCTGGTGTCAACCCCAGCCAGCCCTTTAGGTACAACAGTGGAAAAGCCAGACAGGGCTAATGGGTCATTAGCAGAAACAATGGACGGTGAAAGGGCTTAGTCTTCCTGTGGACGCAGAAGACCCCCTACAAGCAATGGCACCCACAGCCATGCAGAGACAGGGGTCTGAGTCACCTGGTGCTGATACCCCTCCTCCCCTTTTGGAATGCCATTGATTTTTTCCACTAGATGACAAAGGGCTTTTGCCTTGCACAAGACCTATATAAGGCAGGGGAGTGACATTATCAAGGTTCTCCTCTGCCTCCTCATCCAAAGAGACACTGGGAAAACACCTGGAAGCAAGAACTGAACTGGGGAGAGAAGGAGTGAGCCCAGGCTGGAAGGGTATCCAGCCTGTGAGGTTTCAAGCTGGAGACCAGTGCGTCTGCCTTTCAAGACTTTCTGTAATCTGCCTGCAACAATATCTAGGGTGAGAAATACTATTTGTAACCAATTTCTTTAGTGAAACTAGCTTAGTTTGCGTATTTTATTTCATTTGCTTAGTAATCTGCTTTGTTCTGTTTGTTATCCCCTTTACCACTTAAAATCTGCCTTTTCTAGTTAATAAAACTTGTTTTGTTTGTTGTTTAAACCCAGTTTCTGTAATTTCTTATGGGGGGTGGACACACCTCTCTCCACATTGAGGGAGGGAGAAAATTTCATAATATATTTTTGGGTCTTGTGGCGGGGTGGTCACGCCGCTCCTGCCCTGAGGGGCTTAAAACAGCCCAGGAGAGGACTGTGGCTGGGGGAAAGCAGCTCCCAGGCTGATTGGGGAAGCAACCTCAGCAGTGGCCATGCCCCAATCAGGGCCCAGCTGGCCCTTTATAAGAAGGCAGTGGGCTAGGAGCAGACAGAATCTTTCTCTGCCTTTAGAGGGAGAAGCCCCTGGTAGCTGGGGAGCATATCTGGGTACCTAAGGTGAAGCAAGGCTGGGGAAGGCTAGAAGAGCTGGGAGGCTCCAGATTGGAAAAGCCCCAGGCTGCAGGCCTGGCAGATGGCCTAAGATAGATACCGGGGTTGCAGGGGGCAGCCCACGGGTAGGCAGAAGCAGCAGGTCCAAACCCCCCCTTGCCTGTGGTGATTGGCTTATATACTTCAGTCTGCCTCAGTGAACAGGGGCTAGATGGTGACTGGGCAGTAGCCATATACTGAGGCAAGGTGGGGATAGTGGGTGGTGGTTCCCCTGGGAGGGGGAGACCCAGAGACTGTGGGGCACTGCCAGGGAGCAGCACCCCAGGGAAAGGGGCACCAGGGTCCAGGAAGGACACAGGGGGCCAGCAACAGTGAGACACTGGCCTGCAGAGGGCGCTCCGGAGGCTGGAAGAGCTAATTTCCTAAGAGACTAGCAGGAGGCACCGCAGGGGTGAGTCTCATCCCGTGGCAGGTCTGCACTCCAAGGGAGGTGGACACCTGAGTGCTGAAGCAAATCCCTTAAGATGAGTCTTCCCAGAGCTGATCTGCAGCTGGGTGTGACTGTGTTAGAGAAGGCTCAGCAAGACAGGTTAAAGGGGGCCCATGCTGGCAGAACAGGTAGACTCAGTGGTATCTCAGCACATCAGGTGGCATCCCAATGGGTCCAACAGGTCACACCCAGTATCCTGTCTTCTGACAGTGGCCAATACCAGACCCTTCAAAGGGAATGAACAGAACAGGGCAATCGTCAGATGATCCATCCCCTGTTCCCTAGTCCCAGCATCTGGCAGAGGATTAGGGACACCCAGAGCATAGGGTTGCATCCCTGATCATCTTGGTTAATAGCCACTGATGGACCTATCCTCCAGGAATTTATCTAATTCTTTTTTTAATCCAGTTATAGTTTTGGCCTTCATAACATCTCCTGGCAATGAGTTCCACAGGTTGACCATGCATTGAAAGGAAGGACTTCTTCATACGTTTGTTTTAAACCCACTGCCTATTAATTTCATTGGGTGACCCCCTAGATTTTGTGTTGTGTAAAAGGGTAAATAACACTTACTTTCTCCATACCATTCATGATTTTATAGACCTGAATCCTATCCTCACCCCCTCGGTCATCTCTTCTACAAGTCTGAATAGTTTCTCTTCATATGGAAGCTGTTCCATACCCTTTATCATTTGTTGCCTTTCTCTGGACCTTTTTCCATTTCTAATCTTTCAGGGGGTTTGAGATGGGGGCAACCAGAACTGTATGCAGTATTCAAAGTGTGCATGTGTCTGTACACACCATGCATTTATATAGTGGTATTTTTTTGTCCTCTTATTTATCCCTTTCCTACTTGTTCCTATGTTCTGTTATCTTTTTCGACTGCCACTGCACATTGAGCAGATGTTTTCAGAGAACTATCCATGATGATGCCAAAATCTTTCTTGAGTGGTAACAGCTAATTTAGACCCTATCATTTTATATGTATAGTTGGGATTATGTTTTTCCAGTGTGCATTACTTAGCACTTATCAACATTGAATTTCATCTGCCATTTTGTTGCTCAGTCATCCAATTTTGTGAGATCCCTTTGTAACTCTTTGCAATCTGCTTTGGACTTAACTGTCTTGAATAATTTTGTATCATCTGCAGACTTTACCACCTCATAGTTCACCCCTTTTTCCAGATCACTTATGAATATGTTGAACAACACTGGTCCCAGTACAGATCCCTGGGGGACATCACTATTTACCTCTCTCCATTCTGAAAACAGACCATTTATTCCTTCCCTTTTTCTGTTATCTTTTTAACCAGTTACTGATCCATGAGAGAACCTTTCCTCTTAAGCAAAATAAGTAGTCATAGTATAAGAGCCTTTGGTGAGGGACCTTGTCAAAGGCTTTCTGAAAGTCCAAGTACACTGTATCCACTGGGTCACCCTTGTCCACATGCTTGATGACTTCCTCAAAGAATTCTAATAGACTTGTGAGACATAATTTCCCTTTACAAAAACCATGTTGACTCTTCCCCAACAAAGTGTGTTTATCTGTGTTTGATAATTCTGTTTACTATAGTTTCAACCAGTTTGTCTGGTACTGAAGTTAGGCTTAGAGGCCTGTAATTGCCAGGATCACCTGTCAAGACTTTTTAAAATATTGGTGTCACATTAGCTATCCTCTAGTCTGGTACAGAAGCTGATTTAACTGAGAGGTTACATACCACAGTTAGTATTGCAGTTTCACATTTGAGTTCCTTCAGAACTCTTGGGTGAATACCATCTGGTCCCAGTAACTTTTATTATTGTTTAATTTATCCATTTGTTCCAAAACCACCTCCATTGACACCTCAGTATGGGAGAGTTCCTCAGATGTGTCCCATTGTGTCTTCAAAACTACCTTGATGCTTTATCTTGGCTGGGGATTTGCCCTAATTACACCAACTGGTGACGAGTTTACTATTGCTTGAAACTGAGCTAAGCCCCACTAGTGTGAATAGTAGCTTTGCCTGTCTACGCTCTGGGTTGCACCTGTGCAGCTACACCAATGGCTGGGTGCTCATGGCTGTAGTTGTGGCAAATCTCATTGGAATCAATGGGAGGTGGGTGTTTAGCCTTCTTAAGAGCTTTTGACAATCCTACTAGGCACCTAGCTGCATCTTTAGACACTGAATACCTCTGAAAATCTGATCCTTAGTTCCTGCTCCCATAGTAGCAGTGTGGGACTCTCTAATGAGGATGAAGTTGGTTCCTAATTCCCAGTTCCTTATTCAAAGGCCAAAATTATTTAAAAATATATCCAAAGTAAGATTATTTTTTTAGAAATTAATATGATTGGGATAAACATTTTATTTTTGAATTTATTAAATAATCCCATAAGGAGCTGGGTTTTGACTGACTGTATGTGACAATACAAGTCTCAGGTCACCCCAACTGACCCATCCCACAACCATCATCAGATTGTCCTGAGGGAGCTGGGCGATGCCATACCCATAGCAAAAGTTTTTTCTTTTTTGAGGTAACTTCTCTCAGATATTGTACTTCATCTTCTAAAGCAGGGGTGGCCAACCTGAGTCTGAGAAGGAGCCAGAATTTAACAAGGTACATTGCCAAAGAGCCACAGTAATACATCAGCAGCCCTCCCCCATGAGCTCCCCCACCCCTCCACGCACCTCCCGATCAGCTGTTTTGTGGTGTGCAGGAGGCTCTGGGGGTAGCAGGGAGAAGCAAGGGCACTGCCGGCTCAAGGGAGGGGGCGGGAAGGCATGGAATGGGGGCAGGGCCTGTGGCAGAGCCAGGGGTTGAGCAGTGAGCACCCCTGGCACATTGGAAAGTTGGCGCCTGTACAAGGAGCCGCATATTAACTTCTGAAGAGCCGCATGTGGCTCCAGAGCCACAGGTTGGCCACCCCTGTTCTAAAGGCATGTAAAAATAAACGGAATGTTATATTGAACTAACTTGTTGCAAATCCGTCTATCCTGTTTTCATAGAAATTATATTGAGAGCTGTCTATTAGAACAGACAAGCATTCCTACAAACTTCCTTAGACAAATGGAGAACAGGAAAATGGCTACATTTATCAACACTTAAGTGTGTTAGAAATGCATTTGTTATGATTATCATTGTCTCTTGCTCATTACACATCAAAAATAATATGAAGAAAGTACATGGACACATTTGACCCCCCAAATAACTATCCTTTATTAACTATGTGCAGACGTACGACTAGCTTAATGCCCGCTGCTGCTTTGACTGGTTTCTGATGGCTTCCAGAACATAGAAAACAGTGAGCACCTCTAGAAGGCTCACAAACCACTTTTGCAGGTACTAAGCTATTCCTATGCACTACAATTAGTTGAAACAGTTAGTGTCTTTAGTATTGCTTTGAGACTCACACAGCTGCAGTGAGGGTTGGTACACATTGTTTTCCAAGGAATTTGGACAACTCTTCTTCTGTGACTGGAATATCTCCACTTTCTTTCCTTTTTAATTCCAAAACTTCGTCACAGAAACACAAGCTCTGAGTTTCATCAAGTTTGTGGAAACCTACAAAATTGTTCCATGTGTCGTATTTGTAATGAAAACACCTTTCCTTTAATGAACTATTTATGCAAAGAACTTGGATATCATTTGTCAAATTTCAATTATCTTAATAATGCTACTTTCAAATTACATGGAAAAGAGTTACTCAGAGTGCAGATGAAGGCTTTTTCTGGGTTACAGTATTTCATTCTGTGACTAGTTGGCGAATGGCATTTGAAAAGATGCCATTCAGTTACTGGATTTAGCAACTGTCACGCTGTCTAGAGTGGCTCATGACTGAGCGCGCCAAACTCAGGGCAGACTGTTACAAACCAGGGCACAAACACCAAGCTGGTTGTGTTCTATAACTAGATTTCACCAATCAAGTGTGAACTCCTCAGGCTCTAGGACAGCTTTAATATGGAGTCACAGACAGTCCCCTTGGGCATTCCAGTTTATCTTGCCACCCAGGCAAGCTTGCCTTTGTGATAGACGGTCCCTTATCACAATATCCAGGTTACTCCCAGTCTCTCTTTAGCCAACACCAGACCCAAAAGTAAGTGCTCTAGCTTTTTCCAGGGTCACACAGTGCTTACATGCTTTGTCTTGGCTTTCCCTTTCTCTTTGTTCCTGTCTGTGTGGTTGGGGTGTGTGTGTGTTTGTTTTTCTCTCTGCTCCCCCCCCCAAATCACAATACTTGGCCAAAAACTCCCAGATGAGTTCACACACACCTTTTCTCTTGTCTTAAATGGGGGTTTATGCTTACAGTTAAATTAACTGAAGTATGAGTTCATAGTTATCCAGCTCAAGGGGGTTTTAACTCAACCCATTAACAAGGTTTCACCAGACATGCCAAACCTGGGGGGGGGGATGCAGAAATTGGACTTGTTTTTGTCTTAATTGGCTTGTGAGTTGCTTGTTGGCTAGTTTTTGGCTTCTAGCTTGTTACTTGTTTGCCTTGTAGCTGGTTGCTTGTTGCTTCTTTTTTTGATCAGCTGCCAGCAAGCGGGGGAGAGTCAGGGGTGCCCAGGGGGCCCACCACAGTCCCAGACTGCATGCAGGGGGGATCTAGTCAGAGTGTTGGGGTTCTTGATTTTTGGCTTATTGTGAATGTCAGGGTGCTTATTTACCATGTGAAAGTTGGCAACTGTAGGTTTCACCCAGTTCATAATATATGTTTAACACATAGTAAACACTGATGAGCGGAATGGGGAGCATAGGAGATCCTGATCCTGCATTGCTGATGGTGCTTCTCTCCTTACTGGTAGCATGAATAAGACCAAAGAGGGAAATTTGTAGCGAAGTGAATCTCAGAGGTCCTATCTTGATGGGCAAAAAGGGAGTGTTTTGCAGTTGTGTTAAGGTAGCTCAATGAAAAATCCACTTTTTGCCAGTCAAGACAGGGCCTTCCAGGCAGAGTATTACACTTGTCTCCTCACACTCTCATTCTCTGCACAACCCCTATCCCCTATTTACCCCACATTCCAGAGAGTACATGAATAGACCTGCAAGGGACTAGAGCAGGGGTGGGCAAACTATGGCCTGCGGGCCAGATCCTGCCCACGAGATTGCCCCCCGTGGTGGCAGGCCCCGTGCCGCTCTCAGAAGCAGCTGGCACCACGTCCCTGGGGCCCCGGGGTGGGGGGCAGAGGGCTCTGTGCATGGCCCTTGCTTCCAGGCACCGCCCCCCCGCCCCACAGCTCCCATCGGCCGGCAACAGGGTACCGCTGCCAATGGGAGCTTCGGGGGAGGTACCTGGAGGCATGGCAAGGGCAGCACGCGGAGCCCTGTGCCTCCCCCTCCCCCAGGGGCCGCGCAGGGACGTGGTTCCAGCTGCTTCCCGGAGCAGTGCGGCGTGGGGCTGGGGCAGCCATACAGGGAGCCTGCCCTTGCCCCGGTGCACGCTGCTGCCACCCCGGAGCCCGAACCCCTCCTGCACCCTGCCCCCCAACTCCCTGCCTGCAACTCACACCCTTCCTGCACTCCAACCCCCTGCCCTGAGCCCCCTGCCGCACCCCACACCCCTCATCTGCCCCAATCCCTTGCCCTGAGCCTGTTCCTGAACACCGCACCCCCTCCCACACCGCAACCCCCTGCCCCGGCCCTGTATACAATTTCCCGTCCCATATGTGGCCCTTGGCCCAAAAAGTTTGCCCACCCCTGGACTAGAGACAACTGTTCAGTGCAGAGAAATAGAACTTTACTTGCACCCATGCCGAGCCTCCACTCACACGTGCACTGATGCTCGCCAGCAGGGGCGACGCTAGGGAGAGGCAGGAATGGTCACATGCCCCTCCCCAGACACCTAGGGGTGGATAAAAACTTGAATAAGTGAACCCTAAAGACTCAATAAGTAGGCAAATAAAAAATCCAAAATGTATTTGGCTTAAAAATCATGAGATTTTAAATAATCATCTCAAATTTGAGACCTTGACTCATAATTTTTAACTCTTTTATGGTTGGCATTAGTGTAAACCCAGAGTAGTAAGTTGCCTCATCTGAGTTGGCTGCATGTTGAAAAATACCATGGGTCGCAAATCCTCTTATACATAAACTGGGTACAATTTATGTTTTCAGTAGCAAAATAACTAAGACATTTTGAATGGCTGAAGTGCCTGTATCATAACATTGTAAGAAAGCAACCAGGAGATGTGGGAGTCAAGACCACGGATACTTTGGAACTTACCTGGGAAAGTGTGGAGTGACCTGTTTTTGAATATTTTTGACTTTCCCTCCTATGTGCACAGAAGGAGTTACATATTGCCTAGCTATTTCAGAAGTATATATTTTTCTGTGGCTCTCATGTCACTCAGCCTTGGGAGTGGTTAGTATTTTGTGACTCACCCTTAGGTGTACGCATACTAAAAGTAAAGTTTGTTTTTGTTTTTGTTTGTTTTAAATTAAACACTGCAAATAGAGCCGATTTTGTGTGCTCCTCCTGTGATCTTTACTCAAGAACTCGCTTTCCACTGCCTGGACTAAAAATGCTGCCAAATCAGAATTTCCCACTTACAAACACTGGTAGTAGTGTTTTATGCTTGCTTGGCACTGATTGGTTACAAAGTAATAAATAGTTAGGCCTCCCCTTTCCACATAATCTCTACTTAGGCAAAAGTTGTGGTGGATTCTCCCTCACTCACAATTTTGAAATCCAGATTGGATGGTTTCCTAGAAGACCTGCTCTAGGAATTATGTTGGGGAAGTTCTATGGCCTGTGCCATACAGAAGGTCAGACGAGAAGATCACTATAGTCCCTTCTGGTCTTGGAATATATGTGGTTGTGTCTACGCCAGTAGCTAGGGCTGTGATTCCCCTGCTCACGTTCACATAGTGGTGCTAACTCTCTGAGCTAGTGAGAGTATAAAGAGCAGTGTAGCTGCAGGAGCACAGGCAACAGAGGCCTGGTTTGGCCATGCCAAGTACCCCCCAGTTTCAGGCAGGTTTGTATGTGCTCAGTACAGCTGAGCCACGCCTCTGCTGCCACTGCCCACGCTACTGGGAAAGGTAGTGTGAGTATGTATCTGGGACCAGGGGACTTGCACGTCTAGCTCGTCGTGCAGACTAAGGCTATGAATCTATGACCTCGTTTACACCAGCATCAATCCAGAATTACACTATTGACTTCAGTGGAGTTACTCTTATTTACACAGATCTCAGTGAGATCAGAATCTAGCCCAGCAAGGTTCTTTTCATGAATAAGAGCTGCTTAACTGAATAAGGGTATATCCACTTCTAGACTCTTTGAGGCAGGGACCACATCTTTCCTCTGTTACATACCGTGCATATTTATGGTTCATAATTTCATTCATATTTTCTTAAGTTTGTTCAGCTTCTGAAATATAGAATACAAAAGGCACAATTGGCTTTTCAGTGTTCAGAATAAACAAGTCTCTTGTTCAGTGTGTGGGTGGGTATGTGGTGTGAAACATTAAGCTAATGGGAATCAAATAGAAAATATGTGATTGCGATGTTGCAATACGTGAGAAAAAACAGCAAGGAAAAAATCAATAGATTAGATTATCACTGAGGGTAATTGTAGCTAGTTTGCCATTAAGCGCTAAGGCTGTGAATTTGTGTTTCTCAAGGCTCAGTCTAATGGTTTTAGTAGCGTAGGCAATTTTCTCCATGGGGATACAACTACTAAATACTAGATAGGCAGATGAATGGGTTTCCGGTTAAATGTTTCACAGCTCTATCTACAAATACAACACAGAAAGCAGTCTTTCTTAGTTTTCCTGTCTGAAAAAAAAACAAGCTCTTTTGAGCTTCTACAAGAAGAATCAGCAATATCAATGTATTTTAAATCACCTGTATCAGAGGTCATATAAACCGCTCAGCATGCTCATGTGACGAAGAAAACACTAGACTCTGACACAGAAGTAGAATTTCAGTGTGTGTGAATTTTCAGTACATGGGATATATATAATGTGATTCTATGATTATATACTTCTGAAATACATTTCAGCTGTTTACCAGCAACAAAACTCATTATTCTGGTACAATTGCCAGGGGGGAGGGAGGCTAATTATTTTGACATTTTTATCTACACGCATTTTGACATTAACTAATCATCATGATGCCCCTCTAGAGGGGGTCGGGTGTCAAAATTTAGGAATTTCTGTCCTGAGTCCTATGCTCAGATCATTACACACACACCCTTTTTTTTTAAGTTACTGCAAAGAAGAGACACTTGGTTGTTGCTTAGGAGCATTTTCCCTAATGCAGGATCAGGCTCCCCTACATTCTCTATCCTGTACATCACTTTCTACTTATCATTTTAAGTGCAACAGTTTTTGCACCTGGAATATGCAGAATCAAGCCCTAAAATGACACATGACTAGAGTAATCCATCCACTTCTCAAGACCATCCTTTTCACGGAATGGCTGTCTTCAATGGGATGCCCACTAAAATGAATGGTGCAGCAGGATATCCCTGATGATTCTGATTCTCCATTGCCTTGCACCTTGTGTAGTTGCTTCTAGCTGTATACAGTGGCTGTCGAATGCTAGCAGTCTGATTTGGTAGTGTTTATATCGGCTTTGCTCAAGGCTGCATGGAACCAGGTGGAAAGGGAGGCGAACCTTTTCCAGAGGACCTGGTCCAACAGTGCTCTCTCATGTGCAGCAGTGACATGGGCAGGACCTTCACATGCCTACATGTTTACATTTGCAAGTCCTCTTAGCAGAGTCATGGGCATAAGCAATGCAGCATCAGGCCACTGAACTATCTTCTGTCACAGACCCGAGTGAGCGCCCTTTCCTGGCCACCCTCTAGGTGTGCTGAGAGGGGAATCCAAGCCTTTGATGTTCTGGATCCCTGGCGTGTTTCAAGCTGCTGGAGCTTGAATGGAATCCAGCTACTGCTCCAGCCTTGGTGTCTCTAGGCATGCACAAAGGGTGCAGACCTTCTTTCTGGCACCCCCCTTAAGTGTTGGAACCTGCTGTCCAGCTACCTAGCCCCTCTAGCCCTGAGACTTCAGACTCCCTGGTACTTAAAATACGCCCCTCTCCCAGAACTCCACCCAGAAGGTGTAAAGCTTCTGGTTTACGGTAACTTCCTGAGGTGCACACAGTATTTGTGAAGCAGTCAGCACACACTCACGCTTCGTCCAGTCTGACACATTATATTTAACCATGTAAAGCACAGGAGAGTACAGATCATACACAACAATAGAACATCCTAAATGTTCCTCACTAGCTCACCCTTCCCTGGGAATCCTGGGGGGGTCATCTGTGTTCCATCAGGCAGGGAGGGTCCTCTATCCCATTGTTTACCCTGACCCTGCAGCAGCCTCCCTCATCTTAGTCTGGTGCAAACTGGCTCCCCCCACCCCCCTTGAGTCCCTTTAAAGAATCCGGTCGTGGTGGGGTGTCACCTGCTACTTTTCATCTGCCTTTTGGTAATTCTCTATTACTTTTTTGATTTCAAACCTCCCTCTCCCCATCAGAGAAGGGGAGGGGGGGCCTGTCTTCTCCCAACTAAAGCAATCCCATTGTTCTAAGGTGTTTTACTTTGAGTAGACCATGGCTGAATGCTGATTACTCACCACTGTCTTTCGCCTGGCAGAGACTTCGACACAACCCGGCTAACTCAGTGGGGAGCCACATACATAGAGGCTTCCCATGACACAATAATATCATGATACAACTTCATAAAATCATCTGCAATTCAGAAGTGGCACAGACAGAACTTTTCATAGATTCATAGCCTTTAAGGTCAGAAGGGACCATTGTGGTCATCTCCCCATTTGAAGAACAGAGCAGGGGTACATGACATATACCGCAGGGAAGTTGTGGCAGCCCACTTTCTAGACAGAGCATCTGCTGTTACTACTTATTAATTTGAACTTCATACATTTAGTCAGTAAACAATTCCAATGAATTCCAAAATAGAGTTTCTTGACACTATCACAGGTCAAAGCCCCTTGGGGAGGGGTGAGGTGTTTCCTTCAGCCATCCCCTCAGGTTTTAATTACATCTCAACTGACCACCCTGAAATCATAAATTAAAGGGCAACTCCCCCTCTTTCCCACCTACACCTTCCCAGCAGTTGCTTCACCCCCTCTGAGGCTTTCCCCACCCTTTGCCAGGTATTATGAATTTGTCATCATGGTTCCAGGGGAGCTCTGACCCAAGTCGTCTGGCTGTGCCTTGGTTTCCCTTTCTCTGGGGAGTTTTGAATCACTGCATCCGCTACCGGTATCCATGTCTCACTGTTCCAGCAGCGTTCTGGGCCACAGCACCTTCAAGCTGTGCCACCGTCTGAGCTGCTCCCAGCAAAGATCCGGCCCTTAGTGTCTACGAGCTGTATCAGGGTCTCACCACACCCAGCAGGACTCTTGGCCACACACACACTCAGCACTGACTCAGTTTCCCCGATGAGTGTAGACCGCAAACTTGCCCCCTCAGCCACTGGATTTGGCCTGGACAGTTTTGCACCAGAGCTCCCAGAGTTTAATCCTGTTACGTCACTACAGAAAATAACACATCGAGAAAAATAACTTCCTATGTACCCACAGTCAGAATCCTGGAGACGTCTTTGGTGACCATATTGACGCAGGCTACAAGCATCCTACCCATATCTATTTGCCTGCTAACCCCTGATCAGGCACACCCTCACATCTATCCTCTGGGGTCCCATAGGCACGATTTCACCCTCTTCTCCTGTTCAAGGCAGCTGTTTGTTCGTCTTCTTGCAGTAATGTGACACCACCATCAACAAAAGTCAGGCTACACCAGGTTGTCAGTGCTTTCTGGACTGATGGTGATGCCCGTGTATCCCGATGGTATATGGTGGACTCAAAAATCACAAACATTCTCCACTGGTTTAGGAGACAAGCTGCGCTTTTACCATCAGAGTGTAACAAAGATGGTGTCTCATTTCTCCGCTGAGCATAATTCCTGCTCTGTAGCGCATGGCTATTGTAATGCTGAGAATTACCTTAGAATAACCTGTTGTTGTGGAGTGAAGTGGGCTCCTTGGTAACGTGTGTTAGAATTGGGTTGTGAAGACGTGCATTCAAAAGGGGCTAGAAACAGAATGCAGCTAGAACTAGTGCAGATCACAGATTAACGTTGTTTTTCTTAGTGGTTAGTGAAGCTGGTTCCTGTGGCTTTAGCCTCCCAAGCAAAAAAGACAAACCACTTTAAAAAGAGCCTAGCTTGACAGCTGAAGCTGCACAGCATTCTGTATTAAACTGCTATTGCAACCAAGCCAGAGCACACTGCACCTCTGAAAACCAGTCCTAGGTGCTTTGTGAGGCAAAGACTAATGGAAGGAACAAGTAACTAACCTGTAATGGTGGTGAGTACCTGTCAGGTCATTTAGTTTTTCCCATGCCCCCAGTTGGCCTCACCATCCCTCCTGTGGCTCTGTTTGCTAAGGAAGATTGAAATATCTTCAGAGTTCCACAGATTTAAGGCCAGAAGAGACAATGGCTGTCTAGTCTGACCTCCTGACTTAATACTCAAGCAATTGCATCCTCCCAGCTCGGCCACCCCACTGCTCAGATATCTGTTTCTGAGGAACCCTTCACAATTAACAGTTGCAAGAAGCGTTGATGAACTGACTCTAAATTTAAGGCCCAATCCTGCAGGGGGCTGAGCACCTTCAATGTCAGTTTAAGGCAATCCGCACCTTGTAGGGCCCTCGGGGTACCTGGATGCCACGGTGCTGGGCGCATTAGAAGAACCTGACTAGACGAGAAGAATTGGTTCTCAACTACTGATGTGACCAACTGTGGGGGAAAAAGGTACCAAAGTGCTGCTAAGTGGCCAACTGATCATTCCACCTGAGTGACTCCTCTAGAGGCACCTGGGTCTGTGTGCTGGCCCGACACCACTCCTCTTCACAGCCCCTGACGGAGAGAGTGTAGCAAATAGAAGGGTTCGAGTGCAGCAGCTCTCTTTCAAACCCTGGCGGCTGCCAGACTGACCTCTGACAGGCTGTTGCAGCTGGGTGTAATTCTGAGCAGCACTGAGGCTGCTCAAAGTTGTGCTAGGGGCAGGGGGGGAATCAGCCCCAGGATCACAGAGAGGGGAAGACATAAAGGTGGTGTGCAGGTGGTGCATCCTGTTGTGGTAAGTAAGGCCCGCAAATTATGAGTTATTGCTATTTAAGAATTACCCAAGTCTCAAGGCTTTTTCGTAAAGATAGAACAGAAAGCTGAGAAAATAAAAACCCAAGATCTAACACCTAGATTTCTTCAGTAGTCTGAGAAAATTCAGCTGCTGCCACCTTTCGCAAGAGTGTGCCGCTGGAGCAGCGAAAGAGATTTCCCTTTTTTCCTTGTCTATTAATAAATTAAAAATCATACAACACTGATATTCTATGATATGGTCGATACAGTAGTAAACGAGGGAAGTTGATGATAGAATCTGATCTAATTTGAACTGTGTATAAAAGGGAAGTCACCTATAAGTGACACAGCTGTGAGCAAAATATTGTAAAAGTTAATGACAAGATTTACCTCAGACAATCCTGTCAGGGAAAGAAAGGGGTTGCATTCATATTGATTTCTCTTAATTTAGTAAGAGTGAAGAAGTAAAGTTAATATTTGCAGTCAAGCATGCTTATGCTATCAAGTTCATGAAATACCTGTGTTGAAAGGAGCCGTAAATAAAAAGAACTGAAATCAAACCGTATGTTTATAAGCCCACTTGACCAAAGAGTGGAATAATCAGAAATTAACTCTTTCATTCATAGTGCACAGCATCAGCGCAGCCATACATACTAAGATCCTATCATTCTTGTTAAAACACAGAGAACAGACACAAAAGATTTATACAGCTGTTCTGGCTTGCAAAGAGTTCTTGAAGTGACTTTGTATAATGGACTGTTAAACCAAGTTTAAAGAGCATCAAAGAATATAGAGTGATTTTTGTGTTGATTGTATATACTTTAAACTGGACACTTCAGCAGCTAGGAGAGTGTTGATGAAGAAGCTGCAACTTGAAAAAAGCATAATTGCAAAATTGGCTAAGTCATGCACCACAAAGAGGCCCACAGACTTGCAGAGATAAGCTGCTGACCGCAGCAAACTAGCCAGTGCTCAAGGTATGTCCCAGGATGGTTGTACCAATTGTTATGGCCTAACTTGTCTTTCGCAAGCTAGTGTGATAAGATGTGTTTACATAGAGAGACTGAATGCATCCGATGAAGTGAGCTGTAGCTCACGAAAGCTTATGCTCAAATAAATTTGTTAGTATCTAAAGTGCCACAAGTACTCCTTTTCTTTTTATAGAGAGACTGGAAAATTCTACTCCCAGCTGCAAGGACTTAAAAGCTGATGTCCTCTCTCACCATCCAATCAGGGAACAGGACAGCTCTCATTTTAGTTGGAATTTTTAATCTTCAGAAGTATGGGTCACCATCTGATTGGTCTATGCCAGCACCTCCAAGAAGAGGAGCCAAGTTGGATCACCTTTCAGTACATCACTTCCCAAAAGCCAAAGACTCCTAGAAGGGGGAAGATGGAAGCCCTGGCCAGCTTACGCGAGAGTCCTCCTGGTGACATCAAATACCTGTTTTGGATATAGGCACCTTTAACTGACTCTTTATATTTTTCAGCAGTTCAGGTTGCCTGCTAGGGCACCAGGAAGAGAGAACACTTGTGCCTTATCTTTTCTCCACCTGTGTTTGCAGTGTCAAATCCTGCTGTGAACTGATAACTGAGCTGAAAGCTTATGGTTGAGTAAACATCTGCTGATCAGTAACACACAGACATGTTCTTGTGTGAAGATGCAAATCAGTCAGTTGACCACTTCCTGAAACAGGTTTCAGAGTAACAGCCGTGTTAGTCTGTATTCGCAAAAAGAAAAGGAGTACTTGTGGCACCTTAGAGACTAACCAATTTCTTTGAGCATAAGCCATCCGATGAAGTGAGCTGTAGCTCACGAAAGCTTATGCTCAAATAAATTGGTTAGTCTCTAAGGTGCCACAAGTACTCCTTTTCTTTTTCCTGAAACAGGGCACCTAATTAGTAAGGCAGTGTGCATACTTTGTAGGGATTGGTGAGACTCAAACCCAGGTGAGCAAAGCTAGGAGGCAACAGACACCTCCACACTGCCACTAGGCAGCGGCTGTCTTCTGGCTGCAACCCACAAATCACAGCAGCTTTTTACGCCACGGAAAATCTCACCTCAGAGCCAATTGGCAGCTGCCGTGGAGGCTCTCAGTATGCCCTTTGTCCCCATACAATCTCATGGGGCATACCAGGAAGCATCCAAGCAACAACTTGGCTCAACAGTGAGCTGCCATGATTGATTCCTCTTCTCTGCTCCCAAACTCTCGGCATTGACTTTGGCTCTGACTTGGAGTCTGACTCTTGCTCTGCCCAACACAAGTTCTCATCACTGACCTTAAGATGTTCAAGCCCCACCCTGGGTCCCTGATATGCTTGTGTGTATGTTGTAATGAATTGTCACAGAGTTACAGTGTGTGTCTTTGTCTTGTAACAGCTTTCAATTGAGATTGCTGTAAAGTAGCTCTCAAGCAGACTAAGTTATTGTTAACAAGGCTTATAGAACACTGCACTAGTTAATGGTTTCACAGTGTCTGTCAAGTTCTAGGTGTGTATATAGACATAAAACAAGACAACATGTGCAAGCTTTTTGAACTCCACTCTGTCGACCACAAATGTCAAAATTTATTTTTGGATAGTTAGAAGTGTTAGTCAGATCCTGGGGCTAATATCATTCACTGGAAAATAAGTTAAGTTAAGAGGTATCACACCCCTTCTTATCTCAAGATCATAGGTTCCACTTCAGGACAGATTGTTCAGTAGCAGTGACCTTAACCCAGTGCCAGCTATGTCTTTAACTCCTTAGACACACCGGCTAACCACACTGCTTATTAACTCCCCTAGACTTTTGCCAGCCTCAGTATAGAGTTTAAACAGTCCCTCTTGACACAAAGTAAGTAGACCTCTCGGATATTAGGCCCCTGTCACTGTAATGTCACAGAAAATCCAAATTCTTCTGTTCAAAAGGACCAGACACATACCACAGGTCAGCTCCTTCTTAGATCTCCCTCCTTTATCCAATAAGGCAATGCTCAGTCTGAACCTGTAATAAACCTATGTAGGCTTGCTTCATTTTCATTCAATTAATAAAGAAATATTTACACATTGCTAAAGACACAGGCAGACAAAGACAAACTGTGGTTATTACCTTATAAAACTTCTGTTCAACGTAACAAAGTCTGATAGGTCCAGATTCTAAGGCTTGTCTCAGCTGTGGGAGCGAGGGTTTGTTTATCTGGCACACTGTCTTTACAACCTACAACCAAGTCTGGTGAAAAGAACCTTGTTTCCTTAGGTAGCTTTTATCTGAAAACCCAGCCATGTGACCGTTCTGATCCCAGGGCTCCCAGATGTAAAGGTGGGGTGGGTGTGCGGGGTAGAGGTCCATGAGGTAATTCTT
The DNA here is from genome assembly GCF_965152275.1 of Natator depressus. Classification (NCBI taxonomy): domain Eukaryota; kingdom Metazoa; phylum Chordata; order Testudines; family Cheloniidae; genus Natator; species Natator depressus. Next base: position 47,339,864 of record NC_134238.1, read on the forward strand.
CAGTGAAGTCATCCTGTGAGACTCATCCATTCTCCATTGTCCTGGCAACTGGTTTCTATCTGCTGTACTGGTGTTTCCCATGGACACATTGTTTTTTAATGAGTCTTAATAGATTACTCCTTCCCCTAAGGGAGCTCTTTCTATGGACGAAACTCAGCAACGATTAATGCCTTTTGTTATGCTGGGGTCTGTCCCAGCCATGTGAGAGTTACATAACACGAATGTACAGACATTACTCTTAACAAGACAAATCTAGAGCTTAGCACTACAGTTATCCATTCACCAGCATTTAGGAAAGTCCAGACACTAAATCCTTTATTGCAATTTTAACAACTTAACATTCCAGCAGCATTAAGCCTGACAGTCTTAGTTGATATGTAGGCCTAAGCCCAGAGTGCCACAAAAGGGTTGACTACATTGGGATCTATTGGGAAGGAGGCGTTGGTGAATTGGCTTGAAAGTAACTGTTCAAATTATGATCTGGCTTGAGGATATTTTCCCTTTGAGGCACTCTTGGTCAAAAATCTAAGCAAAGTCACCTTCACACGATAGTAATTAAGAATAAGTATTATTCTCTATTGTGGTTGTGTAATTTGATTCTGAAAACCTGAATTGTTATAATGATCAATTTTCTGATTTATGTAACCAAATCATAATCTAATACAACTTTTGCCTTCTTATATCCTATAGTATTAGTGGCTGCTGTTAAGGATAATTCATAATATTTATAAAACTAAATTCAACTCTTGAATCCTTTCCTTTAGTTAAGCAATTGAAATAAAAAGGAACTGTAAGAAAAGTGATATGGGTAATCAGCTAAGCAATTGTTTGAAGGTTTGTTTTATACCCTATCTTTCTTACACTGTGCTGGGTACAGCCTGGACAGACTCAAACATTGACCAACTGTAACCTGATTTGACAGTGGAGGGAGTTCAGCTCACCAAGCAGACTTTGAGGTTTCTACAGCAAGAGAAAGAAACATGAGGTCTCTCTTTTGAAGAAAATAAGGTTTGTGTGTCTCTCCTTGGCAATAACAATCCAAAAAGTCAGAATCATAATTCCTTCAATAAGAAGCAGGTTGCACACACCTCTATTTTTCACTTTTACTTCCTGGTTCCAGAGGTTCCCCTCTGCAAGCACTTCATCTAGCTTGATGGCATTGTCCTGTGTATTTTGGGGTTTCCGGCCTAGCAGGATCCATTAACATTGTTCTGTTGTAAATCCTAAAATTAAGCTAGTTTATATAGAACAAAGTTCAAGAGCAGCACCTTTAGCAGAGCTCAAATGGAAGTCTTCAAAACAGATAAAGCTCTTTTTAAAGTTGCCATGTGGATGTACTTTATTTAACACTAGTTAGTAACTGTAGTGTGGACACTGCCTTTGTGAGTACAGCAGTGTTACTCTGGATTTACAGTGTTGTGACTGAAATCAGAATTTGGCCTCCCACATTTTACTTGGATTACTTTTTGTTTGATAATTCCCAAGTTTTTTAACTACACAATCGAGTGTAACAGTTTCACTGGTTAAATTGTGACTGAGGCCATGCTACAAAGAGAGAATGAACTGCGCTACCATCTCTTCAGTGACCCTTTTTATTGCGAACGCTCTCCTGCTGGCTGTAATCAAAGTGCTCTTCTCTGGCAGCTCCGAGGCCTCCTCTGAGCCCATTTCCAATGCTGCTCGTCAGATGGCAGAAGGCAGTTGAGCAGCAAGCATGCAGCACCCTCACCCTGTAGCCCAAGCACATCCCCTTGAGGAGAACAATCTCCACTAGCACCAGACATGTAACTTTTTGATTATACTCATGATGACAGCCTTCTATGACAAACAGGGCACACAATATAAAGTCTGTTTGATATTGTTGCTTCTCATAGATTGATGCAGTAAGCCGTGAGTATGAACAAATATTCTGTTTCATTTACCTATGCTAAACATATAAAAAGGAACTGTGGTTAATTCAATGGATGACCAGCATAATTATTTCTTAAGGCATTCTGAGGAACTTGTCCATTGTAATAGGATCTCTTCTAGCAGTAATGTCTATCACTAGGTATTTTCAAAAGTGATCAGTTCTGACCTAACTCTGCTCCAAGTGAAGTCAGTGGGAGTTTTACATTGATTTCTATTAATTACTGTTCGCATCATCATGGCATGGGAGCAGCATCAGGCCAACATTGATCACTTTTGAAAATCCCACCCTCTGTTTCAATAATCTAAACAATGTGGTCTAGTTGTCAGAGCAGGGGACTGGAAGCCAGGAACCTGAATTCTATTTCTGAGTCTGCCACTGATGGCTTGTTTACACAGTGCTGCAATGCACACTAAGGGGATGTAGGCTGACCAGATGTCCCGATAAAATCATGACTGTCTCGATTTTTAGTTCTTTGTCCCGCGTCCTGACCAATGTACGGTTGGGATGCCATTTGTCCCGATATTGTGGCTTTGGCCGCTCTGGCATTTTTTGTTGTTGTTGTTGGGTTTTTTTTTTTTTTTTGCTTCTCCCATGTGTCCCGATATTTTGTCCATTTCACTGGTCACCCTAAGGGGATGTGATTTCTAAATGTGCCCATAGGCTGTGCACTAATTGGCCCATGTGGGCCCTATTGGTGTGCATTAAAAGTGTTCTTGTGCACATTTGATGTCAGCAAGGATGTTTGTCTCACACTAGCTTTATCTGAATTGTCTCTGGACATAGGGCTTGTGTTGGGCTGGGACTTTGTTACAGGACATTGCAAATTACAGTGTAACCATCTGTTTTGTTAAGCTGGCATTAACACACCAGAGTTATTTGGCATCAACTCTTAGATTAGTTTAACATCTCTGTTAAACACACATTTCTGCCTATATGCTGCCATTCATTACAGTTGGTCTGAAGATACGCTCTAGTTGAGATAAATCACCTTCTTGCTTTCCCAATTAAGCTAATATTCATCAGGATCAATTTATCTGCTAAAAATAGTAGGGCATCCTATAATCTTCCAGTGCTACTTTTAGTGCTGGGCTAAAGTGTGTTGTTACATCACAAAAGCTCTGTACTTCCTTCTGACCCTAGGGAGGGACAGGGAAGTGAGGTAGGACTCGGAGCCTGACAAAATGCATTTCTCAGAGCTCTAGGTTTGGAGCTTTGAATTTCACACTTTGCGTATGAAAACCACAAGCTGGGAGGTCACTGTCTCTGAGATTCCCAGTAAACTAAAAGTCAGCAGGACCTCTTAAAGCTAAGACAATAAAAAACAGAACTGTTGAGTCACCATCTAGTTTCATGAATGGGCTACTCTGGATCAAGTAAAGATGGAGGTGAGGTCTGTGCCTGCAGACTGGAGTGTCTGATTCATATGGGGAGGTTGAGTAAGGAAGCTATAGTAGAGTAACCAATCTGTAAAAGGAGGGGTGGATGGAGTAGATTGGACTTTCTGGTCCATAGGTGATGGCTTGTGGCCTATCATAGAAATGTATATGAGAGCCTGTAGGGCAGTTGTCCTCCTGCTTCAGGGCCATAGGCTGAGGCTGGGCAAGGATATGGGGCAAAGTTAAAGCTGGTTGTGGTTTCTTAACTATGAATTGCCTCACTTTCAAATTTCTGCGTTTTTTAATAACTCTAACATTGTAATGATTTTTCTTTGAATTACTAGATATTTATTTAGAACCTTAACTCTATCTTAAATACATACTTTTGGGGGGGGGGGCAGGGAGGGACCGGGGTCCCTGGTCTGAATCTGATCATTATTCTATTACAGGGGTGGCCAACCTGAGCCTGAGAAGGAGCCAGAATTTACCAATGTACATTGCCAAAGAGCCACAGTAATACGTCAGCAGCCCCCCTCCCACCCTCCGTCCCCTCGCCTCCCAATCAGCTGTTTCGTGGCATGCAGGAGGCTCTGCGGGGAGGAGGAGGAGAAACAAGGGCACGACAGGCTCAGTGGAGGGGGCGGGAAGGGGTGGAGTGGAGGCAGGGCCTATGCAGTGAGCACCCCCTGGCACGTTGGAAAGTTGGTGCCCGTAGCTCCAGCTCTGGAGTCGGTGCCTGTACAAGGAGCCGCATATTAACTTCTGAAGAGCCGCATGTGGCTCTGGAGCCACAGGTTGGCCACTCCTGTTCTATTAGATGGACCACTTGTTCTATGTTTCTCTGTGAAAATTGCCACAACATTACCACAAAAGAGAGAGAAATTCAAGAGCATGAAAATTATACAGTGCACAATTAAACGGTCCAAAGAAAGTCATTCACACCATAGGCAGCAGGGCAGTGTCTGCATTGTGGAACCACACAGCATTCCATATACCTTACAGTACAAATCAGGTATTCAGTTCTTGCTAGGTGTATCATGCCATTTCAGTGGTATTCTCTACCTTCTGTTCCAAAACCAGTGTTCAATGTTACTGTCTGATGTTAAATGGTGTTCAACCCAGATATGTCTTCAGTTCAGTGGTAGGCGCATTGACTCTGTCATATAGTCTCTAAGCACTTTGCAAGTTTAGTCTAGTCTTATCAGATTCTTACCACTGTAGTATCTGAGCACCTTCCAAAAGTGCATTAAGCAATATGATTAGTATTTATCATGTGTGAGTCTTTCTCTCTCCCCTTTTTTCTTCCAAGAAGAAATTTATGTGAGGTTAATTTAATTGTATGTCTCCTATGCTATGTGTATGGAGCAAAGTAATTACTTAGCAATTACATAGCACCTTCAAAAGATACTAGCTTGTTTATTTTCAGGGATTTGCTCTACTGTATTAAACTGGAGACACAGCAACTTTAGGCCTTGTTAGTGGCCTATATTGCACAGTCCAACTTCCACTTTAAACATCTGAAGAAGAGATGCACACATGCTGAAATATTCAGGTTTCAAAACTTGTTTCTCAACACACTCAATATTTTATCCATCCTGTCATGTTATTGCCACTTGTTTCATGTTCAGCACTGCAAAACGTATCCAGTACAGACTGCAGTAAATATTAAAACATCTGTAGTGTTTATGATGACACTACTCCTACATGCCAGCTGTATAAATTTATTGTATGCAGCATTGTTGTAGCCATGTTGGTCCCAGGATACTAGACGAACAAGGTAGGGTGAGGTAATATCTTTTATTGCACTAACTTCTGTTGGTGAGAGAGACATGCTTTCGAGCTATACAGAGCTCTTCTTCACGTCTGGGAAAGGTACCAACACTAGGCATAAGTGGGCTAAGCACTTGCTTTGGGCCCTGAGTAGATCAAGGGGGGCCTCCATTTGCTTTTTTAGTAGGTGTTGCATGGGCTGGGGGGGATGGGGAAATATTCCTGTGTAGGGCCTCTAATGGGCTAGCACTGCCTCTAGACGTGGGAAACCCCTGCTCAATTCTGTCAGAGGGTAGTACTGGTCCTTGAAGAGGGAAGAAGCCCGTGCAACTACTACTGGTTAGCTGACCCCAACTTGGGCAGCCGAGGCCTGAATTGGGCCCTGGATCAGGAGGAAATGGGTAAAACCTGCTATGTATTTTTTGTAGAACTGGGAGAATGATTGTATTACGTGGCTTCTAGGGAATCACTGTACTGGTGCAGATGAATAAATTATGCCCAGAAGTAAGACCACAGTCGTGCTGAGCCACCCTCCCTGGTGGATAAAGAGTGCATGGTAGACTGAAGAATAGATTAAAACAATGAACCCAGAAATAAAAGGAATGGAGATCCTCAGGATCCCTTTGGGATGTGATGCGTGAGATGGAGCAGAGACAGAGCTCCTAAAGCACTACATTTAGATGCCAAAGGTGGAGAGGTTGATATTGTAGCAGTATTGGCTTAAATAACTTGGGAATGAAGGAGAGGTCAGCTCTCCCTTCTGAAATAAAAAGGAGCTCCCTGTCTTGGATAAGCAGTGGTTCCCTGCAGCTCCCCCTCCTCCTCCTCAGCTGGTGCAGGGAGAGCTCCCTCTCCTGTTTTAGTCTATTTTATCCATTGATTGCAGCAGATGCCAGCAGAAAAGTGACTCAGAATTATACTACAGCATCTAGTCAAACAGGAAATAATTTAGATAGAACACAATGATTCTGGGGCAGAATTGTACTTAAATTGGCCTGGTACACTCAGGTCACTCCTATAGCCTCTGGCTGGCATGGCAGATTTTTGCCTTTGCAATCTCTACCCAGTAGACTTTTAGCCTCTGAGTGCCAAGTGTGGAAGAAGCTATGGTAGACCCTGGGGTGAATCCTCAGCTGGCTAGTGGCTAAACGGTCACATGATCTAAAGCATCTGACATCTGATCCAGATTTATGAGCGCAATGAACAGAAACTAAAAAAAAATGTTCCAAAGCATAACCGCTACCCTTGGAAAACATATTGAACGAGCAATGTTTTGTTTTTATATGTGGAAACATGACCCATCAGTTTACTGATTAAATGCCATGTAGACTATTTAATTTCTGTAGTAAATATTTAATTTGCTCTATCTTAACTATAGAAGCTATTTAATTTCTATATTTAGCATCTTCCTCCCTTCACCACTACCCAGACGTTGCTGTAGATTTTGCATGCAAGTTGAATTTCCATCTTGATCTTCTACCACTGTGTTACATTATTGAGTAATGCACATAGCAAAGAAATAAATTAGTGCAATGGAGAGGGAACAGATTTTTCATGTTTAAAAATAATGAAGTTAGATGAGATTGTAATATGAGAGAAGGAATACAAAGACACCTCAATACTGAAAAAGGGATACAAAGGATATGACAGGGAGGAAGCACGAGCAGGAGAGCATGAGAGGGGAGGGCTCCTGCCTCATACTGAGAAAGAGGGACGATCAGCAAGTTATCTCAAGTGCCTATACACAAATGCAAGAAGCCTGGGAAACAAGCAGGGAGAACTGGAAGTCCTGGCACAGTCAAGGAATTATGATGTGATTGGAATAACAGAGACTTGGTGGGATAACTTACAAGACTGCTCCAACCCCTCAGACAGAGACAAACACCTACAAGATCTCTATCAAGCGTTCTTACAACTACAGTACCCAACTGCTGAAGTGAAGAAACAGATTGACAGAGCCACAAGAGTACCCAGAAGTTACCTACTACAGGACAGGCCCAACAAAGAAAATAACAGAATGCCACTAGCCGTCACCTTCAGCCCCCAGCTAAAACCTCTCTACTGCATCATCAAAGATCTACAACCTATCCTGAAGGACGACCCATCACTCTCACAGATCTTGGGAGACAGGCCAGTCCTTGCTTACAGACAGCCCCCCAACCTGAAGCAAATACTCACCAGCAACCACACACCACACAACAGAACCACTAACCCAGGAACCTATCCTTGCAACAAAGCCCATTGCCAACTGTGTCCATATATCTATTCAGGGGACACCATCATAGGGCCTAATCACATCAGCTACACTATCAGAGGCTCGTTCACCTGCGCATCTACCAATGTGATATATGCCATCATGTGCCAGCAATGCCTCTCTGCCATGTACATTGGTCAAACTGGACAGTCTCTACGTAAAAGAATAAATGGACACAAATCAGACGTCAAGAATTATAACATTCAAAAACCAGTCGGAGAACACGTCAATCTCTCTGGTCACTCGATTACAGACCTAAAAGTGGCAATTCTTCAACAAAAAAACTTCAAAAACAGACTCCAGTGAGAGACTGCTGAATTGGAATTAATTTGCAAACTGGATACAATTAACTTAGGCTTGAATAGAGACTGGGAGTGGATGGGTCATTACACAAAGTAAAACTATTTCCCCATGTTTATTCCCCCCCCCCCCCCAACTGTTTCTCAGATGTTCTTGTCAACTGCTGGAAATGGCCCACCTTGATTATCACTACAAAAGGTTTTTTTTCTCTCCTGCTGGTAATAGCTCACCTTACCTGATCATTCTCGTTACAGTGTGTATGGTAACACCCATTGTTTCATGTTCTCTGTGTATATAAATCTCCCCACTGTATTTTCCACTGAATGCATCCGATGAAGTGAGCTGTAGCTCACGAAAGCTTATGCTCAAATAAATTTGTTAGTCTCTAAGGTGCCACAAGTACTCCTTTTCTTTTTGCAGATACAGAGTAAGACGGCTGCTACTCTGAAACCTGTCACAAGACTGGAGTGCTGTCATGGATGGATATAAACTGTTCAGGAAGGACAGGCAGGGCTGAAAAGGTGGGGGAGTTGCACTGTATGTAAGAGAGCAGTATGACTGCTCAGGGCTCCGGTATGAACCTGCAGAAAAACCTGAGAGTCTCTAGATTAAGTTTAGAAGTGTGAGCAACAAGGATGATGTAGTGGTGGGAGTCTGCTGTAGACCACCGGACCAGGGGGATGAGGTGGACGAGGCTTTCTTCTGGCAACAAATGGAAGTTACTAGATCGCAGGCCCTGGTTCTCATGGGAGACTTCAATCACCCTGATATCTGCTGGGAGAGCAATACAGCGGTGCACAGACAATCCAGGAAGTTTTTGGAAAGTGTAGGGGACAATTTCCTGGTGCAAGTGCTGGAGGAACCAACTAGGGGCAGAGCTCTTCTTGACCTGCTGCTCACAAACCGGGAAGAATTAGTAGGGGAAGCAAAAGTGGATGGGAACCTGGGAGGCAGTGACCATGAGATGGTTGAGTTCAGGATCCTGACACAAGGAAGAAAGGAGAGCAGCAGAATACGGACCCTGGACTTCAGAAAAGCAGACTTTGACTCCCTCAGGGAACTGATGGGCAGGATCCCCTGGGAGAATAACATGAGGGGGAAAGGAGTCCAGGAGAGCTGGCTGTATTTTAAAGAATCCTTATTGAGGTTACAGGGACAAACCATCCCGATGTGTAGAAAGAATAGTAAATATGGCAGGCGACCAGCTTGGCTTAACAGTGAAATCCTTGCTGATCTTAAACACAAAAAAGAAGCTTACAAGAAGTGGAAGATTGGACAAATGACCAGAGAGGAGTATAAAGATATTGCTCGGGCATGCAGGAGTGAAATCAGGAAGGCCAAATCACACCTGGAGTTGCAGCTAGCGAGAGATGTTAAGAGTAACAAGAAGGGTTTCTTCAGGTATGTTAGCAACAAGAAGAAAGTCCAGGAAAGTGCGGTTCCCTTACTGAATGAGGGAGTCAGCCTAGTGACGGAGGATGTGGAAAAAGCTAATGTACTCATTGCTTTTTTTGCCTCTGTCTTCACGAACAAGGTCAGCTCCCAGACTACTGCATTGGGCAGCACATCATGGGGAGGAGGTGATCAGTCCTCTGTGAAGAAAGAAGTGGTTTGGGACTATTTAGAAAAGCTGGACGAGCACAAGTCTATGGGGCCGGGTGTGCTGCATCCGAGAATGCTAAAGGAGTTGGCGGGTGTGATTGTAGAGCCATTGGCCATTATCTTTGAAAACTCATGGCGGTCGGGGGAGGTCCTGGATGTCTGGAAAAAGGCTAATGTAGTGCCCATCTTTAAAAAAGGGAAGAAGGAGGATCCTGGGAACTACAGGCCAGTCAGCCTCACCTCAGTCTCTGGAAAAATCATGGAGCAGGTCCTCAAGGAATCAGTTCTGAAGCACTTAGAGGAGAGGAAAGTGATCCGGAACAGTCAGCATGGATTCACCAAGGGCAAGTCATGCCTGACTAATCTCAATGCCTTCTATGAAGAGATAACTGGCTTTGTGGATGGGAGGAAAGCAGTGGACATGTTGTTCCTTGACTTCAGCAAAGCTTTTGACACTGTCTCCCACAGTATTCTTGCCAGCAAGTTAAAGAAGTATGGGCTGGATGAATGGACTATAAGGTGGATAGAAAGTTGGCTAGATTGTCGGGCTCAATGGGTAGTGATCAATGGCTCTATGTCTAGTTGGCAGCCGGTATCAAGCGGAGTGCCCCCAGGGTCGGACCTCGGGCCGGTTTTGTTCAATATCTTCATTAATGATCTGGAGGATGGCGTAGATTGCACCCTCAGCAAGTTTGCCGATGACACTAAATTGGGAGAAGAGGTAGATATGCCGGAAGGTAGGGATAGGATACAGAGGGCACTAGACAATTGGAGGATTGGGCCAAAATAAATCTGATGAGGTTCAACAAGGACAAGTGTAGAGTCCTGCACTTAGGACGGAAGAATCCCATGCACCGCTACAGACTAGGGACTGAATGGCTAGGCAGCAGTTCTGCAGAAAAGGACCTTGGGGTTACAATGGATGAGAAGCGGGATGTAAGTCAACAGTGTGCCCTTGTTGCCAGGAAGGCCAATGACACTTTGGGCTGTATAAGTAGGGGCATTGCCAGCAGATCGAGGGACGTGATCGTTCCCCTCTATTTGACATTGGTGAGGCCTCATCTGGAGTTCTGTGTCCAGTTTTGGGTCCCATACTACAAGAAGGATGTGAAAAAATTGGAAAGCATCCAGCGGAGGGCAACAAAAATGATTAGGGGACTGGAACACATGACTTATGAGGAGGGGCTGAGGGAACTAGGATTGTTTAGTCTGCGGAAGAGGAGAATGAGAGGGGATTTGGTAGCTGCTTTCAACTAAGGGGGTTCCAAAGAGGATGGATCTAGACTGTTCTCAGTGATAACAGATGAGAGAATGAGGAGTAATGGTCTCAAGTTGCAGTGGCGGAGGTGTAGGTTGGATATTAGGAAAAACTTTTTCACTAGGAGGGTGGTGAAGCACTGGAATGCGTTACCTCGGGAGGTGGTGGAATCTCCTTCCTTAGAAGTTTTTAAGGTCAGGCTTGACAAAGCCCTGGCTGGGATGATTTAGTGGGGGATTGGTCCTGCTTTGAGCAGGGAGTTGGACTAGATGACCTCCTGAGGTCCCTTCCAACCCTGATAGTCTATGATCCTATGATTGATTGTATGGTCTCTCCACTTCAGGTCTCCTCACTGCATTAAAAAAAAAAGAGGGAAAAACACAGTAGTGTGCAATCAAAATAGAAATGAGAAGCCAAAGGACTGCAGAGAAGATGTTTTTGTGCTCTGAAGAGAAACAGCTTAGTTTAAATATTACCCAGAGGGTTATGGAAATCTCCCTGAACTAATCACCACTGCTGGCTGTCCATCCTGTGTTTTTTTCAGTTTCACAGTAAATCTATTTCAGTACATCCCCTTTAATGCTCTACCTAGAAATTGATACCAGGAAACACAGCCCCAGCCTGACCTTTCAAACAACAAGCCTTATTGGTAGGTTGATAAAGAGAATTACTGACATGCTGGTAATCACTTTAGTAACAGTAGGAAGGAAGGGCAATGGTTAGAGCTGGGAAGAGGAAATCAGGGTCCCTATGTGCTATTCTCAGCTCTTCTAGGGCCTGAGCCATAGCCTTTTGAACTTAATGGAAGTTTCTGACGTCAACGGGCTTTGAATTATGTCTTTTGCTCTTTGTTTCTTCAATTTCTCTGCCATCACTAGGATGTCTAAAAGTTCTTCTTGAAAATGGGTGATAATTAAATAGGCTCCTGGACACATTCAGCATGACTGCATCGCTCAACTTGAGCAGAGTGAACCTCAAAAACAACATTGCACTTAGACTGATGCAAAGGCTCATAGGCCTTGACCGCAGGCCCACAGGCAGAACTCAGGCCACAACTGCCACCTAGCAGCTCACCCCAATAACTAGGGACGGGTCCAGTGAAGGGCTAGCTTGCAGAGGACCCTGCCACCAAAGCTCCCGATTGGGGGAAACATCCAGCCCACAATTGGCTAAGGAGTACTATATCAACCAAGAAGTAATAGCAGGAAGTTTTCTGAGCAACTAGAGGACTCAATGGCTGACTGTGATGATCTCAGATGGATATCTGACACGTGCTCCCCTACCTGCTCCTGGTTCTTGTCTTCCCCTCCCAGATTTCTGTCTATTATCCATTCCAGCTATTGTGTCTTACTCCAGGCCCCTGCTTCTCCGCCTTATCCCTTACTTTGTCTCTAGCTCTGACCCCTGGCCTGGTACTTGACTCTGGCTCTGCCCTTTGGCTTGACACCTGATGCTGCCTTTGGTTTTGACCTTCTTCTCTGGATCCTTCTCTGACCACTAGGCCCGATAGCCTATGCCCCAGTCATTGCAGCCAGTTTGAAAGGGAATGGGAAATAACAATTATTTCAAAATATGTAACAGATTTACCCCACCCTATGGCTTGGTATCCATTTGATAGGGATGGCCATCCATGTTCAAGAGAGATGTGTTCAAACTGGAACAAATGGAGAGAAGGGCTGTTAGGATGATCATGGGAATAGAAAGCCTGTCTTATGAGAGGAGTCTAAAAGAGCTTAGCTTATGTAGCCTAGCAAAAACAACAGGGGGGAGGGATAGCTCAGTGGTTTGAGCATTGGCCTGCTAAACCCAGGGTTGTGAGTTCAATCCTTGAGGGGCCGATTTGGGGCAAAAATTGGGGATTGGTCCTGCTTTGAGCAGGGGGTTGGACTAGATGACCTCCTGAGGTCCCTTCCAATCCTGATATTCTATGATTCTATCAATGGCTGAGAGGGGATATGATCACTTTCTACAAATACTTTGGGGGAAAAACACCAGAGAGGGAGAAGAGCTATTTAAGCTAAAGGACAGTGTTGGCACAAGAACAGATAGTATAAACTAGCCAGGAATAAATTCAGGCTGGAAATTAGAAGAAGGTTTCAAACTATCAGAGGAGTTAGGTTCTAGATCAGCTTACCAAAGGGAGCAAACAACCTAACTAGCTTTAAGATAAGTTTATGAACAGGATTATACTATGGGGTTGCCTTCCATAGCAACAGACCAAACTACCTTTCCTTAATGCATAAATAATTTCCTCTTTGTCACTTGGATGCCCTTACATGACTCAACACAGTAATTTTTTATATGCGAACCATCTTACTTTACTATTTTTTTCTAATCTTACTTGAACTGCATTCAGGGTAAAACAAAGAGAAAAAGTCCATGGAAATGGTTGAATACCGAAAGTTGCATCAAATCATAATAAGAAAAGGGAAATAATTACGTTTTTTGAAGTATCCATTAATGACTAGTTTTGTCTGGTTCCTTTTTACAATTTATATTTCACATAGAAATTAAAGTTTCCAAGTAATGAACTTTCTGTCACATCCCTATTAAACTTCACAGATCTAATTACTAAATGCTGATAATATTTTGGGGAACATAGGTTGAATTTGGGAAACACTTGGGTATCTCTATAGTCCCAAGTGGTAATCAGTTGATTTACCATTTTAGCAAAGTCACAGGCTATTTATATATGTACCCTCATAGATTATAGAAGCTTTGCTCTGTGTTGTGTTTTCAGTAGGTTAAGGGAGAGTCAGCTTTCATATTGTCACATCTGTAAAGTGACTTTGTTTGTACAGTCAGTAGATTTAGGACAAGGGTGTTTTTTAACCACAAAAGACATTGTAGTTTGTACTCTTAAGTCATTGCTAGAGAATTGGCTTTAAGTTTAGTTTCCAAAATGTTTAATAAAGGCTTAAACACTGAGTCACCTGTTAAAACGGAAGGTATGAAACTATTCATTATTGCCCAAAATTGGCATACAGTATATGATGGCGGCTCCATTAACTCTGTAGGAATGAGGGTGACAAACATCTTTAGAGCATCTTAAAGGTAGATCTTGATTTGTTTTGTTCAAAACTGGAGGTAAATTAATTCTGAGATGTTCAAAGTTCAGTAGTGTTAGGCCCTGGGAAAAGATTTCCAGTGGATTTGGCACCCCGTCTTTTAAGTTATCATCTTCCTGTCCCGGAGGAAATGCTGCTGGTGTACATATTTGGGAAGATGCACAGAATTTTGGCCCAGATTACTTGATTTCCTTTTTCTACATTTGCAGAGTGGTGCCTAAGATAGGATGTTGTCTGATCTCCGAGGCAGAAAAGTGTCTTTGCCATAAATCAGGTTGGAAAGAATAAAAAGAGCTCACTCACTATGCTGCGTCAGTGCTTTGCCAAGTAGGGCTGTTCTGAGTTCCTGTAAAATGTAACCTGTTCCAAACATTTAATTGCAGCTGCTCAATAATCTCAGAGTTAAAAAAAGTTACAACTTCTTTTGTTTTCTGTGTTTTGAGCCCAGCTAGTTGATTCTTGGTCTCTTTCCATGCCAGGTGAAATTGTTGCTTTTTCTATCAATTAGGTAGAAATACTGGGAGGACTTGTAGGAAGTATAATACTAAGGAAGGACACTCATTTTTATCAAATTCTGCCACCTTTGGAAGGCTTGGTATAATGTGCATAAAAAGGGGTGCAGATTTTACATTATAGTAAAATGTGAGTACTTTTGTGCCCCCAGGTATGTGAATGCCTCAGGGAATCATCAGCATGGAAAATTTAACATGTCTCACTGGATGGTTGCCTAAGGACATCACCTCTGACTTTGTCATATTTTATTTAAAACAAATATACTGTAGTACTGTAGGTATCTGAGACTTCTTGAAATACCCTAATGGAGTCTCGTGCATTATTGAGTTAAAGTAGGATGTCATCTTTGAAAACAGCAATTTTTTTATGTTCTTCATCATGGCTTGTGATGCTCTGAATCTCTGAAAAATCTGATAGCTTTTACAAGAGGTTCAATGGCTAGAGCAAACAAAAGAAGTGAGTAAGGAAACTCTTGCTTGGTGCCACTCTTTAAAGAGAGAGTGTCTGATCAGGAGCCATTCAAATAAAGGAATGCACATGGAGAATGGTAGAACAGCTTGACGGAGGTTTTAATTGATGTCCAAAATTAAATGTATTCAGCACTACAAAAATATGGTTCCAAAAAACCCTATCAGAGATAGTTGACTTTGCCTTATATTTTGGATTAATTATACTGGTTGGTATGATACATAATCTTTAAGATTTTTTTTAAAAAATATTTTATCAGAGCTATTGTACAGCTGCACTGCCTTCCTAACAGGAATCGGACAGTGTTTTCCTCTTTAAGGAAGTAGGAGAATATTTGAAATATTGAAGGTACTAGGAGCTCCTGAAAAGACTGAAAGATCTTGCTGCCAAGCCCTGGAAATTAGTCATATGGAGGGTTCCTTATAACATTTTGCATTTTGTCTGTTGACACTTCTGCTTCAAACTCTATTTTCTATTCTTCTGTAACCTGCAGGATTTTTAAATTCTCCCAGAAATTACATATTTACTTTTTTGTAGGAATTCCTGAGGGGAAATTAAAAAAAATGGTAGAACTTAAAAAGAAAAATGTCTGTTCCTAGAGTTGTATTTTTATTGTCTAACATCCTAATTGCAGGCATAATGGCTGAGGCATTACTGAGTTGATATATTTTTTGAAAGCATTTATTTCCAAATATAAAAAAACCAGTTGTTGAGTGCATTGAGAGAGCAGCTTGTGCCCTAAATGTGATGTCAAGTTACAACTATGCAGGAGATTTGCAAAAGCTCCAAAGGATTTAGGAACACAAGTCCCATTTACAATCAATGAGGTGTGGGCCTGTTGTACACTAGTAACTTTTGCTGGCATAGCAATGTTGGTTAAGCATGTTGGATTTTATTGTGGGGGAGGGGTTAAAACACTTTTAAACGCGGATGCAGTTATAATGGCAAGAGACTTCTTTTTATTGTATAGTTTCTTTTTGAGAGGAACTGATGTAAGCTATACTGGTAAAAACACTTTTTTTCCAGTATAAACTGTGTTTACACTAGGAGGACTTGCCAGTTAGCAGTGATACCAATATAGCTATAGCAGCAAACCTTTTCCAGACCTTACTTTGCATTCCCAAATCCATTAGACTGTAAAAAAAAAAATCTTCCCCTACATTTTTTCAGCCTGAGTTTGTCTGTCTTTTGTGATCAGTTGTTGTTGATGTGATTTTAATTTCTTTTGCAAGGTCAAATTCTTTATTGAAAAGGCTATTTTGGTTTGTGTCAGATACGTAATGGGTCGTCCCTCTAATGTTTTTCTTAGAGGCTTCCCACAAAGCCTCTGTGGAGGCTACCATTGGGCACTGATCGCCATAGAATGAGTTTGATGCTCCTGCTATAGAGTATGTAGAAAGTGGAGACTACTCTCACTCAGACCCATTAAAAGTTAGACTGTCCGATGACTGTTACAGGAGACATCCTTATTAATTAACACACAATCAGTGAGATTAAGCAATGTCATATGAATAATAAGAAAAGTAATTATCTGAATATATTTAATGTATCAGATGATACACAGAAAGGAGTCTCAAGACTTTCTCTAAGTTTTGCAATGTTACTGCCTGTGTATTGGAAGTCTAGTGATATGTGGTGTTTTTTCCTTAAAGCCCCAAGCCCTGAAGTTGTGAGACACTGTGAGAATTTCAGCTGTTAGTTTTTTTAAAAAAAATAAGTTTCTAGTCCTCATAATTGTGGAAGGAAGCTTGAACACATAGAATCATAAAATCATAGGACTGGAAAGGACATTGAGAGGTCATCTAATCCAGTCCCCTGTTCTCATGGCAGGAGTAAATATTATCTAGACCATCCCTGACAGATTACTTGCTCTTAAAAATCTTCAATGATGGAGATTCCACAATCTCCCTAGGCAATTTATTTCATCCTGACAGTAGGAAGTCTTTCCTAATGTCCAACCTAAACTGCCTTTGCTGCAATTTAAGTCCATTGCTTCTTGTCCTATCCTTAGAGGTTAAGAACAATTTTCTCCCTCCTCCTTGTAATAACCTTTTATGTACTTGAAAACTGTTATCATGACCCCTCTCAGTCTTCTCTTGTCCAGACTAAACAAACCCAGCGTTTTCAATCTTCCTTCATAGGTCATGTTTTCTAGACCTTTAATCCTTTTTCTTGCTCTTCTCTGGACTTCCTTCAATTTGTCCACATCTTTCCTGAAATGTGGCACCCAGAACTGGACACAATACACCAGTTGAGGCTTAATCAGTACAGAGAAAAGTGGAAGAATTAATTATCGTGTCTTGTTTACAACTCCTGCAAATACATCCCAGAATGATTTTTTTTTTTTTGCAACAGTGTTACACTGTTGACTCATATTTAGCTTGTGGTCCACTATGATCCCCAGATCCCTTTCCCCAGTACTCGTTCCTAAGCAGTTATTTCTCATTTTGTATGTGCGCAACTGATTGTTCCATCCTAAGTGGAGTACTTTGCATTTGTCCTTATTGAATTTCACCCTGTTTACTTCAGACCATTTCTCCCGTTTGTCCAGATCATTTTGCCTATCCTCCAAAGCACTTGCAACCCCTCCCAGCTCAGTGTTGTCCACAAACTTAAGGCTTGATAAGGCATGAAATACTTAAGGCTTGAAAACCAGAAAGCAAAGAGAGAAAATCCAAAGTTTATTATTTCTTAAATCTCATGATTTTTAAGCCAATATCTTGATGGGGTGGAGGCTTGACTCACAAATTTTGAATGCTTGGGTTGACGATACATACTACTGTAGTTTGTGTTTGTTCATTGTATCTATATGAAATATTTCAATAGTCTCCTATTTACCATGCTCTTCATGATAGATCTGCTATCCAGGCCAATTATATATTCACATGATGCAAGGGAAAACGACAAGATCATAGCATTACTATTCCTTTGTCTTACACTATACCTCTTTCCTGGGGACCAGACACATGTTTGTCAACTCTAGTGGGAAACCATAAAAGCTATTGAGTTTCAAGCCAATATCTGATAACAAGAACAGCAATAGATTATTTATTATCTGATGGTTTCAGACCATGTTTGTGGGAGAGTCTTGCTTTCAATTTGGCGTGGATCTCAGTATGCAATTGCAAAGCACATTAGCAAAAGGCCCCATTGTTTAAACATTCATTAAAGGGTAATGAAGCATTGCATCAATTAATGCAAATGTTGGTCAAAGTATGCTTTCAGAAACTCAGATTAAAACCTTTGGAAGAAATTTTGAAGTGGACTGACCCAATTGCTTACCAGAAGAGGAGAGTTGTACAGAAAATGTGGGTGGAGACTCAACAGCAGCAAAAGTAAAGCTCAGTTTGATAGCATCCCTAGATAAATCTTATGTATAATATATTTGAGTTGCAGTTGTAAAAATGTGGTCTTTTAGTTTCCACTCTGCTGGAAAAAAAAATCAATTGAACTTGTTAAGTGGTCACAAGTTTCTACCAGGAAATTGTTACCACTGGTATTCCCCATAGCTGCAGCATGGGAGTGAACTGAATAGATTGCCTGAAAATATGGCATTTTGTCCAGACACAATTTAAATAGCTATATTTGAAACTACTCGCAGGTGTGAGTCTCACTTGATACTTTTAACCTCTCTACAATATGAACCAAATTCAACCCTGGTCATGAAGTCAACAGAGTTACACCAGGGACAAATTTGTCCCTATATGTATTTAAAAGTTGATGTTGCACATAAATAGGGATGTGTCATAGAATTAAATATTGGATCATTGTTTTCTATAAGGACCTTTAACAATCATTATTGCATTTTTCATTGTTGTATCATAAATAATTCTTATTTATACTATCTGATCAACTAAATCTGATGGGTAATTCCCCAGTGTAAACTGGGAGACATCTTATTTTCAGACAGATATCACAGCAGATATCACAACACATTTACTTTTGACATCTATTAGTTACATTATAGCTGATTATTATGTATCACAATAGCGGATTACTTGCTGTCCCCTAGTGGTTAGTTCATTTTTAAAGTTCAGTATGTCCATTATGGTTTCTCTCACCCTAACAGAAATTATAAATTGACTTGTCTAAAATTTACATGGGACAAACTGTTAATCCCAGATAAAATATTCTCCAGAACATACAGTAGGCACATGATAAAAGCCTTATTAAATTATTAGTAATTGTATCTGTATTGCTTTAAGTAATCGAGAGAATTTCAGAGATTGTACAGCAGCTTTTAACAAAAGTTCATGGCAAATAAGTACAAGAAAATCAAGAAGCAGCTAGAGAGAGCAAGATTTATATCTTCTAAAGCAATTACTGCTGTTTAGATTGTGTGTGAACTTGCTTAATCTGTTACAGAATGGAAATTAAACAATCTTTTAGAGGGCAGAAATGGCACATAGAAATTCCTGCACTCTTATTCTGATGTGAAAAAATAGCTTACTTTATTTAGACAACTGCTGTTTCAAAAGCACACGTACACAACATGGTTGAACAGATAGATGGCAGCATTGCCCAACGTTCTGCTAGGAGACCATAATAACTTCACGAAATGAGATTAAAGCAGTGTTTTTCAAATGTGGCCGCATGTGGCCACCAGAGGCTTTTCTTGTGGCCACAGCTGCCAGGACTGGGGAGGAGGGGGAGGCAAAGCATTGGCCCCTCCCCTGGGTCTCCAACTAGGGGTTGGGCCCTGCCCCCCTCTTGAGCCACAAACACCAGAGGACCAGACAGCCAGTGTGAGTTCCCCACCTTCCTATGGGCAGCGGGTCTCAGGCTTCTGGCTTTAGCCCTGGGATGGCAGGGGGCAAGTTTCGGTGGCCACATGGTGGCAGGCTCCGGCCACTGGGCTTCAAGCTCTTCACCCCCCTCATCGACTCTGACCCCTGCTGCCTCCCCCAGCCCCTGACCCATCCACCCCATCATCTCTAGCCCTCAATGCCTCCCTACCCACCTCCCCATCCAAGGCTTAATTTGTCCCCCAGCTTGCCAGGGCTGAGTAAGTCTGTTGTGAAAAATGATATTTGTATGTTTGTTAATATCACTTTTCACTGCTTCCCAGATAGCTAACAAGTCTGCTGTTGTGTAAAGTGATATTAACAAACATACAAATATCACTTTTCACAGAAGAAGACTTACTAGCTAGCAATTCTATTTAAAAAAAAAACAAACAAAACAAAACAGAAACCAAAAAAGCAAAAGAAACAACAACAACGACAAGAACATGCAAAACACCTTATTTGTGTTTCTATTCTGTTTAGGTCCAGTAAAGAATAGAAACAACTGTATGTTGTTGTTGTTATTGAGTCTGCAAAAAAACAACCCTACATAAATAAATTACAAGTATTTGGACAGGTATATATACATATTTATTTGTTTTTCCTAAAGTTAATTAAGTTTTTCGGAAAAATTGTCATAGTGGCCACCAGCAAAAGATGCTGGCTGCACTCTGAGGCCACCAAAATGTTGTTGTGAGAACCCCTGGATTAAAGCAATTTTATGTGGAATCCCTTAAACCATAATTCTGTTTCCAAAACATAGCGGTTGCTCCAGCTCCCATTGTAGTCAATGGCAAAACTCTCAGTGGCAAAGACTTCAATAGACATAGTTTGCTTTGTCTGCAGGGATTTTTGAGGCAAATCTCATGCAAGGTTATTCTATTAGCCTTGGTGACATCACCAGGAAAGAGACTGCTGAATGCAGCTTCCTAATTCGTGTGCTGTAACTGACTGTAGTAGATCACAGAAATTACCTTTGCACCTAGATTTTGTCTACACTCATCTGGTTTTGGAATCATTAGAGTTTCATCTGTTAATGAAGAAAAGTGGCTCCTCATTCAAATAAATAATTTTTGTCTTGGAAAAGACTCTGAAGTAGAAATCGTTTCAGCAGCTCTTTTCACCCTGACAACCAAATACCAATAGTTTTGCTTTCACCTACGTTAACTCCAGCAAATCTATATAACTACAAAACAAACAACTGTAGAAGTGTATCTCGTACATTACAATTGGTTACAGGACTCTTGTATAGGATGATGCATTCTTTCTCTAATAGTATATAAAGTAAGGCACTTAATCTAGATTTGATTCTAGGGGTACAGGGAAAAGGAGTACTTGTGGCACCTTAGAGACTAACAAATTTATTTGAGCATAAGCTTTCGTGAGCTACAGCTCACTTCATCAGATGCTCACGAAAGCTTATGCTCAAATAAATTTGTTAGTTTCTAAGGTGCCATAAGTCCTCCTTTTCTTTTTGCGAATACAGACTAACACGGCTGCTACTCTGAAACCTGTCATTATGTAGGGGTACAGGGTAACCCTCTTGTCTTTGTAACCCTCAAAATGTTTATTTCCTTAAAGTAACAATAAAGGTAGAATATATTCCACTTTGAAAAAGCTTTTTAATTTTTGTCATCCTACGCAGGTCTGCATACAAAATCCTTGAATGTGCACTATGAGTTCAGAGCCTTCAGAGAGCTTCTGGGATATTTATACTTTCTTCACTCAAGATAGTAGTTTAGGTGAGTTAAAATTTGGCATGCAGGTGCTTCCATGAATAGGAAAAGTACACAACATGTCTGACATTTTCCTGTAAATGCTGATAAAGTAGAACTCAGAGAGCAGCACCCAGGGGAGGCAGTAAGGCCCCTCCCATCCCCTCTGCTGAGATGTGGAAGCTGGGCACATAAGCAAAATTCAGTGTTTTTTTTTCCATAAAGCCACAGATGCCAGCCACATCATTTTGCAAGAATCTCAGCTTTCATTTCTTAAACTAAGTTTCTAGCTTTCATGGTTGTGAAGAAAAGCTTGAAAACGTGGCTCAAATTTATCTTAAAGGCTCAAAACCCAAAAGGGAAATAAGAACTCCCACTGTGTTATTTTAAAATTTCCATGATTTTTATCCACTTGTGATTTTGTAGGGGCTGACTCGTGATTTTGGAAGGTTTGGGGCTGGCAATCCTGCCAAACGTAGATAGTGGGGGTTTGTGATGAACTCCTTTACACAGAGTGAGATGGAGTATCTTCCTGGGGGGAGGAGGGTGCAAAGAAAGGAGGATGTTTTAGGTAGGCAAGGGTTGTGAAAGAATGTAACTGGCAGCTCAGCAGAGAGGGATGGGGGCTGGATTATTATGTGAGTGGAAAGTAGGGGAAATTGTACTGAACTTTTGACATACTACTTTTTTTGTTTGTTTCTGTTTGTCTTGTTTTGTCTAGCTTTTTACATGGTAAGCATTTCAGAACAGGACTATCTTCTAGTCTGTGTGTCGAGTGCCTACCACAAGGAGGCACCAACTCCAGCTGGGGTCTTTAGGTGCTGCCAGCATACAAACAGGAACTAATAATTCTATTCAAAAGGAGTGGGGGACTGTGATGGGGTGTTCTCCCCACACCAGCCCTGAAAGGGTTAAGAAAGCTGAGAAAGGGCCAATTAGTGTGATAGGCTGCCCACCAGGGGATTAGGCTGGAGAAGCAACTCCTGATTGGAAGATGAAAGTTAGCTGAGCAGGTGTGAGCTGGGCTAGTGTAAAGCGAGGAAGCTGGCAACAGAAGGGATGCATTGAGTAAGTCTGCAGACACCCTCTGTAATGCACAGAGAGAGTCCAAGGAAAGGAGTAGAACCTCTAGGAGCCTGTCCCTGAGGGAAGGAGGTACCAAGAAGGGTGGAGAAGAGACCCTGTGGGAGGCAGAGTAGGAAGCAGCCCAGGGAGAGAACAGCAAGGTTGGGGATTGAGCAGACTTTGGCTGAATGTTGTAGGGTCCCTGGGCTGGAACCTGGAGTAGTGGGCAGGCCTGAATTCCCCTACCCAGCACTGCTAGAGTGGCATAGCCTGGACAGCGGCTCCAGTGAGGCTCTGTACCCCAGAAGGGGAAACCACATAATGACCTGGCCAGAAGGCCAAGTCACGCAGAGGACCTGCAGCTCCTGGAGTGAGAAAAGGGCTGCAGAGAGAAAGGACAGCGAGTTGAGAGCCTGCAAGGTGAGTCGTTGGATGTGGAAGAGAGCTAATACCCAGAACAGCCAGGAAGAGGTACCGCCTCTGGTGAATGAGTGTCCCATGACATCTTGGGGTTTCCTTCCTTCCTTCCTTCCTTCCCTCCCTCCCGCTCTAATGTCCGGAGAGTGGCTGGCTGCAGGCTCCCTCACTGCAGCTATTTCTGTTGCTGCTTCCTGGCTTTTTACTAGCTCAGCTGACGCTTGCTCAGCTGAGCTTCATCTTCCAATCAGGAGTTGCTTTTCCAGCCTAATCTTCTCATGTGTGGCCTATCACACCAAGTGACCCTTTTTCAGCTTCCTTAACCCTTTCAGGGCTGGTGTGGAGTGAACATCCCATCATGGGGACATTTAATTTACTCTACTAAATGAAGGTTTAGTTAACAGGAGGACTTCTTAATGGACATAGGAGGAAACAACCTAAATGCAGAGAATGGGGATTGTTTGCAAAATATTTAAATATCTCCATCCCATAGACACATGGATTTTCTGTATATATCCAATATGTATCATCACACACTATATTACTGTGTTAGAAGTATAGGCTGGAATTTTCAAGAACCTAAATTCCATTGAAGTTCAATGGAATTTGTGCCTCAACCTCCCTTAGGTGCCTCTGAAAATCCCACACCTAGTAATTATTGCCCGCAAACAGATATGCTAGCCTTGACCTGCAGCAACAGGAGAAGTAATTATTAATTATTATTTCTTATTGCAGTAGCTTCGAAAACTCCTGTCAGAATTGGGTCTCTATTAGGCTAGCTGTTGCACAAACAGATAGGCAGACAGTCTTTGCTCTGAAGAGTGTAGAGTACTTTTGTAGGAATGCAGTGGCTGATGCTAGTCTTTCTCTTTGCAATATTGGAGCCCTAGAATTTGCATATGAATATAACACATGTAATATTTAATGGATGCCTGTTCTGGTGATTTTTTTAGTATACTTCCCCTTCCTTGGATCAGTTCTTTAGTGTACACAATAGTTTATTTTTGAGCTCCAAAAGGGAGAATGACAAGGCATGAATGCAATTATTTCCATCTGCTTGCCACATTAATAATAATGAACAAACTCATTTGTTATTGGATTTTCCCCTAACAGTACAGAAAAAGAAAAGCTCCACTCATTTGTCTACTGCTCTGTTGTGGATATGGGGCCAAATATAGTCTTTATTTTTAAATCAGTGGATTTACTCCAGGGATTAATCTGGTCCATTGAGTATATCACATAAAACAGTAATTCATTTTATTTGCACAGTCCCACATGGTGCATTAAAAGAATATAAGAATCTAATAACAGATGCCTCCATATTCTTTTTTCGGTAAGATATCGACATAGCAGTGAAACAAGTTTTTGTAATACCGAATCACAGTGCAGTTAATAAAATCATAATGCAATTTTATGATCATCTGCCTCGCTCCATCTACTAGCTGACTCTGCCAACCAGAGCAGCATTCTGCATTTTTTTCCCCAGTCATCCACAGAGATTCGAAAGGATACTAAATCATCTTTGCAATCATCCTGAAATCTATGCAGCGGTCTGCCTCTCTTTCTAGACCCTTTGTGAACTACAGAATACAGCACACTCTTTGGGATCCTGTAATCCGGCATTCCAGTATTGCCTAAAAATATCTGCCCCATTTTACAGATGGGAGATCTGACTCTCAAAGAGATTAGTGATTTGCCCAGGATCAATCAGCAAGTGTCAGAACCAGGATTAGATGCTGGAAAAATTGAGACCGATTCCCTAAATCTGATCCTTTGGTTACACAGAAAGTGGTGGTAGTGGTGCAGTCAGTGGTCCTCTTTGTCCCTCATTTCTGAGTTTTTTCTGAGAGACCACGGGTCTGTGCATGTGGAGGGGGTCAGAACCAGGTATTATGTACTTTTTACATGATAAGGCTACTGGGAATCCACCGAGTACCTTCTGACTTCACCCAGCATCTCCTAGAATAAGCTCAGCAGGATTGGACCCTTTTAAGCAAAAACAATTCACAAGCTTTATATTTAAAAATCAATTATGTGTTTGAACATCTTAATTAAGACTGGTTATAAAATTTGAAGTTATCAGACCACAGAAGGAGAAGCCAGTTTCCCTATCATAAATTTGACCTTTAAAAAACAGCAGTTTTAAAGCAGCACCATCTAGAGGAAAGAAAGATAATTACTTCCCCTCATAATGCAGCTTTAAAGTCATAGCCGTACACTTCATATACATTTTCTTTCCCAACCCTATTCCCACTAAAGTCAGTGGTAAAGTATACAAATCTCCTAAACAGATAAAAGTATAAAATGTTGCTCCATTAAGATTAGCAGGTGTCCATTTAAAAGCACTCCGTTTTAAAAATATTTAAATTTGGTGCACAGAAATTGTATGTATTCATTCAGCACATGCTTTCTTTCATGAAGTTAGTGCTATGTTATGTTTTACCCTTTGGGACACAGGGAGTTAATTCTTTCAGCAGCAATATTCCTTTACCAGGTATTCATTTTATGTAATAATACTGTACATATATTCATTAGGTTTTCAGAATGTAAAATATTAATACCAGTCATGTCATTTATACCTGAAAATTGATTGTTGCTGCCATGTGGGGCAAATTCTACTTCATCTCACCTTACCATAATTGTGGAAGGCCCTGAACACAGCTGTTGTTGCTGTAAGTGAAGTTCCATTGAATAGCGGGTGACGGTCAGTCAAAACTGAGGGAACTCCTTGCAAAGGGTACATATCCTCTGTGTACCATGCAGCTTTGTTCTGGGCTCCCTGCATCCTAGTACACAGGAAAGTTTTTTGCAGAGGGGAAGCAGCCCCCGAAAGGGGCCAATGGATCTGTATCTTCTTTACCCCAGCCTTCGCACAAAGGGGGAACACCACAGAGATGGGGCTACTATATCCACACGAGGCTGCAGTAGCAGCCATAGAGCAGCTCCCTTTCTGAACTCCTCCTCCACTCTAATGCCTGTGAACATTTCAAATGTCCTATGTAAATTTAAGCATGGTAGAATCAAAACAATGGAAGTCCCATTCACAAACAGGAGGATCCCACAGAAAGGGAAAAACATCATGAGGTCATCCTGCCTCTTGAAACAAAGTCATTGAATTATGGAAGACATAAGCAAAAATAGAAGCCATCCTGGGTATCCATCACTAGACTGACGCAAGGAAACAGAGCTCGTGCAAGCTGAGAAAGGGGAGTCTTTCAACCAAGGGGGCGTCAAAGTCTCTGGAAACTGAATGTAGGTGAGAAACCTGCTTAGGCCAAGATTTTCCACCTCGGAATCCAGGGGAATCCAGTGCCTTATACTTCTGTGGAAGGTCCTGACTGAGGGGAAGTCAGCCATGGCTGGGAAGAAGGAAGATTGGTGAGAGAAACATTCTTGAACAAAACCTGTAATTTGCTAGATTAAGTTTTAGATGCATGTTTTCACTTTGATTTGCTTTTAATCCTTTCTAACTTTATTCCTTTTACTTGGCATCACTTAACTTACGTCCTATGGTTTAATTTTTTTTTTTTTTTACTACAGACAAATTCAGTGGGGTGTATTTACCCCAGTTAAGTTAATACTCTGTGATGTGCTTTTGTGTCTTCAGCTCAAGAAATGAACCTTATTATTTCTCTGAACTGTCTAGGAGAGGGCTGGACATTATAGCAAGCACAGTTTTGGAAAAATTTAGGTCTGAGAGTGCATTGGGGACATACCAGTTGTAATCAAGGTTGGTGAAAGCCAGAATGGGCGTGTGGGGCTGTAGGCAGGCTGCTGGGGTCAGAGCTGCTGAACTAAGCCTGCCTGGCACACAGACACTTCAGAGTGTGACCTGTACGCTTGTGACCTGGTTGTGAGCGTCTCAGGCTGGGAGCTACAGCATTGTAAGGCAGCCAGGGTTACAGGGCAAGTGGTGATACAACCCCTCATTGGTCTGGATTGCCTCCTGAACTGCATAACAAATGCCTCACAATCAGGAATGGATTTTATCCTCCATAGTACCTGGTGAGGTAGGGAAGTACTCTTTATTCTCACTTTACAGATAGAGAGCTGAGTAACAGTGACTTGCCCAAGGTTACACAGGAAGTCTGTAGCAGAGCTGGGAATTGGATCCCCCTCTTCCAACTCCCTAGCCACTAACCATCCTTTCTCTCAATGTAAAAGTCATTTCAGAAAACAACTGTGGTAACCTGAAGTACTGATCTATTCGGAAACAACACAAGGAGGTTTTCTGTAGCACTCTTGAAAAATGAGTCATCAAAGTCCCAGGCCAAGAGGGACCACTGTGATCATCTCATCTGACCTCCTGTATAACAGACTCTAGAACTTCCCCAAAATAATTCCTACAGCAGGTCTTTTAGAGAAACATCTAACCTTGATATTACAAATTGCTAGTGACGGAGAATCCACCACAACCCTTGGTAAATACCCTCACTGTTAAAAATGTACACATTATTTCCAGTCTGACTTTTGTCGAGCTTTAGCTTCCAGCTGCTGGATCATGTTATACCTTTCTCTGCCAGACTGAAGAGCCCATTATCAAATATTTGTTCTGTATGGAGGTACTTATAGCCAGTAATTATCTCACCTCTTAACCTTCTCTGTTAAGCTAAACAGATTGAGCTCTTTGAGGCTGTCACTATAAGGCATGGTTTCTAATCCTTTAATCATTCTTGTGGCTTTTTCTGAACCCTCTTCAATTTCCTTCTTAAACACTTCTTAAAATATTCTAGCAGTGGTTGCACCAGTGCCAAATAACCTCTTTACTCCTTGTCATAAATATAAAGGGAAGGGTAAACACCTTTAAAATCCCTCCTGGCCAGAGGAAAAACCCTTTCACCTGTAAAGGGTTAAGAAGCTAAAATAACCTCGCTGGCACCTGACCACAATGACCAATAAGGAGACAAGATACTTTCAAAGCTGGAGGGGGAGAGAAACAAAGGGTCTGTGTCTGTCTGTGTGATGCTTTTGCCGGGGACAGAACAGGAATGGAGTCTTAGAACTTAGTAAGTAATCTAGTTAGATATGTGTTAGATTATGTTTTCCTTAAATGGCTGAGAAAATAAGCTGTGCTGAATGGAATGGATATTCCTGTTTTTGTGTCTTTTTGTAACTTAAGGTTTTGCCTAGAGGGATTCTCTATGTTTTGAATCTAATTACCCTGTAAGGTATTTACCATGCTGATTTTACAGAGGTGATTCTTTTTTACTTTTTCTTCTATTAAAATTCTTCTTTTAAGAAACTGAATGCTTTTTTCATTGTTCTTAAGATCCAAGGGTTTGGGTCTGTGGTCACCTGTGCAAATTGGTGAGGATTTTTATCAAACCTTCCCCAGGAAGGGGGGTGCAAGGTTTTGTTGAGGATTTTTGGGGGGAAAGACGTTTCCAAACGGGCTCTTTCCTAATAAAATAAACCCGGTTAGACATTTGGTGGTGGCAGCGAAAGTCCAAGG
Organism: Natator depressus; assembly: GCF_965152275.1. Classification (NCBI taxonomy): domain Eukaryota; kingdom Metazoa; phylum Chordata; order Testudines; family Cheloniidae; genus Natator; species Natator depressus. The sequence continues at coordinate 47,367,818 of NC_134238.1, forward strand.
ACAAAAGGTAAAATAGTTTGTACCTTGGGGAAGTTTTAACCTAAGCTGATAAAAGTAAGCTTAGGAGGTTTTCATGCAGGTCCCCACATCTGTACCCTAGAGTTCAGAGTGGGGAAGGAACCTTGACGCTCCTATTCAAGGTTCCCCTGTTTATCCATCCAAGAATCGCATTAGTCCTTTTGGCCACAGCATAGCACTGGGAACTCATGTTCAGCTGATTATATGTCACAACTCCCAAAACAATTTCAGAGTTGCTTCTTTCGAGGGATAGGGTCCCCGATTCTGTAATTATGGCCTACGTTATTTGATGTAACGGGCAGGATGCACCCTTCAGTTTTGGATAGAAAACCCCACTGATCTCAAAATCTTTGCTTCCCTCCTGTAAACTGAGCAACAGCTGGACAGACTGGCTGTCCATCCAGGAAGCCCTTCTTTTGGTAACACTAAGATCAGTTGGAAAACAGGCACAATCTTTAACTGTCTCTCTCTGGGCATGTACACTGCAATTAAAAACCCACAGCTGGACCATGCCAGCTGACTTAGGCTTGTGGGGCTCAGACTAAGGGCTGTTTAATTGTGATGTGGCTGTTCAGGCTTATGTGCAGCCCAGGCTCTGAGACCCTCACAGGGTCCCACCTGCGAGCCTGATGGCTTGGGCCACCACAGGTTTTTATTGCAGTGTAGACATACCCTTTCAGTCCGTGAACAGAGAAGCCTACCTGCATTACGAGAAAAGACTACAGTCGTTGTTACGTCTTGAACTGAAGAATCTACCTATTTCTTGAAAGCCCAGCCAAACATGAACGGTCAACAGCAATAGTGGAATCAACAAAAACTACTTGTTTGTTTAAATATAAGTTTATCTGCAGAATCTGGGCCTTAATTTCTAATTTTGGTGTTCGTTTTTGATTGTCACTGTCAGTCCATAAATACTAAATGGGATAAACTTATCTTACCTTAAATGGAACCATGTTTGGACAAAAAAGTTTCTTCTCATGGTAGAAGAATAGAATTAAGCAAGGTTAATGCTTTGTAATCATGCCTGAATAACTATATGTATTACATTTGTTAAATTTGCTTATTAGTTTTGATAAATATTGAGCATCCCAAGTTAGACTTCAGACATTCAGTTCTTGTTGTTTCCTGTCATGGAACTATTTGTATTACTTTCCATAACTTGCTTTTGTTTTTGAATTGTATTTTGGTTAATAAAACTGGTAAGTACAGAGGAAGTCTTGAGTCTTTAGACTGAGTAACATGAATTTCAGATGAACTCTTGACAAAAACGTTTGGTCAAATTAAAATGTTAGCGATTGCATCTCACACCTGTATACTTCACAAACTTATTGAAGAAGTTATCTCTATAATAAAAATGGCTGTTTCTGCTTTTAGAATTACGCTGCTGGCAATCTTTTTTAAAAAGTCCCTTTATAGATCTCCTGTCCCTTTCTAACTGGGATACTGTAATCCCAGTAGACAGTCCTAATTTCAGTTCGGATAACTACATGTTGCCTATCTAAATTCTCTCTGCAATTTCAAATGGGTATGGAATTCTTCATTTCCTGTCCTAAACTTCTCTGTGTGTTTCATTGCCTGATCTGTGAGGCTACAGGTTATAGGGTAACCTGGACCCTATTGTTCATCAGCACAAACAGAGTTCTATAGAAATGCCGTGTCGGAACAGAAGCAGCTATTCTCCAAATTTATTTTAGGTACACAGAGGGGTGTTGTAGGGTGGGAGATTGCAAATGGGACTAACAAGCAGTGTCTTACTTATACTGAAACTGGGACAACAGCATTTTTGTTTCAGTATAATTGCCTGGGGCAAAATGAGGACATTCTTCCAGATCACTCTAGGGCCTCTTCAAAGTGCTCAGATACTATGATGATTAATATGCCATAACTGCACAGATAGATCTGTGCATATAGTTGGGTCTATGATTATTCTGCATAAATAATTGCAAAAGTTCTATAGTGTTATTTAGCCTTACTTGACTTGTCTCAAGTAGTCAGAAAACTGAATTTTTGTTCCACTGGAAATTGACATTCAGAATCTTTTTCATTCTGAATTGGAACCAAAAGCCAAACTCTTACAATTTTTGTTCCACAGGAAATTTTGTTTTGGGTTATTTAAATATTTAGTTTTGATGTCAAATCAGTGTTTCAAAGCAAAGCATTTTTATCTTATAGATAACTATTGAAATATTAAATATAAAATATAAATCAATATCCTAATATAACTTGTCCAAAAATAAGCAAAATGGTGGTGTCTAAACAAATTCACTTTATTGAAATAAACATTTCAATATTATTGAAACAGTCTAAACAATTAATTTCAAGAAAAATTTCCACTCAAAAAATGTCTGAATCAACACCTTCCTGTTTAGATTTCAATTAAACTGTGTTTTCCAATGGAAAACATGTTCTACCAGAATTTTTTTCAACTATCTCTACTCTGAAATATGACACTGGGTGGGGGGTGGGTGTTTTTGCTTTGGATCCTGCTTGCTGGCATCTGTCTACAGAACTATTCTTCTGACTAAGCAATTGACTATTTTGTAATACTTTTTTTTTTTAATATGGGCATATTTTGGAGTTGCATATAAATTCCCTCCTTCTCTTACGTGCTTTGTCACTCCTAACCTGAAATGAAAAATCATATGCAGAAATTTATTCAACTGTTATTGTGAAAGAACTTAAATTGGGTCACCTGGAATAAATTTTGAAGACAGTGCACAGACCTTGTATACAGAAATACCACTATTACGTCACAGAATCAGGTCTTCTGCTTTCCATATACTTAAAAATAGCATAATTAATATAGAATCATAGAATATCAGAGTTGGAAGGGACCTCTGGAGGTCATCTAGTCCAACCCCCTGCCCAGAGCAGGACCAATCCCCAGCTAAATCATCCCAGCCAGGGCTTTGTCAAGCCTGACCTTAAAAACTTCTAAGGAAGGGGATTCCACCACCTCCCTAGGTAATGCATTCCAGTGTTTCACCACCCTCCTAGTGAAAATTTTTTTCCTAATATCCAACCTAAATCTCCCCCACTGCAACTTGAGACCATTACTCCTTGTCCTGTCATCTGCTATCACTGAGAATAGTCTAGATCCATCCTCTTTGGAGCCACCTTTCAGGTAGTTAAAAGCAGCTATCAAATCCCCCTTCATTCTTCTCTTCTGTAGACTAAACAATCCCAGTTCCCTCAGCCTCTCCTCATAAGTCATGTGTTCCAGACCCCTAATCATTTTTGTTGCCCTTCGCTGGACTCTCTCCAATTTTTCCACATCCTTCTTGTAGTGTGGGGCCCAAAACTGGACACAGTACTCCAGATGAGGCCTCACCAATGTCGAATAGAGGGAAACGATCACGTCCCTCAATCTGCTGGCAATGCACCTACTTATACAGCCCAAAATGCCATTGGCCTTCTTGGCAACAAGGGCACACTGTTGATTCATATCCAGCTTCTCGTCCACTGTAACCCCTAGGTCCTGCTCTGCAGAACTGCTGCCTAGCCATTCGGTCCCTAATCTGTAGCGGTGCATGGGATTCTTCCGTCCTAAGTGCAGGACTCTGCACTTGTCCTTGTTGAACCTCATCAGATTTATTTTGGCCCAATCCTCTAATTTGTCTAGGTCCCTCTGTATCCTATCCCTACCCTCCAGCGTATCTACCACTCCTCCCAGTTTAGTGTCATCCGCAATCTTGCTGAGGGTGCAATCCACACCATCCTCCAGATCATTAATGAAGATATTGAACAAAACCGGCCCCAGGACCGACCTTTGGGGCACTCCGCTAGATACCGGCTGCCAACTAGACATGGAGCCATTGATCACTACCCATTGAGCCAGACAATCTAGCCAACTTTCTACCCACCTTGTAGTGCATCCATCCAGCCCATACTTCTTTAACTTGCTGACAAGAATACTGTGGGAAACCGTGTCAAAAGCTTTGCTAAAGTCAAGGAATAACACGTCCACTGCTTTCCCTTCATCCACAGTACCAGTTATCTCATCACAGAAGGCAATTAGATTAGTCAGGCATGACTTTCCCTTGGTGAATCCATGCTGACTGTTCCTGATCACTTTCCTCTCCTCTAAATCAGAATTGATTCCTTGAGGACCTGTTCCATGATTTTTCCGGGGACTGAGGTGAGGCTGACTGGCCTGTAGTTTCCAGGATCCTCCTCCTTCCCTTTTTAAAAGATTGGCACTACATTAACCTTTTTCCAGTCTTCCGGGACTTCCCCGATCACCATGAATTTTCAAAGATAATGGCCAATGGCTCTGCATTCACATCCGCCAATTCCTTTAGCACTCTCGGATGCAACGCATCTGGCCCCATGGACGTCCAGCTTTTCTAAATAGTCCCGAACCACTTCTTTCTTCACAGAGGGCTGGCCACCTCCTCCCCATGCTGTGCTGCCCAGCACAGTAGTCTGGGAGCTGACCTTGTTTGTGAGGACAGAGGCAAAAAAAGCATTGAGTACATTAGCTTTTTCCACATCCTCTGTCACTAGGTTGCCTCCCTCATTTAGTAAGGGGCCCACACTTTCCTTGGCTTTCTTCTTGTTGCCAACATACCTGAAGAAACCCTTCTTGTTACTTTTAACATCTCTCGCTAGCTGCAACTCCAGGTGTGATTTAGCCTTCCTGATTTCACTCCTACATGCCCGAGCAATATTTTTATACTCATCTCTGGTCATTTGTCCAATCTTCCACTTCTCGTAAGCCTCTTTTTTTGTGTTTAAGATCAGCAAGGATTTCACTGTTAAGCCAAGCTGGTCGCCTGCCATATTTACTATTCTTTCTACACATCGGGATGTTTTGTCCCTGTAACCCCAATAAGGATTTTTTAAAATACAGCCAGCTCTCCTGGACTCCTTTCCCCCTCATGTTATTCTCCCAGGGGATCCTGCCCATCAGTTCCTGGAGGGAGTCAAAGTCTGCTTTTCTGAAGTCCAGGGTCCGTATTCTGCTGCTTTCCTTTCTTCCTTGTGTCAGGATCCTGAACTCAACCATCTCATGGTCACTGCCTCCCAGGTTCCCATCCACTTTTTCTTCCTCTACTAATTCTTCCCAGTTTGTGAGCAGCAGGTCAAGAAGAGCTCTGCCCCTAGTTGGTTCCTCCAGCACTTGCACCAGGAAATTGTCCCCTACATTTTCCAAAAACTTCCTGGATTGTCTGTGCACCGCTGTATTGCTCTCCCAGCAGATATCAGGATGATTGAAGTCGCCCATGAGAACCAGGGCATGCGATCTAGTAGCTTCTGCGAGTTGCTGGAAGAAAGCCTCGTCCACCTCATCCCCCTGGTCCGGTGGTCTATAGCAGACTCCCACCACGACATCACCCTTGTTGCTCACGCTTCTAAACTTAATCCAGAGACTCTCAGGTTTTTCTGCAGTTTTATACTTGAGCTCTGAGCAGTCATACTGCTTCCTTACATACAGTGCAACTCCCCCACCTTTTCTGGCCTCCCTGTCCTTCCTGAACAGTTTATACTCATCCGTGACAATACTCCAGTCATGCGAGTTATCCCACCAAGTCTCTGTTATTCCAATCACATCATAATTCCTTGACTTTGCCAGGACCTCCAGTTCTCCCTGCTTGTTTCCCAGGCTTTGTGCATTTGTATATAGGCACTTGAGATAAGGAGTTCGTGGGGCGGTTGGCGGAGCGGAGTGGAGCGAAGGCCTATGGAGCTGTGGGGTGGTCAGCTTCAGATCATGTAAGGTGCCTCTTACCCCCATCCCATCTCCACCCAGGTTGGGAGGTAAAGCTCCGCCAATAAACTTTCAAACTCTGGGGCTGCCCTGACCAGGGACAGAGACTTTTGGGTCATTGGACTTTTGGGACTTTGGGTGATTTGGGGTTGCTGGACTCAAGAACCAAAGGGAAAGGGGCATGCCCCAATTTGCTTGGGGTGGGTTTTTGCTCATGGGTTGTGTTATGAATCCTGCTGGTGGTGTTTCCCCAACATAATGCCACATTGTTTCTCTCTGTTATTAAAAGGCTTTTTGCTACACTCAGACTATGTGCTTGCGAGAGGGGAAGTATTGCCTCTTGGAGGCGCCCAGCGGGGGTGGTATATATTTGTCCCAGGTCACTGGGTGGGGGCTCGAGCTGGTTTGCATTGTGTTATTGGAATGGATCCCCCAGATATTGAACCCGGCCCTTGTTGCTGCCAACTCTGACGGGCAGAAGGGTTACATCAGTATGAGGCAGGAGCCCTTCCCTCTCACACGCTCCCGCTTGTGCTTCCTCCCAGTATTCCGCTTCCCCACCTACCTCAGGGCTTTGGTCTCCTTCCCCCTGTGAACCTAGTTTAAAGCCCTCCTCACTAGGTTAGCCAGCCTGCTCGCGAAGATGCTCTTCCCTCTCTTTGTTAGGTGGAGCCCGTCTCTGCCTAGCACTCCTCCTTCTTGGAACACCATCCCATGGTCAAAGAATCCAAAGCCTTCTCTCAGACACCACCTGCGTAGCCATTCATTGACTTCGATGATCCCTACCCCAGCCTTTTCCTTCCACGGGGAGGATGGACGAGAACACCACTTGCACCTCATACTTCTTTATCCTCCTTCCCAGAGCCACGTAGTCTGCAGTGATCCACTCAAGGTCATTCTTGGCAGTATCATTGGTGCCCACATGGAAAAGCAGGTGTGTATATATATATATATATATATATATAAGGTACATATATCTATTGAGATGATTCTGTACCCAGCTAAGGTCAATGGCTTGTCTGAGTTTTCAAATAAAAACACTACTGATATGAAAAAGAGTTTTCAGAGTTATCAACAGATAGAAAATGTAATAGAATAGTCATTAATCTAAATCACACTAATTGAAGTCAATAACTATTAGCTAGATATAAAATTAATCGTAAAGCAATTTAGTGATATGCTAATAATATAAGTAAAATTAAAATGACCTTGATGGGAGGACTCAGTGTGGGAAGTTAAGTAAGTGTATGTCTTTGCAGGATTGGGACCCTAGCAATAGGGAAAGAGATGGCATGTTTGTCCTGACATGAATCAGGGCTGCAGGATGAGGACCCCAAATTTGTAAGTGTGTACCCTCCTTTACTCTGTCTAATGTTAAGAACCAGTGCTACTGCAATTTACTAACTCATTCCCTCTATATCAGCCAAGTTCAAGGTTCCTCCCAACACTCTACAACACTTTCTTGCATGGAGCTGGAAAATTCTCAGTGGTGGGTGATGAGATAATCAGTTTCTTTCCTGGTGGAAGAATCTATTACAAAATTACACTAGGCCATTCCCTTAAGAAATTAAAATCAAAATATTAAATTGAAGAGATGCCCCTAACCAGAGGTGAAAGTAAGCCGGTACAGTACATAGGCAACGTTAAAGCTTTAAGCACTGTACTGGCAGGGCCGCTGATGGGGAGGGCAAAAGGGGAAGCTGCCCCGGGGTTCGGCAATTTTAAAAGGGCCCTGGGCTCCCTGCAGTGGCTGGAATCCCTGGCCCTTTAAATTGCTGCCAGAGCCTCGGGTGTCGTGAGCCGGGCAGTGCTTAAGGGCTGGCTGGGGGAGTCTGGCCCCAGCCCCACCCCTTCCTCTCGAGGCCCCGCCCCTTCTGGGGACCCAGAGCTGCCTCCCTCCACCTTGCCCAGGAGCCCAGTGCCCTGCGTACTGGTAAGTCCTTTAACTTACTTTCACCCCTGCCCCTAACTTAAATTTACTGGGGCATTTTAAAGAAGGTATGGTCACACATCCTGTTCTACCACATTTCTCTGTATATTGGCAATCATTCATCTTTCTTCATCACGTGTGTTTTTGGCAGGTGAACAACTCAGGCTGGGGTGTGGAAAAGGCCAAGGATTTACAGGATGTGAAGTGACACCAGCGCTCTGGGAACAGTTTGAACTTGGAGCACACCCGCCAAGTCTGAGCTGCTGCAGGGCTTCTTGAGAAAGACAAGTGGCTGCTTCCAGGGAAGCATGCGTTCAGAGTCAAACACCTCCCTTTTGGGAGGTCAGTAGCTGAGAGTCCAGATCAGCCAAGTGCATCTCCACTGACACCGATGCATGCAGGCTGCAGGCAAATGACCCGCAATGACCTGTGGCTCCGGCTGCACAGGCTGGCAAGTGACCCCTGCCTCACTGCTCCCTCTGCTGTCTGAAGCGCAAAGGGAGCAGGTGGGACTTGGAGGAGCAGCAGCAAGCAGAGGAGGTGGGAACAGGTAAGGGGGGGCTAGTCCTAGCCAGACAGCAGCAGCCCCAGTTCCCAGCACCACAAAGCCCCATCCTGCTCCTGTTGTGCCCAGCTTCTCCCTCCAGTTACCTCATGGGCACCGCCTCTAGCTATGCCAGACCGCTACCCTGCAGGTGCCTCACCCGGGAAGCTGGGCCCTGCTGTGCTCTGCCCCAGCCACCCCCTCAGGATCTCCCTCAGACGCAGCCCCCAGTGACATGCTGTTGGGGGAAGACTTGGCCAATCATGTGAAGCCAGCCAAGAGGGTGGGAATGGTCACCCGCAGCCAGGCTAATCAAGCCGTCACACCTAGCTCTGTCCCGGAAACTTCTACCAGGACCCGGTCAGAGGTGATGGACCCAGACCCCAGGCCAACGTCTGCAACAGCAGTAGTGGACCCAGACCCAAACAGAGCCAGTCCCAGAACCGGAACTGGTGGAACAATCAGTACCAGACCCATTGCCAGCACTGAATCCAGTACTTGCAACCCCAACACCAGAGGGCCCCACCGAACCTGAACCGGCAGCAGCCAATAACCCTACACAAGAGGCTCAGCCGGAGCCTGAACCCCAACATAGTGCACCAGCGGAGAGCGGTTCACAGTCAACAGAAACAGCCCCATCCCTACATCGCTTCCAGAGGGACCAAGCCTAGGTCCACAATCCAATGAGGAACTGATGTCTCCAGCATCAAAGGAACAGTTCCAGACCGAACAGGAAGCAGATGAAAGCCTCCAGAGAGCTTGGATGGCGGCACGGAGCAACCCACCGCATCTCAGCTCTTCTAATCGATCCAAGTTTGTTGTAGAAAGAGAACTTTTATACGAGGAAAATCTTTCTGGTGGACATCAGGAAGACTGGCATCCTCAGAGACAGTTGGTAGTTCCAACTAAGTACCGGGTAAAGCTCTTGAGCTTAGCCCACGATCATCCTAGTGGCCATGCTGGGGTGAACAGGACCAAAGACTGTTTGGGAAGGTCATTCCACTGAGAGGGAATGGGCAAGGATGTTTCCACCTATGTCCAGTCTTGTGAGGTATGCCAAAGAGTGGGAAAACCCCAAGACCAGGTCAAAGCCACTCTAGAGCCACTCCCCATCATTGAGGTTCCATTTCAGCGAGTAGCTGTGGATATTCTGGGTCCTTTTCCGAAAAAGACACCCAGAGGAAAGCAGTACATACTGACTTTCATGGATTTTGCCACCCGATGGCCGGAAGCAGTAGCTCTAAGCAACACTAGGGCTAAAAGTGTGTGCCAGGCACTAGCAAAAAGACATTTTTGCCAGGGTAGGTTGGCCCTCCGACATCCTCACAGATGCAGGAACTAATTTCCTGGCACGAACTATGGAAAGCCTTTGGGAAGCTCATGGGGTGAATCACTTGGTTGCCACCCCTTACCATCATCAAACAAATGGCCTGGTGGAGAAATTTAATGGGACTTTGGGGGCCATGATACGTAAATTTGTAAATGAGCCCTCCAATGATTGGGACCTAGTGTTGCAACAGTTACTCTTTGCCTACAGAGCTGTACCACATCCCAGTTTAGGGTTTTAACCATTTGAACTTGTATATGACCACGAGGTTAAGGAGCCATTACAGTTGGTGAAGCAGCAATGGGAGGGGTTTACACCTTCTCCAGGAACTAACATTCTGGACTTTGTTACCAACCTACAAAACACCCTCCGAACCTCTTTAGCCCTTGCTAAAGAAAACCTACAGGATGCTCAAAAACAGCAAAAAGCCTGGTATGATAAACATGCCAGAGAGCGTTTTTTCAAGGTAGGGGACCAGGTCATGGTCTTAAAGGCGCTCCAGGCCCATAAAATGGAAGTGTCATGGGAAGGGCCATTCACGGTCCAGGAGCACCTGGGAGCTGTTAATTATCTCATAGCCTTCCCAACCTCCAATCGAAAGCCTAAGGTGTACCATATTAATTCTCTAAAACCCTTTTATTCCAGAGAATTAAAGGTTTGTTAGTTTATAGCCCAGGGAGGAGATGAAGCTGAGTGGCCTCAAGGTGTCTACTACAAAGGGAAAAGTGATGGTGGCATGGAAGAGGTGAACCTCTCCATGACCCCTGGGTGTATGCAGCGACAGGAGATCAAGGAGCTGTGCACTAGCCACGCACCAACGTTCTCAGCCACCCCAGGACTGACTGAACAGGCATACCACTCAGTTGACACAGGTAATGCTCACCCAATTAAAGTCCAACCTTACCAGATGTCTCTTCAAGTTAAAACTGCTATAGAACGGGAGATCCAGGATATGCTACAAATGGGGGTAATCCGCCCCTCTGGCAGTGCATGGGCATCTCCAGTGGTTCTAGTTCCCAAACCAGATGGGGAGATACGTTTTTGCGTGGAGTACCATAAGCTAAATGCTGTAACTCGCCCAGACAACTGTCCAATGCCACGCACAGATGAACTATTAGAGAAACTGGGACGGGCCCAGTTCATCTCTTCCTTGGACTTAACCAAGGGGTACTGGCAGGTACTGCTTGATGAATCTGCCAAGGAAAGGTCAGCCTTCACCACACGTCAGGCTGTATTAATTTAATGTACTCCCTTTCGGGCTGCGGAATGCACCCGCCACCTTCCGAAGACTTGTAGATGGTCTCCTAGCGGGATTGGGAGAATATGCAGTCGCCTACCTTGACGATGTGGCCATATTTTCGGATTCCTGGGCAGAACACCTGGAACATCTACAAAAAGTCTTCGCGCGCATAAGGGAGGCAGGACTAACTGTTAAGGCTAAGACGTGTCAAATAGGCCTAAACAGAGTGACTTACCTTGGACACCAGGTGGGTCAAGGAACTATCAACCCCCTAAAGGCCAAAGTGGATGCTATCCAAAAGTGGCCTGTCCCAAAGTCAAAGAAACGGGTCCAATCCTTCTTAGGCTTGGCCGGGTATTACAGACTATTTGTACCACAATACAGCCAAATCGCCACCCCACTGACAGACCTAACCAAAAAGAAACACCAAATGCCATTCAGTGGACGGAAGGGTGTCAGAAGGCCTTTAACCAGCTTAAAGCGACACTCATGTCTGACCCTGTGCTAAGGGCCCCAGACTTTGACAAACTGTTCCTATTAACCACAGAGGCGTCCGAGTGTGGTGTGGGAGCAGTTTTAATGCAGAAAGGACCAGATCAAGAATTCCACCCTGTAGTGTTTCTCAGCAAGAAGCTGTCAGAGAGAAAGCAACTGGTCAGTCAGTGAAGAAGAATGTTACGCCATTGTCTACGCTCTGGAAAAGCTACGCCCATACGTTTGGGGATGGCGTTTCCACCTGCAAACCAACCATGCTGCGCTCCAGTGGCTTCATACCACCACAGAAAATAACAAAAAACATACTTGGTGGAGTTTAGCTCTCCAAGATTTTGATTTCGACATACAACACATCTCAGGAGCTTCTAACAAAGTGGCTGATGCACCCTCCCTTGAAAGTTTTTCCCAGAATCAACTGGTTAAAATCGTCCTTGAGATATGGAAAATATTGTTAGTCTTTATACACTTGGTAGTATATTTAGGGGTGCATGTGTCTTATTAACTCTGTTTTCTCCTAGAGCTCTAGGAAGAAATCACAGCCAGCATTTCACCCTATCTGTGATTTGGGGGGCATGTCATAAATATAAAGGGAAGGGTAAACACCTTTAAATCCCTCCTGGCCAGAGGCAAAACCCTTTCACCTGTAAAGGGTTAGGAAGTTAAGACAACCTCGCTGGCACCTGACCAAAATGACCAATGAGAAGACAAGATACTTTCAAAGCTGGAGCGGGGGAGGGGGGGAACAAAGGGTTCTCTCTGTCTGTGTTGCTTTTGCCGGGACCAGAGCAGGAATGCAGTCTCAGAACTCCTGTAAAAAGTTAGTAAGCAATCTAGTTGGATATGCGTTAGATTCTGTTTTGTTTAAATGGCTGGTAAAATAAGTTGTGCTGAATGGGATGTATATTCCTGTTTTTGTGTCTTTTTGTAACTTAAGGTTTTGCCTAGAGGGATTCTCTATGTTTTGAATCTGATTACCCTGTAAGGTATTTACCATCCTGATTTTACAGAGGTGATTCTTTTACTTTTTTTTCAACTAAAATTCTTCTTTTAAGAACCTGATTGCTTTTTCATTGTTCTTAAGATCCAAGGGTTTGGGTCTGTGTTCGCCTATGCAGGATTGGTGAGGATTTTTATCAAGCCCTCCCTAGGAAAGGGGGGGGGTGTAGGGTTTGGGGGGATTTGGGGGGGAAAGATGTTTCCAAGCGGGCTCTTTCCCTGTTATATATTTGTTAGACTCTTGGTGGTGGCAGCAATAAAGTCCAGGGGCAAAAGGTAAAATAGTTTGTACCTTGGGGAAGTTTTAACCTAAGCTGGTAAAAATAAGCTTAGGGGGTTTTTCATGCAGGTCCCCACATCTGTACCCTAGAGTTCAGAGTGGGGAAGGAACCTTGACATATGGTAATTTACAAACTTTGTAAATAATTCAATGAGTTAAAGAATTAAATAAGTTCATGGAGGACAGGTCCATCAATGGGTACTAGCCAAGATGGTCAGGGACCGAACCTCATGCTCTGGGTGTCGTTAAACCTCTGACTGCCAGAAGCTGGGAGTGGGTGATAGGGGTTGAATCGCTTGATAAATTGTTGTGTTTTGTTCATTTCCTCTGAAGCATTGGGCATCACACACTGTCAGAGAACAGGATACTGGACCATTGGTCTGACCTTGTATGGCCATTCTTATGAGTTAACTTGCATATTTGCAAATAATTTGCATGAATAATAAATGTCACACACAATGCTGGGCAAAACTTAGTTGCTATAGAGCCCCAGCTGTTGTGGGGTGGCAGAAGATGCAGAAATTTATTGTAATATGTTGGACACCCCTTCATTCTTCCCCTCCCTCCCAAAAATGGTGGGTACTAGTGCAGAACAGGCTTTATCTAAAATGTTCTTGCTGGGGTCTTGCCAAATTGTATTGCAGGGAGAATATGCACCACCACTACCCAGTATACTATTGCATCACTGGTATGGTGCCTCATCCCCCTCTCTGAAAATGCTTTTTTGGATACTGCATCCCCAAAATACTATTGTGGGGGGATTCCCTTCCTTCCCCCAAATGCTATTGGTTCTCCCACACACAGAATACTGTTTGACAGTGATGGAAAGAAAAGCAAATCTAATATCCTTATTTTTCCACTTCTCTAACGCATTAGTGCAGCAGCTCTCCTCATCCACAGGCTTCTTGGGGAGTGCGTATGTGGTTTCCAGAGCAATGAATGCTGATGTCGTCATGCTGGTGCATGTCAGCAGCAAGTCCCAGGATGTGTAAGCACACTCTCTGTCCGCATAGGAATTAGCATATGAAAAGAAACCGTAAAACTGGTGAATTCCAAATTGGATTTAAAAACAAATTTCACTCTGAGATTTCTAAGTAACAAAACTAAGGGGGAAAATATTTTTAAAAATATGGTTTTAAAATAATCTATCTCCCTTTTAACAAAAAAAACCTCTTCAGAATAATTACTAAATGCCTGATTTTTTGTAATAAACGAATCTATACCATTGGGAGCAATGGTACATTGTAAGCTGTAAAAGTGTTGGCTCGTATTTAAAAAAAATCCCACTGCATACATTTTCCTTCTTTTACTCCACATGTGCAATTTATCCTCCAAAAACTACGGGTCCGCCTAGGCAATATTCCTACATCACCGTGCAAACTTAACACCATCCCTGTCTGCAGTGGTTTCGAAGATATGGGGTAAAACCCTGGCTCCGGTGAGGTCAATTGGAGTTTTGCCATTGATTTCATCCCTGGTCTTTAGTTATATGATCATATGCTATGTCTCAAATAATACAATTTAGTAGTTATACAGTTTTTCTGTAGTTTTATATGCATGTGTGTTTGTGTTTCTGCTGTGCAATGGTGGTGCTAGCTGTAAGGGGGCTGTGCAGGAGATAAGTTTGCCCAACGTGGTATGGAATTCACCAGGTGGGAGTGCCTGTGTAGCAGCATGAAGGTGGAAAAAGGGAGAGTGGTGCAAGATCAGGGAACTGGTATTGCAAAAATCCTTCTACCCTCTGCTATGCAGGTGAGCTTAATTAGGGGCTCTGACTCCTACTTGAGCTGTTGAACCAGGGCATGATCTGCAAGAGTAGATTTCCAGCTGCTTGAGGGCCTCGGGGGGAGGGATTCTCCCCCCCCCCACTTCCATTTAACTCTTGTATATGTAACCAGTGCCCAACATGCCTGCTTGGATTGGCTGCTGGGTAGAGCATTCAGAGTCTTAATGAGAACTTTAGGAGATGTACAGGCTTGTTACCCCGTTACGTGTGCATATGTATGCAGCCCAGTTAACATCCCCTGGAAACTTGGTGGTTCATGGTCTAAAAAAAATAAAACCAAAACATAGTCAATGTATGCAAATCCTCATAACTCAGCAAAATCTCAGCCAGTGTTTGCCAGCACACTCAAACCCCTCCTCATTAAGAAAATTACATTTTCAAAACAATGACATTATTCTATTTTCCACTTTTGGAAGCTTGCCAAACACATTATGCTGTTTGTAAACTGTGGCAGTTCACCTTTAACGTAAGCGTCAGATCTTTTTTGCACTTGAATAACTCAAAAAATGCCTTAAATTTAGAAATTCAAACCTGGCATATTGTTGCTTTCAAGTGAGTACTGAAAACTTTACTGCACTAGTTCAAAACATGGCTTTGAAATAGTCATTAATGTTTGAAAATGACATACTGAACGTGCACAATATTTCTCTTTCCTTAACAAAAAGAACCTTGCACCATACTTGGTTCAGCTGGAAAAGTCTGAAAACAGATGAAAAGGGTGCAGATGGCAAGTTGTCCTTCTCACATCTAACTAGAGCCTCACTGCCCCATCCCTTATTGGTATAAATTATGTGACTTTTAATGTATGAACATTGGATTCCACACTTAGTTTAAAACCTGAGTAATATGCTCTCCAAAGAACCTTATACATATCCCCTTCAATGCACCCAGTTGTGAAAAGGACAGGAAGAGCTTGTGCAGTTGTCACTGGATGAAGAATTCCTTCTGTTAGAAAGGTGTCTGTTTTAGGTCTCTTCGGTTACATCTATACTTAAGTTTTGCAGGCTTAGCTATGCTGGTTAGAGGGTGATTTATTTTTTTTAATGACATGCCTCTGCTGCCAAAAGCCCTAGTGTGGACGCAGTTCTACTAGCAAAAAATGTTTTTGCTGTAATAGTTTATTGAGCTCACCAAACCAACATAAGCTATACTACCCAAGCACTGTTTGGTCGGCCTAACTGCATGTACACTCGGAGGATTTTGCCAGCATGGCTATATTGGCAAAGCTTTTAAGTCTAGACAAGGTCTTCGTTCATGTGAAAATTAAAGTTGGGGTGAGGAGAAGAGTGAATTGGTCAACATTTTAGATTGATTAGCTGGTACCTACCCCAGGCCCAAAAAAGGTTCTGGAACCCTCATTACTTATTGAAAGAAATGATCAATAAGTAGGTCAACTTTCCTCCAACAGTTAACAGTGTCCCTTTTGGGCACCAGTTCCGTGAGAACAATAGGACAGTTCTGAGGACTACTGATTGGTGGGTCTCAGAGTTCACTCCATTATCTGCACCAGGACTCCTATTTGGCAGTGAGCCATAGACCAGGTATTACAGATTATTTCTGGCGCTTACTGTTACTTGGGCAATATACTGGTCACAGGAACTACTGATGAATAGCACCTTGCAAACCTCCAGAAGGCACTGATGAGGCTGTCTGACTGCGGTCTTAGCGCAAATAAGGAAAATGTGAATTTTTCAATGATTCAGTTATGGCCATACCATTAATATAATTTGCAAAATAACAAGACAAAGTTGAAGCTATCCTTAAATCACACCAACCTCAAAATGTGTCACAATTACATGCCTTTCTGAAGCTGACACAATTTTACTACAGATTCTTGCCTAACATAGTGAAATTGTTACATCCTGTAAACAAACTATTGAACAGTGGACAGAAATGCACACTGCACCAATGCTTTTGATGAGGCCAAGAAGTTTATAGCATCTGAAAGTATCCTTACATACTACAATATCTCTTTCCCCTGTGGAGTAGGTGCAGTAATTTCACATGTGATGGAAGATCATACTGAAGACCAACTGTTAAAGTTTTCTTTTTAGGGCTGTGAAGCGATTAAAAAAATTAATGATTAATTGCACGATTAAAAAAATTAATCATGATTAATTGTGCAATTAATCACCCTGTTAAACAATAATACCATTTATATAAATTTTTTATGTTTTCCACATTTTCAAATATATTGATTTCAATTACAACACAGAATACAAAGTGTACGGTGCTCACTTCATATTTATTTATGATTACAAGTTTTTGAATACAAGTATTACTGTAAAAAAACAAAAGAAATAGTATTTTTCAATTCACCTAATACAAGTACTGTAGTGCAATCTCTTTATCATGAAAGTTGAACTTACAAATCTAGAATTATGTACAAAAAATAACTGCATTCAAAAATAAAATGTAAAACTTTAAAGCCTACAAATCCACTCAGACTTACTTCTTGTTCAGCCAATTGCTCAGACAAATAAGCTTGTTTACATTTGCAGAAGATAATGCTGCCTGCTTCATGTTTACAATGTCACCTGAAAGTGAGAACAGGTGGGCATGTGGTACTCTTGTAGCCGGCGTTGCAAGATATTTATGTGCCAGATGTGCTAAAGATTCAAATGTCCCTTCATGCTTTAATCATCATTCCAGGGGACATGCATCCATGTCGATGATGGGTTCTGCTCGATAACGATCCAAAGCAGTGAAGACCGATGCATGTTCATTTTCATCATCTGAGTCAGATGCCACCAGCAGAAGGATGATTTTCTTTTTTGGTGGTTTGGGTTCATCGCTCTCAGATTTTGGAAGTCACTTCAGATTCTTAAATCTTGGGTTGAGTGCTGTAGCTATCTTTAGAAATTTCACGTTGGTACCTTCTTTGCGTTTTGTGAAATCTGCAGGAAAGTGTTCTTAAAATGAACAACGTGCTGGGTCATCATCCAAGACTGCCATTACATGAAATATATGGCAGAATGCGGGTAAAACACTGAGCAGGAGACATACAATTCTCTCCCAAGGAGTTCAGTCACAAGTTTAATTAATGCATTGTTTTTTTAATTAGTGTCATCAGCACGGAAGCATGTCCTCTGGAATGGTGGCCAAGGCATGAAGGGGCATAAGACTGTTTAGCGTATCTGGCACGTAAATACCTTGCAATGCTGGCTACAAAAGTGACGTGAACATCTGTTTTCACTTTCAGGTGACATTGTAAATAAGAAGTGGGCAGCATTATCTCCCATAAATGTAAACAAACTTGTTTCTCTTAGGTTTCAGTGTAACAGCCGTGTTAGTCTGTATTTGCAAAAAGAAAAGGAGTACTTGTGGCACCTTAGAGACTAACCAATTTATTTGAGCATAAGCTTTCGTGAGCTACAGCTCACTTCTCACGAAAGCTTATGCTCAGATAAATTGGTTAGTCTCTAAGGTGCCACAAGTACTCCTTTTCTTTTTGTTTCTCTTAGCGATTGCCTGAACAAGAAGTAGGACTGAGTGGAATTGCAGGCACTAAAGTTTTGCATTGTTTTGTTTTTGAGTGCAGTTTTGTAACAAAAAAAAAAAAAATCTACATTTGTAAGTTGCGCTTTCACTATAAAGACATTGCACTACAATACTTGTATGAGGTGAATTGAAAACTACTATTTCTTTTATCATTTTTACAGTGCAAATATTTGCAATATTATAAAGTGAGCACTGTATACTTTGTATTCTGTGTTGCAATTGAAAGCAATATATTTGAAAATGTAGAAAAACATCCAAAATATGTCATAAATTTGAATTGGTCAAAATTGAATTCATCGGATGAAGTGAGCTGTAGCTCACGAAAGCTTGTGCTCAAATAAATTGGGTAGTCTCTAAGGTGCCACAAGTACTCCTTTTCTTTTTGCGTATACCTGTCACTCTCACCCAGCTATCAAATTTCCCTTGATTTTCTCCAGTGACAAGTTCAGCCCCCACCTTCTCCCAAGACTACAAGCTATAGAATATGCAAATACTGTATGTATATTTCACTGTGTTATTAGATAAGTCAAACATATGGTTAGATGAATGTTCACACACCTGCACTGAATACACGATGTGATCACAATCATGGGTGGTGTGTATAAGAGGTCACAGGAGGCTAAGTCTCCCGAAAAGCCTGTCCATGCAGGGGGGGAAATGCAGTAGCACACAAAACCCTCAGTCAGGGATAAGGGCCCGTTATAATAGGTATTGTACACACATATAAAAGAGATGTTCCCACCTCCGAGTTTACACTTCCAAGGTCCCCCATCCTGCAAACACTTATGCAACTTACACTGACACACCTTTACCCTGACTTTTTAAAGAGGAAAAATTAAACACATGCATAAATGTTGATAGGATTGGGTCTTAAGTATGAGATGAGAGACAACTCTTGGATACAACAAACAGATGAGAAGAGTGCAAGCTCATAGTAAGTTATTATGATTAGCGTAAAAGCACAGGTCAAAAGCAGCAGTCACAATTATCTATTGCCAATAGTTCTGTAGGGATTACAAGAAAGGTGATTTTGAAAGTGTAATCAGAAGGTAGGTGGTGTGACAAAGCTCTGTCGTTGCCTCCATGGGTCCCGCGTTTCCTGGTGGATTTCGCTAGCCTCAGAGGCTCACTGTGACCCGCCACGTAACCCTTCTCTCTCTAGAGACAAGGGTCACAGTCTACTGAGCCATTTTCATCATAAGCCAGCAAGGGAGGTGAGGAGAAGTTATCCTTCCTTGCACAGTCTCTGTTGTCTCCCAGTCTCAGTGATTAATCAGGGGGCAAAGGGGGGGGGGAAGGGGAGCCCGGACCCACCGTCTACTCCGGGCTCCAGCCCAGGGACCCTAATAGTATCAGCTATAGTTGCTGACCTTTTAGAAACATGACATGTACAATTCCCTGGGCTACTTCCCCCACAGCAGCCCTCACTTCCTCAAGCTCCACTTCACCCTTACCTCAGGGCCTCCTTCCTTGTGCTTGATATGGTGTGTACTACTCAGCCTCTCCAACAGTGCAACTTCCTCTCACAGCTCCTGACATGCACAATCACCTACCTGACTAACTGGGAGGCTTTTAACTAGTTTCAGCCAGCCCCTGATTGGCTTCAGGTGTCCCAATCAACCTAGCCTTCTCCCTGCATTCTGGAACGTTCTTAATTGGCCCCAGGTGTCTTAGTTGACCTGGAGCAGCTGCCATTTCACTTATCCTGGTACCAGGGATTTGTTTAGCCTGGAGCTAATATATCTATCTCCCACTACTTTTCTATAGCCACCTGGCCTTGCCCCATCACGTATCCCCCCCCTCTGCTCAACACCATAGACTTGGGCAACTTGGGACGCCAGGCAGTATGCTCATGACAGACCATCAGCGTTGCCATGGTGGCATCCAGCCCTGTGCCGTATGCGGAACTGGAATGGTTGGAGGGATAAGAACCACCTTTGCATTCTTTTCCTTATTCCGCTGCATCCACTGGAGGGAATGCATGTGCCGTCACAAGAGTAAATCGCCGGCCTAAGAGGTAATAACACAGTGTCTCCATAGCCCATTTGACAGCAAGGTATTCTCTCTCGACTACTGCATATTTCTGTTCTCTTGGGAGAAGCTTTCTGCTTAGGTAGAGGATCGGGTGTTCCTCTTCCCCCACCATTTGCGACAGAACTGCCCCCAACCCCACCTCGGAAGCGTTTGTCTGTAAAATAAATTCCCTGTTAAAGTCCGGGGCTATGAGTATGGGGTCATTACAGAGGGCCGTCCGAAGGGCTGTGAATGCCCCCTCTGCTGCGTCGGTCCACTTTACCATGTCTGGACCTCGGGCCTTCACCAGGTCCATTAGGGGACTTGCCCTAGTGGCAAAGTGGGGAATAAAACGTCGATAGTAGCCTACCATGCCTAGGAACGCACGGACCTGCTTCTTTCAGGTTGGCCGGAGCCAGTTTTGAATTGCCTCTAACTTATTCGTTTGGGGCTTCACTATGCCCCTTCCCACAATATATCCCAGGTATATAGCCTCTGCTAGCCCTATGGCACATTTAGCGGGATTAGCAGTGAGGCCAGCCCGCCTTAAGGTGCGCAGTGCTGCCTCAACTTTCTCCAAGTGGGTTCCCCCAGTCTGGCGTATGGATGATGACATCATCTAGGTATGCAGCTGCATAACGAGTATGGGGGTGCAGCAGCTTATCCATGAGGCGCTGGAATGTGGCTGGGGCCCCATGTAGCCCAAAAGGGAGGACGGTGTACTGGAATAGCCCATCCAGGGTGGAGAATGCTGTCTTTTCTTTAGCTTCTTTGGTCAGAGGAAGCTGCCAGTACCCTTTTGTCAGATCCAGTGTAGTCAAGAATCGGGCACTATCCAGTCGGTCAACCAGTTCAGTGATGCGTGGTATGGGGTATGCATTAAACTGGGATATTTCATTCAGTCAGCGAAAGTCATTACAGAATCTCATGGTACCGTCAGGTTTAGGCACTAGAACTGGACTGGACCACTGACTGTAAGATTCTTCAATAACCCCTAATTCTAACATTTTCTTTACTTTGGGCTTGATTTCTTCTCTTTTGGCTGCTGGGATTCGGTAGGGTCTCAATGTTACCTTGGCTTTGGGGATCGTGCGGATATGGTGATAGGTCTCAGTCGTCCGCCCTGGTTTTGTAGAGAGCACATCTCGGTTGCGATTAATCATGTCGGCTGCCTCGCTCTTTTGGATCGGCGTCAAGTCGGATGATATCCTTGCTCGTGTAAGTTATCCTCCTGGGGAAGGGTCTCCTGCATGACTAAGCATGCCTCTCGATCGTGCCAAGATTTTAGAAGACTGATGTGGTAAATTTGCTCCGATTTCCGGCGGCCTGGCTGCCGCACTTTATAGTTCACCTCTCCCACGGTTTCAATTACTTCATAGGGTCCCTGCCACTGGGCCAACAGTTTACTTTCTGCTGTGGGCACCAGTACCATCACCCAATCCCCTGGTTGGAACTGTCAAAGCTTCGCTTGGTGGTTATAATGGGTTCGTTGGGTCTCCTGTGCTCTCTCCAAGTGTTCCTGTACAATGGGCGTAACTCGGGCTATCCGATCTCTCATCTGCAGTACATGCTCAACTATGGTCCTTCTGGGATTTGGCTCCTCTTCCCAGGCTTCTCTGGCTATATCCAATATACCCTGAGGGTGGCGCCCATATAATAGTTCGAATGGAGAGAAACTCGTGGAGGCTTGCGGAACCTCCCAGATGGCAAACATGAGGTAAGGCAAAGGGTATCCCAATCTTTCCCATCCCAGCTCACCACTTTCCTGATCATGGCCTCGAGGTCCTATTGAACCTTTCCACAAGGCCTTCTGTTTGCGGGTGGTATACAGAGGTCCGTAGGGCTTGTACATGGAGCAATGAACAGAGATCTTTCATCAACTTGGACATGAAAGGTGTCCCTTGATCAGTCAATATCTCCTTGGGTAGCCCAACCCGGGCAAAGATCCTTACTAGCTCCTTAATTATTGTCTTGGAAGCTGTGCTGCGTAGGGGAACAGCTTCCAGGTACCGGGTTGCATAGTCCAGTACAACAAGCACGTTGGTGGCCCCGAGCTATCTTCTCTAGGGGCCCTACCAGATCCACAGCTGTCCGTTCGAAAGAAACCTCTATTATTGGAAAAGGTATCAAAGGAGCCCACAAGTGTGGGCAAGGGCTATGTAACTGACACTCCGGACAAGAGGTGTAGTATCGCCAGACATCTTCATGTACTCCTGGCCAGAAAAACCTCTGCAGGATCCGTGCCTGGGTTTCCTCTACCCCTAGGTGTCCTCCAAACAGGTGACTGTGGGCGAGACTCAATAGGGCTTTTTGATGTTTTCGTGGCACCAGAAGTTGTTGTATCTCTTGCTCCTGCATTTGCACCACGCGGTACAGGAGATCTTTCTTCACTATAAAGTAAGGTCCGGAACCCCGGACCTTCCCATCCACGGGTATCCCATCGATCTTGGCCACCTCTTTCCTGGCGTTATCATATCTGGGGTCCTCCGCGTGGTCCCGCCCAAAAGTCTCTCTCCCAGGACTAACCTGTCCAAGCTCCCAGGGGCCGGCTTCTGCTTCTTCCAACGGTGCGCTGCCGTCATGGCTGGGGGCAGCCTCTGGCTCACCTTCTGTGGTGGAAGTTTCTCTGTTGGCTGCTCGCGTCCATCTGCCTACTAGGGAGGTCTTCTGGCCCTGGGTCAGGATCTGGGTTCCTAAGGCCTTCACGGCCTTCCTCTCTTTTTTTGTCTTCCGGGTCTTTCAGAGGGCTGAGAACAGATCCTGAGAAATCTCAGCGAACATCGGGGGTTGACATTCCCCCAGTGAGGAGTCATTGTCCTCAGGGTCCCCACCTCCCTCTAGCCTCTCCAGGGGGAGTAAATTATCAAACCCGGATAGTCCCTCCCAATGACTACAGGATATGGGAGTTTAGGAACTATGCCCATGGTCACCTCAATGGAGTTTCCCTGAGCCTCTATCTCCACTGGGATGGTGGGGTAATGGCTCACGGCCCCATGCACGCATGTCACTGCTACGCGTTTGGCTTGTAGCAGCTGACTACTTTTTACCAGCTTACCCGATATGAGGATGATAGTACTCCCAGAGTCCACAAGCACTGTAGTCTCTGCTCCATTTATCCTCACTGGCCTGGTATAATTATGTGGGGCTAATGCGACCCCCGCGAGGTGGATAAGGGAGCATGGGACCTCCCAATCCCCCAAGTTACATTGCATAGGCTCCTCGGTGCTGGGACACTGTGCTGCTATGTGTCCCCACTCCCCACATGCATAACATCTATAATTGCTTTTAATCACTCCCCTATCCCAGGGGTTAGCGGGTTTAATCCCGAGGTTCCCCTCACTCAGGCCAATCCCTTCCTTCTGGGGTCCCCGCTGGTTTTCGGCCCCCCCTTCTTCCACCTAGGACTCCCCGAGGGTTTGGCTGCCCAACCTTCCAGAGTTGGGGTCGGGTGCTTGCTTCAAAAGGGGCCTTCCTTGGGGAGTCAGGTCAGTTCCCTGGCTGTCATCTGTCTTTCTACCAGCGTGATCATCTCGTCGTACGTGAATGGATCGTTCTGGCCTACCCATTTGCGGAGATCTGGCGGCAGTCCCTGCATGTAATGGTCTATGACCAGGGTCTCCAAAATCTCCTCCGGCCTGCACACCTCGGGCTGTAACCACTTCCACGCGAGGTGTATGAGGTCGAATAGCCTCGGGGGTTTGTTCTCCTGGTATTTCCACTCATGGAACCTCTGGGCCCTTACCGCTGCCATTACCCCTGATTGTGCTAGGATCTCTGCCTTCAGACGGGTATAGTCAGTGGCATCCGTGGCAGGCAAGTCAAAGTAAGCCTTCTGGGCCTCTCCACACAAAAAAGGGGCGAGAACGCTGGCCCACTGCTCCTGGGGCCACACCTCACGCTGAGCAGTCCTTTCGAATGAGAGGAGATATGCCTCTACGTCATCTCCTGACGTCATCTTTGGCATACAACCAGTGGCCCTCAGGGTTCATGTCCCGTTGGACCCTCGGGCCTGGGTGGTGAGGATCTTCAGCTGGTCCACCACCTCTCTCAAGAGGGCACGAACTTGGGTCGCCTGGCTCATCAATAATTGATTGCTTTCCTGCTGTAGCCGCATAGACTCCTGTTGTGCCATTGCCTGAACCCAGGTGGCCTCCTGCTGGGCTGCCGTGGCTTGTACCAGAGCTCTTACCACCTCCTCCATTGTGGTACAAAGCAAACAAACAAACCAAAAAAAAAAAAATCCAAAACCCCAGTGCACTTTTTTTTTAAACCTCTTTCTTCTGCCACGCTGTGAACGAAATCCCACTTCTAAAACCAGTTGTGACAAAGCTCTGTCCTTGCCTCCGTGGGTCCCATGTTTCCTGGCGGATTTCGCTAGCCTCAGAGGCTCACTGTGACCCTCCACGTAACCCATCTCTCTCTAGAGACAAGGGTCACAGTCTACTGAGCCATTTTCATCATAAGCCAGCGAGGGAGGTGAGGAGAAGTTATCCTTCCTTGCACAGTCTCTGTTGTCTCCCAGTCTCAGTGATTAATCAGGGGGCAAAGGAGGGGGAGGGAGAGCCCGGACCCACCCTCTACTCTGGGCTCCAGCTCAGGGACCCTAATAGTGTCAGCTATGGTAGCTGACCTTTTAGAAACATGACATGTACAATTCCCTGGGCTACTTCCCCCACAGCAGCCCTCACTTCCTCAAGCTCCACTTCACCCTTACCTCAGGGCCTCCTTCCTTGTGCCTGATATGGTGTGTACTACTCAGTCTCTCCAACAGTGCAACTTCCTCCCACAGCTCCTGACATGCACACCCGCCTGACTGGCTGGGAGGCTTTTAACTAGTTTCAGCCAGCCCCTGATTGGCTTCAGGTGTCCCAATCAACCTAGCATTCTCCCTGCCTTCTGGAAAGTTCTTAATTGGCCCCAGGTGTCTTAGTTGACCTGGAGCAGCTGCCATTTCACTTATCCTGGTACCAGGGATTTGTTTATCCTGGAGCTAATATATCTATCTCCCACTACCTTTCTATAGCCATCTGGCCTTGCCCCGTCACAGTGGATAATAAGATGCCTTTGTGGATTTTTACAGGGAGCAATCTCCATGAATAAGGGACAGCACAGAAACAAAATGAAAAAACAAGGAGAGAATTAAATGCAAAACTATTTTAATACAACATTGAAGATGATCTGCAATGAAAGTAAATGTTTGAGGATTATGGTCTCTTTATAATGTAGAAAGAGGGCCTGAAATGTTTGCTTTTTTCTTGCTTTATTTTTAACTCTCCCCGTTCATTAGAAATTCAGGTCATAGCTATCTCTTTGCTTCCCTGGAAAACTGGCTGGAACTCTGACATTAAAAGGGCCAAGAGAGAGAATCCTGAGCAACTGAAAGGTGGATGTATTGTTAGTTAGTAAAGCTCCTGTTTTGTTAATGTCTTTTTAATTCAAATGCTTAATAAATAGTTGTAATAAAAGATTCTTTAAACACATCCCCATCCATCCTACTGAGGGATAAGGAAGGTTTTGCTCCCCTTCCCTGGTCTTCCAGGAGTCAGCCAGCAAAAACTAGGAAGAAAACATTTTATATTCCTGGTAATCCTAAATAAATAACAAAACAAACAAACAAACAAAAACTACTATCAGGTCTTCCTTATACTTCTAGAGAAACAAAAATATAGCTTCAGTCATTTCCTCCCTGCTCTCCCATTTAAGAATTTAAATCCATGAAAGTCAGGATGTTCAAATGTTCAGGTACAATGTAGCTGCCATATTGCACACACAAAATATGGAGCGTTTCAGTCACTGTTCATGTTAGATGTGTGCTTTACTTATAAGCACCACTGGTAGCATCACCTCTTAAGGTAGCCCAACACTTCCTACTATAAGACCCTGTTTTCAGTTGCTTATAACTTTGCAAAACTATAGCCATTTGGGCTTTAATTTTTCATGCCAGGTGTCTGCCTCAGGCTGAATTTTTTTTTTTTTTTGGACTGTTCCAGCATAAACTGTTCAGCCATTTCCAAGAATGAGGCTAGGGAAAAAATACATTGTTTTGCCTCTTTCCTTTTCTTTGAGAAGCTTTGGTTGCCCCCCCCCCAGAGTAAGGACTTGAATGTTGGCAGGGGCTGGCCTTTGGTTAGGAAACTTGCTTTTTTCTTCACCTGTTAGAAGCCTTTGAAAAAATTTCTGTTTGCACATGCTCAGACTTCTTAAGAGGTCTTAGCAGCTAAAATCTCTGATGATTGCATCCCCACTGAGTAGGCTTCAGCTGCTCACAGCAATTAGTGCTGATCAGGTTGCATGTGTAGCATCCCCACACTGATCAAGCAGGCTCCAGCGTGTGGCAACAAGGGCTAAAATGGATTTTCTCTATAATTCCTGCTCTGGGAAAGGGTGGGTCTGGGCACCAAAACTGAGCAGGGAACCTGTCTATCCTGTGTTCTCTGGGTATGTCTACTCTGCAGCTGTCTCCAGAGGCGCTGGAACGGGAGGGCCAGGGGGCCCCGGCCCCATCGTTTTTTACCTGCCTTATGGGCAAGTCAGCAGGGGGCGGGGCCTCAGGCAAGAGGCAAAGCGAGGGTGAGGCCTCAGATATGGGTCTTTGCCAGAAGGGGCAGGGCAGGGATGGGGCCATGGTTCAGGAACCAGTGCCCCCTCCCCCCCTCCCCCCCACTTCTAGGGAGCTTCTGCCGCTCCTGGCTGGGAGTGTGATTCACAGTGCTAGCAAAGAGACTCATGTTAGCTCAGCTTGAGCTAGTGCACTAAAAAGCAATTTGGACATTGTGGCATTTGTAGCAGCTCAGGCTAGTCACCTAAGTCCAAGCCAGCTCAATACCCTGGGCCTGAGGTTGGGCAGCTAACCTGAGCTGCCTGGCTTGAATGCAGGGGGACAAGAGCTGGACCAGAAGGGAGGGAAAGGAGTAGTTTTGGGAGCCTGGTGAGTCTGGGACTGGAGTGGGGAAGGGAAGTAGAGAAACTGTGACTGGGAGTTGTGAGGGGAGGCAAGGACTAGTTGGGCAAGGAGAGTGGGAACTGGGGAGGGTGAGTGGAGGCTGGGACTGAGACTGGGATGGAGAACAGGTCAGGGGAGACTGGGAGCCGGTGGTGAAGTTGGATGAGAAGCCTGAAAGAGAATACAACTGGCTGGACATAGAGACCATAGAGTCCAATTCTGCAAGGAGACTGGGACTTGGAGTCTAGAGGAGGAGGCTAGGACTGGCTGGGCAAGGTGACTGGGACTGGAATGAGGAGCCAGGAGTGGGGAAGAGATAGGACTGGGACAAGTTGGAGGAGACAGGGTTGTTGTTAAATTGTACAGTAGAATCTCATAGTTATGAACACCTCAGGAATGGAGGTTGTTCTTAACTCCAAAATGTTCATAACTGAACAAAATATTATGGCTGTTCGTTCAAAAGTTTACCACTGAACATGGACTTAATACAGCTTTGAACCTTTACTATGCAGAAGAAAAATGCTGCTTTTAACCATCTTAATTTAAATGAAACAAGCACAGAAACAGTTTCCTTACCTTACCAAATCCTTTTTTTAAACTTTCCCTTTATTTTTTTTAGCAGTTTACATTTAACACAGTATTGTACTGTGTTTACTTTTTTCTTTTCCCCTCTGCTGCTGCCTGATTGTGTACTTCCGGTTTCAAATGAGGTGTGTGGTTGACCGGTCACTTTGTAACTCTGGTGTTCGTAACTCTGGTGTTCATATCTCTGAGGTTCTACTGTATAGTAAATTGCTTGACCACACTTTGATTCATTATGAAATATATTCAAGAGGCCAATTAACCAATATCCATCAGGTTTATTACTGTAAGCCAATAATAATATAGTACACGGGAAAGGTTCAATAAAATACCAGTCTCTGTCTGTGATCAGGTGCTGGGGGGGGGGGGGAAAGTGGCCCGGGACCGCCCACTGGTGCCGGGGCAGCATATTGCTGGTGCTGGGGCAAGGAGGGGAGATTGGTGGGGCTCACACGCTTCCCACTGGGCTCCGCCTATCCCTGCAGCTCCAGCCAGGGGATAGCTGAAACAATGGAAAACCTCTGCCCAAGGCCTAGACCACATGCAAGCCTGGGTAGTGGCTGGGCCATGCAGTCCAAGGGGTTTCCTGGGAGTTTGATAAATGCAAGGGGGGGGATTAAATAGATTTCAAGTGTATGAGAGGGAAGGAGCAGAACACTAGAGAAGCACATAGCAAAATCAGCAAGGAAACCCTGGACACATCCAGAGAAGGACTTGTAGCATGACCTTGAGAAAAAGCTAAGACAGAGAGCTTTTGGGCAGACTGCTGGCTGAAAAGAAGCATGGAACTGAGAGCAAAGAAACAGTCTACTGTTGTTTGAGTCCTACTGAGTTCAGGGACACAGGACTTTATGTACAAGACTCATCAAATTCTTCTCCTAATGGAAACAGCCCACAAGACCCCACATTTTGGCTAACTGCTCTGGTCAAAAGGGGAAACATATCCACACCTCTGTGAGGTGAAGGGATAATATTACCCCCCCCCCTTTTTTTTTAAACAGATGAGGAGCTCATGCACAAAGAGATTCAGATAAAAAATGTTCACTAATTTTGGGTGCCCAATTTGAGATGCCTTGGCCCCGATTTTGTTCAGAGCTCTTAACAGTACACAGCACGTTTTATATTCAAAGCACACCTCCCGGTGACCTGTTTGCAGCTGAGTGCTCAGCAGTCCTCCAATCAGTCTCAAACTGGGCACCCAGAAAATGAGGAATACACAATTAGCAACCACCTCTGAAAAATTTGGTTTAATTGACTTGCCTAGCATCATACAGGAACTCTGTGCTGGAGTCAGGGATAAAATCCAGTTCTCCAGAACACCATTCACCATGAAACTGTATTTTCTCTTCTTGCAGGTCCCTGCCTCATTCATGACATATCTTCCAACTTGTGCAACAAATGAGGCAGGGATTTTATAAACAGCTTCCTTCACTGCATAAGCCTGATTCATCACCAGAGCAGATTGATCCCCCACGCTAAATCAGACAGGGATCCTGTGGAAAAAAATAGTATGGGATCATGTAATTAAAGATCATATAATGCATACACACAAGGGGACTGAATTTAGGTTTCACAGGCAATCTTAATACTGGCATTTTGAATGCTTGACTTTGTAACAATGTTCTTTTAACATAGTTTTTGCGCTGAATATATGCATATTGTGCATGCATATCATTATGCACACATCTGTACAACATAGGCGAATTAACATTTATGTGAAACTTTTGAATTTTCTTACTTGTGGATGTAAATCCACAATCTTAATATCACAGTCTTACCTGGTATTATTATATAAAGCAGCATATTTTCCAATTTCCCGGTGCAGGAGTAACTAACATCAGCAACCAACACACAAGGATAAAAGACAGTAAAGATCAAGTCCTGATCCTGCAAGCAGAGCTGTGTGGGTGGATCTTTGAATCCACAAGGAGCCCCATTGGAGCCAATGGGTTTCTGTATGGTTCAAGATTCTACCTATTTGAATCTACTTGCAGGATCAAAAGGCCACAGTCTAGACAAAGCCTGAATACAAGTAGCTCTTTGTTTAAGACAATCCCTATATTTTTTTAAAGGAGAATTTTCCATTCTATCTCTTAGAAACCCTCTTGTAATCTGATAGATTTCAGTAGAGTTACAGCACTTCAGAAATATAACTGCTATAAAGTGATAAATACCACTGCGTATGTGCCCTTCTCTTCCTGTTATTGTAATAATATGTATCTTCATAAAACATTACTGCATTCAGCAGTAAGAGGGGTGACCACTTGCCCCTTATTTTAAGGGATGGCTCCAATTAGCTGTTTACCATCCAACCTCCCATCTATGTCAATTTAGAATGCGTCTTATCTGCAATATCTATGCAAAGGCTTGCATCGTGCTACAACCGTTTAGTTTTGTACCATGAATCAACCATCAGCAGGGCTGTCCCTGACAATAAGCTTTGTCCTGCTTTTCTCTGTGGCTGCTCTTTATTTCCCTGAAACGCAGGCGCTCACGCGGACAGTAAGGGCATCGCACGCCATCCGCGAGAGTGTACTCAACTGGGAGTATTTGCATGCATTATTGCAGGATCCTGCGGTGTCTTTTGGAAAGAAAAACACAACAACTAAACACGGATAAGTCTGTTAGTCCAGTATTGTCGTTCACCAGCCCTGCCCCATGCTCGGTAAAGAAGGGAGGCTCAGCCCCGCTGCTGCTGTGCGAAGGCGGCTTGCTTTAGTCCCGAAGTCTCGCTGTTTTGCGCCCGCCTTTGCGGGCGGGGAGAGAGGCGGCGGCTGCCCTGGGTACCCCGCGCGCCGGGGAGCCGAGGGTGGGCGATGCTCGAGGCGTTGCAGAGCCAGTGCGTCAGAGGGGAGGGGAAGGGAGCCGGAGCGGGGGGGGCAGCCGGGACGAGCTGCTCAGGCGCCGGGCAGCGGCGCTGAGGGAGGCAGAAGGTGAGACGCGGGACGCTGCTGGGGAAGCCGGGCGCTGCAGCCTCCATTCATTCCCCGACCCGCGCGCCCAGCCCCGCCGCCGCGCTCCCAGCGGCAAGGGCCGGCCGAGGTGAGTGAGCAGCGACTGCGGGGGGGGCTCGCGCTAACCTGGCTGCCGCGGTGGCCTCCCAGCCTCCTCCCCCCTCATCCGGGCCTGGCGCGGAGGGTTGAGCCGCGAGGCGGCCGCCCGGCCTCCTCCGCGGCCGGCCAGCAGCCGGGGGCGCCGCGTCTCCCTGCCAGTAAGGTGGAGGCAAGGCGCTGGCCGGGGCACGGGGGAGGCTGCGCTGCTGGTCTTCCCGTCCCCCAGGCTGGGCCATCGCACCAGGTGTGTGCGGGCCTCCCTGCCCCCCAAGGGCTCTCGGCCCTGCTCTTTGGCCTGTTCCTCCTCTGGCTCGGCCACCCCCTCCTGGGCTGCCGCCGCCTCGCGGAAATCCGGGGGACGGGGGCACGGGGTGCTGCTGCGTGGAGCCCTCTCCCCAGCTGCCTGTGAATTAAAGGGTTGGGGTTAGGCAAAGGCAGCGATTTCAAGGTGTAGCAGTAAAAATCAATGGAGGTCACTTTTGGATGGGTGGGAATAAACAAGGGCGACTGTAAAGGCCTTAGTCAAACACAGCAAAATCCTTCATTGTAAAGAGGGCTCTACACCCTGCCTTAAAACCCTCTCCGTCCCCGTTCCCCCCTCCCGGAAACTTCCTAACCTAGATGAGGGAGGTGTGCTAGGTTTGTCAGCTGCTGCACTACAGCTTGTTACTTTTGCACAGGACTTGGATCCACCCTAACACCTGGGGGGGTGGATGTTGCATACTGCTAAAGTTTTATGTAAGTTTATCTTTGCTCTAAGGAAATGGCCACATCTCTAGCCCAAACTATTTGATGCAGCCAGGCGGTTTTTGTGAAGGGTGTATATTGTACAATGGACCTTTGAGGGATGTGTTTTGTCTGCCCCGCAGCAAAATGTTTTACTTTGTCATGAGCCATCATTGATAAAGCAAAGAGAGGTCTTGGCTAGAACTTATGCTGGTCTGGCCTTATTGTCCTCTTGTAGAGGGCCAAATCAGCTTGAGGAAAAGTGGCATGACTCCATGGAAGCCAGATTTAGAGCAATGGCTTTTACCAACCTTAAAGGAAATCTCAGGTGTAATATACATTATACTTATTTTTAATTACTATATCTGAAGAGTAAAGTGCTCAATAAAACCAGTCTTTAAAAATAACACCAAATAGGAAACTGCCATTTTAGAAGTCTTATGAGCTTTGATTCCTTTCCCTCTGCCCCTCCTTAGCCATGTGCACACTGAAAAAAATGAGTCAACTGTGGGAGGTAGTATTATCTAGTTGATACTGCTTGTTCTTTCTGTTTTTGTGTCCAACTTTTTTTCCCCTTCTCTTACCTACTGCCTGTAAACACAGGTATTCACTTTGGTATATTATACATCACTGTTTACTGAAGTGTGGTATATCTATTCCAGTTTTTAATTGGTGTATTTGTCATGGTAGGATGATCAGCGTAATGAAATCAGTGTTGCTCCACTGAATGATTGGTAAAGGGTTACTGGAGATCACTGTAGTCAGTACCTCTCCCCCCTCGCCCCAACCTTTTAATACAGAAACTGAGTACATTGTCAGTTTGTTATTCCAAGCCTTGACTGTACCAACGCTTTTTTCTGGGTTGCTTCATCAGCTTCTGTATAATTTAAACTTTCAGTTAAAATTATTTCTGGTTTATTAATTTAATGGTTACAACAAAAACTTCATGAATGTGAATTTATCCATTATCTCAATTAGTTGGAAACAGTATGTCTGAAAGAGGTGTAAACTCTTCAGTTAATCTCAAATTGTGTTAACTCTGAAGCCTAATGATAGCTATTTGTTTGAACAATAGTTATTTTATTGCTGATCATTTTTGTAGAAACCTCCTGATACTTTGGAACTGTGGGCATTACTTGTGTTTAATATTACGTTTTCCCCCAATGTGACCCTACCTAGTCTCCGTTGTTTAGGGAAGCAAAAGTACCAAAGTCACTTAGTTACATAGGGAGCCCATATGTATCTGACAGAATAGTGAACACTTTTCAAAATGTACCTTCTCCACTTAATCTCCTCAATCTCTCCAACAAATAGTCAAATGTGGTTCAAAGGTTGCCTTTAGAGCACTTGTTAACGACTTCTACACAGAGAAGTTCTCCTTTGAAAAGTATATAAACTGGCAATTTACCCATTAATCTGCTTCAAGTGTGTATTGAGTCATATCTGCTATCTTTTTACTCCTGTTAGCACTCTAAAGAATATACAACTCAGAAAGAGTAAGCTTGAGTCTCTTCTTGCTTGTCTGTCAACAGAATTGATTATCCGGTTTCATTTGTGCAAGCTAATGTAAGGTAAGGTTGCACAGGTATTTCTGAGGGCAGAATTTGGGCTGCAGAATTTTTATTACTAGTGAGTTGCAAATTGGAAAGAACCTACTTGAGTATACCGGGCTGGCACTTAGTTATGTGTATATATATATATAGAGAGAGAGAGAGAGACTATAACTGATCTGGAATCATTGAGAGACAAGTATGGAGTCTCATGATGACACTTTTGCAGAGTAATTCTTCAGAGTACAACCACACTTCATTTGTATCACTTCTTAAATGTAATAGGGTTTGGTGTAGTAGGAGTGTCTACAGAGCTCACTCACAGGTATTACTGACTATAGTGGCAAGTGTTTTAAAATATTAATAGTTTTGGATCTAAAATGAAACAGACTTTAACTTTACTGTATTTTGAGCTCCTTTGCTTGTATATATTTTGAGAAGCTTGGTAATTTGACTGTGTGCGTGCCCCATTCCTTCACCCTGGCATAGAAAAGTGCTTTCTCCCCTTCCCCCAAAGTTGTAACCTAGTCATCAAATCTTATCAGTCAGTAAATTCCAAAAAGTATTAGTCATCCTGTTGTGGTCTATGAAATGTAAAATTTGGGGCAGATAATAGCTTGCGTGCTTTTAATAATGTGAGGTACATACTCATCTCTGGAACTTTTTGTTATCCGTGCATGGCCCTTGGTGTGTTCACATTGTAACATTGAGTTGGTAATAAAGTTGTTTGTAAATTAAGAAAACAAAAACCAAACTCTTGCTCTGAGGAATGTCATTATGGGTATAAGCCATTCTCAATGCAGAGGGACTGGATAACTTCTCCCCCCTTGCACCCTTTTAAAAACTACTGAAGTGGAAGGCACAAAAGGATAGTTATGCCTGGGTAACTATTGTCTGGCATCCTTGCGGTTTTGTTTGTGCATACTAACTTTTTTTTTTTAAATGACAGAATATACCCAACACTTACTTAGTGACTACAAATAATAAAGTTGACATTTTGTGGTATTCGGAGCTCTCAAACTGAGAGTCAGTTTCAGTAAGAGAGATTTTAAATATCTCCCTGGAATGTATTCCCTCAGTCTTCTCAAAAGTAAGAGACTTTCAAGGCTGCCTTAAAATTATTCCAGAATTAGTGAGAACAGACAGGACTAACTTATTTTTTTCTGTATTTTGAAAATAATTGGGAATTTTATTTTTTATGAATAAAAATTGAACCCCTTGTGCTATGAGTCTAGTGAGTGGACTTTATAATGAACTGTCATTTAGTATTCTACGTCTTTGCTTGTACTACCAAATAGTGTAGTTTTATCTGTCTCCTTTATGGCTGCTATGTAGTTTTAATAGTAAAATGAGACTTTAATAAGAGGTTCATATTGTAGTAACATGGGACCAGGTCCTCCAATTGCATCCATGTGGGCAGACCCCTGTGCTTGCATGGCTCCAATTGCCAGCTCTGGGTAAGGATGAACAGAACTTGACACTGCTGTTGGTATTTGCTAGCTTTCATGAAGTCAAATAAAATAAAGGTGACAGATATGCTTCATTAACACGTTTTATCAAGTTTCTTTAATCCTGTGCAATCGTTGGGGGGGGGGGGAAATTTACATAACTAGGAAGGGTGGAGCCGTCATCAAATCAATCAAATTGCTCCTGGAGCAGTGCTAGAAGAATGTGTCTTATTTGAAAACTTCACATAGAAGTGATTATTTACCATTATAACTTCAGGGGCCAGTATCGAATGCTGTACTAACCATAGTTAGTTTATACTTTTGTACACAGGCTGTCACACGTGACAGGTGTTTTATTAGTACATTCTGATGTGTTACTAGAAGACAAATCAGTTGTCTGGCTCTTTGTAATTCTACACACACTCAGCAAGGGAGTTTAGAGGATAAATACTTTTTAGTGAATGGCAGTTATCAAAGCTTTGGTGGAAATTAACCAATAAACTTACCCTTCTATTGGAACTTGGGTGATTTCTAAATTGATTAAAAAAAAAAACTTCATCAGAGAGCCTCAAGTGCGTATTAGTTGTTCATCACAGCAGCAGCGTAACCACTGCCATATTGCAGCATTGCCAGCCCAAAGGAGGGCTCAAAAATTCTGAGATTGGCTTAGAAATCATGAAATTCCAAAAATACAGGATTTTTTTTTTTTTGGCGTTATGGTATTGGCATTTTAGGGTTCATGATGTCCAGCTTCTCTCTGAAGGCTTAAGGGCTAGAAACTTTTAACTTTTTTAATGAAAACAAAGATTCTCTGGTTAAAAATCTGATTCCAGAAACTGGAGCTTTAATAAAAATACCAAATAATCACAAGACTAGAGAGAAAATCATGAGAGTTGGTAAAGCTGATATTGGAACAGACTGATAGTCCGTGTACTACAGTACCTTGTTTTGAGCAGTGGTTTATGCAGCATGCTTCAGCTGCTTAAAGCCATCCCCTAAGTGCAAATGAGCAGCTGTAGCCTTGCAGGGAAGGGGGTCTCAGCTCTGCTCTAACTTAAACCGTACAATCATTTTTGAATGTCTGAGGATACTTTGTAGCTTGAGAGCCCATCTTCACCCTGGAATGGGACCAGGAGAGGTTAAACAATTATGAAATGTCGGGGTAGCTTGAAGAAGTGATACAAGACACAGGCTTGGGAAAGGGAGCATCGGACACCCACAAAGGAGTGTGGGACTCTAGGAGAGTTCCAGGATGAATAATGAAGAGAAAGTTGGGATATAGTAGGGAGAGGATTGTATATGAATTCCTTTCACCTACCAAACAAACAGATTATCATCAGTCTTGTCTAGAGTTTTTGTTTGTGTTGTAACATGTTAAATGGTTGGCAGTTAACAAATGTTAACTAACATTTTTGTAAACACTAGTGTAGACACTTCATGAGTGTTTGTTCCTACTCATGTTTCACTTCTACCTTTCTTACATTATGTGATCCTTGAAACAAAAGGACAACAATACAATACAGCATTAAAGGTGCAAATGTTCAATAGAACCTCAGAGTTATGAATACCTCAGGAATGGAGGTTGTCCGTAACTCTGAACAAAACGTTATGGTTGTTCTTCAAAAGTTTACAACTGAACATTGACTTAATAGGGCTTTACTACGCAGAAGAAAAATGCTGCTTTTAAGCATCTTAATTTAAATGAAACAAGCATAGAAACAGTTTCTTTACCTTTTCAAATTTTTTTAAACTTTTCCTTTATTTTCTTAGTAGTTTACATTTAACACAGTACTGTACTGTATTTGCTTTTTTAAATGTTTTTTTTGGTCTCTGCTGCTGTCTGATTGCATATTTCTGGTTCCAAATGAGGGGTGTGGTTGATCCATCAGCTTGTATCTTTGGTGTTCAGTAGGGGCATTATAAATTCTTCTGTAGTATTCTATATCCTCTGCTTAAGCCTAACATCTTATTTGCTTCCAGCCTATTGCTATAAAGTATTTGTCTTTTAGCTGATCCCTGTGATACTATAACCTGAAACTAC
Source organism: Natator depressus (assembly GCF_965152275.1). Classification (NCBI taxonomy): domain Eukaryota; kingdom Metazoa; phylum Chordata; order Testudines; family Cheloniidae; genus Natator; species Natator depressus. The sequence goes on from NC_134238.1 coordinate 47,404,001, forward strand.
TCCTGTCAGAATGGTCTGGGACCACCTCTGCTCTGCTGGCAGTGGTTTCCTCGTCATGTTTATTCTCTCTGCCTAAGTGCAATGTATTTCATGCCACTGATTGCACAGTCCTCTTTGGACGCAATGGCTGGTGTCTCTGGCTTCCTTCTCATATGTCTTTCCTTTTATCTTTTAAACTACCTTCTCTTTCTTTGCTACCCAGTTACGTAGGCTTGCTTAAATTCTTCTGGAGTTCCTGATCCTCCCTACTTTTGATTAATCTAAATAGTTGTGTTGCTAGCAAATTTTGTCATCTTGTTTTAAATGGATCTCATCATCATCGTATCTGAGTGCCATGCAATTCATCTTGTTTTTTTGATCATTAATAAATACATTGGACACCATCAGTCCTGGTCCCTGGGGAACACCAATATTTTCAATGTGTACAAATGATAACTTTCAGATTCAGTTCTCTCTTTAACACAATATTTTACCTACCTGTCAACCTATAGGAGTGACTATAATAATAATGTCACAGGTATTTGTCTAGTACTGTTCTGAAGAGTGCCATACTTCAGCTACAGTATGTTTCAAATTCTTATTATTCTTAATGTGATACTTACAGAATGAGTATTGAACTAGAGTTTTAGGAATGCTAACTCAATTGAATTATGTTCTTAAAATAAAATCTTTAGCCATTCAAGTTCTTGAGCCACATTTATCTCTTTATTAATGAGAATATAAGTTATTGACACCATATACAAATAATCCATTGAAACCAATGGCTAGCAGTAATGATGAGTCATAGGTACAAACTTTGCCTTGTCCTTGAACCCTATGCTGCCACCACCAAGCGTGTTAAACAAAGAACAGGGAAAGAGCCCACTTGGAGATGTCTTCCCCCAAAATATCCCCCCAAGCCCTATACCCCCTTTCCTGGGGAAGGTTTGATAAGAATCCTCACCAGTTTGTACAGGTGAACACAGACCCAAACCCTTGGATCTTAAGAACAATGAACAATCAATCGGGTTCTTAAAAGAAGAATTTTAATTAAAGAAAAGGTAAAAGAATCACCTCTGTAAAATCAGGATGGTAAATACCTTACAGGGTAATCAGATTCAAAACATAGAGAATCCCTCTAGGCAAAACCTTAAGTTACAAAAAGACACAAAAACAGGAATATACATTCCATTCAGCACAACTTATTTTACCAGCCATTAAACAAAAGGAAATCTAACACATTTCTAGCTAGATTACTTACTAACTAACAGAAGTTCTGAGACTGCATTCCTGATCTGTTCCTGGCAAAAGCATCACCCAGACAGACGAACCCCTTTGTTTCCCCCTCCCTCTTATCTCCTCATTGGTCATTTTGGTCAGGTGCCAGCGAGGTTGTCTTAGCTTCTTAACCCTTTACAGGTGAAAGGGTTTTGCCTCTGGCCAGGAGGGATTTTATAGCACTGTATATAGAAAGGTGGTTAACCTTCCCTTTATTTTATGACAGGCTGTATTCTCTGTTTCAGTCTCTGCAGCTGTTTCCTGCTTCAGGGGATATTCTGTGTTAATGTGAAGAGTGGCACTGCATAGTTGTCCTGCAGGATGTGTGGCAACTTCGTGTTGAAACTTAGCACATATGAAAATGAAGCTGTCAGATTAGTTGTTTTGCAGTGATTACCTTTCCCTCACTTACCCTGCTTGATTACAAACTTACCACAAATTTGAACTGCAAACTATAATATATATATATATATTTTTTTTTTAAAGCGCAACTTTTAAAAGCAGCAGTTTCCAAACTGGTATGTGGTGCTACTTTGGTATTTCTATCACAATAGTGAAACATCTGGAATCTCCAAGCATTGATGGTTCCTGCTAGTTATAGTCAAGTCAGGGATTCTTATAGGGACTCTTAAGCACTCAAGATCACCTTTACTTAAAAACAAACGAAAAAACCAAATCCTGTTAGCCCCTTGTGTACTGCTTTATGGCTTTGTCAGATGTTGCAATGGCAAAAACAGAGAAGATAGAACCAAATTGCGAAGCGATCTGGACAGTAGGGGCTGCAAGCAATGAGGAAGAAGAAACATATCACACAGATACAGGATATAGGGATATAACCAACCCCATCACATTGCTCCATCTGTAACAGAGAGACTATAGTTATCTACTTTCCTCACTGGCTTTTGTTGTTTATTATTTGTATTATGGAGCACCAAGGAGCACTAGTCATGGCCTAGGACTCCTTTGTACAAGGTGCTATACTGTCACAGAACAAAAAAAAGTTCCTGCCCCAAGGAGCTTACAAGAGATAACATATGGTTACAGACCAATGGGGAAATACAAGGAAATAATGAGCAAGTCTACACTGTAATTAAACACCCATGGCTGGTTTGTCAGCTGACTCAGGCTTGCAGGACTTGGGCTTGTGGAGCTCTGAGACCCTGTGGGGGGAGGTCCTGAGTCCGAACGTCGATACTATAATTAAACAGCCCTGCAGCCCTCCCCCTGCAAGCTTGAATCAGCTGACACAGGCCATTTATGGGTGTTTAATTGCTGTTTAGACATACCCAAAGAGACCACATTGGTCAGCATTGATAGGCAACTATCAGCTTAACTGTTGTCATGTTTTCTGGAGACATCACAGCAAAGGAGAGTTTTGAGGAGGGATTTGCAGGTGGATAATGGGGTAATTTTCTGGATATTTATGGGGCACTCGTATCAAGTCTGAGGAGCACCATGGGAGAAAGCATAAAGGCGCTTGACTGAAAATTTAAAAAATGGGTTGTGGAGGCCAGCATAATGGGCCATTTGGAGGTGGGAATCAGTGTTTTGCTAGCAAATGAGAGATGGTACGTGGGGTGGGGATAGGTTGTGAAGCAAGTGAAGACTAGCAGATTGTTCGATGTGATAGAGAAGTGGGAGCCAGTAGAGGACTTAGAGAGGTGGTGACATGGCTAAGCAACAGGCTAGGAAAACGATCTTTGCAGCAGCATTCTGAGTGAACATGAGTGGGGCAAGAAGACTGCATTTGTCAAGGCCAGAGAAAAGGATGTTGCGGTAATCAAGATGATGAGAGCGTGGGTAAGGGGTTTTTTGTGTGTTGATGGATAAGAAAGGTTGCATCTTAGAGATGTTATATAAAAAGAATCTGCCAGATTTATACTTAGCCCATATGTGAGGACCTGGAGAGAGGTCTGAGTTGAAGATGATGCACAGATTATGGGCTTGTGTGACAGGAAGGATGGTAGTGTTGAAGCTAACACAGAGAGCTTGTGGTGTGTGTGTGGATTAACTAAGAGCTCTGTTTTAGCCCATGTTGAGTTTGAGCTGATGGCTAGATGTTGATGGGTTGGTGTCTGAGAAATCAGCTGAGATTTTAGTTTGGACAGAAAGAGATAAGAAGAGGACCAAGGACAGAGCCCTGTGAAACCCTAGAGAGTTGGAGGAGAGGTGAGGAGGATCCTCCAAAGGACATGCTAAAGGAGAAGTTATACAGAATAGGATGGAGTCACAGAAGCCAAGGAAGGAGAAGATTTCAAGAAGAGGAGCATGGTCACCAGTGTCGGGCAGCTGACAGGCCAAGAAAGATAAAGATGGAGTACTGCTTCTGAGATTTGGCTAAAAAGAGGTCATTATAGACTTTGGTGAGAGTGGTTTCAGAGCAGGGCAAATGGTGAAAGCTGGATTGGAGAGGGTCTAGGATGGGATTGGAGGGGAGGAAGTTCAGACAGCTATTGTACACCATGCATTTAATGGGCTTAGAGATGAAAGGGAGAAGGGGCAGTGGTTGGAGAGGCAAGTGGGGACAAGTGTGGGTTTTTTTTAAGATGGCAGAGACTAAAGCATGCTTGAATTGAGAAGGGAAAGAGCCAGAAGAGAGAGAGAAGTTAAGAAAAAGAATAAGGGGATGAGTGGATGCAAGGCAAGGCAGATCAGGAGAACATTACAGGAAGAATACAGACTATGAAGTAAAATCCCTTTTGCTCCAGTTAGTCATAGCTCTCTGTCATTTAGATGTGAAATATTAGCAAAGACATACTACGTGTTAGATTGTTTTTGTGAAATACTCCATTAACTGGTAGCTTGAGCGACAGAGATGGAAGATGGCTGAAATAATTTTCAGATTGATGAACTCTTCATTTAGATTTAATTATTAACTGTGCCTACTTCAAAGGCTCTCAAACACAGATTTTTAATCAATTAATTTAGAAGACTTCTGGCCCATTCTCATTATAGAAAGGTGCCCTGGAGGTTAATTGGCAAAAATTGTATAGAATGGAGACTACTGTTTAAGAAACCTGGTGATTTTCTTGTTACAACAGGAATACATGGGACAGAACATGTAAATTTAAGACAGCACATAAATATTGTCTACCTGAATCATCACTAAGGAAACTTAGGCTCTTATTCAGCAAGATACTTAATCACATGCCTAACTTTGATCACTTGAATAACTTCAGTGGGGTTACAGGTTTAAAATTAGGCACACATGCTTAAATACTTTGTTTAACTGGGGCCTTAAAGTGCAATTACAGAACGTGCTTCTCTTAACTGAACTCTACCACATCTGCGTTTATAACAATTAATTGTGGTCCCAAACATGCTCCCATTGAGGTCATTGATTTTTGTCATTGACTTCGATAGGAGCAATATTGAACCCTAATATTAGTCAGTATTGATAAAGCACTTAAAAGATGTAAAGAGCTGTATAAGTGGTGTTCTTACATATTCAATAATGTATTTGTTTGTCTCCAGGGGTTGTTTTTTCTCAGGCTGTGAATCCAGGGTAGGAGAAATTCCCAATTATGTTAATAGAAAAAGTAATATATAAATTGTTATACTGACAACATGAAGGTGTTTTTAACATCCAGTTCTATTTTTAACGACTATCAGTTAAAAAAATATTTGGCAGTGAGTATATGTCATTGAGTAATAATCACATGGTAAAAGTGGGCATCTTCTTGGGGTATTAAATGGTGGTGATCTTCCATCTTAATACTAAAAATTAACCTTTTAATCCTTTCTCAGAGCTAGACTTCTGCTTCAGAACAATGTAGTTTAATGTAGATATTCATATTTCTGTTGTGATTTAGAATGAAAAAAATTTGTGATGTAGTATTTTAGAAGCTGATGACTTTCTCTTGCAGAAGCCAGTGCTTACATTCACACTTAAAAAAAAAAAAAGACACACTTTGAGCTCAATTCTTTAGGCCTTGCACGGGCAAAATTCTAACTGATCTCCACTGAACTTCCGCTTATGTGAGCATTGTTGAGATCGAATCCTTTATCTACATAAGGATTCCATATCCATGTGGTGCAAGAATGTTAACATTAATGATTGTCAAATTAGTGTAGTACTGGCAAGGGCAAAAAAAAAAAAAAAAAGTACGGTGATTTCTGTTTTTCAGATCAGCAGCTCAGATTTGTTTCTCTGGTACTCACCCGGAACATTGTAAGAAGCTTGAAACAGATTACAAATAATGTGGTTGGTGCATTAATCTGAAGGATTTGGTGGATGTTGACAGTGTTTTCTAGACAAGAGATTTTATTCTCTCTCATCAGCATAGTGCTGGATGTATTAAGAACCAGAGAAGTTACTTGTCTTCATGTGGACTCTTATCTTAAAGAGAGCGATAAAGTACAGGTCTCAGTTAATTTCACTATGTTATCATGAAGGGATTATGAAGAAAATTCTGTAATCAAGGTAGGTTTGTGTTTTTTTAAAAATAGGAATACAATTAAACCAGCCTCAAAGAATCATTACATTTCAACTTACTAATAGAGATGACCTTTATCTATTCTGAGAATTAAGAAAACCTCAGGGATACTTTTGGGGAACTTCTTGTTCAGTTCAGACTTGAGGTGATCTTTGATGGAGGTTTCATTGTGTATATTCTTGTTTGGTTTGATATCCTGTTTTAAGGCTTTTTCTCTTTTAGTTTTTAATCTCCAAATCCACAAGTTACATAAACCTGTGGTCCCATGTTTGTAGTCTTTTAGTAGTTGTATGTGAGAAAAGCACCACTAATATAGTATGGAGAATGTGCAACACAAGGAGTCAGGAGACCTAATTTGTATTTTGCCACAGATCCCCTTTGTAGTCTTGGTAAAGTCCTGGGGATATTGAGGCTAAATTCATTAATATTAGAAGAGTGTTTTGAGATCCTCTGATAAAAGGCATTATAGAAATGAAAAGTATTATTAATTTATCAGTTTCTTTTGAATCCATTGTTTTCATTTTGTTCAAATGTTTAACATTTTCACAGCTTTGTTGTTTCCATTTGTTTGGGGCCTTTAAAAATGCTTTGTAACGCAAGCTAGCTGTTCACTTTCTGCTGTGTTACATAGGAAGAGATGATCAAATTTTAATGTTGAAAGGAATTAGTGATAAACAAGGATTAAATAATCCAAAATCTTAAAAACAAAACAAAACAAAAAAAACCAACCCCAAACAACAACAAAAAACACAACCCTAACTGGATTTTGCATAAATCCTTTTTATAAATATGATGCTTTGCTCGTCTATCTAATTTTTTGAAGCTTCTGCTTGGATTTGTATACAGTACATTTCAGAATCAATGTTACAGGGGTTTTTTTTGGTTCTTATTTTAAGTTTGTGTAGCGTACTGAGAGATTTGTCAAGGAAGTGCAAATGCTATACATGGTAGTGAAAATCGCTAAAAAGAGTTGTATTTATGTCAGGGGTTCTCAAACTGGGGATTGGGACCCCTCAGGGGGTCACGAGGTTATTACATGGGAGGGTGCGACCTGTCAGCCTCCACCCCGAACCCGGCTTTTCCTCCAGCATCCATGATGGTGTTAAATATATAAAAATGTGTTTTTAATTTATAAGGGGGGGTCACACTCAGAGGCTTGCTATGTGAAAGGGGTCACTAGTACAAAAGTTTGAGAACGACTGATTTATGTGTTGTAGGTTTTTTGAACAGAAACTCATCTGAATTGGTTAGGATTCCTACAGCTATTCTGAAATGTTGATATTGTGTAAAAATGAATAAACTCCATTATTATCTGAAATGTGGAATTTTTGCTCACTTTAGTGACGTGATGTGGTTCATAATAATTTGAAATACAGTAAGGAATGTGCAAAACAAGTATTTTTGAATGAATTTTTAAAAACCAAATATTGAGTTCTTAAAATTTGGGGATTTTCCAGCCTTGTCTTATGTTCATCTCTTAAGCCCCTGCAATTATCAAGAAATGCAGGTATGTACGCTGGTCAGTAGAAAGAGCTATGTTTGTGTGGTTTCTGGGGGAGTGAGGAGGAGGGGGTTAAAAGACACGCTGATGCCTTGATGTGCAGCCTCACTGGGCTGCACTACATGACATATATTTTGAGCAGAGAGTGGTAACTGTACCAGTTATTTTTTTACTCTAAAGTTTTTTGGTAGGTTTATAATATTACAAGCTAGTGATGTATTTAAATACTTAAGTACTTATATGGCATCATTACCATAGTCTCACAATCTAATGAATTTATCCTCACAATACGTCTGCAAGATAGGGATTGTCCCCATTTTACAGAGGGGGAACGGAGGCACACAGAAATTAAGTAACTTGCCCAGGGTCACTCAGGAAGTCTGTGGTGGAGCAGGGAACTGAACCTGGCTCTCTTGAGTCCCATGTTAGTACCCTGACCACTAGACTGCCCTTCCCCTCATATTCCTAACAAGGACCCATAAAAATAGTTTTAAGCACTATACAATTGTGACACACAGAGTATGTAACAATATAACATTTTTTTAGATTTAAATTATTTGTCCTTCATTTTTTTGTGCAGGGCACTCTGTAGTCTAGGGTTTATACTGCACGTGAATGAAAGCTGAATTTGCTGAGTGCATGTTAAGCATCAGATTTTGGGGGATTTTTTTTTAAATCAGCATAGGTTGGTGTGGCTTTTCAGCCACACAATCCTCCCAGAATAGCTTGCTTAGTGTTTGGCCTGGTATAGTGTGGCTGCTGTAGCTCGAAATATTTTCCTTACAAGGAGTGAAGTTTTTGTATTTTCCCCAAAATCTAGGGATTAGTTTAGGTGGGGGAAAATTCCCTTTTTGTAGAAATGTAAACTGGCTTCCCTGCAAACGTATTTTTTTCTTTGTCTAGCTGGCCTGATAGTTTTGAAAATGAGAGGGTCAGTCCATGTCTGATTCTCCTCTTCAGGATGGGCACTTTCGTGTGCATGTGATAGATGCTGCTTTGTATAATTCACATTTAGCGGTTAACTTTGCTCTGAGCATACTGGCCTGAAACTCCTATTCATTGCAATGAGAGTTCCATGTGCATAACTGACTTTCTGTATTAAAAAAGTAGCATGTATACAAAGTTGTCAACAATTGAGTTAGAGCACTTGATGCTGTACATTGAGTAAAGTTAGGCATAGGTGTGTCCTGTTCCTGCAAATACAAGTTATTCCAATGGATAAAAAAAATGTTAACAAAAAAATTTCAAGCCTTTATATTATTTAAAATAATCAGTTAAGGTTTATGAATATTCTCAAAAAAACCCTGAATCTCCTCTTCACCTATCTATTACAGTCAAAGGTTGCCAGTATTACGTATCTTAGGCTACATAGTGTATTGGCTAAAAACTCACTCTCCCACAGCATGCCTGCCGTCCTTCCTTCCTTCCTTCCTGTCTGTGTGTATATATTAGAACACTGCACATCTTGACCTCCATCTATGGATGTACTTCTGTGGTGATCATCACTATAAACTCTAAATATCCTAGAGATATCTCCCTCCTTCATCCCCTTTGTGAACTGAACTGAAATTATCCCCAAGATTTTTCCTTGTACTACAGAGTACCTGCTTTTCGGTCCCAGTGCAGTTACTAAAATACAGTAAAACTTTGATTCAGAAGGGGAAAGTTTGATGGAAACCTAACAAATATTATCATCTGGTCAGTCAGTGTGAATCTTTGTGATGATTTTATGCACTCGCACGCGCGCACACATGTTGGTGGACAGGAATACAGGATGGAGGTTATGGTGCTTTTCAAAAATAAGACTGAGAATATGCATCTCAGTTAATATTCAGATTCACAACTTGAATGGATTTTCAACCTTGTCTGCATTAGTATTTTTTTTAAATAAATGAAGGTTTTGTGTCTGGGAATTAGAATATGATGGAAAGTCACACAGTAACATCATGTTCACTCATCTTGTTAAATGTCAGGTTTCAGAGTAGCAGCCGTGTTAGTCTGTATCCGCAAAAAGAAAAGGAGTACTTGTGGCACCTTAGAGACTAACAAATTTATTTGAGCATAAGCTTTCGTGAGCTACAGCTCACTTCGTCAGATGCATTCAGTGGAAAATACAGTGGGGAGATTTATGTACACAGAGAACATGAAACAATGGGTGTTACCATACACTCTGAGTGAGTGATCACGAGAGTGATCAGGTAAGGTGAGCTATAACCAGCAGGAGAGCCCGGGGTTCAGGAGCCTTTTGTAGTGATAATCAAGGTGGGCTATTTCCAGCAGTTGACAAGAACTGAGGAACAGGGAGGGAATAAACACAGGAAAATAGTTTTACTTTGTGTAATGACCCATCCACTCCCAGTTTTTATTCAAGCCTAAGTTAATTGTGTCCAGTTTGCAAATTAATTCCAATTCAGCAGTCTCTCGTTGGAGTCTGTTTTTGAAGTTTTTTTTTTGTTGAAGAATTGCCACTTTTAGGTCTGTAATCGAGTGACCAAAGAGATTGACGTGTTCTCCGACTGGTTTTGAATGTTATAATTCTTGACGTCTGATTTGTGTCCATTTATTCTTTTACGTAGAGACTGTCCAGTTTGACCAATGTACATGGCAGAGAGGCATTGCTGGCACATGATGGTATATATCACATTGGTAGATGCACAGGTGAACGAGCCTCTGATAGTGTGGCTGATGTGATTAGGCCCTAGGATGGTGTCCCCTGAATAGATATGTGGACACAGTTGGCAACGGGCTTTGTTGCAAGGATAGGTTCCTGGGTTAGTGGTTCTGTTGTGTGGTGTGTGGTTGCTGGTGAGTATTTGCTTCAGGTTGGGGGCCTGTCTCCCAAGATCTGTGAGAGTGATGGGTCGTCCTTCAGGATAGGTTGTAGATTCTTGATGATGCATTGGAGAGGTTTTAGTTGGGGGCTGAAGGTAATGGCTAGTGGCATTTCTGTTATTTTCTTTGTTGGGCCTGTCCTGTAGTAGGTGACTTCTGGGTACTCTTCTGGCTCTGTCAATCTGTTTCTACACTTCAGCAGGTGGGTATTGTAGTTGTAAGAACACTTGATAGAGATCTTGTAGGTGTTTGTCACACAACAGAACCACTAACCCGGGAACCTAACCTTGCAACAAAGCCTGTTGCCAACTGTGTCCACATATCTATTCAGGAGACACCATCATAGGGCCTAATCACATCAGTCACACTATCAGAGGCTCGTTCACCTGCACATCTACCAATGTGATATATGCCACCCCATGTTTATTCGCCCCCTCCCCCCACTATTCCTCAGACGTTCTTGTCAGCTGCTGGAAATGGCCCACCTTGATTATCACTACAAAAGATTCCCCACCCCATCCCGCTCTCCTGCTGGTTATAGCTCACCTTACTTGATCACTCTTGTTACAGTGTGTATGGTAACACCCATTGTTTCATGTTCTCTGTGTATATAAATCTCCCCACTGTATTTTCCACTGAATGCATCTGATGAAGTGAGCTGTAGCTCTCGAAAGCTTATGCTCAAATAAATTTGTTAGTCTCTAAGGTGCCACAAGTACTCCTTTTCTTGTTAAATGTTTTATTTCAAGGGGCTCCTTGAATTGATCTCATACACTCTCTGGTACCACAGCTGTTTCTAAAAGAGGTTGTGCCATTCTAGAATAGTAATTTATAGGGGGAGGGTGAAAAGTCTCATTCTAGTCCACACTGAAGCGAGTGTAGCATGTGTGACTTTAATACAATCAATTTTTAATATCTTATGCAAGATGGTGCACTTACAGTGAGATAAAGTGACATTTGGCTTTTGTTTTAATGAAAGAAAGAATTACATTTTTTGCCTAATTAAAAAACAAATTATTTGGACATTCCTTCCCCTTTAATATCTGTTTTGCATGAATGCTCATGATAAGTTAGGTTGCTTAAGGCTACATCAAATTTGCTCATTCAGCCAGAATATTTCCTGGCCAATTGGAGGGTTATCTCATGAATGGAGCACAATCCCACAGGACGTGACAAGGATTTGACATGACAGTTTTACAGTCATGCAACACACAGAAGCTTAAAGAAACAAAAAAGAGGAGTGATAGGCTTCACGATGAGGACCTGCTTTGTTTCTCTTTTCCCCTTCGCTCCCCAACTCCCTCCCCCAAAAAAGTCCAAAACCTAGAATTGTGAAAATATGCAAAGCGCTCTCACCTGAAAAATTGAACAGTAATTCACACAAATATAGATTATATAAGCAACTTCTTTCAGGAGATGAAAACCTTCATGGTTTTTGCTTTCTGGAGTTCAAAAGAATCTTAAAAATGTGAAATTTCAAATTGTCATAGCAGGTGGGAATGGAATTGGCTTATTGCGGGGATCAATGAGTTGCTTTGCCTCCAACAGCTTAATCTCTCCTTTAAAATAGATTCTTAAATGTTCTTTGTGGGGCTACTTGTTGGTCTGCAGAGAGCTGGCTAGTGACATGTTGCTGGCCCTTCTTGTTTCCAGCTGCTGAACTGGGCCAAGGGACATGCTAGCCGCCCTTCCCGCAGCCCCCATTGGCCTGGAGTGGTGAACCGTGGCCAGTGGGAGCTGCGATCGGCCGAACCTGCGGACGTGGCAGGTAAACAAACCGGTCTGGCCCGCCAGGGGCTTTCCCTGAACAAGCGGCAGACCGGCTTTGAGAACCACTGCTCTAGAAGACAGCAAAAAATCCATTAGATGCTTCTCCATGTAAGCAATTACTGTGATTTCCTCAGGAATACTATGATTTTTAATGAGAGGGAGGTAGTCCACAGGGCAGACTCTATGATATGAATTGCACCATGAACATGCTTGAGAACTTGCTTTAAAAGATGTGTAATCTGCATCACATTCAAAATTTATGGATGATGAATAACAATGATGGGCAAGCTTTCTGCTGTTGTATGCTATGGTAGATATGTAAGAACAGTGTTTTTATACAAACTCTGTTGGAATACTACTGAGTTGGAAATTCATTAGTTTGCTTAAGGAGAAAGGTGGGAGGGAATAAAATTAAAAAGTTTTTTTTTTTTTTACAGTGATAAATAATTCACTTCTGTTCTCCTTGCTGTTTAGTGTGGTACATGTTAAAAAAACAGAAACAGCAGGGATCAGGACTCATTAACTAATCATCAGTTCTTGTTGAATAGAAGAAATTTTCTTTTAGAATGTTAAAGGAATTTTCTGCCTATTAATATGTTCCTAAAATATGAACTGATTATTTCTTGTCAATTTTTAGATGTAAACAAATATATTTCTGTGTTTTTGTTTTCACAATGGCTTAGCAATCAAAAAAATTCATTCAGTAAGCCAGCTGTTGCTACATGTTTTCTGCTTTGATTCTGCCTTTTTTTAATTCAAAAAATGCCAAGAATGATGGCCTAGAGTAGAGGCTTTTAGCAATAGCCTGTGGCTTGCATTTCTCATACTGTCATGTAACTTGAAGTGAACCTCTATCATTCCTTATTGTTCTCATACTAGTTCAGTTACTTGGGTGTTTATTTGATAGTTTGTTTCTGCCAATATAAGGAAAACCAAAATCTTAGTTGTTTAGGTGATTTTATTTCCCTTAAAGCAGAATTTATTGGCTTAAGATTCTCAGCTTCACCTCTTCTTTAGCAGCTGGAACTAGCTTTTGCCTGAAGTGAAATTTCTGCTTTTATCCTAGGGTCTTTATTTACCTTAAAGCAGGTAAGATCTCACTCTAAAGCGTCATCCAATCAGTCTTTTCCAGTGACATGTGATCTCACAAATTTCCTCCTTAGTTCCTGCCCTGAATGTAGGCCTTACAAAAGTAGTAGACTGAAAGGAAGTCTGTATGTTAACAAGCAATTTCAACCTCATCCTTTATTACAGTGAAGACTAGCTTTTGTCTTAGTCTCTTAATCTCCTGTGCAAACTAGTCCCTTGTACTCTGCTCCCTAATTCCACTAGGCAGGGAAGGGTGAAATTATAGTGGCATGGATGGGCCATCAGAGTGTGTGTGAATGTAATGTGGAAGGGGTTGGGAAGCCAGAAGAAGATAGGGGAGTAGATGATGAAGTTCCCAGAACTGTGGGACAGGAGGATAATTCCAGCTCTTTAGCTTTTGTGCACACTTGAATAAAAGGTGGGTTTTAAAGTGTTTTAAAAACTCTAGCATAGACAGTGCAAAGTGTATTTTAGTGTGTGATCTGGCAGAGGTGAGGAAAAATTCTTAGGGTTGAACAGTTTTTGCTTGCAGTTCCTGCTTTGGTCACTCTCGGGCACTGTGGCAGCTGTAGGCAGACAAGGTTGTCTCTTTTGCCTCTTTATTGCCCCTTGCTGTCTGCTTGCATATTTTACCTTTCACTCACTGCTATAGGGCATGAGGAGGGAAATTGCCATTGTCAGATGTCTCACTTGCCTGCTGCCATTACTTCAAAAATAGTGGCATCCATGAGTATCTTTCTGGAGTGAGGAGAGACCGATGTAGAGGTGAATGAGATCACTGAGTGCAGGGGGTGGATGGTGAATAATAGTATGGGGGATGGAGAGATAGTAATGGGGAGAGGGAGTAAACATGATGGGGAGATCTGGAAGTGGAGAAGGAACTGAGGGAGAAAAGGGAAGGTAAGAGAAAATACTGACACTAAAAATCAGTGAAGGGAAGAAGTGGGCTGAATCAGAAAAGGACAAATCCTTTGATAAGAGATTTGATTTGATAAGAGATGGAAAAACAGAAAAGCAATTGAAAAGCAGACATTTTAAAAAAGTGAAAAGACCAAGATACAAACAATAGTGAAGGGCAGGTAGATAAAATGGAAAGTAAAATGAGGGAGCCATATGTTAATTTCTTATAAATGTTCCTGGAAATCTAGCTTTGACAGCAATTTTAATCTGTGATTAAATAATGGCTGTGTTTTTAAAAAAGGAAAACAATTCTGCCCTTTGGCTGTGAAAGAGGTGACCCTATCCCTTCTCCTGGATCCTAGTGTCTATAGGTACTAGATATCACCCTTACCTACTTTTTGTAAAGCTTGATTTATAGATTACCTTTGAGTCTCCTGGTGGGGGAAAAGAAGGGGTCTTGTCATATCACATACCTTTCCAAGTGAAAGCACAGAATGCATAAGAGAGACTAGAAATGAATGGGGAGAAATTTGAGACTTAAACCAGGAATTTTGTCAGCGAAAAGTTCTCAGACTTGATTGCTCATATCTGAAAGTCATATAAAGAAGCCATACAACTTGGTAGCTATGGGCAAGGTCAATTCAGCCCCTCATCCTTCCAAGAGAGATAAATTGGTTAGATGTGGTAGTTCACTGCTTGTGGAAGCTCTGGATGAAACCTTAAAAATGAGGTCCTCTCTGTCCTATGTGATGATCTTTTGGGGGTGTAACTTCTGGCCCGATGGTATCTTGAGGAGGAGGCATAAGTCGACACTGCTTTCACTGGGGGCAGTTGAATCAAAGATTCTCCCAAGTGTTGAGAAGCTGCTGCTGCCACGACTGCCAGAACAGTTGCCAATTTTCACGCAATAAACAAGCACCCCGACTTTCACAATAAGCCAAAAATCAAGCTCATCCCATTTCAAAACAAGGCCAAAACAAACCAATCCCTAAGAACCCCAACACTCTATGTGACTAGATCCCCCAGCGTGCAGTCTGGGACTATGGTGGGCCTGCTGTGAACCCCTGACTCTCTCCCTCCCTAGCCCCTGCTTGCCAGGAGCAGATTTAAAAAAAAAAAAAAAAAGCAACAAGCCAAACAAGCTACAAGCCAAAAACTAGCCAACAAGCAACTCACAAGCCAAGTAAGCCAAAAACAAGCCCAGTTTCTGCTTTTTCCCCCCATGGGTTTGGCATGTCTGACTGCCAGCTGTACTTCAGCCGCCAGGTGATTTGTTCGTCGTTCCCCCCCCCCCCCCCCCCCCACCCAGTTGCCTCTTAGGTCCGGTTTATGGTAACTGTAAGCTGGTGGGCTCCCTCACTACTAGTGCATCCCAGCTTCAGAATTTCCGATCCTTTTTTTAGGGATGGGTTAATTTCTTAAAATCAAAAGTCTTATGTAAATTAAACAGATAAACCGGATTCTGTTTCCTGCAGGTCTCTCTCTAACTGAGCTGTTCTTTGACCTTTTAGCTTTCAGGTTACCTGATCCCTGGCCTCAAACTCATCATCTGGGAGGCAGATAACTAGACAACTCCCTTAAAGGACCAGCTGACTCTATGACACTACTATACAGTAACAGTAGTATCAATAGCAGCTAGGAGCTGTCTATTATTTGCTATTGCCATTTCCACAATTAAGAAAAAAAATTCTTTGTATTTTGTGGTTATTTTGTAAATATCTGGATTGAAATTTTTATGGTCCCATTGAAAGGACCTTTTGCTGTGTTGCCAGTATCTTGTGTTGTAAAGGTTGTGTGAGTACCAATAAAGGAAATCAATCCCATCACCTGGGATGCAGATAATTAGGCACAGGTGGGGCTAAACCCAACTCCCTTGTGTGGTGGGATGACTCTTTGACAGTAACCATAGAGGTCTTGGCTAGCGCACGATTGCTAGGCTGGCAAGGGTGCTTGTACTGAGGAGGAGGGAGGGAGGGAGGAGGGGATAGAGGGTGTTTGTGTGACATTGAGAATACGGTGCATGTGTTGGAGTGGAGAGCAGAGGGGATGGTGGGCACAGGCAACAGAGTAATTGAAGGAACATATTAAGTACCAATGCAGATCAAACCACTGGTCTGTCCTATTGTGTGTGTATATTTTTAAAAGCCTGTTAGGTTTGTGTGGTAGTCAGGTTTCATTTTTATTAACTTAAACCTGGAAAACCTAATTATCTAGAGAGATGCCTGCTGAAGGATGCTGGATTTTATTAGTATTTGAGAATGGTGCGAATGTGAGACTAGTGGAAATAAATGCATAAAGCTATAATTCCTGTGATGCATGGACACTGAGATATAGGTGTCCTCTCTCTCACTCTTCTGGAGGAACCACGGTCTTTCATTTTTCTCTTCTTTTTTTGAATTGTGGTAGTGCTCAAAGATCCTTATTAGATTAAAGTCTCTTTGTGAGAGGCACAGTACAAATACACAGGACGGACACAATTCTTGACCTGAAGAACGGTATCAGACTACCTGACACATCAGATGTGGAAAAACCTGAAAGATAATCAGTATTTATTTAGGCAAACTCTGAGTTTGCCATGAGTTCTTGGGAAGAACCTTGGAGAGCCCTGGTGAGTGCTCTTGGGCTAGTGGAGGGAGTGTTAAAGAGTGAGAAGGAGCTTCGCTTCGCTTCTCTTCTCATCACTGATATTTAAAAAATTCTTACTGTAGGTGCTGTTGCTGTCAGTTTGGTGAACCATCTGCTCTAAATGCAGGGCTTCCCATTGACAATTGGCAAGGAAGCATACTGCTGCCTATAGTGCTGATTCACCATAGTTGGGGGACTAGCGGAAAAGTTCAGGCAATGGCAATTTCAGGAAGAGGACTTCAAAAGAAAACACACCTAGGACCCCTAGGAAGTGAAGTTGAGTGCACCAATGGTGCAGTCAGTGGAATAGCTGGGTGAAAACAGGCAAGGAAGCTCCCCCGATATCTGTGCATGTCCTTTAGTCCATGGATGGATGTCTACAGGGATCCTTTGGCCAATCCCCTTCTCCCTGCTTCCCCCGTGCATAGGTGGGATACATAGGCCATATTGTGGGAGGCTGAAGCAATGGACGGTTGTGTGGAGAAGATTCTGTTCTCACCAACATCCATGCAGCACCCCCTGTACAACTATTTTACTCTGGTTAGGTGAAGTGATGAAAGATTTGGCTCTATATGCATCCTTTGTACTTTATGCAACCACAACTCTGTAAACATTGTATAGAAAAAGAAAGAAAGCATGTATTAAATTAACCAAATTGTGCTGGAACACACATCACCTTATTCTGCCCAAATAACATTTGGAAATAATTGTTTGGGGTGGTTGTGACAAATTGACATGAGGCTGTGACTCATGCTCCTTACTGCCAATAAAATTGAACAGCTTCCCTGTAGAGAAGAAGAGGTGCTAGTTAATAAACTCATTCTAATTTTATGTTTAGTAGGACAAGATAACTTCAGGCATATACTGTATGGTATCTCTACAAAAATATATGTGTGTTCAATTTTTCAAGGGGATGGCATTCCCTGTGGATATGTTGGATAATTACAGTCATGAAGACTTGGAGAGTTCTGCAGAAGACTACATGTCTGATCTTCGATGTGGGGATCCGGAGAATCCAGAGTTCTTGTCTCTTGTCAGCAACATCAAAGTAAGAATCAAGAAATAAATCAGTGCAGATTTTCCTCTTTATTTGCAATTGAACTTAGAGTAAAAATGCAGATAAATCCAGTCTGTGTCTACTGTGTTAAAATAACTATTTAAATAAGTATTATATTTTCTATATGTTCCTATCCTTTTTAAACTGTATTTTTTATTGTACTTTGGAACACCAAAAAACACATTGTTTTGTACCCAGTGGGATCTGTGTCAGCCACTCAGATTGTTGGATGATGAATCTAAGTATATTGAACAATTCTCTTTCATTTTAAATCTCAACTGGTGAGTCAGACAAACTGTTTGCTAGAATTAGTCACAGAAATGCACATGCATAAGTTATGCTAGCAGGTACTGCAACTAATTGGTCATATATGCCTCAGTTTTGCAAAGTGATCTGCCTGGGTGGACCTTTAATCCCATAGGCCGTCCCACTGACATCCAAAATGGTGTCTGTTGGATGATTTGTCTTAAAACTTTCCTTGTTGCCATCACAGCAGCTGTATTGGTGGAGGTACTAGTAGAGACCGGATGCTGGAATTTTATAATCTGACCCACCTTATCGCTTAGCCTGTCTCTGTGATGTAGTAGTCAAAATCGGGCCTGCCTATGCAGGCACTCCCACTTGCTAGTATCTGTGGTAACAATGGTGTGAAATTTTAACTGAAGAGTCGAGAGTAAGCGAGGCCAGTGGGACTCTAAGTGGGAGTAGAGGTCCTCACTTGCAGATCCCTTTCCAGGAACAGAGTTTTAGGCACTTTTCTCTAATTATGGTAAGTGCCGTGTGCGTTTAAAAAAAAAAAAAAAATTCTGAGCCATAGCATACCATAAGCTTTAAACTGTTTTATAAGCAAGCAAATCTTTCTCATAGTCTGAACGCCTAGTCATTTGTTCACCACACAATCAGTGCTTATATATATATATATATATATATATATATATATATATATATATTCTCAAATATCTTCATTAAATATTAGAAATACTTGAATTTAAATAACTTCAAAATCCTTTTGATGAAGATATTGTACTTTCTAAAACTAAGTGGTCCCAGTTTTCATATGTTGGTGCCTTAATGCCACATTTTGGTGCTCAATTGAGCATTTGGACGCTGAAGTGCCTATTTTAGCACCAAAACGTGGGACGTGTTCCCCTGTTTTAAAGGTGACCTGGCCTGCAAGGGAAGACAATTCGGGTCTGTGTATCAGGCATGTCAAGTCTTTTCTTTCCTGTTTCCTGGAAGTCTTTGTTAGAAGAGTCTACAAAATGTATTTGAGGCTTTCTTAGCCCTTAATTGAGGACGAGATGTTGAATCTTTAATAAAGACAGCTTGTCGTCCAGTTGTTCATACAGCTTTTGAGTCGAATAGATGTGAACAGAACTAAAAATGGCTTCCCCTCTCAGTAGAGATTCACTTCCTTGGGGTCAGATCATAATGTTAGACTGAGCTTTGTTCAGTGCAAAGCCTAATGGTGAGGAGAAAAGAGGAACATAGGGGCTATATGCCAGCTTTGCATTCCACTGTTCCCTGGCACAAGTTACAGCAGCCAGAGATCACCCCATCATGCTCCTGAACAGAGGCAGTGAACGGTGTTAACCGGTGGAATCCCCACCTGGTCATTTACAGTATGTCTGTGCTGCAAAATAAATAAAATAAATATATTTTTATATATGGTGGGAGAGAGTCTCAGAGCCCAGGTTTACAGACTCAGGCTCACAGAGCTCATGCTGTGGTGCTAAAAACAGCAGTGTAGATGTTGCAGCTCAGGCTCTGAAAACCATCCACCTCACCCAGGTTTCAGAGCCTAATATCCAGCCTGAGCAGCAACATCTACACTGCCGTTTTTAGCGCCGTAGTGTGAGCCCAAGTCTATAGACCCAGGCTCTAAGACTCGCTGCTGCGGGTTGATTGAATTTTGCAATGTACATGTACCCTGAGGCCAAATTTAAGGCTGGCCTATTAAAATTGAGCAAATGGCCCAGTGTATCTGATGTCATAAACTTAATAGTTCCTCAGTCGTAGATAGAATCATCCAGGAAAAATAGGATAGACAAAATGTGAATTCCTTTGTTTGTTTTTGTTTTAACAGAGGAAAAACTTTTTAACCCTCCTCCCTCCGACATGCACACACCTTAGAGGTCATCTTTATAAAGAAGATCTGTATTATAAAGAGGCAAAACAGGGCCAAACTCCAGTGGTGGGCGTGTTTTTTTGTTTTTGCAGGTCACCTTTATGCACCCAAGTTTGAAAACTGGGTTTGCTTGTCCTCTTTAGCATGCTCTATATATTTTACTAATGCTATATTAGCAAGAGTCCATTGAACCATTCTAAACTCTTGTTTCAGATTCCTATTAGCTTGTCAACTATAGGCTTCGTTCCTCTTTACGGTGGAGATCAGACACACAAAGTTCTTGCTTTATTTGCACCTGAGGACTCGCTCACAGGTTTCATTTTAAAATTCTAATCTAAATGTTGTAGCATTTTGTGGCAAATACATGTAACCAATCCTTTACTCATTCCATGCTACCTTGCAATAACGAATTACCTTTTTCAGCTTGAATGCAGTGTCCATTACCTCCACTTTCATATTATTGTTAATTTCTGTTGTAGATTCTTATCCACATCTCAATAAGTGTGAAATTACTGTACCAATCGGAGCAGAACCAGCTAGATTAATTTGGAAAATGTGTAACAAAATGAAAGACAGTGCCTTCCTGATTTAATGTGCATGATAATTAAATGCACCATGTACTTTCTCTTGAATTTTCTCCTCTCTGGCTTCTTTGATACCCAGCCATCCTCCCCAGTCCATCCAAAATGAGGCTACTAAATTTATCTTCTTCTTCTGTCAAGCAGGAATTGAGTCTCTCCACTGATCTGCCTACCTCTTCAGGCACCCTTTAGTCTACCACATCAAGTTCAGGCTCATTATATTTGCTTGCAAGACCCTACGTTGCTCAGCTGCAGCTGACATCTCTTATTGCATTTACCTTCCAGTCCTCCACTATGCCACTCTCAATGCTGTGCTTGTCTCCTTCTCCCAACTCTGTCTCTGAATTTGCCCATGCCACCCCAAGGACAGAATGCCTCCCTCATGCTGATCACCATCCTGCCACCCTCTCCACATTCATCTCCCTTGTTGAGATTCAGTTTTTCTGTGATGCCCACAATTAAAACAAAATTTTTAAAAAATAACTCCTCTGGGTCCCGAGCATATCCCGTCTCTTCGCTTACTGTCCTTTTAAATGATCATCTCTTCAGAGCAGGGAGTGTGTCGTTTTGTGGCTGTACAGCACTGAGCACATTGTTTGCACTAAAGAAAATAACTGCATTAATGTGCTTCTTACTACAGTTTATTTAAGATGTCTCTATAACTTAGTAACTATAGTTGTAAAACTAATAACTTTAGTGAATATCTTAAATTTCAAATGTCAAGACCACTAACTTTTTTTCCCATCTTTTAACTTTCAAGCCGTAGCCCTGTATCTTGCTGACCAATGGTGGGCCGTCAATGATATTGTGAGAACATCTATCCCTTCTAGAGAAGGACTTCAGCAGGTAAAGAGCTCCAGCATTTATATCTGAACAGTTTTTAATCTTGTAAGGACAACTTTATATAGATTTAATGGGGATAGTTAATGATCTGATGTGTTGTACATTTTGATTTGATTTGGAAATGAACCTGATGGTGCAAATAAATAGGTAGGCCATCTCGCGTAGTTGAAACATCAGCAGAGATCGAGGAGCTGACCTCTTCAAAACAACATTGTTCTTGTGCAGCACTCTCATGTGAAAGATACTTTGCCACTAATGGTTTAAGGGCTACCGTCTGAGACTCCTGCTGTCTGGGCCCCTGGCAATTAGGTACATCATGGGAGTTGTGCATTGTACTACTGGAGAAGCCTCTTCCTCTTTGCTGCCCCTATGTGCAGTAGAATCAATGCAGCGTTGTTGTTTAATTTATTTTTTATATTTAAACTGATTTTATGTGATGCAGCTCCCCCCACCTCACAATCTCTTTCAGTGTGAAGCATAATTGCAATGTGTGTGGAGAAATGACGGAAGCTTGGTTAGGGTGCCTGAGACTTTTGGCATGGGGGAAGAGGGGATGCGTCTCTTCTTTTGGGGCGGGATAGTGGTGACTCTGGATTTTCAGTGTAAAGGGGGGTTGAATTCCTTGTTTCCCGTCACAGAAAATCTTGATGATAACTAGTTCTGCCACACTGCACCACATCCCAAAATCTGCCAATGTTACACTCCAAGACCAGAGACAGTTTTAAAACTGGAGTTTCATTAAGCTTGGTATATTAAAAAAACAAACGAACAAAAACTGCGTCCAAAAACCCTATTGCAGTCATTTGAGTCATGTTCTGGTTGCAGCAGCAATCTCCTTTGATCCCTTGAGCAGCAGACCTTCAATCCTTAATGGGACAGGGAACAAGTAAATCTAACCCTAACATTCCCTTATGAAAGCTGTACTCACCCTTCTCTTCCCCGCCTCCCCCACATAAATGTAATGTCGTCCCAACATTTCTATTAACAACATTTAAAATATAGTTCATCCATTTGACTTATTAGAAGTCATGCACAAGATCATAACAGTCATTTTCAAGTGATTCTTTGAGTCATTCCTCTGTCACAAGTTCTGGTACTGATGGTGGAAGCTTCTGTATCTTTCTTCAGTTTATTTCACATTAAACAGAAAATGTTTGCAGCAATTTTAGTTCCACTATCCAACTGAATAGTCAGTTTTGAACACCTTAAATCCTGAAAGATGCGCATACCTTATGAAATAACAGTTCTTAAATGATCAATGGTATAACCATATAACTCCAAGTTTTTCTTTGAGTGATGGTCCCTATGTGTGTTCCTCATGTGGGATACGCATGCATACTCTGTGCCTGAGTCTGGAATTTTTTGCAAGCCATATCTGTTGGCCTGCATGCGTGCCATTTCTCTCCTCATGCTCCAAGCCAAGGGCATAAAATGTGGGGTGAGCCGATGTCTCTCCAGTTCCTTCTTACCACCTCATGTTCTGAGTCAGAATCTTCAGTATTCCTCAGCTCCTTTTTTCGTTACTGCGTCATTGCGGTAAGATATTGTATGTAGTTATTTTAGTAGTCTTTATACTATAGTCTACATAGTGTAGTTGGATTGTATTTTTCCCCATTTTCTTCCCTTCGGGCGACTTTTTCCCCTCAAGAAGTCGGGGATTACGCCCACAGCCCAGGGGTTCAAAAACTGTTTCCTGCCATCTTTTTCGGCGAGCGATGAACATCTACACTGCCTCACTGCTTGCAGTTCTGCCAAGTTCAGTGTCTGCCTCTCTCTTTGCCCCAGAACTTATGAGGGTCTGGAACTGAGACTCAGAAAAGATCTCATGGAGAAGGAGATCTGGGCCAGGAACCACGCTCTGTTCATCACTCTCATCAAGTGTTTGGTTTGAGCATGAGCTTACGGACAAAAAGCTAAGGGTGTTAAGCCTAAGGAGAAGGCTTCACATGAGCAAAGGGTACTCTCATAGACATAAGGACAAGGCATTGCCATCTACAACTGCCCCGAGGAGAGAGGATCCTTCCCCAACTCCATCAAAGTTGGGAGAGCCAGTGTGCACAGGCACTAAGAACTTAGGCCTCAGTAAATATTCTTGACAGGAGAAGGAGGTGTGCAAGTTTATGTATCTCAGGGGTAGGCAACCTATGGCACGCATGCCAAAGGCGGCACACAGGCTGATTTTCAGTGGCACTCACACTGCCCGGGTCCTGGCCACTGGTCCCGGGTGCTCTGCTGCTGGCCTGGGGTACTGGCCCCCCCGCCAGCTGGGGTTCTGTCCACCAGCCCCGCTCAGCCCGCTTTTGGCCCTGCGTCCTGGCCACCAGTCCCAGGAGCTCCGCTGCTGGTCTGGGGTACTGGCTGCTGGCCCCCTGCCAGCCGGGGTTCCATCCACCGGCCCCGCTCAGCCCACTGCTGGCCCTGGGTCCCGGTCACCAGTCTGGGGAGTTCTGCTGCTGGCCTAGGGTCCTGGCTGCCGGCCTGGGGCTCTGCAGCTGCCCACAGCTGTGGCCCACTGGCCCCAGCCTGGGGTAATGAGGGATGCAGACAGGGGCAAGAGGGGGTGCAGCTCAGCATCCCCACCTTAAAAATTGTTCCAGCGCCACTGTGCTGGGATATTTTTAAGTCCTGATTTGCTGCTTACATCACTATCACTCCATGTGGAACAGCGCACTGCATTTGACGTTGAGATTAGAGTGTACATGCAAGAACTGGAATCAGAATTTTCTGACAGATTTCAAGATTTCCAGCCATTTGGCCCAATGCTTTATTTTCTAATTAAACCTGAAAAGTTCAACGAAAGCGACTTGGATTTGTTTGTATTTCAGTGGATGGGTGTCGAAGATTTCGAAATGCAGCTCATTCAATTAAAAAGCTCAGAATAGCGGCCATCAAAGTTTGGAGATCTGCGGAGTGCTCTTGAAGCTACCGAGAGAGATCATGGGGCCTCTATTCTGACCTGCTGGACATCCCTGCCAGTGAAATTTAACTGTTAGAAGAAAATTGCGTTTGCAATGCTTTCAGCATTTGGATCCACATACCTGTGTGAACAGGTATTTTCACACATGAAATCTATTCTCTGTCCCTCTCGGAGCCGGTTAACAACTAATCGCTCAGAATCCTGTGTGCAGCTTCAAGTATCCAAATACATGCCAAATATTGGAAAACTCAGAAAGGAAAAGCAAGGATCACACTGAACTGTTAAAAAGAACAAGGAGTACTTGTGGCACCTTAGAGACAAACAAATTTATCCTTAGTCTCTAAGGTGCCACAAGTACTCCTCATTCTTTTTGCTGATACAGACTAACACAACTGTCACTAAACTGATAAGATCTGCATTTTAATTTAATTTTAAATGAAGCTTCTTAAACATTTTAAAAACCTTATTTACTTTACATACAATAGTTTTGTTATATATTATCGACTTACAGAAAGAGACTTTCTAAAAACGTTAAAATGTATTACTGGCATGCGGAACCTTAAATTAGAGTGACTAAATGAAGACTCGGCATACCACTTCTGAAAGGTTGCCGACCCCTGATATCTGATACTGAAGGCTTGGGATAAACAGCTACTGGTGCTCTCATCCACTTCTAAAGCCGATATGATACCGGTAGCGATGTGGCCGTGGTGGGAGCTGACCACCCTGGTGACCAGGGAAGCTCGAGTTCTGAAGGCTCTGCCAATGGACTTTCCTCGTACCCCAGGGCGATCAGAAACCTATGTCTCTCCAGAGACATCTTTGCTCTTCCCTATCCACATTTTTCCTTCCTATCAGGACTGTCTCTATTCCGGGACATTCATATACTAAGGAAGAGACTACCCCAATGAGGCAGAGTGTTCTCCCATCCCACCTTTCAGCCTTGAGGTGCATCCATTGGTACTGTCAGTTATGACAGATACAAGGAATCTGTCTTTATCTTCAGATGAATCTGAGGCCCCACAGGAGTCTCTGCAGCACTGGGCAGAGGTGGCACAAGATAGGAGTTCCAGAAGATTGGGGTTCTGGCCTCCCACCAGATCTGACTGGTCAAGAGAGTGGTGGTACCCTATGCCATTGGGTTCTCTTTTGCCAATTGATCCATCCTACTGGCTATATTGGGGAGCATCGGAGTCCTACCCTAGACACCCAGGATCAGCATAGGAGTCCTATTTGCCATCGCTCAGACGCCCAGAACTGGTCCTATTGGAATGTTCGGAAGGGGAAGGTGAGCCAGATCCACAGAGTCCAATGGTACTGGGAGCAATCTCATCATCTTCACTGATTGAAGCAGTTACTCCATCTGCACCAGACCACTTGAAACAGTATCAAGAGCTCATGCAGAGCTATAGATTCAGCTTGAGGAAGTACAGGAGCCTCAGCATAGTTTACAAGACATTCTGCAGCTTTCTGGTCCCAGTTGAGTGGCCCTCCCCAAAAAGGCCATCATGGACTGGCAGAGATGATTTGGCACACTCCTGTTTCTTGTGCCCCTACCACTCAGAGGGCCGAGAAGTGTTACTTTGTTCTGTCCAAGGGGGGAGAGGTGTGTTTTTTTTTCCCTTCACCTACAGCCTAACTCTTTAGTGGTGCGGGAGGCTGCAGAGCAGTCCAAGCAACAGCACCCAAAGGCTACTCCCTCTAAGGGACACAAGCCACTCAACCTTCTAGGGAGAAAGGTCTTCTCTTCCATTTCTCACTGGTTCAGGATCTCAAGTTATTAGGCCATCTTAGTCAAATATGATTTTACTACAGATTTCTGAAGGAGATTCTCAAATCTTGTCCATCATTGGTGAAGTTCGCATCTCAGTGGAATATCAGTTATGTTCCGTCATCTCTCACTAACCTGCCCCTCTTTGGAGCCTCGGGCCATATGCTCTATGGCCCATCTGTCCTTGAAGGTGGCCTAATAACCATAATGTCAGCCAGAAGAGTTGGTGAGCTGAGCGTGTTCGTGGTGGACCTACCATATAGTGCCTTCTATAAAGAAAAGGTCTCTCATGTAGGTGGATTAACTTGACTAACAGGGGAGTTCTCTCCAATCGAATTAGAGCATCTTCATTAAAGTTCTACAGTGGAGCAGCTGTGCCGATGCAGCATTTTAAGTGTGGACTTGCCCTTAGTCCTTGATACCACCGTCTCTCTCTTTTGACACTGGTGCCTCTAGTAAGGATTTTATCTGCTGAGTATCCACTGGTATTTCAGATTTAATCTGCTATAAATTACCCAGCAATTTGTCTTTTCAAAATGATGATATAGTTTGATAGGTTACTTCCAAGATATTTATCTGGCAAAATGATCCTTTTGGTAATGTGATCAGTATTTCCTTTGTGTCCAAATCTTCAGGCCACTGAGCAGCAGCATCTGGCTCAAATATTGCTATTAAACTTTTAGTATCTGGGCTTGCATGAGCCCAATATGTTACATTAGTGATTACATCCCTTCTCCCCATTTTAGCCATGTACAGATTGTCTGAACTGTTTCTGATGAAGTTCACAAGAGCTTCCACTTTTGCCATGCCAACATGAGACAATTCCCATGTCATATGTTAATGAGGCTGGTGCCTCATTAACTGCAGGGGAACTGCAGCACTGGCATTTGATTGTCTCCTTAATAACATTGTAGCCCCTGATCAAGTTCTCTAATTTGTGTGGACTGACCAGCACAGGAACAGTCAAGATGTCATCATCTTTGCTTAATTGGAAGTGGAGTTCGTCCTTTGTAAGGGATTTGAGTTCCATTGGTAGCTTTAAAATCAAGCCTATCTTCTATTTCCAATAACTCTTCAAGCTTGAGGTGTGTCTCTGGGAGATGGTCTTCTACCCACTGACTTGAGATCATGCACACCTGTGTTCCAGTGTACTTTATTGAGGAAACATCAAACCAAACATCTCTTTCCAACTAAATTAGCTACTCTGGTTTGCTGCTTGCCACCTGCTCCTGATAAATCCCATGTTGTGTCAGCTTTGTCTCTGCTCTCTTGTGATTTTCCTGCATGACATCCTGACTGGTAGTGTTCTTTACTTCTACATCTGTAACAGCGGTCACAGGTACTGCCTGTGCCAGATTGCCTGCAGCTAGCACATTCTCTTCTCTGGGATTGCTTGTCTGCTCATACCGTTCATTGTATGCAGGGTTGTTGTAGCTGGGTCGGTCCCAGGATATTTATTAGAGAGACGATGTGAGTGAGGTAATATCTTTTATTGGACCAACTTCTGTGTGAGAGAGAATCAAGCTTTCGAGCTGTGTGAGCGGAAAGTTTGTCTCTCTCAGCAACAGCAGTTGGGTCTAAGAAAAGATTCTCTCACTCCCCTGCCCCAATGACATTATCAGTTATTTTGTCCCACTCCTGGGCAGGTTGCTTTAATATGTTAATTTTGGCTTTCACACCTTTGATTTAATC
Organism: Natator depressus; assembly: GCF_965152275.1. Classification (NCBI taxonomy): domain Eukaryota; kingdom Metazoa; phylum Chordata; order Testudines; family Cheloniidae; genus Natator; species Natator depressus. Next base: position 47,431,400 of record NC_134238.1, read on the forward strand.
AATATTAGCCTAAAGTTCCTTTTTCTGATTTGTAAATGGGTCATGTTTGGAGACTCCTTGTACCCGAGGAGGAAGTGCTACTTTACTCTGTGACTAATGGTCTGTGGTAGGGTGATTGCACAGAATCACATGCTACTGCCCTAGTACATGCTCCTGTGCTGTTTCTCTACCTCATCAGTGGTTTCTCTGCCTTGCAGCAGTGTGCAGCTTCTCAAACAAGGTCTCATCTGCAGCCTGATTATCTTTTAAATAAGGCTGCATCACTTGTTGACATTCTGCAATCCTGTCAGGACTGAATAGAGAAACTTGTGTTGTATAAGAATAGGGTGATATCTTCAACACCACATTCTGCAAGGCATTACCCTCTGATCCCACTGAGGGTTACCAAAAGAAACTACACCATCTACTCAAGAAACTCCCTGAAAAAAGCACAAGAGCAAATCCGCACAGACATGCGCCCAGAACCTCAAGCAGGGGTATTCTATCTGCTACCCAAGACCCATAAACCTGGAAATCCTGGATGCCCCATCATCTCAGGCATTGGCACCTTGACAGCAGGATTGTCTGGTTATGGAGACTCCCTCCTCAGGCCCTACGCTACCAGTAGTCCTAGCTATGTTCGAGACACCACTGACTTCCTGAGGAAACTACAATCCATCGATGATCTTCCTGAAAACACCATCCTGGCCACTATGGATGTAGAAGCCTTCTACACCAACATTCCACACAAAGATGAACTACAAGCCGTCAGGAACAGTATCTCCAATAACGTCACGGCAAACCTGGTGGCTGAACTTTGTGACTTTGTCCTCACCCATAACTATTTCACATTTGGGGACAATGTATACCTTCAAATCAGCGGCACTGCTATGGGTACCCGCATGGCCCCACAGTATGCCAACATTTTTATGGCTGACTTAGAACAACGCTTCCTCAGCTCTCGTCCCCTAATGCCCCTACTCTACTTGCGCTACATTGATGACATCTTCATCATCTGGACCCATGGAAAAGAAGCCCTTGAGGAATCCCACCATGATTTCAACAATTTCCATCCCACCATCAACCTCAGCCTGGACCAGTCCACACAAGAGATCCACTTCCTGGACACTACAGTGCTAATAAACGATGGTCACATAACCACCACCCTATACCGGAAACCTACTGACCGCTATTCCTACCTACACGCCTCCAGCTTTCACCCTGACCACACCACACAATCCATTGTCTACAGCCAAGCTCTACGATACAATCGCATTTGCTCCAACCCCTCAGACAGAGACAAACACCTACAAGATCTCTATCAAGCATTCTTACAACTACAGCGCCCACCTGCTGAAGTGAAGAAACAGACTGACAGAGCCAGAAGAGTACCCAGAAGTCACCTACTACAGGACAGGCCCAACAAAGAAAATAACAGAACACCACTAGCCGTCACCTTCAGCCCCCAACTAAAACCTCTCGAGTGCATCATCAAGGATCTACAACCTATCCGGAAGGATGACCCATCACAGAACTTGGGAGACAGGCCAGTCCTTGCTTACAGACAGTCCCCCAACCTGAAGCAAATACTCACCAGCAACCACACAACAAAAACACTAACCCAGGAACCTATCCTTGCAAAAAGGCCGTTGCTAACTGTGTCCACATATCTATTCAGGGGACACCATCATAGGGCCTAATCACATCAGCCACACTATCAGAGGCTCGTTCACCTGCACATCTACCAATGTGGTATATGTCATCATGTGCCAGCAATGCCCCTCTGCCATGTACGTTGGCCAAACCGGACAATCTCTACATAAAAGAATAAACGGACACAAATCAGACATCAAGAATAACAACATTCAAAACCAGTCGGAGAACACTTCAATCTCTCTGGTCACTCGATTACAGACCTAAAAGTGGCAATTCTTCAACAAAAAGACTTCAAAAACAGACTCCAACGAGAGACTGCTGAATTGGAATTAATTTGCAAACTGGACACCATTAACTTAGGCTTGAATAAAGACTGGGAGTGGATGGGTCATTACACAAAGTATAGAATCACAGAATATCAGGGTTGGAAGGGACCTCAGGAGGTCATCTAGTCCAACGCCCTGCTCAAAGCAGGACCAATCCCCAACTAAATCATCCCAGCCAGGGCTTTGTCAAGCCTGACCTTAAAAATATCTAAGGAAGGAGATTTCACCACCTCCCTAGGTAACGCATTCCAGTGTTTCACCACCCTCGTAGTGAAAATGTTTTTCCTAATATCCAACCTAAACCTCCCTCACTGCAACTTGAGACCATTACTCCTTGTCCTGTCATCTTCTACCACTGAGAACAGTCTAGAGCCATCCTCTTTGGAACCGCCTTTCAGGTAGTTGAAAGCAGCTATCAAATCCCCCCTCATTCTTCTCTTCCGCAGACTAAACAATCCCAGTTCCGTCAGCCTCTCCTCATAAGTCATGTGTTCCAGTCCCCTAATCATTTTTGTTGCCCTCCGCTGGACGTTTTCCAATTTTTCCACATCCTTCTTGTAGTGTGGGGCCCAAAACTGGACACAGTACTCCAGATGAGGCCTCACCAATGTCGAATAGAGGGGAACGATCACATCCCTCGATCTGCTGGCAATGCCCCTACGTATACATCCCAAAATGCCATTGGCCTTCTTGGCAACAAGGGCACACTGTTGACTCATATCCAACTTCTCGTCCACTGTAACCCTAAGGTCCTTTTCTGCAGAACTGCTGCCGAGCAATTCGGTCCCTAGTCTGTAGCGGTGCATGGGATTCTTCTGTCCTAAGTGCAGGACTCTGCACTTGTCTTTGTTGAACCTCATCAGATTTCTTTTGGCCCAATCCTCTAATTTGTCTAGGTCCCTCTGTATCCTATCCCTGCCCTCCAGCGTATCTATCTCTCCTCCCAGTTTAGTGTCAATAGTAAAACTATTTCCCCATGTTTATTTTCCCCCCTACTGTTCCTCACACGTTCTTGTCAACTGCTGGAAATGGCCCACCTTGATTATCACTACAAAAAAGAGTCTCCCCCCCCCCCCCAATTCCTGCTGGTAATAGCTCACCTAACCTGATCAGTCTTGTTACAGTGTTCAGAGTAACAGCCGTGTTAGTCTGTATTCACAAAAAGAAAAGGAGTACTTGTGGCACCTTAGAGACTAACCAATTTATGTAAGCATAAGCTTTCGTGAGCTACAGCTCACTTCATCGGATGCATACGATGAAGTGAGCTGTAGCTCACGAAAGCTTATGCTCAAATAAATTGGTTAGTCTCTAAGGTGCCACAAGTACTCCTTTTCTTTTTAGGTAAAGTTCAGTTGCACCTTTTTCCTGGTAATAGGATTTTAAGTTACACCTCCATTTTGGCAGGCTCAGATTAGCTGAGGCTCAGTCCTGGTCAAACTGCCCTGATTACAGCTTCTGTGATCTCTGCGTCAGTGTACCCCCTTTTGAATTCCACTTTCAATTTAATAATCCAGACTAGTTAGGCTTAAACCTGCCCTTTTGGTGGGAGTTCCCACTCTGTCCCATTGTTTTAAAGTCTTTCTTTAAAATTGGGTCTGTTTTCTGAGTTCGGAGTGACAGATTTTCCAGAGAGGTTTTGCTTTTAATTTTTCACACAGCTTGAAATACCGTTTCAGAAATATCTTCATTTTTCAGCATACTGGTTCTGCACTCTCTCTAGTTCAAATGTTCCAGTTTGCTTCTTTGCTATAGCAATGAGATGTAAAAGCTTATCTTTTAATCCCAGCAGTGTATACGATCCTTGATCTTTCAACTCTTCCTGTGCATTTAAGTAGCTTCTTATAGATTTGATTAAAGCAAAATTAGGGTGACCGTATTTCCCAAAGTGAAAATGGGATATGGCGTGGGGCTAGCCTGAGTCCTTCCTGTCCCCACCCCTAAAGCCACTTGCCTGAGCCCCCCTCCCCGCATGGGGCTGATGTCAGCGTTGCGGCTCACCTGAGACCTGCCTGACCCCTGTGCGAGGTTGGGGCTGGTATCACTGCTCGCCCGAGCCCTGCTTGCCCCCCTGCCTGGGGCTGGTATCACTGCTTGCCCCCTTGCATGTACCTCTGCACCCCACTTTTTTGACAAAACTGGGCATTTGTCCCATTTTATCTTGCCAACTGATTAAGAGCAAAAAAAATTTTGCCAAAAAAATCGGGACGATCAGGACAGGGCTTAAAGAAGGGACTGTGCTGGCCAAAATGGGATGTATGGTCACCCTAAGCAAAATGGGTTTTTTTTGCTGCATTTTCACAGTAGCTTGTCCGAGAAATGCTCAAAGAGTCACTAACTTCTCTTAAATGCTCATCCTTTGGCTGGTATAAAAGTCTACCTCCCTGTGAAGGTCCTCTAATTCTTTGCTAGCCATAATGCTTGCAAACAATTAAATCTTCCCTGGCAGCTTTTCCTGGAATAGTCTACAGCAGTTTCCGGTAGGTTCATCTCTCAGGCCTGGTCTACTCGACGAGTTTGTCGAATTTAGGAGCGTTAAATCAAATTAACCCTGCACCCGTCCACACAACGAAGCCATTTTTGTCAACATAAAAAGGGCTCTTAAAATCGATTTCTGTACTTCTCCCCAGCGAGGGGATTAGCGCTGAAATTGACATCGCTGTTTCAAATTAGGGTTAGTGTGGACACAATTCGACGGTATTGGCCTCTGGGAGCTAACCCACAGTGCACCATTGTGACCGCTCTGGACAGCGCTCTGAACTCTGATGCACTGGCCAGGTGTACAGGAAAAGCCCCGGGAACTTTTGAATCTCATTTCCTTTTTGGCCAGGCGAGCTCATCAGCACAGGTGACCATGCAGTCCCAGAATCGAAAAAGAGCTCCAGCATGGACCAAACGGGAGGTACTGGATCTGATCACTGTATGGGGAGACGAATCCGTGCTATCAGAACTATGTTCCAAAAGACGAAATGCCAAAACATTTAAAAAAATCTCCAAGGCCATGAGGGACAGAGGCTACAGTAGGGACACAACACAGCACTGCGTGACATTTAAGGAGCTCAGGCAAGCATACCAGAAAACCAAAGAATCAAAGGGACGCTCGGGGACAGAGCCCCAGACATGCTGCTTTTGTACTGAGCTGCATGCAATTCTAGGGGGTGCCGCCACCACTACCCCACCCCTGTCCGTGGACTCTGATGATGGGCAGTCGTGTAGCTGGGGGGAGGAGTGGGGCAGTGGCTGCTCTCCCACCGAGCAGAAGTGGCACCTTTTTAATTCTTTGGTGCCATTTTAATTTTTACTCACCTGGCAGCACTCCGGGTCTTTGGTGGCGGGGCAGGCGGCGCTCCGGGTTTTCAGCAGCACTTCGGCGTCAGGTCCTTCACTCGCTCCGGTCTTCGGTGGCATTTTGACAGCTGGGGGGGGGGGGGTCCTTCAGTGCCGCCAAAGACCGAAGCAAGTGAAGGACCCGACACCGAACTGCTGCTGACGACCAGAGCGCCGCTGGGTGAGTACAAACGGGTGGTGCCTTTTTATCTCCACTCCCCCTGTTTTCTCCACCTGGCTATGCCACTGATGATGGGGTACTCTCTGCCATGCCGGAGAATTTTGCGGATAGAGAAGATGAGGAGGATGAGCTTGAGGAGAGCACACAGCACATCGTTCTCTCTGACAGCCAGGATCTTTTTATCACCCTGACTGAAATACCCTCCCAACCCAACCAAGCCGGAGAAGGGACCTCTGGTGAGTGTACCTTTTTAAATATAATACATGTTTTAAAAGCAAACGTTTTTTAATGATTAATTTGCCCTGAGGTTTGGGATGCATTTGTGGTCAGTACAGCTACTGGAAAAGTCTGTTAACATGTCTGGGGATGGAGCGGAAATCCTCCAGGGACATCTCCATGAAGCTCTCCTGGAGGTACTCTAAAAGCCTTTGCAGAAGGTTTCTGGGGAGAGCAGCCTTATTCCGTGATATCGTTCATGGTAACCTGGTTGAAATAGGGGAATTTGATTAAGGGGATATTCAGAGGTGGCCATTCCTACTAGGCTGTTTGCCTGTGGCTGAAAAGAAATCCTCCCCGTAGTTAGCCTAGTGGGGGGCGGGGGGGGGGGATGCCATTGGTGCTGAGCTGTTCATGTTTGGCTAGCAGTGATCTTCCCTGGTACCAGCCACGTGGTGGGGGGGAGGGGTAAAGCGATCATCCCAGAGAATTGGATTGGGGGGGTTAGTTTGGTTTCTGCTGCTGCATGAAAACCACAGAACTAAATTGTCAACTCAACGGGCTTTGCTTGGTATGGGAAAGGGGGGCGCTGCTCTTACGAAGGTTGCAGAAGCCGAAAGACTATGGCTTACCATGGCCGCCTGCAAGCTGAATTCTGTTGCCTGGCACGGCGTGTGTGATCTCTAACACCAAAGCCGCAGGCACTCAATATAAGATGCAAAATGCGACCTTGTACCGAAATCACATGTGCTATCTAATGTGAATAGTAGTGTTCACTATGAAAGAGTATAGCCATTGTTCTGTAAAATGTGTCTTTTTAAATACTTCACTCCCTTTTTTTTCCTCCCGCAGCTGCAAATGTTTCAAGCTTCCCTCCTCCGTCCCAAAGGCTATCTCAGATAAGGCGGCGAAAAAAAACACACGTGTGATGAAATGTTCTCTGAGCTCATGCAGTTGTCCGGCACTGACAGAGCTCAGCAGAATGTGTGGAGAGACACAGTAGCACAGTACAGGAAAGCGGCCAATGAATGTGAGGACAGGAGGGACGATCGAGATGAGAGATGGCGGCAGGAAGATCAGAGGAGGAAGGATGCAATGCTGGGGCTACTGCGGGATCAAACGGACAGGCTCCGGCATCTGGTGGAGGTTCATGAATGGTAGCAGGATCACAGACTGCCGCTGCAGCCCCTGTTGAACTGCCCTTCCTCCTCCCCAAGTTCCATAGCCTCCTCACCCAGACGCCCAAGAATGCGCGGGTGGGGGAGGCTCTGGCACCCAACCATTCCACCCCAGTGGACAGCCCAAGCAACAGAAGGCTGTCATTCAACAGGTTTTGAAGAGGCCTTTTGCTTCCCTCCTACCCTCCTCCCACACCCCACCCAGGCTACCTTGTGAGTTATCTCCCTATTTTTATAATCAATTAATAAAGAATACATAGTGACTTTTTCCTTTGCAGGCAAGCTGTGATCGAAGGGGGGAGGGCGGGTGGCTTACAGGGAATTAGAGTCAACCAAGGGGGCGGGTTTTCATCAAGGAGAAACAAATAGAAGCGTCACACGGTACCCTGGCCAGTCATGAAACTGGTTTTCAAAGCTTCTCTGATGCGCAGGGCTTCCTGCTGTGCTCTTCTAATCGCTCTGGTGTCTGGCTGTGCATATTCAGCAGCTAGGTGATTTGCCTCAACCTCCCACCCCGCCATAAATGTTTCCCCCTTACTCTCTCGGAGATTGTGGAGCACACAGCAAGCAGCAATAACAATGGGAATATTGGTTTCGCTGAGGTCTGAGTAAGTCAGTAAACTGCGCCAGTGACCCTTTAAACGTCCAAATGCACACTCTACCACCATTCTGCACTTGCTTACCCTATAGTTGAACAGCTCCTTACTACTGTCCAGGGAGCCTGTGTATGGCTTCATGAGCCATGGCATTAAGGGGTAGGCTGAGTCCCCAAGGATAACTGTAGGCATTTCAACACCCCCAACAGTTATTTTGTGGTCTGGGAAGTAAATCCCTTCCTGCAGCCGTTTAAACAGACCAGAGTTCCTGAAGATGTGAGTGTCATGAACCTTTCCCGGCCATCCCACACTGATGTTGGTGAAACGTCCCTTGTGATCCACCAGTGCTTGCATCACCATTGAAAAGTACCCATTGCGGTTTATGTACTGGCTGCCCTCATGGTCTGGTCCCAAGATAGGGGTATGCGTTCCGTATATCGCCCCACCACAGTTAGGGAATCCCATTGCAGCAAAGCCATCTATTATGACCTGCACATTTCGCAGAGTCACTACCTTTGATAGCAGCAGCTCAATGATTGCGTTGGCTACTTGCATCACAGCAGCCCCCACAGTAGATTTGCCCACTCCAAATTGATTCCCGACTGACCGGTAGCTGTCTGGTGTTGCAAGCTTCCACAGGGCTATTGCCACTCGCTTCTCAACTGTGAGGCTGCTCATCTTGGTATTCTTGCGCTTCAGGGCAGGGGAAAGCAAATCAAAGTTCCATGGAAGTGCCCTTATGCATGCGAAAGTTTCGCAGCCACTGGGAATCGTCCCAAACCTGCAACGCTATGCAGTCCCACCACTCTGTGCTTGTTTCCCAGGCCCAGAATCGGCGTTCCACGGCATGAGCCTGCCCCATTAACACCATGATCTCCAAATTGCAGGGACCGTGGTTTTAGAGAAATCTGTGTCCATGTCCTCATCACTCTCGTCACTGCGCCGCCATCGCCTCCTTGCCTGGTTTTTCAGGTTCTGGTTCTGCATAAACTGCAGGATACTGCGCAAGGTGTTTACAATGGCCATAACTGATGCAGTGAGCTGAACGGGCTCCATGCTTGGCGTGCTATGGCGTCTGCTTGGGCAATCCAGGGAAAAGGGTGTGAAATGATTGTCTGCCATTGCTTTCACAGAGGGAGGGCTGACTGACTACACTTACCCATAACCACCTGCAACAAATTTTTGGCCCCACCAGGCATTGGGAGCTCAGCCCAGAATTCCAATGGGCAGCGGGGGACTGCGGGAACTGTGGGATTAGCTACCCACAGTGCACCGCTCGGAATGTCAGCGCTTGCCACGGTACCGTGGACACACACCACCGAATTAATGTGCTTAGTGTGGATGCATGCACTCTACTTTATACGATCTGTTCCCAAAAATCGACTTCTGTAAAATCGGAGTAATTTCGTAGTGTAGACAAGGCCTCAAGGAGGTCAGATCATTGCATTCAGCTTCTCCTGTCCGTGCTTGTTAAGTGTTACATTCCTACATCAGAGACTGGAGTTTAATAAAATTTAGTTAAACAAAGAAACACAGCTTGCAGAAGCCCCATTGCTGCTCAGTTCTTTTAGAGCACACACAACTTTACTGCTGCAACCAGTGCTATCCCCTTTGACTCCTTCAGCAGACCTTCGGTCCTTAATGGGAGAGGGGCAGGGCACAGGTAAATCTAACTCTGACATTTCTGTGTGAGTGCTATACCTCTACATCCAATAATGATGGAGAAGTATGTTATGCGGGCCTTCCCAGAAGATCTGAGCACATGTTCTTTGTAGCACTCCAAACTCCAGCTAGCCTGGGAAGACTAAGACTAATTGACACAGTGCTGTTGTATTTGGCGAATGTTTCTTAAAATCCCAAAATACTGTGTTCATTTAAATTTAGAAAACAAAAATAAAGCCTTTAAGTCATCAGAACATGTTTTTAATATTAAGGTGTGCAGTGCATTTTATCTAATCTCTGATTTTATACACTGTGTCACCATGGCATCTGAGCTCTCTTCACCCCTCAAAAAATGTTAGGCCTGGTCTTTCAGAAGTGCTGGTCATTCGCAGCTCCTGCTGACATCAGCTGGAGTTGTGGATAGTCAGCACCTCAGAAAATAAGCCCTCTAACATCTAAGCTTCAACTAAATTGATGTTTGCCTTTTAACTGTTGCACATTTAAATGTAGTTACATGTTTCCATAGGTGAAGACTCTTGGAGAGAGGGTGGTTCTGTATGTTCTGAATCGAATTATTTATCGCAAACAAGAAATTGAGCGAAATGAGATCCCCTTCCTCTGTCACAGCAGCAATGACTATGCTAAGATTCTGTGGAAAAAAGGAGAGGCCATTGGGTTCTATTCTGTTAAACCTGCAGGTAAAAACTTTGGTTTTCCATTGCTTTATTTAAAAAAAAAAAAAAAAAACACCTCCTTTATCAGAACTTTTAAGGTGCACTAGTGTGTGTGATTGAGACATCAGCCTTTTCTTGAATTCTTAGAGCAGGCAAGGTTTTGGGTAAAATTTTCAAAAGTGACTTTAGGCTCTGAAGTCACTTATGCTTTTTTTTTTTTTTTTAATTTTGCCCATAATCTTTTTAGTAGTCATTATGGGTACTGCACTATGCCCAGGATTCTAGGTTTCAAAGTTTTTGCTTCCTGCACACAATCCTTCTTAGTCAGCAATGACCATTGTGACAGGGTCGGGCCAGATGTCTATAAGAGAGTAATAGAAGGCAGATATATTAGCCCCAGGCTCAATAGGTCCCTTTTTTCCTGGGTAAGGTAACGGAAGGTTCCAGAACAATCAGGAACCTTCTGGAAACCATTAAGACAGGCTGATTAGAACACCTGCAGCCAATCAAGAAACTGCTAGAATCAATTAAGACAGGCTAATCAGGGCACCTGGGTTTTAAAAAGGAGCTCACTTCAGTTTGTGGTGTGCGTGTGAGAAGCTGGGAGCAAGAGGCACTAGGAGCTGAAAAGTGAGAACGCGGACTGTTGGATGACTGAGGTGTACAAGCATTATCAGACACCAGGAGGAAGGTCCTCTGGTGAGGATAAAGGTGGTGTTGGGAGGAGGCCATGGGGAAGTAGCCCAGGGAGATGTAGCTGTCGCACAGCTGTTCCAGGAGGCACTCTAGACAGCTGCATTCCACAGGGCCCTGGGCTGGAACCCGGAGTAGAGGGCGGGCCCGGGTTCCCCCCAACTCCTGGTCAGACACAGGAGGAGTTTACCTGGACTGTGAATTCAGGAAAAAAAACAGCCAAGCTGAGGGCCGCCGTGAGGCTCCAAGGCGAGCAAATCCGCCAATAAGCGCAAGACCCACCAAGGTAGAGCAGGAACTTTGTCACACCACCAACACTGCCTGTAGTGCCACGGCGAAACCCATATCGTGGCAAGGTGCAGTATCTGCTGCTTGTTCCCCAAGAAGGGTGGGAACTTCATCTTAAGTAGTACCTAATGGAAAAGGCCTTGAGACTGCAGTCGTACCTAAGCCAGGGGACCACTCCCATACTTCAGCCTGACTTAGTAAGGTGTGTGTCTCATGCCACTGGGGCCGACTCAGGAGCGAGGGAGTCGACCCCCACAGATCTCTTGGTGTCATCTTGTCAGGAGGACAGGGAGCGTTTTCATAAATATAAAAGAGTAAATCCTCCTCCAAATCCACTTAGAAGAAGTTGAATAGAGCCCTGTCTAAATTGAGCAAGTCTTCTAGCTCAATCCAAGAGAATTTAGAACGTCCCAAGTTTCAGGGGCATGACAAGAAAGCCCACAAATCTAGGGCTCTGTCGGTACCAGACCACAATTTGGCGACAGTAGTGTCTCCAGTACCATCCATTGTCAGTTGGTCTGGAAGCGTGGCTTCGAACAGTGTGCTCACCAAATCAGCATCCATGAACACAATAGTAACTGTTCCCACCAAATTAATATCATTTCTGCTGTGGTGGAAGACTCTATGCCAAGAATGCATAGGCATGCCATTCCTTTCCTCCTTACTGGATCGGATGATCATTACAGATACCTCCTTGTTAGATTAGGTAGCTCATATTGGCAACCACACAGCACAAGGCACTCGATATCTCGAGAGTCCAATCCGAAATCTCCTAAACTGTCTGTCACCGTAGCAGAAAGTGTTCAGGGTCAAGCTATAACCTCTCAAAGAATCTCAAAATATATCTCAGGCTGTATTTTGTTCTCTCTCGCTCTCACTCATGGGGTGAGGGCTCATTCCACAAGAGCACAAGTGATGTCTATGGCATCGCTTCAAGAAATACCTCTATATGATATTTGCAAAGCAGCTACATGGCATTCCATCAACACGTCTGCGAGGCGTTATGTTTAGTACAAGACTCCTCTGCTGGTACATCCTTTTGGAAGGGCAGTCCTTGGTCTGCTCTGCCATCTGTATCCTCATACCCTCGTTCTGCTTGAGTACTGTTTGCACTCACACATGTTGGAATACATATAGGGACCAGTACTCAAAGAGGAAGTTACTTACCTTCGTAACTAGAGGTCCTTCAAGATATTTGGTCCCGATCTGTATTCCAGTACCCGCCCTTCTTCCCCGCTGCTTTGAATCATCTTTTGATTCATGGTAGAGAAGGAACTGGAGAGGCAATCAGTCTGCCCCACTACAATCTCTTCTGTTGGAGACATGAGGAGAGTGAAGGTGCATGCCAGACTGACAGGTACAGCTTTCAGAATTCTCCGGCTCTGGGTGCATGGAGCACATGCGTACCTCACAGTGGAATACAGATAGGGACCACAAGAACCTCCAATTACAAAGGTAAGTAGCTTCTTCTTATATCCCCATAACTCAAGAGGCAAAAATCTTGTCCAGTGTTCTACCCTTTTAACACTGAAGATGTAAAGTAGTGCTGCATAAGGACATATGTGGGTCATAGGGGACGATATTTTGTGCACAGTTTAATATATTTTGGATATGGTCAGACCAATTTGGTGAGGGTGAAATTCACCCAGACTGTGGAAGTTACAAACATTAATGCTGTATTGTGCACATTTAGGGTCTGATCCTGCAGTTCCCCTGTGTGCAGAACCCTAGTTGATCTCAGGGTGGCTGCAGGGTCAGGTCTCGTTACTGCTGTTCTTTATTTGTGTGTATTGTGCTAGTGCCAAGGACCCCAGTCACAGACCATGACCCCATTTTGCTAGGCGCTGTACAAACATAGAACAAAATGATTGGTCCAAGGAGCTTACAATTTAAATAGCATGTTTCCATGTCATTAACATTGCTTTATAGATAGTTCTCTCATTTCTTCTCATTGCTTAAATATACATTATAAATTCTGATTGTTACAAAACTTGATTGCATTTTTCACTTTTGCTGGATTAAATCTAACCTAATTGTAAATAATTTGTTGAGCACACTGACAGCCCTCCTTAAATAATAGAATATCTAATTTTGGCCCAAAGTGGTATGATCTGACATCCTAACTTTATCCTAGTCTCAGTAGAAGGTTTTTGAATTAACTTCAGGGAAATTTGTGGTGAATTGCAACGGTTGTACAGCTAAGTGCACAAGAAGGGTTTTATGCCTTCCTCTGAAGCATCTGGCCTTGTCCACTGTCAGAAACATGATATTGAGCCAGATGGGCCATTGATCTGTTCCAGTATGGTAATTCCTGTGGGGAAGGTAATTGGCAGATGGCATGTCTTTGTTTTGTTTATCAATATTGTGTCTGTGAACATAGCTATGAAACTGCTCAGGTCCTAATGGAGCAATATTCACGCTAAAATTTAAGCCGCCACAATGATCACAAAAATGACTTCTGGGTTGAAATGTTAATACTTTATTCTAGTTTCTGTTACAACTGATTTTATTACATTCTGAGTGAGGGAGGAGTGTTTATAATAAATATTTGTTCCATATACATTGTGGCAATTAGATCATGCAAGTACACTTATTTTTCATGTTCTACCATTTACTAATCCGGAGATAATAAACATCCAAGACTATTTGTATGTGAAATACTGTTATACTTCATGGGTTCCCCCCCACCCCTTTCTGCAGCAATAGACTGAGATGTAGTCCAGTGGTCAGACCACAGGACTGGGTTTTTTTCTAATTTCATCTCGGATGTGGACTTACTGCGTAACCTTAGACAAATGACTTAATCTCTCTTGCCTGAGTTTTTCTTGCTTGGCAAATGAGAATAGCAATTGACCTCACAAAAGTATTGTGAGGACTAATTAGTTAATGTCTGTGGTGAGTGCTATATATGAGATGTGTATTGTTATTTTACTTGGATTGTAAACTCTTTAGGGTAGGGGCTTTCTTTTCTTTGTGTGCACAGGGCCTAGCACTGTGGAGTTCCAATCCCACCTTGGGACCAGTATTTACCCCTGTAATACAAATCCAGATAAATAACATTTATTACTCTATGTAACTGGGCGCAGACTCACCGGCGGTGCCTCCTGCTGGTCATCTCAGGGAATTAGCATTTCAGGCTGGTGTCTCGCCTTGCTGCTGCCTCCCATGTCCCTCCCAGGACCCCGGTGCCCCTTTCACTGGCTGCTGCCCACTGGCAGTACCCCACAGTTCTGGGTCTCCCCCTCCCAGGGGAACCCCGCACCCACTATCCATACCTCACCTCAGTCGTAGGCTCCTGCCAGTCACCAGCTAGCCCCCGCACCCTGGGGCAGACTGAAGTATGAGCCACTCATCAGAGGCAAGGTTGGGTTTGGACCTGCTGCCTCTGTCTAACCTTGGGCTGTCCCCTGCAACCCCAATACCTGTTGGGCCTAATGCTAGGCCACAGCCTGGGGCTTCCCTGGCTGGAGCTCCTCAGGCCCTTCCCCAGCCCCGCTCCAATCTACATACTCTGCTTAGGTCCCTGCAGCCAGGTCCCTCTCTCTCAGAACTAGAGAGAGAGGGGCCTTTCTGCTCCTGGCTTTTACAAGGCCCACTGGGTCTGTTTGGGGCGAGGCCCCCAGCTGCGGCTGCTCTGCCAATCAGCCCAGCTCTTCCCCTGCCCCAGCCCTCTCCCAGGGCTATCTTAAACCCTTCTGGGCCGGAGTGGGCGTCCACTCCATTACACTCTACCAGTGAGTTCATGGTTACCATTCAAGAATTCTTCAATACTTAAATTGCTGTGTTGTGTCACAGTGCACTTGTTTTTAATTGTAATTATTATTTGTAATCCATACTATGCTATGAATGGAAAAATCCCTTCTTGTAAAATTTTGCCTTGACTTCAGCATTATTGATGTTCTGTAAAAAATTGGGGGGGGGGGGATAATGATTTGTGTTTCAGTTCCTAAATGAGAGCTGACTTCCATAATTATGGGTTTGTTTTTAAACAGTTTTTTAATCTATGTAAAGAGAATATATTTGGATTGAGCCTTTTGGCTTTTTCTTCCATCTTTTCACTGTATTCTCTTTTCCAGATTTCCCCAAGAAATAACTCAGCAGGAATCCCAAGTGTGCCTTTCCCCCCACTACCTTCTCATCTGTAGCCTTCCATTCTTTATCGTGTAGCAGTAGGCCACTGTACCAGACAAGCTTTCTTACATCTGTCAAGCTGCAAAAATACAAAGTTGGCCCAGCGAGCCAGTGAGTGACTGAATGTGGCTGCTATGTGTGCAGTACATCTATTATAATCAGGATACAGTAAAAGCCAAGCCCCTGTATGTTGTTGATGATCTAAAACTGTGACAAATCAATGATGAAATACTGATGTATGGTTTTTCCATGATTTCAGGAAGCATATGTAGCTCCTATCTTACCCAAAGCTATCAGCTTCCAGTGCTGGACACAATGTTTGTGAGAAAGAGACATCGTGGGAAAGATTTTGGGTTAACGATGTTGGAGGATTTTGTGGATTCCTTTACTGAAGACACACTTGGTCTTCGCTACCCACTGTCATCTTTCATATATACAGGTAAACTCTGTAATTTTTTTCCTGTCTTTTCCACTCTGGCTTTCTTTAAACTTCCAAATAAATACTCCCATCTCAGTTGAACATGGAAGGAAGAGATTACATTTCTTAAAGTTCATGACAAACTTTAAATTTACATAAATATAAAATATGCTGTTATTCAATGAACCTTAAAAAGTCAGATGGAGAATGTGCATGCTGTTTTATTGTAATCCTTGAATTTCTATTGGTTAATATTATATCTAGGGCTGTCAATTAATCGCAGTTAACTCATGCAATTAACTCAAAAAAAATTAATCACGATTAATCGCAGTTTTAATCGCACTGTTAAACAATAGAATACCAATTGAAATTTATTAAATATTTTGGATTTTTTCTACATTTTCATATGGTATTCTGTGTTGTCATTGAAATCAGTGTATATTGTTTATTACAAATATTTGCATTGTAAAAATGATAACCAAAAGAAATAGTATTTTTCAATTCATCTCATACAAGTACTGTAGTGCTATCTCTTTGTCGTGAAAGTGCAATTTACAAATGTAGCTTTTGTTGTTACATAACTGCAGTCAAAAACAAAACAATGTAAAACTTCATAGCCTGCAAGTCCACTCTGTCCTACTTCTTATTCAGCCAATCACTCAGAAAAACAAGTTTGTTTACATTTACAGGAGATAATTCTGCTCACTTCTTATTTACAATGTCACCAGAAAGTGAGAACAGTCATTCACATGGCACTTTTGTAGCCGGCATTGCAAGGTATTTACGTGCCAGATGTGCTAAAGATTCGTAGGCCCCTTCATGCTTCGGCCCCCATTCCAGAGGACATACTTCCATGCTGATGACGCTTGTTTACAAAAATAATGGTTTAATTAAATTTGTGACTGAACTCCTTGGGGGTTCCCCTGTTCCATTTTACCTGCATTCTGCCACATATTTCATATTTCTGTGGGCACCAGAAAAATCCTACTCTCTCTGACTCTGCTACTTTTGGAATTGCAGATATACTTGGCTGAAAGTGCTCTTCCCAAAATAAGTCCATAATGCTTTTCCCCTTTAGTTTTAAAAGTTTAAAATATTAGTTTATTTTAATTGTAACATTAGTTAGTATTAAATAAGGGGAGGGGGGGTTGCTGTCTCTCCGGTGCTGGCTTGCTGAGATCTTGCCACAGAGGTGAACAAGAATCCAAACTGGTGAAATAACTGAAGTGTTCACAGGTGAGATACAAATATTGACAAGCTCTGAGGGCAAATGTTACCCCAGAATGTGTGTGGAGGAGGGAGAGAAGGTTGCTGGTTCCTGAGGCTGTGTATGTCCCAAAGCCAAAATATAAGGGCAGTTTAATAACGTGTGGAGGCCCTTCCTGCACTCCCACAATGAAGCATACTGGCTGTGGGAGTCCTCTGGGGTTCCTGTCTACTCTCTACTGCCAGGGGCAATTTTCAGAGATGGTTCAGGAACCAGAACACACACTCTGTCTCCTGCCTCTACAGAGTGGGGGATGAGATGGGACATGACAGGGCTCAGGATGGAAGGAGCTTGCTGGCAGTAGTTGCGGTCTCAACTGGCTGATCTATTTAAAAGAGCAATGTGCTTAGAGTGGGGCCAGCGCACTTAAAGGGGAAATGTGCGTCTCTCTTTCACACACACACACACACACACACACACACACACACACACACACACACACACACACACACACACACACACACACACACACACACACACACACACAGTGTGTGTCTGTCTCTCTCTGCCATGCTGTGTCTCCTCCCTTCATTTGTGCTGCCTTGAAGAGTGTGAGGCTACATTAACAACAATGTGTTAACCCCTTGAGGGCTCAGTCAAGTGCTACTTCATCATTTAGCAGTAAGGCATTCCCTGGGAAATATCCCACTCTCTGACTCCAGGACCTCAACCAAGCTTCACAATCATCATTGCTGTGTACAGTATTAAATTGTTTGTTTAAAACTTATACTGTGTATATGTGTGTGTGTGTATATCTATATGTCTAACTATATAGTCTTCTATATAGATATGTATATATAGTCTTTTGTCTGGCAAAAAAAATGTCCCTGGAACCTAACCCCTGCTATTTACATTAATTCTTATGGGGAAATTGAATTCGCTTAACATCGTTTCGCTTGAAGTCGCATTTTTCAGGAACATAACTACAACATTAAGCAAGGAGTTACTGTAACTATTTTTAATACCCAAAAATGCTTCCTAGAAGACAGGAAAAAAACCCTACAGTCCCTGCCCCCTTAAGATTACAATCTAAATTTAACGCTCACTTGTGAACTGTAGCTCACGAAAGCTTATGCTCAAATAAATTGGTTAGTCTCTAACGTGCCACAAGTACTCCTTTTCTTTTTGTGAATACAGACTAACACGGCTGCTACTCTAAAACCAATCTAAATGTAAGACATAGTACAATGATGAAAGGTGCTAAATAAGAGGACGGGACTGGGTTCTAGATGGATGAGGATTACAGAAATGTTATCATATAGTTACTCAGGTTAGACGTGCACATCTTGCTGGCTCAGTTCCATTTTGTTTGTGATGTATTATAAATATGATAAAGTAGAAGGTCAGATTATAATTGACTCAATAGGATAGTGTTTGAATAATTTCTTAAGATGAGTTACAGATGTGCATACTGTGTGGTGTGGTTTTGTTTTATTTATGTTTCTTCAGCTTGTAAGCAGTATTTTGAAAAGTACCCCGGGGATCATGATCTTCTATGGGAAGTTGAAGGAGCAGGACACTGGTTTCAGAGAACACCTATTACCAGTGTATTGCAGAGAGAAACACTCAAAACTACAGGTAAGGATGCTTTGGAAGCAAGGCCAGGAAACTACTGAAACTTGAAAAGTAAAGTTACATTGTACAGTGTCTACAACAATTTTTGTAGACAGTCCCACTGTGAACAATCCCCATAGAAGTCATTGGAAAGATGCCAGCTAACTTCATTATTTAAATTGTATCTGCACTTTTTTTCTGTTGAATTTTTCTAAGAACAGGAGCCTCTCAAAAAGAAAACAACAGTTCCCAGACTGAGGAGTGTTTTCTGCCGTCTGCAGTGGAATCTGAAACAGGAAGTGAACAAAGCACAGAGATTGAAACGCAGCTAAGGGTAGGTACACACAGTGTTTTCTGTATACATAAAAGCAAAGAGCTTTTACAGAATTGTATAATTTATATTTTCATATTCCTCTGGCTTCCTTAATTACTTGTTCCGTAAAATCTTTTACTGAAGAGAAAGAGATGGGTCTCCATATAGGAAGTTATATTTTTTTTAATAATCCATTTTTAAACTTTTAATTAGAGAGCAGTGATACTAGATAAACTTTTGGGAAAAATATAGATGATTCCTAGGAAATAAATTATAAAGTCCATGAATTTAATAAAAGTGTGTGCCCTCCTTGTTCAATACTCCAGCTTTAGCCTCCATTTTCCTGTGCTTCTCTCCCTCAGTAAGTCCTTTCAGCAATCCAGCTTGAACTTCCAGTATCTCCTCAGTGTTCTCTGGGCCTGTGCGCCTGGACTATAGCCTTTCTTTTGAATTATCCAGTCTATCAAAACCCATGACTTTTTTATCAGATTACCCTTGAAGACATAGTTGTGGCTTCAATGAGAAAGTCAGAAACATACTTATTGTGAAATTTTGTTGTGGTTGAACTAAATTGACATGGGTGTCAGGATCTATGAAAGACAGATGCTTTTGTTACACTTCGTTTAATGTTACCTTTTTCAGCAAAGCAGCACCAGCTTGTTGTTTAGACATTGCAAATTCACCTAGTGTTAATAGAACACTAGGATGCATCTTGTACTATCATTTTTTTCAGCCAGTGCTCTCTTCGTATGCTGTAGGGTATGAGAAGGCCTTAGTAGTGTCTAGTAACTTGCACTGGTAGATTGTTATCGGTTTGGGGAGGAGGGTATTTCAACTGATTTCCTCCCCGACCCTAGACTCTTGGGATGTGTGAATATCCAGATTATGACATATAGAAGCACTATACTCACAAACAGTGCAAAGGCTGCATTTCTCTGGCATCAGATGGAAGCATCAAATGCATAAGTCGAAGAAGATAGTGTCTTAGAGTGCATAATCGCATTGTAGATGATCATGATGTAAAGTGTACAGCCTGCATTCAGGTTTATTCAGTTCCACCACAGAAGGAATGTGAGTCTCTTTGTGCATATTTGAAACCTCAGCCAAATTTCACCCGCATATGGATATGCAGTTGAATATTTTTGTTAGTTGACTATTATGCAGCTGTTAAGAGATGGAAAATTCTGCAAGATTGCATACAGTGAATAATGATGAATGTTAATGAGGTATTAATTTGCATTGTACAAACCAGTCAAAATGCAGTTGGGAGTAAACTTTAGTTATGCAAGACCAGTGCCTTAGGCACAAAACCTAGCTACTGAAATTTAAACTTTGTATTCAAAGTAAAATGTAAGTGTCTAGCATGGTTGAGAAGGTTACCTCCCAAGGGTAAACTGAATGTAAACAGATATAGTATTTTCTTCTTGAGGTTTTTAAACAAGCCTGAAACAACAACTCTGAGAGCTGTCATTCATAACAGTAAGTTTCTTACTCTGAAACTTGATTGTGATTATTTAAATGTCATCTCCATTGGTAATTGTTTTAGCAGAAACAACTGATTAATGCACTTATATAAGGTTGTTGGATGCAGTCACGTATTATGGGGGAAGGAGCAGTGGAACATTTAGTTGCTGTTAAGGCTTGCTGTGGTGGTGAATTAGGAATTCAAGCCCTCCCAAAAAAGTCGTCACCTGTGCCTCTGCCCAAAAGTTGGGGGGAAAAAAAGAAATGCACCCAATGTCAAAAGCCTCAAATATCTTTTGGAGGCCAGAATCCCAAATCCCAGAATCCCTTCCAAAATACTAAAACTGGCTTTCTCCCTGATGACTGCATTATCTGTACAAAGTTCTGCAGCACACTGACGATTTAGGAGTAGTGTAAAATATTAATGTGGAAAACGATTCCCACATGTACCTGTGTATTACATTATTTTTGTCTTTGAAAACACAAGGAATACTGAAATGATTGTAACACTAATATATAATTAAACAAACCCCACTATTTAAATTTACTTGACGTTATCTCAAATATCAATGTATTACAGAACTGATTGCAACCCACTGGGTCTTGCAGCAGAGGTCTGTGGGGTGGGTTGGAGCAGGTGGACATGGCCTCTTTTTAGTGCTAGTAAAAATAGATTTGTGGGGTTGGATGCTTGTCTCTCAATGACTGCAGATCTAGTTTGGTCATGAATAAAAAGACCTGGTACCTGCTGGCTCTGCAGACTACACCAAGAATATAAGGCTGAATCTCTGTTTTACCCAGCTTGCCACATCATCACCAGTAATAGAGATTTATTAATTTGGTTGATTTTTCTTTTAATAATCCCAAGCTAGACGTTTTGGGATAGTAAAAATGTGTATTAGTCCGTAAGAGAGTAGATCTGATTCTAAATTTACCCCATGAGCCAATCTCTTTGTCGAGAAGATACCGTTTTTTCACATATTCCTTCATCTGACTGTAGTCGGTCTCCCAAAGAGTGACTTGAATTAATACTCCAGAATGTAACTGGGGTTGGGAGATGAAGGCATTTCAATCAGGAGAATAGAATCTCCAGTGGTTCAGACTTTTAAAGTACAGTATGTTTTTCTGCTTTAGGTTGATTCTCAAAAAGGCAGAGACATCTTAGATGCCCATGCAAGCACTTCTGAAGGTAAAAATAATGTTGAACATCAGTATTATGGTTCTTAAATTTTAGTAGGGTAATGGCCCATTTTCACCATTACTTTTAACTTCTCCGTGCCTTGATTTAGTCATCTGCAAAATGGATAAATTATAATACCTCTTTTAGAGGTGTTTTGAAGCCTAAGCAATGTTTGTAAAGTACTTTAAGATCCTTGGATGAATGCTAGTATTGTATATTTATTTTAGTGTGTTTAAAAAAAATCCTATAATGAAATGCTTTTTCAATTAGGCTCTGCATATGCCTACTTTTATGAAAAATACTAAAGTTATTCTCTTACAATGTGCAGATCCATTAGGTATATGTATTCTTTCGTTTACATTCATTTTTTTGTATCTGTAAGAGCTTGATGTTACACCCGTTTCCACTCGAACACGAAGCAGTCATTTAAAACGTCCCAGGATAGGAAAGAGGAGCCAGGAATCTGAAACTGAAATTCCTTCAGGAGAGGATGAAAACCTTCTTTGGATATCAGGAAGCAGGTAATGTGTCACTTTTCATTTTGCAGTTTCAGTGGTGTCGGAGCTGTGGTGTACCTTCTCATGTGGTACATGCTATTTCCTATCCCATTAAAAAGAAAAATTGACATACCCTCCCTTCCCCTGCTTTAGTCTGATTTGCTGATTACTTTAAAAATAAAACTCTAGGCGGAAAAAGCAAGCCGCCAACTCTGAAGTGATTGCACCAAAGCAATGGTTTGTTTCTCCCTATAAACTCAGCAGATTTTGGGAACCATAGGAAGAACACTGCAGCGCTTTAACATGGTTTGTGTAGTCACAGCATAGTGCTGGGAGAGAACTCTCCCAGCACTCTAAAAAAACCACCTCCATGAGGGGAATAGCTACCAGCGCTGGGAGCGCAGCTACTGGTGCTCAAAGCACTGTCTACACTGGCACTTTACAGCGCTGCAAGTTTCAGCGCTGTAAATTGCCAGTGTAGAAAAGCCCTAAGTGGCTTCACATGTCCTGCACTATCAAGGGTCAGTGGCATAGCTAGGTGGAGCGAACAGGGGGAGCAGACATAAAAAAAGGTGCCACCTGCTTGTACTCACCGGGCGGCGCACCGGGTCCTCGGCAGCACTGAAGGCCCTCGCCGCCGAAATGCCGCCGAGGACCCAGAATGCGTGAAGTCCCCCGCTGCCGAAGTGCTGGACCTGCCGGCGAAGACCCAGAGTGCCGCCGGGTGAGTAAAAATTAAAAAAGGCGCCAAAAAATTAAAAAGGCTCCACTTGTGCTCAGTGGGGGAGCAGTTGCTCCCCCCTCTAGCTACGCTACTGTCCAGGGTCTGCTTTTTACTTTCCTGGTGAATAGCTAAATGGAATCAGAGATGATATGCTGCTATTATGCACTTCTAGACAATGTGCTGCTGTAAAATGGACAGTGTTTGGAATATATGAAATTTATTCAGTGATTTCTAACCACCTGTCCCACAGATTGGCAATCAGTGCTTCGAGACTTGTAACCACAGATAATTGGCTAGTTGGATTCTTGGGAAGCTCATGACTGTTCTTGAAAATCAGGATATTAGGGCTTGTGGTAAAAATTTTGTGGCACCACTGCCATAATCTATCTTGAGAAAGTGTGGTGTGTAGTTATAGAATGCTGGTAAAACTGTATAAAAGTCAGCTGTGCACACTATCATTTCTTCATATATAAAACCTAAGTGCACTTAAAGATGAAAAATTCCATCATCCCAAAAATAAAAAGTGAACATTTCTGAGACCTCATTAGCTTTTGGCTACATCAAAGCTTTACTTTTCCAGCCAATCTGCATGCTGTCTGCTATCTTGAATTCTAATCCAGTTAGACATTTTGTAAACTATATGAAATTAATGATCATTTTAGCTCTATAAGGCTACTCAGACAATTAAGTCACATGAGACTGATACTGGTATACCTGGGTTGGGAGAAGTTGGGTCTCTTTTCACAGGGTCCAAATTTTTTTTTACAGTTAAGGGATTAACCTTTTATTACTTCAAAAGCTTGCAGCCCTCATGAAGGTGTTTCTGATTTCTAGCTTTGAATTTAATGGATGCAAGATAGAGGCCTCTTTATGTATTGGTGCAGCAACAGTCTAGTTGAATAGCTATCTAGTTAGGAGTTATCCATTTTCAACATATAATTTTATTTATTTAGCTGGGTTCCACACTCCTATATGATGAATGTGTATTATACTAATTAACTTGATGTGGGAGAAAGTTCTCATTATTAAATGGTGTCACTGAGATTATTAACCTAAAAAAATTAAGAGTTGTTTTATTTTCTGTTGCAGGTTGGAACCTGTAGCACATACATCTGAAAGCTCAGAAGAGTTAGTAGAAGAAACTGAAGAAAATGTAGTTGAAAATGAAGAGGAAACAGTAGCTGAAAATGAGGACCAGTCAGTATTGGAAACACAAGAGTTATGTACATCACCACCTGAAAAACAAGATGAGAAAGAGGTAGGAGCTGAGTCTGGTTGAGGTTCCCTGTAAATAAGGCCCAGGTAGTGGTGATAGGCTTGAGGAAGCTTTCCATCCACATCTGAGCAGGAAATTGCAACCTTTTGTGTCAAATGTGGTCTTTGCTACCATCTTGTGTGTGTTTGCTAACTCTATATGAAATTTATTGCAATGCACTTTATGTGGGACTACATCTTAAATCCATTTGGAAGATGAAGCTGGTACAGAATTAAGGTTAGGGAAATGTCCTCTATACTTATTGTGAACATTAGAGTCCACAAGAGCTTCTGTAACGTGAATCCCCAGCTAGCCTGTTAACTCTGGCAGCACAAAGTAGCTGGAGCAGAGGCCAGAATCGGGTCTAGTATCTCTGAAGAAAATTAGATGATCCTCAAGGAACCAATGGCTTGCTGTATATCAGAGACTCCTGCAAATTTTGAAAATGTGTGCTTTAATTTTTATGCTTGAAAAAAGCCAAAAAATAAAAAAAACATAATAAATATAACTGTTTGCATAACAGTTTTACTCTGTAACAGAAGTTATGAAATTAAAGCTAGAAGTAACATTGGTGTCTTGGTAGAACCTCACACCCTGCTGATCAATGTCTGTATGCAAAAGTTCTGCCTCTGAGGTTTTTTACGCTGATGTTTTGAACAATGGCTGTGCCCTAGCTTGACTTATGAATGTCACTTTAGGAAACTGAATCAGAGCCACTCAATGGTGACCTAACAGAAAAGACTATCAAACCATCACTCATGACTGAAGAGGAAACAGCTAGTGAAATACTAGATGGTGAATCAAAATTACAGTCTGACAATCCAGAAGAAGAATCTTTAACTCTGTTTGTTCCGTTAATCCTTGACTCTTCAGCAAAATCTTCTGAAGACACTGCATCAGATAAGGTGAGGGAAGTGCAACAATATGATATTTTAGGTCTTTTTTCTGCAATGCATATATTACGTTTATTTATTTAATAGGTATAGGCCATGAATTACTTGCAAAAACAGTTGTCAGAACATATGGCAAAATCCATAAATAAAATAAGACTGGTGTTTTAGTAATATGCAATAGCACTAAATCTATGTTCATTAAAACTAAGGAAAACAATGCTCTGGTCCAATCTCCCTTAGTAATACTCAAATACGTCTCCAGTATCTTCAGGGAAAATAGCGACATTCAACAAGCCATCCCTCTGTTGTGGCTAGTAATTTCTCTCAGTACTTAGATTTGATAAAATGAGTAGGGCAAAATAAAATATATTACACCATTAATTGCTGGTAAAGTATAAGAAACTTATTATTTATTTGTAATACCATAGCACCTAAGAGCCCCAGTCCTGGGCCAGGACATCGTTGTGCTAGGTCAGTGGTTCCCAAACTTTTTGGCATCAGGCCTCCTTTTTAATTTTTGAGAAACCCTCACGCCCCTCACCTCTCCTTTACCCACATCCAACCCCCACCCTGCTCCTTGTCCCCTGACCACCTTCTCACGGGACCCCACAGCTCATCCAACCCCCCCCCGCTCCCTGTCTCCTGACTGCCTCCCAGAACCTCCGCCCCATCCCCCCGCCCCCTTACCAGGCCGCTCAGAGCGGCAGGACTGGCTTATTGGAAAGCCTGGGAGGTGGGCGGGCGCAAGCTGCGCTCCCGGCATGGCTGTGGGGGAGGGTGGACAGGAGGGGAGGGGCTGGGGGCTAGCCTTCCCAGCCGGGAGCTCAAGGGCTGGGTAGCCTCGTGCCCCCCTTGGAATTTCTTCATGCCCCCCAGTTTGGGAACCAGTGTGCTAGGTGCTGTACAAACACAGAACAGGAAGATGGTCCCTGCCCCAAAGAGCTTTACAATCTATCTAAGACCAGAGATGATACAGACAGACAGGAGAACAAGGAAATGAGACAATATTGGTCACCATGATACAGTGGTCTCAGCACTGTAGCAACTGAACTGTTGTCAAGTTTTTTCTAGGCAAAAGAGTTTTAAGGAGGATAATGTAGTTTTGTGGATATGTTCGAGGAGCTGCTCCCAAGAGTGGGGAGCAGCATGGGAGAAAGCACAAAGATGCTTGTTTGAAAATTGAACAGTGGGTGATGGTGGCTGGCATCATAGGGTGATCAGTGGTGGGAGTCAACCTTTTGATACTGAATGAGATATGATCGGTAGGGTGTGGATAGGTCTTGTCTTCGCTGTCAAGGCCCTTCAAGTAATTTATGTTTGATACAGTAGAGAGGGAGATCCACATCCCAAGGAATTTACAATCTAAAGGCACAGTCAGTTATAGGCACCAAGCAGAATGCTAACTATTGGAACAAGTACAGACAAGTCAATGTCCATATGCTTACTCTGCACTACTTTTGAAGTGTGCCCCATTGTGCCTGAGTGATCCTCTGAATTTCTGTATTTCAAAGTTTTAGAAAACATCAGATAATGTCAAGGCCCTAAGCCAGGAAGATGGCTTGTGTGAGGGGAAGGAGAGGATTGTTAATGGTGCACCCAATGCTGTAAATTGCTGGGTGCTTCAACTCCCACTGTGAGCTGAGGGTGTTCAGCACCTTGCAGGGGAAGGCCCAGAGTCTGTACCATCTCCAGAACATGTGAATTGTCCCCTTGATAGTTTTGACTCTTCTTTTTTCCTCAGGTTATGAACACTACTGATTCAGAAATACTGACGGAGGAAAGTATATCTATGGAAAAAGAGAGCATTGAAGAGGAGCAGCAAACAGCGCAAAGGAAGAAATCATCTGATGAAAGTACAGATACTGTAGCTTCAGTGCCAAAAGAAGAACCATCCGATAATGGCCTTTCAAACTCTGTGGTAACTGAAGCACTAGAAGAATCAGTTTCTGAAAATGTGTCGCCCAACGCATCTTCTTCCTTGGAGGAGCAAAGTGAGGAAGCAGGGCATGATTCACAAGAAACCCCTGTTGTCCTCGGTCAGAGTTCTTTGATAGTGGTTGAACTTGAGGATGTGTCGTTCCAGCAACATTCAGAAGGACAAAAGAACCAATCAGAAGAGCAGTCTGAGGAGTCTTCTGAACAGATGGATCAATACACGCAGACAGCAGCAGAGAGAGTTGCTGATAGCAGCTCAGAAGAAACAGAAATTGAGGTACCAATAGTAGATCGGAGGAACTTACGAAGAAAGGCCAAAGGATACAAAGGACCACCCAAGAAGAAAGGAAAGCCAGCTTAACAATGAAGTCGCTTGTTAATCCAGCTATTTGTAAGTTATTATTTCATTTAAAATAGGGTATTATTAAATTGCATGGGACACAGGATACACATGTATTCAGAAGTTTGGGTTAGACTTCCCTTCGGGGTTCACCACCTTTCCTCAGCTTTTCTCGAATTTTTAACCACTATACAATGAGCTTCATCGGAGTATGGAAGTAAATGGCCAATCTCCCCCTTTATAAAGGATAAATGCTGAATAAATGGAACAGTTGTGTTAGCAAAGCAACAGAATTTACATTTAAGATTAGAATTGTTAGAAGAAAATACCATCTGTGAAATCCTAAACCCATTGACTTCAATGAGGCCAGGATTTCACACCAGATGTTTATAAAATTGTGTTCTCCGCTTGAGAAAAAAGCAGGACAGAGGGGGGAAAAACCCACATAGACTACCAGAGAATAGAGTAGAGAAAAAGAATATATGGCATAAATATTGATCTCAAGATGAGGGGAGTATACACAAGAACTTACTCTTACAACTTAATGGTCCAAAATAACATGAACAGTACTATCTATTTTTTTCTCTAGTATTGTTTTAGGTGAACTGATTTTCCACCCCTACTTCCAAATCCCATTTACTATTCATTTGAAAGAAAAACAGCTGAGTCCATGATCTGAAGCACTGTCAAAACAATGTCTAGCATTGTACAATACAATAATGAAGCTTTTTAGTGGAGCATTAATGATGCTTATATGGTAAGTTATACATTTATCATTTCAAAATTCAACATTAAGCATACTTTTATAGCATCTACTTTTACTTGTGTGTTGAGCCGCCCATACGTTTACAGATCTGTTTGGACTGCCACCCCATGTACATGTGCTGATTTGGTTCTTTGTGTCACAGTGCAGAAAATAACTTAAAATAACCCTTCAGCTGGAAATGGGCTGAATAGGGAATGCTACCTGGTATCTTCCAAATACTTGGCTGGTACATTCAGCAGCCGGTAGATGTGATGTCTATCAGGTGCAAGACTTCTGTGGGCCCAAAAATTCCAGGTATACCATGACATTTCATTAGTGTAAAGTAAACATTAATCGGAGTTGCAGCAAACATCCGTGTATGCCAAATTCTTGTCTTTGTCTAACTACCAGGAGATTGTTGCAATTAGATGAAAGAGTGAAGTAGCCCTGACTCTGATATAATTTCTGGGATAACAGCTTTCCAGTTTGGTTACTTGGCTAGTAACACCCAAGCTTGCAGCATTCAGACAGACAGAGTTGGCAGGAAAAAAACTAGGCTATTCATCCATGTTTCTGAATAGTCCCTTTTACCCCATCTTCAGTGATACCTCTAACACATTTGACTCAAATTGCAATGTTATACATCAATTTATATATTTTTAAATCGCCGTTTATTTCTGTCCAATAATGAAGCTCCTGCAATAATGGGTAAAAACTCAGGAATAAGTAAGAGCAGTGGTGCATGCACAGAAAGGAAGAAATGTGACTATTTGTACTCTTACATATTTTATAAGATAGATGAGCAAAAGTTGGCACCTAAATGTCTCAAAATTGGAGGTACCTACTTATTTCTCTTTAGGGTTTATAAATAAAAGGTTCACTTGAATAACATCAATGATCTTTTAATTTTTATCCTCTATGAAACAAGTATAAGAATCTGCTTTGATTTTATGAATGTACAGTTTAACTTTTTAGATATTTTCTTATCTTATTTAGCTGGTGAAACACCCTTGTTCTTTTAAACTGTTTTCACTCACTTTACAATGAGGGTGCAGGTTTTTTAGAGGCTTGTATTGCATATGCTCTGGAATTGGGGTGCATAGAATCATTGAGTTATATTTGGATTTCTTAAAATGTTGCAACTTTTCCTGTCAATGTACATTTGTTGTATATTAACATTGTGGATGAGAGGTATAAGCAGAACTTTTCTTGATTGCTTATAAATATTCAAGTGAACCTTCAGCCTTTCTAAAAACCAATTAAACATTTTCTATAAAGCACACAAGAAAAACCTGTTATGTATGCTTTGGCTTCTCTTTTAGCGCTAAGATTAGTTGTAAAAATAGACAGTTGGAAAACACTACATTTTGTTGTTGCAAGAATTGAACTCGTTAGGGACAGGGGGTTGACCTAAAAATATGTTTTTTGTGTATAGTAAATTTTAAAAAGTGGAGGATATGAATGTTAGGCTGTTAGTTGCAAAGAGTTAAGCTTTGGGAAAGAGTAATAGACTCGTGTACTTCAGTACATACTTACAAAAATATCTACTTTTAATTAAAACTCACTTTCATTTTCAATTGTGTTGAACAACAGCATTTTTCAGACCATGCACCCTGGCTTGCTGCATTTAAGGTCAGTTCACTTGTGTTTTTTTTTTTTCCCCCCGTATGGATAACTCAGAACTAACTTATGCTAACATATCCTATTTCAGATATTTCCTGTTCATTGCACATTTACATTTGCATTCGCACAGTTAGCGCCAGTTATTATTTCAACAGTAAAACTCCACTTGATTTACGTGGCAGCAAGAGCAGAGTCTTAGGGGTTGAATCTGATTTCACTTAAACTGGTGTAAACTGAGTTACTCACTGATGTCCAAAGGAGTTACACTTGTGTAAAACTAGCAAAACTGAGATCAGAATCAGGCCCCTGATGATTAGGAATATGGAGAACAGGTGCATAATTAAGAATTCTTACAGCCATTCTGCTGCTAATAGGGATATCCTACTACTACAGAAGGATTACACCAGTCATTTGAGCTAAATGTCATATTTGGTATCAGCTATCTGAACAATAATGAGCTGGTGAAATCAAGCTATTCACACAAAAGAATTAATTTTCATTACAGTGTTGAAAGTCTAATTACAACATAGCATAATCTCAAATATACCTTCTGCTATGCTATTGCAAAGAGAACATCTCCATTTACAACTAAGCATGTCAATGAAGAGTTTTAACTTTGGGAAATAAAATTACCCTTTTTTAGGCTTAACAGAAGTAAAATACTGTCTTTCTTGTTTCGGATTACCATTGAATGGTTAGAACTTTTTAAGGTCTTACCACACCAGCAATCCAAAATCAAAATAGTGTTTTTGATTTTTATACAGTTTGTACTAAACGTTACTAAAACACGATGTGGAACAATATATGGACAACTAAAGCAAGCAGTATTATTCTTGAGCCTTATTTAGTCTAGGATCAGAGCTTAAAGAACACTAACTTTTGATCTCTGCCTCACCCTTAGATGATAAATGGCTTTGTATTTGAACCTGACATTTCTTCATGTCTTATTTGTATTGCTCACTAATTTTCATGAAGATTGCTCTGCTTCCCACAAATTCATATTCTTTTCTTTGTAAAGGCCATGTTCATTTCATGCAGAAATATTGTTTACTGTTCTCATCCTGTTTCCTGAACCCATCACATTAAACTTACATTCATATCTTCTTTCAGAAATGGAATTTGAGTTTTAGCTTGATAAATGCTATGTTGCTTATTCTTTGTTGTGTCCCCCCCCCCACATCACAATATTTCCTGGACTTCAGTAATTAGATCTCATTTGCAATGACATCAACACCACTACCTAAGTTATACATACGCTAGCAATAAATAGTCCTAGTGTCAGCTTATGTGCTCCATTCTGATTAATGATACACCATTTTCAAACTTTATTTCCAAGGAGATACATTTTAAATTTATTTTCATAAATGTGGTGTTGGATGTTTTCTAAACATGTGGTACTATGTTTATAAATCTCTTATGGAAGATGTACTGCTATTCTGGATTACTGTGTTAAGTCTTGTTATAGTATTTTTAGTTTTTCCTTTGGTATTGTCTTAATGGCTTTTGAGATGTTTCAAAGTAGTAATTAAACTTATATTTTGTGACTTTTCTTTCTTGGTTTCAGTATTTGAGTCCCCTCTGCTAAACAGCAAACATTTTCAATCACTCTAGCTCACTAAGGTACAATTTATAGTTCTCCAAATGTCAGTATTTAACTATGTTAGCTTTAGTCCATAATTTAAATACTACCATGGAACTTTGCTTTAGGAATCTGAACTTTTCACCTAATGAAAAATACTGTTCAATAAACCCCAGGATTGCAGTCTTAAAATGTGAACTGCAAGACAAAACTGATTTCCCCCCTCACTCCCCACTTTATAGCTTCATATGTCCACATTTAATTTTCTTATACATTAACAACTTCAGACTAAACCATTGGCGGTATAAGGTACAACTAATAATTTATCCAGTCAATGTAGTATATTTCTAACATATCTTAAACAGGTCTTCCAGAGTTAGAGGTTCTTTAACCTTAAGTTTAAAATAGTAACAAAATACAAATTGGAACGTGATCCTACACAGATTGGAGGAACAAAAACGTAAGTTGAGAGAAGGTAGAGGTCGCATATGTAGGTCCTGATCCTGCAACTGCATCCATGCAGGTGGACCTATGTGAACCCCCCAAGTGAGGCCCGCGTGGCTCCACAAGGTGCCATGAAGACACAATTGCAGGAGTAAGTCCTTATTGGCAACAGCTGTATTATGCAGCTAACAGTGGATTATGTTTATAGCATGAATACAAGTTAAGTTAAAACACATATTTAAGATTGTGTTTTCATAAATAGAGACCACAATTAGATGAAAACATCCCTCTAATTGTCTATCACTTACTGTATGTGAAGATCTTAACAAATTCAACTGGCATTTCAGACATGAGACCTGGGAGGGGTTGGGGCCAGAGCCTATCATCACAAAAATGTCCCCCCACCTGCCAAGCAAATATCAATACACACTATATTTGCTTGTGAAACTCATTAAATTCAAATCAGTCATGTAACTTTTTTGTTTGTTCATTGTATAAATGTTTGTCTGAAAACTAGTTAACCAATTAGAAGGCACAGTCTTGGGACATACATGGCTCTGACAAGACTTTCCTAAAACACACACAAATTCTGGCTTAAAAAAAAAATGCAGTTAAGCCAATCAGTGCGTGAACATAACTTTAGACAGAAGCTTCTGTAGTTAAATTGGTACAAAAAATGCATTTAGCTTGATCCATTTAATGGCAGTTTCTTATGGACTTAAGTCCCAGTTCTGTGGACACTTAGCATTGTGCATATGTGTCACTTTCTGCATGTCAGCAGTCCCATTTGACTATGTCTGTAGAGTACCTTTTGATATATTTAGTACCATCAACTCCAAGCATTCAAATAAATGAGTCGGGTCCAGAAAAATCACACTGTCAAGAGTGTTTAGGCATCTTGGTCCAGAGCTTCAAGGGTCTTGACATCAATGGAAGTTCGGAGCCTAAATACCTTTGGGGCTTTGGGTCCTTTTTTCTACAAAAAAAAAAAGCGGGGGGGGGGGCTAGAACTTTTTTTAAAACGAAAGCCAATTCTTATGTAATCACCTGACACAAGGGGATTGAGGCTTTAAGAAATAAAATATGGCATGAGCTTGCAACAGTGTGTGTAATACAAGGCCTTTTCAAGAGGATTACAGACTAAAGTATGTGTGCAAATGTTTGCAGGTTTGGGGCCTTAATTTATATTCTATTTTGTACGTTGCCTTCTATTACAAAAATTCTACCTTTACAACTATACCATTATGGAGCTAGAAATGTGACCATGCAGCATAAGGTACTGCTAGTGGTATACTTTCTACATGTACAAAATAACTTGTAATTGCAAATTATTTCCTTGTTTAGGACTACCTCTGGCTTCTTAAATCATCAGAGTAAGATAGTTGATATGTATAATTGCTGAGCGCTTGAAACAAGTATAGATGGAGTAGCTAAAGACAAGTTAGCTTCTGAGCTGCCTGACCTTTAACATCTTTGATTGGATATTTATTGGTGGTGGTGATGGTTTCATGTACAGCTTTAAAGAATCTGGTTGTTTGTTTTTTCTAACTTCTGATATAGTGGGTCATCCAACCCAAAAACTTGTATTCCCAAACAACTGATGGAAGATAAAAGCTGAAAGTAACTGCATGTTCAGCATATCAGACTGTTCATTCCAATCAAACTTAATAAGCACAAACTGTACAATCTGGGAGATTGTAATAGAGGGAACCCCTGAAGATGTATTTTTGGGAGAGGAGAGGGTACAAAGCTTTGACTAGATCATACCTCAAGTATGAGAGGAGCCAGGAATCAGTATTTGTCTAGTCCAAAGGTCCCCAAACTGTGGGGCACATCCCCCTATGGGGGTGTAGCTGAGGCCAGGACCAGCCCCCACAAAGGGCAGGGAGGGAGCACAACCCTGAAAAGTTTGGGGGACCACTCGTCTAGTCTACTACCATCGTTACACTTGTAACCAGTAGTAACTGCATCAACAAGCACTTCTGAAATGAGTCTTTTTCCAAAATTCAAAATAAAGTTAAGGGTCTAATTTAGCTTCACACTAGCAGTGTCCTCTAACAAATGAAGCTTGATTGGATGTTTTTGTAAGTCCCACTGTACTTATAGACTAAAATTATGTACCTCTTAAAATCAAGCCACGTACTCTGAATAACTCAAGTCTTTGTCACTTATTGAAAAAGTTCTGTTTCCAATTGTTAAAGCATATTTCAACAAAGTACAAAAAAGTTATTTTTAAAAACTCACGGCATAACTTTCAGCTACTACTAATTGAGGTAAGAGTTTTTCTACAGCTTGTTGGTATGTTCATGATCTCTGACCAATATTACAGCAGAAGGAAAAATTCTTATTTTGAAGGCTTGATTGCTTTCTGAATAAATATTTAGAATATAACCAAATGGCATTCAAATTAATTTGAATTTAGAATAACCCCTGAATTTACACATTCACTAAAGAATTTACATTAGTGCTTTAAAAAACAAACAAAGTGAGTCATTGATTTAATTGTAGGTATTGTATTTTCCTTCACTTCTGAGATAATTCAGTAGATTGTATATACATCTAGCAGATACTGCCATCTATTAGGAAACAAGGCAGCAAAGAAATCTATGAATACAGACTCCTCAGTATTCACTACCTCCTTGCCTGGAAGCACAGAGCCATGCTCTCAGGCCCTACTTCCCCCCTCCTTTGGGGGGAGAATGATGATGAAGAGAGTAGGTTCATACATAGGATAAAGATTGCCAGAGGTGTGTCAATCCTTGCATCAAAAGTCTGTGATGGAAAAAAAAAAACTGTTCAAAGCACACACTTCTTAGATACTAATGCCTGCAAGTCAGAGCTTTTCCTCCGTCTAACCCCAGCAGGATACTTAGTGGCAAGTACTAAAATGTTGGTACTATTACTTGTGCTCAGATATCACTCTCTCTCCTTCCCTTCTCCCAGCTGCACTGCTTCCTCTAGGTTCTCTCCATTAGTTCACAGATGAACATGTGAACGTGTGGAGTTTGAGGTATGTATCTTCCCTCTTTATGGGGTTTTCCCACCAGCAAGTAAGCTTAAGTAAGCTGGAGATATGGCAGAACATGCCCTGTGTGCTGTGCAGTTTCTGACAATCAGCACTCTTTGCTGCAGCTGCTTGGCCCTTACTGCATCTGCATCATCATCATCTTGATCTTTCTTCTCTGTATCTGGGGTTTCCTCTTGTTTTCCATCCACCTTTAGGACCCCAACTTAACCTATGCGCTGATGGGCAGTTTGTATGCATGACTCTGTCTTCTTGTTTCCCATTGTCAAGAACCTCAGTTGAATTTTCATCCAGATTTAGCAATTCTAAAGTGATTCCTGCATCACAAATTGCAGAAGGAGAGCAACCATCACTTTCAATTAGTTACAGTAAAAAGTTTAGAAAAACATAACTTTGTCCCAACAAAAAGAAAGTTGGAAAGCTCATTGACTTTATTCTGGTAACATTCAATGGAACAAACAGTTTATATACCATTGGGCTTTAATATTTGTAAAATTTTCAGGAACTTGATTGTTTAAGTTCTTTGACCTTCCTCTCTTAGGTTCAAGTTTGATGCTTGGTTTGTGGGAAGCTAAAAGTCTTAAATTGCTTGCAAGCTTCTTGATTTACTCGCCTCAATTTTGCAAGAGTCCATGTGCAATATTTAGTAAGGCCCCAATCAAACAAGCAGGACTGCATTAATGCAGCCATCATTTTCTGGATTGTTGGTTACCTGTGCATATTTCCCTAAAGGAAAAAAAAAAAGAAAAGAACTTGGAATAAAGCATCATTTTCCAACAGCTTCTGGTACTACAGAAAATAAAAACTTAACCCTGAAAGACAGTTAAATGTACATAAGCACGGCCATACTGGGTCAGACCAAAGATCCATCTAGCCCCATATCCTGTCTTCTGACCGTGGCCAGTACCAGATGCTTCAGAGGGAATGAATAGAACCTGTATCATCAGGTGATCCATCCCTTGTAGCCCATTCCCAGCTTCTGGCAAACGGCTAGGGACACCATTGCTGCCCATCCTGGCTAATAGCCATTGATAAACCTATCCTCCATGAATTTATCTATTTCCTTTTTGAACCCTGTTATAGTGTCTTGGCCTTCACAATATGTTCTGGCAAAGAGTTCTGCCCGTTGACTGTGTGTTGTGTGAAGAAATACTTCCTTGTGTTTGTTTTTTACCTGCTGCCTATTAATTTCATTTGGTGACCCCTAATTCTTATGTTTTAAGAATAAATATAAGTTTATTCACCTTTAAAAGTCCCCTCCACCAATCCCACCCTGTGTAGTCTAATGGACTCCCATTCCAAAACACTAATTGCAATATGAGAACTGCATTTTGATAATATTCTTAAAGAAAAATAGATTTCAATTTAGCAACATTTTTCAGCTTACGCATGAAAGCACCCTCCAGAGCTCAGAATTTATAATGAAGAACTTTAGATCCCAAAACAGCTATATTCAAGTATTTTGGGTATTGTATTGTTGATTTTGGACCCTTAAATAATTTGACATTTACAAGGTGAACTGAAAGCTTAAGACTAACATGCTTATAATATAACAAATCAGATTCAAATCTCATTCTTTGTTAAAATTCTAGACTAGTTATGGAATACAGCTGATAACTTTTTGTTGGATACTTACCCCAGATAACTTTGCCCCCTTGTGTCACAAGGCCAAGCTCACTCACATTCACCTCAATGACGGTACCTTTGGTAATTACACCCAATGTTGTGTACAGAGGGGAAGAGGGATTCTTTTTTACACCAAGTATCGGTAGACAAAAAGTAGCTTTAAGTTCAGGATGTGTTACATGAGCCTTCTTGAAACGTAAGCCCTGTTTAAATATAAAATTATAAAAGCCATTAGTAAAAAAAATTGACCTCCAACTAACTAAATTGTTGTTTCCATAATTTCCTGTATTTTTAGGAATTACAGCGAGAAATGATTGAAGTGATTTTTGGTATTTTTTAAAGAGAGTCACCTGTCAGTTGTAAGATGTCAGATTTGTTCAATCCTGATAAATGATCAGATAAGATTCTCTAGAGACTATTCAGATTTGTACATTTTCAGTTCGCATCACTTTAAAATTAGTATGGGAAGAAGAATACTTGCTGTTGCAGATGGTTTCTGCATGTTGAAGAAATCAGGAGCTAATAGTAAAGTATTTCACATTCTTATTTTTAGGCTCATGTTCTTAATTTCTACACATCCCTTGTAAAACCTAAAACTGCAGCCATTCCTCCCCTGTCCCACCTATTGTGAAATAATAAATATCAGGGTCTTACAAAGCACAAAACGCTTTCCAGAGAAGGTAAACAACATTGATATATTTACAGATGGGGAAACTGAGGGATGAAATGACTTGCCCAAGGTCATTCAGTAGACCAATGGTAGACCTGGCAATAGAATCCAAGTGGTCTGTGTGTCAAACCTGTGCCTTATCCACTGAGCCACTGCCTCCCTGAAAGAACTCAAGGGTCTCCTCATACATAAGATTTCAGTTGGCTAGACAAACACCTGTCAGGGATGATCTAGG
The DNA here is from genome assembly GCF_965152275.1 of Natator depressus. Classification (NCBI taxonomy): domain Eukaryota; kingdom Metazoa; phylum Chordata; order Testudines; family Cheloniidae; genus Natator; species Natator depressus. The sequence goes on from NC_134238.1 coordinate 47,468,091, forward strand.
TTTACTTGGTCATGCCTCAGTGCAGGAGTCTGGACTAGAACACCTCTCAAGGTCCCTTCCAGCCCTATATTTCCATGATTTAGGCTTCTACAAGGAAACTATTAGAAATGTGGCTGATTTACAACAGTTTCAACTTTAACTTTGGATTACCACTAAAGGTATGAGACTATCACGGAATCTGTGACCTTCAGGGCTTCAGCTCAGGAGGCGGGGCTCGGGCTGTTAGCCCTGTGCCACAGGGTGAGTCCCAAGCAGAGGGGCTCTAGCTGTCAGCCACACCCACATCCTCACTCTCTCTCTCTCTGTCAGCCCCGGCAGTGGGGATCAGGCTTCTGTAAATTCTTGTTTAGTGCCAGCAATCTGTCCATGACTTTTACTAAAAATAATAAAATCTTAACCTTAATTATCACCAAAGTATATTTCCTCCCTGGAAATTTGTTAGTTTCTAAGGTGCCACAAGTCCTCCTTTTCTTTTCACTGGGGAGAGTCACTGTTGACAAATACTGTGTACTGACTCAATGCTATAAATATACGTTAAACCATATTTGTATACAAGTAACTTACCATTGGTCGAATAAATCGTTCATATTTAGGAGGTTTTCGAGTAAAGCCATCCCCAACAAAGCAGACTTTGGTAACCATCCTCTTCCAGGCCTTCTTCTTTCTCTTTCCCGTACGAATCACCTTTAAAACTTCTGTTTCTCCTTGTGCACGGACTTTTGGCACAGGAACTTCCCATTTCCCCTACAATGGAGGGCCGGTAGCATTATTAAAGTGTTGGTGAATGGAAGGGAAGAGATATCAAAGAATAAAACACAGTTTTACTAAAGAGAAATTATAGTTCTTCCTTTTTATATGATTTACGGTGTAGCAACTCAAATTATTATTGTAATAAAGACATGTATAAAAAGAGCCACTGACCATCATTCTGACAAACTGGGACAATTAGCATAGGGAACACACTATTGTCTCAAACATCTGAATTCTTTATATCTATTAGATGATACATTTTTAGTTGCTGTTCTTTTTCTGGCAATATTTTTTAAATGCAGGAAACATTACTGATTGTTCTTCCTCCTCATATTCTATTGAACTCAATGGTGATTTAACACTGTTGCTAAATGTCATGAAAGTTAAGTTACTGTATATGATTGTTAGTTATTTTTCTGACTCAATAGCTCTGCCATTACGAGTTTTTGCAGATACCAATATACTAAGTTTATATTTACTGCAAAAAAAAAAAGTGCTTAACAAGGTGCTAATCAAACCTGCAGAACTATTCAGACTCTGCCTCCAGATTGCAAGTGAAGTCAGCATGAATACTGCGAATGGTCATTAAATAAACCGTAGTAATAGCAATTATCTGAATTTTTCTATTGTTACTTACAGCTTTTTCTTTTCGTTTCTGTTTGATCATGTTGGAGAGAACTTTAGCCCGGGACTGGCCCTCTCTATCCAGCAAGTATGCTGGTACAGCTCCTTCTGGGGTTTTCTCATCATTCTTTTGCTTGGTGTTTCTCTTTTCGTGCATCTTAATGCTAAAAGGAAAAACAAGTATTCAGAAAAACATCCTCAGGGTGTACAAAAAAAAATCGAATGTAAAAGCTTGACAACATGAGCCACTATCACATTGACCTGTCATCTTAAGCCTTATGTATGCTCAGAGGCTCTCTTTAAAGATAAGTTATTTCCAACAGCAGCATATGACCAAAACTGTCTATGCACAAAATGTTGTCAAGTGCACAAGCTAAATAAATAAGAATATTTTTCTTCTAATTAATTCAGTTATAATAAATTGTGGGTGTTATCTGCAACAATATAGGGTAAAAGTTTCAAACAGAAGTGTGATTTTAACTTGACAGTGTTAAGATTAGTATGGTAATTTATCTTAAGATCCAAATAATATGGTATAAACCACTGTGCTTTTCTGTTAACAGTTTACAAGAAGGGCAACAGAGAAACATGTGAATGAATACAAAAGTCATGGAAAGCCCTTTAAACACATTACACACATTGTATTGTTCCATTAAGCCCCACCCCCACCCCTCGATCAGTTTTAGATCTAGAAGCAGTTCTAGTATTTAATGTTCATCACTGATAGTGCTAGATGCTAAGTCCACTGCTAACATCTAATGGTAGGAACAGTTTTGATAGGGGAGAGCAAGAAGGAGAAATATTTTAATTATGACACAACAATTTGTTCCTGCAAGTCAGATGCATTTTTCAAGTTTTAGTACGCAATTCAAACAGGCCTCTATGGACAGTTTAATAATTCATAACTATATCAATGTCTAGTCACAACCTTAAACTACCATGAGAGTGTAACAGTGTCAAGGAAAAAATGGATACGCACGTCTTTTTCATTTGTATCTTCTCAGCATGGCGCTGCTTATGGTAGAGTTTGGCCTTCAACCCAATCAATTTCTTGGCCTTCTTTGACCGTTCGTGAGCCTCACGGCCCTCCTTCTTCCTCTTCTTCTCATGGTAATCCAAGCGATAACCATATCGCTTGCGGTGTAACTCTATGTAATCGTTCTGTGGCTGTACAGGCAAAGAGATATTTTGTTTAGAAGTTAGTAAAGTGTGGTGAGGCTTTTTGCACAATATACTCAATCTCCTCTTATCTGCATAGTGGAATACTTCTTGGAGATAGCTGGTTCCAAAACTGTTGGATGCATCACACGTGACATGGTCAATTAATAATGGACTAATAACAGTACTATGCTGTTACAACAGTCAATGTACAAGCAAAAATTACTTTAGTTTTTCAGATTTGTGATACTAAACAGGTGGGGTTCCTGCACTGTTCAGGACAGAATGCACACACTGGATCTAGAGTCCACACATACCTTGTTCCTGAGGTCATCTTAGTGTTAACTCAAACAAAAACAGAGCTAATCCTCAGTCTGAAGCTTGGCTATTCCCAGAGTTTCCCTGCAGGACTGCCTCTTCCAGAGAGATAAAGCAGCTATTGCCAGGTTTACTTGACCACACACTTCCTGGGTGATCAGTCTCTCTCTCTGCCTTAGTTCCCATTATGAAAAGTGGGTATAATAATCTTTCCCTACCTCATATAGGTGCTGTGAGGATAAACATATTTAAGGTTGTGAGGCACTCACATTATGGTAGTGGAGGCCATATATATAATTGATGACAGAGATAGATGTGTCAATCCCTCATATCCTGTTTGCAATTAATGAGCTGTATCTGCTCCCATGGTTCATGCTCCCAACTTCAGGATAACTCAAAAGAGAAGTCCTGTATCCCTATACAGAGTCCTGGGAGCCTGCCCAAATTAATGCAGACCATTATATTGTATTCCTCCAACAGCTCTTTTCTAGTGCTCTAGTTTAACCACACAGGAGTGTGATGGTGGCTTGTGTGAAAGTGATAAGCACTGAAGTTACAGTTTAGATTTACAAGATAGTAAGTCCTGTTAAGTGCCCAATGTTTAAATATCTACACAATTAACTGGGTCGCTAACATCACATGATCAGACCATCTCCTGCATGTTACAAAACAGATATAAAATATTCTCTTCTTCCATCCTAGCTTGGAGGAGCAACAGCTGGATTAGTTTCCTGGGTTTCGTTTCTAGGAGTGTGATCAGTGCGATGCGTGTCTGGCTGAGCTCCCCTTCACCGGTCCTTCACAGAGACTGAGTTGGGGGGTAGGGGGTATAGCACAGTACCGAGCTGTCCTGCTGATGCTTTGTGTATGTGCACAGAGAGGCACCAGCGGAAATGTCGCAGCGGGGGCTAGAGATTGAGGCCACTTGCCCCAGCGCACAGTTTTGTGAACTGTGGGGTGCACCACCGCGGGGGGAGGGGAGGGAAAGAGGGGAGCGCGTCCAGACGGGTGTCCGCTGGGGCAGGGCAGCAATAGGGAGAGTCTCTAGGGGGGCACCGGGAAGCCCAGGCCCGGCAGCAGCCTGCTACTCTCCTGGGCGCTGACCCGCGGCTTTAGCCGTCTCATTCACCGTGGCCCGGCGGGCCTGCTGTGGTCATAGAGACGCGTATTTTAAACCCTAATGGGGAGCCCGGGGTGGGGGACGGACGGAGCCCCGATCTATGCCGCACTACCACGGGCTCCTCACGCCGCGAGCTACCCGCTACCCGCTCCCCGCTCGGTGAGCCGCTCTCTGCCCCGCAGGGCCTGGGACGGGGGCTGCTTCGTGACTCGCCGGAACCAGGCCAGCCTATCTCCGAGGAAGAGGCGCCCGGGACGTGACGCTCCAAAGGGGGCGCAGGGCCCCGCTGCTCTCGGGTCAGGCCGGGACTCTGCAGCCGCTGAGGACAAAGGGGCTCCGGCTACGCCTGGCCCAATGCCCGCTCCAGGCACAGAATCCCCCCCCCCCAGCAGAGACGCTCTTCACCCCTCCCAGCGCCCCCTGCTTCTCAAACAGCCTCCTCCTCCTCCTCTCACCATGGCGGCCTAGCTCGTGGGCTTGGGTGCGGCGGTTAGCAGCCCGCGCACAAGTTTCAGCGGCCGGCGATCCCGTCTGGCCGCCGCACGACTAGAAGGAAAGGATTGGTGCGTCCGGGAAACGCCGCCGGGTAGAACCGCTTCCGGCACTGGCACTTTCGTTCCGCCTGTAGCAAGCAGCACACGCCCCGTTTGGCCAAGGCCCTTCCCTTCCACCCGCCTCGGGGCGTTGAAAAAAGCCTGAATCATAACCCGGCAGCTGCATCGCCAGCAGGGCCTGCTGGGACCTCCCTGCGGGGCCCAGAACCCGGGGAGAGTCGGAGGGGCTGGCCGGGAGGGAGAGAAAGGACACCGCGCCGCGGTGCGGTCTGGGAAGACGTGTTTTCATTGCAGGCTTTCTCTGGGCTCGGGAGGCGGTGCCAGCGCGGCTGAGCAGGGCGGAAGCGGAAGGAAGCTGCTGCGGGCCGGGGGCGCAGGGTGACGGGACAGATCTTTCTGGGAGGTCGCCACCCGTCTCCGCACGGGGACACCGGGCAGCCGCGGGCGAGGCCCCCTTCTCCGCACCCCTCGTAGGCCGGGCCGGAGTGAGTGAGGAGGCTCTGGGAGCTGGTGTCCTGGCTGCGGCCGGTGAGTGTTGCCGGGCAGCGGCGCCTGGGACCGAGAGCGAGTTGCCGAGCCGCTGCGCTGGAGAGGCTGGGCACGCCGGGCGCAGCCCCCTGTCCCGGCTCCCTGCTGGTGTGGGTCACTGACGGAGTTTTCCGTGCGGCTCATCGCGGCATCTCCCAGGCTCTGTTCCAGCTCCTCGAGAGGCCGGGCGGGATCCCTGGTAGATGGGATCTGAGGGGCAGGGAGGCAAAGTGGCTTGCCTAAGGGGTCTGTGGACTTTAACCCTGACGCCCAGTCTAGTGCCTTAACCACACCACCAGCCTGCCTTTCTGCTGCCGTTGCGGTTGGTGATGCCTGGGGAGTTGTTTGTTTCTCGTCTCACGTTTTCCTGAGCAGCCATTATTGATAACAGGTCATTAATATTTATAACTGTACCCAGTGTTGTCATTACCGAGACAACACATGGTTAAAAGAGAAACTTAATGTAAAAAGAAAATGTATATGGAAATCTTTAGGCCAGGGGTGGGCAAACTTTTTGGCCTGAGGGCAACATCAGGATTGTGAAACTGTATGGAGGGCCGGGTAGGGAAGGCTGTGCCTCCCCGAACAGCCTGACCGAGCCCCCTGTACACCCCCTCCCACTTCCTGCCCCCGGCCGCCCCCTCAGAACCTGCAACCCATCCAACCCCCCCTGCTCCTTGACCCCTGACCTCCCCCTCACAGGATGCCCCCAACACTAACTGCCCCTGGGACCCCACCCCCATCCAACCTTCCCTTGCTCCCTGTCCCCTGACTGCTCCGACCCCCATCCACACCCCCGCCACCTGACAGGCCCCCTGGGACTCCCACATCTATCCAACCCCCCTGTTCCCAGTCCTCTGACCGCTCCCCCCCCGAACCTCTGCCCTATCCGACTGCCCCCCAAGACTCCTTACCCGTTATCCAACCACTCCCCGCCCCCTTACCATGCTGCTCAGAGCAGCAGGAGCAACCGCCCTGCCGGAGCCAGCCACCACCCTGCTGCAGCAGGAGCAGGGACAGTAGGGGAGGGGCCAGGGTCTAGCCTCCCTGGTTGGGAGCTCAGGGGCCGGGCAGGACGGTCCTGTGGGCTGGATGTGGCTGCTGGCTGTAGTTTACCCACCTCTGCTTTAGGCTGATGATTTGTGATAGAGCGCAAAGGTGCTAGACTGGATTATGGCTCCATTGTGATGTTTGCACTACAAACCTTTCTGTGAAAATCTTATGGTCTGCCTGATGCAGGATTGTGATCTGCATGGATGGACTGCTACACCTGCATAAATTGCAATGCATGATTAAGGCCTAAATAAACATGACTTACCAGGAGGACATGGAGAGGAGGGGAAGTAACAGTAATGGGAAAAATAAGGTTATGTAGATTTGCTGTGTGTTTAATTTCAAGTGTTAATTCAAACTTTTTTATGTTAATCGGACAATGTTGGAATTACTCATGATATTTGACATTGTTAATATTAATCAGGGAGACCACTAGACACCAATTCAACCAAAAATTCATTTATTAAGTCCAAAGGCCAAATGATATTTTGTATAATTGCACTAAACATGCCTAATAGCCTAAAAATAAGTAGTCATTACACCCCGTACAGTAACAAAGTTACCATAGGCATGTGATCAGTGTATGTACAAATAGGATAGACTTTGGGAAAACTGTCTTGTCCTGACATGCTCCAGTCTGACAAAGAACCTTCAGGTTCATGGCTTTGTTTTATACCCTTCAGCTAACTTGCTAGTTTTAGCAAAAACCCAGTTTGAAGCAGTTTATCCTCGCTGCCTTCCTTTCTTATCTCCTCCCCCATCCTTGCTTACCAGCAGAACAGGGGGAAGGTTTGTGCTCGTTTCTTTTAAAACCGTTTTTCTTTGTCTTGTTACTGCAGCTCTTTATTTTATTCGTTACTTTTTGGACCACGCATCCTTCCCACACTGCAAATAATAAGTAATACTACTTATTATTCTTACAGCCTTATTTTATTTGCTATTTGGGGCCTTTTCCTTATTAGCCACAAACTGTAAAGCAAATATATTATTATTATTATTATATATTCTCGGCCGATTCATCGGCTGATCAGCTTTCTCCAGAAATCGATACCTGTGCTATGCCATGACGCTTTTTAAAATGACTTATAAACCCCTTGCTGGCTTGGAATGATTCATCCCCCGTTAAATTTCCAAATTTTGTCACTTGGGCTTGAAGAATTGGCCCACTTAGTGGCATTCCTTTCAGGCTTTCCTGAGCAAGCCACATGCGCATGGCCTTGTCTATTGTGGGTTTTGCTGAATAGCTCACACGTTTTCGCTTAAGCCCCGTGGCAGAATCGATATTTTGTACAAAGCCATTCAGTTTAGATTAGTTTTTTAGCCATCCTCTGAGAGTAGATTCGGCAGTCCCAATATCTTTTGAAACTTTGGCCTCTGTTTCTCTGCTATTGACTCAATCTATTGCAGCTAGCTTTTCTTCTACAGTGTAGGAACACTGATGCTTGCCCTCTGCCATTATATTAGGCCTACGGTTAAAATTTTCTAATATAGTGTATATATTACTATATAACTACTATATATTATATATCTCTCTAGTGTGACAATGACTAAACGTGCGTGATACGTCTTTACCAATATCGGTAAAGACGTACAACACGTTTCTGCTCCGCACTTCCTGTTGATTTCTATGTCAGTGAGTTAGTGAGCAAATCTGTAGCGTTACATAGCAAGTTCCTGTACCGCGTGTTACCGAGCCTCGCGTGTTAAATAGGTAGCACTGGGAGGCATGGTGCTACCGCACGTTAAGCAGATTCATGTGTAAACGGGTCTGTACTGTATACTTTATATTGTTTGTAGATGTACATGTACAGTTTTAACATCTGTTGGCATTACTCTATTTTTGATAAAATATGGTCCAATATAGTTCCCTTTTAGGCCAGTGAGAGTTTTCCCGGTGACTTGAATGGAAACAGTTCAGATACTTAATCTGGATCATGATCTTTTTACACAGTATTTGCTTATATTGGCAGGGTGCAGCTGTAGACAATAGTGTAATAATGTTGAGAGTTCCAAGGAAATTTTCACTGAATGTCCTGAAAGCATCAAGTTTGTGCAATGAGGTAAGCTTTTCTCAGATTTTTATTTGCCAATGAGCATTTGCTAAATATTTTCTTTTAAGCAAAATGGGATACCTAGGCCAATCTGAATAAATATAAATATTTTAATGTCCGGAATGAAGCTTAATATTCATTTTGTTTCAAATATCAAAAAAAGTTTTTATTTTATAGTTTGTGGGGAAGTTCAGAAATGGGTAAATGGGTTTTCATGTGTATATCTTTACCTCAATAAAGTGGCAGTTTCTGTAAATGTTTTGGTTTATACTTGTGATTCCAGTGAGGTCCAGTGTACGATTTTGCCTCACTCCTTGTATGTGTTTAAATACTGTTGATACTGACAGTTTATATTTATTTCAGTATAGTCTTTGACTTGCACTTTCATTAGGCTTTACAAATTCTGTTGGATATGGATTTGTTTTTGGTCTTTGACTCTAGCAAGTAATGCTGAGATGCCTGCAAGTGTCCAAAATATTATTCAGGATAGCTCACACAAAAGTGTGATCAAATTATTTACACATCTGTTGCTGCAGATATCATTAATATTCATTTTAGGAAAAGGCACTGCAAGCAGTTACCATAGTTTCCAAAAAGTATTTCTACAAAGTAACTATTTTTAATTTTTTTTTCTTTAAAGTGTATGTACTGCAAGTGGGCAAGAACGATGGTTGTAAAAAGACTAAAATCACAAGAATGTCATCAAAGAAATTACAGCTTTCCACCAGGTAATACTTTAAATTATTTTTTAATTTTTCTTAACTTGCCTTTCACTTATCTGTAGTAGTAAGAAAATGGGGAAAAAAATCCTAAAATATACTTTCTTATAATCTTATGACTTTATAACCCTTGGGTATAACATTTAGTATATCAAGCAGGAAAAGAGCAGTGTAGAGAAGAGGCTTAAGGACAGAGCAGTGAGGCATTGCATAGCAGAGGGCATAAGAGGAAAATGTAAATCCTTTAGCAAAAATGAAAAAGAATCAGACCATGAGCTAAGTGTTCTTGAGACCTGGCCTTTTGGCTTGAAGTGCTCAGTAAAGATAGAATGGCTAGTAATATCAAAATCTGCCTCGAGCATGTAGCATGTGAAGGGAGAGAGAGGGATTCCTGCTCAGATAGAGATGTTTTGAACTTCCTGATGGACAGTTTCGTTATTGAATCTTTGTTAAAAGGGGACTGGTGGGAAAATTTCTGTGAAAACAAAAAATTAATTTAAATTTGCTGTTAAATGGGGAGGACATATCTAGTGGGGTCCAATACTATTCAATATTTTCACTGAGGACTTGGGTAATGGAGTAGAGAGTATGCTTATAAAATTTGCGGGTGACACCGAGCTGGGAAGGGTTAGAAGCATTTTGGAGTCGAGGATTAGAATTCAAAATGACCTTGACAAATTGGAGTATTGGTCTGAAATCAACAGGATGAAATTCAGCAAAGACAAGTGCAAGGTACTACTCTTAGGAAGGAAAAATCAAATTTACAACTACAAAATGGGGAATAACTGGCTAGGCAGTAGTATTGCTGCAAAGGATCTGGGGATTATAGCGGATCTCAGACGGAATATAAGCCAACAGCATGATGTAGTTGCGAAAAAAGAAATACGTCGTGGGACGTATTAATGGGTGTCATATGTAAGACAAAATAGATAATTGTCTTGCTCTACTCAGCAGTGGTGAGATCTCAGGTTTCATTCATAGACTATGAATTTAAATTTTGACCATTGCTTTTTTTTTTTTTTTTCCTGCAATAGGAGATGTCAAATCTTTGCGTTCTATCATTACCCCTCCTATAGCTAAGTAAGTACTGTCTATTTTCTGTATGTAAGCAATAGATATCATGGTGGTGTGTGTTTCAAAAGAACCACAGAATACTGTAGTGACCACTGCTTTAATCTACCCATGTTCTAAATTGCACTTGATAGCAGTTCTTTTTTTTTTAATGGGAAATCAGGGATATATTCTAGGAGTAAATGTAAGGAAGCAGGAACCAATTGTGGAAGGGGTTTCAGGTTGGTAGAATGGGAGTCTTTCCATTGACTTCAATGGGCTCTGGATTGAACCCTCAGTGGAAAAGTCAATGTATATACTGATTGGAAGTCAATCTGTTCTGATCTTGGTAGCAGTGGTTGCCAGTGAGAACCTAGTGGCATGCAGTCTAGCTGTCTGTTCTGATTCCAGTGCTTGATATCTGAATATAAACTGTAGTACAAATATGCGTTCCCTCATTTTAATCTTCTTAGTATTGTGCCCATTTGTTTTGAAAATGGGTGATTAACGGTGATGTGGAAGAAAGCCTGGAGCTATATTTCTACCATATTTTACCATCGAAGTGTTATGAGTATATATACTACGGTTATGCACTAACTACATCATTTGTGCAGTGAATGGGGAAAAAAGCTACCTCTGTTGATCATGAAGTCATTTAATTGATCAAAATCACAATATTGCTGAATAAAGAAACATTTACATTAAATGCCTTTGCTTGTTTTATGCAGGATCCGTAACATTGGCATCATGGCTCATATTGATGCAGGGAAAACTACAACCACAGAGAGAATGTTATACTATTCCGGATACACAAGAGCACTGGGAGGTTAGAACTGCTTTTTTATTTTAGTAGCTTTGAGAAATTTCGCAAAAATTAATATAAAATTAGAGGTTGTCCTGTAGAATATGTTTTATCAAATATAATCTGTCATTTCGATATTATACTGAAATACAATGAAAGCACGATGCATATTTCATTATATAGTACAATGTATAACACTAGGGCAGTAAGAATCTTGACAGGTTTTCAGTTTTTAATTCGTAAACAGCTTTTAATTGGGTTAACTTCAAATTTCAGGATCCCCCTAGTTTATGTATTTTGTATTGTTCACAGAATATTGTAGCCAAACTCAGATGGAAATGCTAGCGAGATCCTCAGTTTTGCTCCAGCATGCCAAGTAACAAGGACAGAGTGGTATAAAAAGTCCCTAAAAGCCTAATATCTGTCCAGGGAATGATTTTCCTGGCACAGGAACTGAAACAGAAAGCTTTGAGCCTGCATTCTTTGTAAGCCTGGACATAGGGGGGCATGATGGAGGGTAGACTATAGCAAAGTTTCTGGGCAGCACCTGTTGCCCCTAAGGCAGCCCAAGGAAGCTGCATAGACAGGCCCAGCCTATCTCCAGCCCTTGGAATAGCTCAGTTTTGGAAAAGCTGAAGATCGGGGTGGCACAAACCTGGCTTACTTTAGCCTCCCACCCTCCTGTGTTGAGTTCTGTGCTGCACTTGTTAACTGGAACATCACAGAATCCCATCCATTAATTCTACAAAAATAAAGCATCCATGAATGTTCAGCTACGCCAGAGATCCCAGTTGCTGAACGTTCTGACGCACTTGTTTGGGAAAGAAGGGCTGCCGCTTTGACAGTAACAGTGTTTACCAAAAAGCAGCTTTAAGATATATTTTAAAACATTAAAATAAATAGTAATCAGGGTGCATATAGTAAATGCTCCCAGTGATATTCCTTTTTGTAATAGTGCCTTCTGTTCGCAGGTTTTGTGTTTTTGTCTTGCCATTTACATTTTGCACAGTGACTCTTCAGTAGCAAAAACACTGTTGTTGGCAGCACTTGACTGTGGTTTTCCCCACTGAGTTGGTTGAGAATTTATCAAGTATTCCACAAGGATGCTGAATTCTCTTTCCTGTGTTCATTTAGGCTGGTGTCTGAGAACAGCATTATGAGTGGGGTCAGCAGTCTAATTATAAACTAGTAGGCATTCAGGATGAGAAACTAAGTATAAAGTAAATTAATATTTAGGAGAAGAAATAGGTACATCTGTGTTAAAGTGTTTTGGCTTCTTATTGCTGGGAGGATTTTGTATTAGTATATCAAAGAAGCAAATGCAAATGAAAGCAAGAAAGATTGAATAAATACAACTGGATAATAGTTCCTGGCCCTGGATTCCCCATGCGGCAAGAAGCTGAAGTAGCTGGCTCTACACAACCTGCTTGCCTGGCCTTGGCATAGGCAGTATTTTGTGGGAAAGATGTGTGGCAGGAGCACTGCTGTGCTCTGGTGATCTCCAGCTGCTGGAAACTGTTGGGGGCTATCTGCCAACACAACTTAAAGTAGCTCTGAGACGGTTTTAAAGTTACATGGGAGTTGGGGGAGCATAAACCAGCCCATATCAATCCACAGGACTGAGGGGAGTGAACATAAAGGTGGCATAAGTTTACCACTTCTTGGCTGCATTCAGCAGTGTTCTACAACAGCTGAGATTTCAGACATGAGTGGGGAGGTGGGCTTTATTAGATTTATTTATTTATTTAGAGCATTTGTTTTCTAAAGAGGAGGAGTTTAGTATCAGCCTTATCATTCTGTTCTATTAGTCTGGAAAAGAGAAGACTGAGGGGGAACATAACAGTTTTCAAGTACGTAAAAGGTTGTTACAAGGAGGAGGGAGAAAAGTTGTTTTTCTTAACCTCAGAGGATAGGACAAAAAGCAATGGGCTTAAATTGCAACAAGGGAGGTTTAGGTTGGATGTTAGGAAAAAATTCCTAACTGTCAGGGTGGTTAAGCACTGGAATAAATTTCCTAGGGAGGTTATGGAATCTCCATCATTGGAGATTTTAAGAGCAGGTTAGACAAACACCTGTCAGGGATGGTCTAGATAATACTTAGTCCTGCCATGAGTGCAGGGGACTGGACTAGATCACCTCTCAAGGTCCCTTCCAGTTCTATGATTTTCTGAATCGGAAGCAATTTTCATGGCTTGGAAGTATATAGAGTAAATATGGTCTAGGAGAAATAATCATCATCTTTACTTTGGTCCAAGGCAGGTAATTCAAAATGTAAAGTTATGTGACCAAACTGAAATGGTGTATATGTTCATACTGATTAGATGTCGATGATGGGGACACAGTGACGGATTTCATGGTACAAGAGCGAGAACGTGGCATTACCATTCAGTCTGCTGCTGTTACTTTTGATTGGAAGGGCTATAGAATGAACCTGATTGACACACCAGGTACAGTATTTTGAATATGTTCTGTTAGGTTTTCTCCTGTTGGTAGTGGGGAGGAATAGATGGGCTCCGGTAGCTTAGAAAGTGAATCTTGGTTTTAAAGTTTTGTGCAATCTCAGAGGGTTTAGTTGGTTGGATGCTGGACCCAGCTGTTGGTGGTGTTTTATAAAGAACAGATTAAAGAATATTTAGATAAGTTAGATGTATTCAAGTCACCAGAGCCTGATGAAATTCACTCTAGAATACTTAAGGAATTGGCTGAAGCAATTTTGGAGCTATTAGCAATTATCTTCTAGAACTCAGAAATGATGGGTAAGTTCTCTTAGGACTGGAGAAGGGCCAACATAATACCTATATTTAAAATGGGGAACAAAGAAGACCTGGGAAATTATAGATCAGTCAGCCTAACTTTGATACCTGGAAAGATACTGGAGCAATATGTAAGCACTTAGAGAATAATGGGTAATAAATAATAGCTAACGTGGATTTATCAAGAACAAATCTTGCCAAATCAACCTCATTTCCTCATTTAACAGGGTTACTGACCTAGTGGATGTGGGGAGGAAGAGGGAAGCAGCAGATGTGATATATCTTGATTTGTAGTAAGCTTTTGGTACATCCTACACGAGTCTCCTAAGCAAACTAGGAAAATGTGGTCTAGATGAAATTATTATAAAGAGGGGTGCATAACTCGAAATAGTTATCAGTGGTTTGCTGTGAGGACGTATCTAGTGAGTCTTGCATGGGTTAGTCCTGCATCTGGTACCGTTCAGTATTTTCATTAATGACTTGGATAATGGAATCGAGAGTGTTCTTATAAAATTTGTGGATCATACCAAGCTGGGAGGCATTGCAAGCACATTAGAGGACAGGATTAGAATTCAAAACAACCTTGACAAGCTGAAGCTGAATTGATCTGAAATCAGCAAGATGAAATTGAAGTAAGACAAGTACTAAGTACTACGCTTATGAAGGAAAAACTCAACTGTACAACACAAAATGGGAAATAACTTGCAAGGCAGTAGAACTGCTGAAAAGGATCTGGGTGGATCACAAATTGAATATAAGGCAATAATGTGACAGTTGCGGAAAAGACTAATATTCTGGGGTGAATTAACAGGAATGCCATATGTTAGACTGGAGGTAATTTACTTGCTCTACTTGGCACTGGTGAGGCCTTAGCAGGAATACTGTGTCCAGTTCTGGTTGCCACAATTTAAAAAAGATGTGGACAAATTGGAGAGAGCACATAGGAGAGCTACAAAAATGATATAAGGTTCAGAAAACCTGATTTACGAGGAAAGGTAATAAATACTGGGTGTGATTAGTATTGAGAAAAGAAGACTGAGGGAGCACCTGATAACATTCTTCAAATATGTAAAGGGCTGTTATAATGAGGATGGCGATCAATTGTTTTCCATGATGGTTGGCCAATAAATTATATGCTTAATCTGCAGCAAGGGAGATTTAGATTAGATGTTAGGGGAAATTTTCTAACTATAACAATGGGTAAATACTGAAATAGGTTACCATGGGAGGTTATGGAATCCCCATCTGGAGGTTTTTAAGAACAGTTTAGAAAAACACCTGTCTGGGGTGGCCTAGGAATACTTGTCCTACCTCAGCATGGGGGCTGGACTCTCAAGGTCCTTTGCAGCCCTATATTTCTGTGATTCTGTAATGAGTATATGAGAGCCCATAACACTGGATGTGAGCATTTTTATAAACTTAAAGAAGTGTTGCCATTCTAACATGGTGAAAAACGTTATATCTAACTGATTATTTTTTACCTGTTTGATTTATGACATTGCGTAATGTAAATCATTTAGGTCATGTGGACTTTACAGTGGAAGTTGAACGTTCCCTGAGAGTGCTGGATGGGGCGGTGGCTGTATTTGATGCTTCAGCTGGTGTGGAGGTAAAAATTACTCGCAGTGAAGATTTTGCAACATGTAACGACTTAAAATAGGCTCAAGTAGCTTCCTCTGAGACCCTGTTCCGTGTTAATGCGGTTTATGCTCTGATGGTTTCAATCAATCAAAGTTTGGTTTCAGACAGCCAACCTAATTTTGAGATCTGATTTCATGTGCTTGTTCCTGATGACAGGGCACAAATAAGTGTTTTCACCATTGGTCTTTTGTAACAAATACAGAGATTGAGATCATTAAGATGTTTTGGCTAGCTTCATCTGTGGGAAGAAATAAGTAGCTGTTCATTTCTCACATCAAATTTAATTGTAGAGAATTACTTTAATTCTCAGCCAGAATGCTGTTTCTCCTTGGAGGTTCTCCAGGTCCTGCTTGGAGTGTCTAGTATGACCATCAGATCAGAGTGCAGAAGTCTTGGGGACAGGCCAGAATTTGAGTTTCCTTTGTGGCACGCTAAGTGCTGCCATGTTGGAGAGACGCTTTTGATTACCAACAACAAAAGTAGAGCTTAAGGGTTCTAATCATCAACTAATACATGGAACACTTGTATTAACTTCCCCCATGTGTTAAGTGACTAGACTTCAATATTTGAACTATTTCTAATATGCCAGATTTAATTTGCTTTAATAAAAAAATATTAGAATTGCCCAGCAATGTGCAGGTTGTATTGATTGCTGCTGTTATGCCAACCCAATTGCAGTAAAAATCGGTGGCCTAGCCATAGCTATACAAGTGTTTACTTTGCATGCACTTTGACATGTTAGCAATAATATTTATAGTGTGCATACGTATTAGGTTTTTATTCCTTATGGAATCCCCCACATCACTTAGATTGCTTCCATTTTCCCCTCATTTTATCCCTGGCGTCCTTGAGGCCCCAACCTGGGGCACAGTCATTCCTTCCACCTTTGAGAAGACTGGATGGGACAAGGCTCATTTTGGAGCCTATCAATGCTACAGTTTAACAGGTCAAGGAATAGTGGCTGAGCAGTCCCTTCCCCTGCATATGCTGATCTCACTGCCCTTGCAGCAAGGGAGCAAGAGTTCAAGATGAGAAAATTAATCTGGGTCTCGTAAATCAGTGAGCTGCCATTCGGCCATCAGGGCAAGCATTTTGATGTTTTCTGTCATTTTTCTTTAGGCACAGACTCTAACAGTATGGCGACAAGCAGACAAGCATCATATACCACGAATTTGTTTTTTAAATAAGATGGACAAAAATGGGGCAAGGTATGAAGACCACAATTTTATTTATTTATTTATAAATGATAAGCGCACTACAGGGGAGAATATTTCTAATTATAATTAAGGCTATGTTTTTTGGTCACGGATATTTTTAGTGGAAATCATGGACAGGTCACAGGCAATAAACAAAAAATCACAGAGTTCTATCTCTGACTTTCACTAAAAATAGCCCTAACAAAAGGAGTAGGCAGGTTCTGCACCCACTGCTGCTGGGGCTCCCGGGTCCCACACTGCTGCGGTGCATGGGAGCTCTAGGGTCCTCCTGCCTGCAAAGTTGGGCTGCTTTGGGGACCCCTTGCCACGGCTGGGCAGCTGCAGGGTCTGCCAGGCACCCAACAGAGGCTGGGCAGCTGTAGGATCCCTCCGGGAGTCCCTGCTGGCTGGACAGCTGTGGGGTCCCGTCATGGCCGGGCAGCTGCTGGGAGTCCGCCCCGCCCTTTGCCACAGCTGGGCAGCTCCGGTCTCCCAACCAGGGCAGGGGCTGGGAGCTCCAGCCCTGGGGCAGAAAATATCACGGAGGTCAGTGGAAGTCATGGATTCCATGACCTCTGTGACCTAATCGTAGCCTTAATTATAATGAAGCGGAACATTTTATGAAATAGAGTTGAAAATATCACAATGGGTGTGGCCAGCAAAAAATTATAATGCTAAATCTTATTCAAAAGATATATTTTTTTTTAATTGTGGAACTAGTTTAGCAATAAATAAGAAATATTAAACCAATGGATAAACTGATATATAACATTAAAGTTGGCTAACTCTTCTTTTTAACATCTGTTATTTTTTTTTAATATAGTTTTACTTATGCTGTTGACAGTATCAAGCAAAAGTTAAAGACAAAACCTTTGCTTTTACAGGTAAACTAAGAAATTTAATGTTAATTATTTTTTAACTTTATATTTTATAACAATAAAAATAAACAACCAACAAATAGTGTTAAATACATTGACACAATGGAAATAGCATATAAATAACAAAATGCAATGTTCATTATTTGCAGTGTTAATAATTTTACTGTTGAACAAATCTGCATGTGACAGATAGGTTTTGTATTCATGCTAGTGTTTCCTAATTGTGTAATTTTCCTTTCTCTTTACAGTTGCCAATTGGTGAGGCCAAGACCTTCAAGGGACTGGTTGATGTAGTGACCAAGGAACAAATTATTTGGAACCCTGCTTCTAGTCTGGATGATGGAAAAGTTTTTGAGCAAAAACCCCTGACAGAAACTGAAGATCCTGAATTGTTAAAGGATGTCAGAGATGCAAGAAATGCCTTAATAGAACAAGTAAAGTTTCTAAAGTAAATATGTAAAGTACTTACACAGTATTTTTTAAATTAATATATTTTTATTAGGGCTATCGATTAATTGCAATGAACTCACGTGATTAACTCAAAAATTAATTGTGATTAAAAAATTAATCGCGATTAATCGTAGTTTTAATTGCACTGTTAAACAATAGAATACCAATTGAAATTTATTACATATTTTGGATGTTTTTCTACATTTTCACGTTGTATTCTGTGTTGTAATTGAAATAAAGCGCATATTATTTTTCATTCTAAATATTTGCACTGTAAAATTATAAACAAGAGAAATTAGTATTTTTCAGTTCACCTCATACAAGTACCTGTAGTGCAATCTTTGTCATGAAATGTAGATTTTTTTTTTTTTGGTTACATAACTGCACTCAAAAACAAAACAATGTAAAATTTCAGAGCCTACAAGGCCACTCAGTCCTACTTCTCATTCTGACAATCACTAAGACAAACAAATTTGTTTACATTTACAGGAGATAATGCTGCCCTTTTCTTATTTACAATGTCACCAGAAAGTGAGAACAGACATTTGCATGGCACTTTTGTAGCCGGCATTGAAAGGTATTTACATGCCAGATATGCTAAACGTTCGTATGCCACTTCATGCTTCAGCCACCATTCCAGAGGACATGCTTCCATGCTGATGACGCTCATTAAAATAATGTGTTGATTAAATTGCTGACTGAACTCCTTAGGGGAGAATTGTATGTCCCCTGCTCTGTTTTACCTGCATTCTGCCATATATTTCATGTTATAGCAGTCTTGGATGATGACCCGGCA
Organism: Natator depressus; assembly: GCF_965152275.1. Lineage (NCBI taxonomy): Eukaryota > Metazoa > Chordata > Testudines > Cheloniidae > Natator > Natator depressus. The sequence continues at coordinate 47,486,532 of NC_134238.1, forward strand.
CATGTTGTTCATTTTAAGAACGCTTTCACAGCAGATTTGACAAAACGCAAAGAAGATACCAATGTGAGATTTCTAAAGATAGCTACAGCACTCAACCCAAGATTTAAGAATCTGAAGTGCCTTCCAAAATCTGATTGGGACAGGGTGTAGCGCATGCTTTCACAAGTCTTATTAAAAGAGCAACACTCTGATACGGAAACAACAGAACCCAAACCACCAAAAAAGAAAATCAGCCTTGTCCTGGTAGCATCTGACTCGGATAGTGAAAATGAACATGCGTTGATCCACACTGCTTTGGATTGCTATCGAGCAGAACCCATCATCAGCATGGATGCATGTCCTCTAGAATGGTGGCTGAAGCATGAAGGGACATAGGAATCTTTAGCACATCTGGCACGTAAATATCTTGCGACACCGCCTATAACAGTGCCATGAGAATGCCTGTTCTCGCTTTCAAGTGATATTATAAGCAACAAGCAGGTAGCATTATCTCCTGCAAATGTAAACAAACTTGTTTGTCTGAGCGATTGGCTGAACAAGAAAAAAGACTGAGTGGACTTGCAGGCACTCAAATTTTAGTGTTTTATTTTTGAATACAGTTTTTTTGTACAGAATTCTACATTTGTAAGTTCAGCTTTCATGATGAAGAGATTGCACTACAGTACTTGTATTAGGTGAATTGAGAAATACTATTTTTTTTTTTACAGTGCAAATACTTGTAATCAAAAATAAATAGAAAATGAGCACTGTACACTTTGTATTCTGTGTTGTAATTGAAATCAATATATTTGAAAATGTGGAAAACATCCAAAAATATTTAAATTAATGGTATTCTATTATTGTTTAACTGTGTGATTAATCGCGATTTAATTTTTTTAATCGCTTGACAGCCCTACTCTATATATCTACACTGCTTTCCTTCCATCAAAAGATCTCAAGGCACTTCATGAACATTAATAAATTAGGACCCAAACCTACTCTGACCAAAGTCAGACAAAACTGCCACTGACTTGAGTGTAAGCAGAATTGGGTCCTTTAGTCTCGCAACACCTATGTGACAACATAGGGATGACAAAACTAAAGTACAGAAAGATTAAATCACTTGGCCAAGCTCATGCAGGAAGTCCATGACAGAGCTGAGACTAGAAGAACCAGTATTTCCTAACTCCCAGTTCTTTGTGTTAGCTATCCTTCCCTTTTGCAGATTGCAACTTTTGGAATCTTTTCAGCACTACTGTGTTATGAAGACAAGATATAAACTCCATCTATTTCTATATAAAAATCTTGAAACACACAGGTGGTACAGTTGGATCAGTTTAGGTTGCTATTTTTTGGGCCGAGAGAATGAATACAGTATCACAGTGGTTCCTTTTGGCCTTAAATTCTATGACATTTTAAACAGGGCATCGTCTTTGAGTTGTCTGTTCAGCGCATCTTTTTCCTTTGCTATAATTCTAATGTCACACACTTTGGAATAAACTCCATAAATTGTAATAGAGGGGTTAGCCATATCTGAATGACTTTGCTGCATTTCATTGCGGTTTTTTCTCTCAAAATACAGGGATTTAGTGCATGCTGTTAGCTCTGATATTTACAAGAGTAATGTTGATTGGAGAATAAGGAAACTAATGGATAGTTTTATAATTTCTAATATTTGTAGTTATGCAAGTTAAAATTGTGGTATAATCTGACTTACTGTAGTGGTCAAGGAACAGCCCTCCACCCATGCATTTGTAGCACTGCACAACTGGCTAAGTAGATGACTGAGGATTTTCAAATTCTTCTAAAACATCAGCTATGGGAGATGGCGATGAAGTGATCGGAGTATCAGTCTGAGAGTTGGGAGATCTGTTTTATGTTCCTCGCAAAGTCACATTAGGAGGATTATTTAACCACCTAGTTCCTCAAACTCTCCAGTTGTAAAATGGGGGTGATAGTGCTTCACCATTTGTCAAAGGGATTTACATTGGAATAATTAATAAAAAGCACTATATAAGGGCAGAGTGTTTACTGGTCCTTTGCAGAAGCTGGATATAAGATCTGATGGACCAGTAATGTTGTTTGATTGAATAACTTTGTGTGAGAGCTGTCTACTTAATGCTGATCTAAAATGTAATAGTTGGAATACAAATCTTGTGGGGAAAATTTGTAGCATTTTCCTTTCATTTAGTTAATGAAGTAAATATATTACTTTTCATGTTTTAGCTGATTGTTTTCCATATATATATATATATATATATATATATATATATATATATATATATATATATATATAATTTCAGTTTTAGCTGATCAGTGGCTCTGTTAGTCATAAGAGGGAGCATAATCCTTTACAGCTGTGAAGCATTTATTCTAATTGAGCCCTTCACAGCTGTCACTGTTGGCTGAAATCTTTCAGTCTGAGAGATGATGGACGTGCATTATCTGTTGGTCTAATACATTGTCCAGCAACTTTGTCAGCCTGCAGTTCTCACTTCTTGAAGAACCATTACCCCAGAGGCTCTGATTTTTCTCGTTGTGGATTCACTCTCCAGACAGTCCCCCAAAATCCCAGATAGCAGTCTAAAGTACCTAAAAAGGTCTGAAAAAGCAGTTGGGCTAGGTAGAGAGTGCATATTAGCAAGTTTCATCAATTATTGGGAGTGGACTACATTCACCCTGACCAAATTGGCCCTGTCAACACTGGTTCTCCACTTGTGAGGTAACTCCCTTCTCTTCACGAGTCAGTATGTAATGCCTGAATCTGTAATTTTCACTCCATGCATCTGAAGGAGTGTTTTGGTTTTTTTTACCCACGAAAGCTTATGCCCAAATAAATCTGTTAGTCTTTAAGGTGCCACCGGACTCCTTGTTGTTTTTGTGGATACGGACGAACATGGCTACCCCCTGATATTAGCAAGTTGGACATTTTAGCATGTAATGTTCGTTTATTATTTCAAAGTTTTCTTTCCTCATAACACAGCAGATTGCTTCAGTCTACTTTTTTTATTTGGTAGCATACTAAAGTATCTATTGTTATAAACTAACAGATTCTGTAACATAAGAGGGAAACATTCATTTTAACAATGTATTCAAAATTGAAATTTTCTAAAATAAAACCGCTTTTATTCAAAGTTCAGCGTCTCAATAATTCATATTCCATCAATGTTGTTAGCTAATCTTGTCAATTTTTCAATTTTATTGTGATAAATGTAAATTATGTTTGCAAGACTCTGAATCCATGATCTCCAATGTTTGCAAAAGCTTCATTCTGCATTAGTTTTCTGGCTCAGATAGCTAGTATTGCTGGGCCAACTGTAGAATAGTATAGTTACTGATAATGCAGAAATATTCTCTCTTGCAGGTTGCAGATCTGGATGATGAATTTGCTGAGCTGGTTCTAGGAGATTTTAGTGAAAATTTTGACTTACTACCAGCTGATAAGGTACATTTTTACCATCCAGTTACTATGACTGTATGTTTTTACTAGCTGTCATTCTGATTATATTTTTTTCTGTTGTGCATATGGATTAAGTGTGATGTAGCAAGCATGCATTCTGTGTTGACCAGTGCTAAAATAAATAAATAAATAAATAAACGTTTAAATTTCAGACAAAAGCTACCATAGCCAGCTGTAGATCATGTGAAGAAGTTTTTCCTTTTCTTTTGGTACTAAAGCATTAAGCCAGTTTAGATGGTGATTAAGGTGCTGTGAATTTAACAAGCAGTATTATACTCAAACTGTATAATGTAAGGATTTCATCTGATATTGCTATTGAATCTGATTCTCAAACATGTTGGACACAATTAATAAAAATAAGTTAATTTGATCATGGGTGATTTAAAGTTACCTGGATATTGGAGGAAGAGGCTAAGGAAGGGAAAATAGAACATCCTATGCAGCGGGCCAGTTTCCACTTTGAGCAGGTCTGGATTTACACCAGTGTAATTGAGAGCAGAATCTGGTTGGTGTGAATTGACGGGATGTTCAAACATCCCAGGATGGATGTCTGACACAGAGTCCCTTGATTGACTTTCCTCTTACAAGGGATGGGGGGAAATAGTGACCGCCTTATTGACATTTATTATTACCACCACCACCACCACCACCTTAGTGTGCCTATGGGGCCCTCGTCATAGCCCAGGACCATGTTGGGCTAGGTGCTTTACAAATACACAACAAAAAGATGGTCCTTGCCTTGTATGACTTTTGTTGTTGTTCTGAAGTCATGGGGTTTGGGGCCCAGGGGCTCTTGTCTGTTGCAGTACCTAAACATGCAGTTGTTTTATAGTCTGATCCATAGCCCGTTGGAGTCAGAGGAAAGACTCCAGTGGGCTTTGGATCAGGCTCTTGGAGGAGGCTATTGTTTTTGAACAATTTTGTTACCTTGATGTGAGTTTTGTACAACTGTATTTAAAGTAGTTTGAAATACTTTCTAACCTTCCTGAGATCAAATATAGACCTGCAGTCCCCTTTAAAGTGTAAGGAACGCAATTAAAATGTGGGGCACAGTATTGTCACTTGTATATTCCAACAGAAAGGTTAACTGTTAAAATCAAAACGAGCCAGGAGTGGAGCAATTTTAAATCAAGATCATTTTATTTTTATTTTTTATTTTAATATCAGGGATATAAATCAGTTGGAGGCTTTGTAGTAAAAATAAAATAAAGCTAATTGTAAAATTTGTGCTATTGCAACTTTAGATTAGAATTAATAATGAACTACATTATAAAGTCTGTGGATTTTTTTTTTTAAGCCACTGCAGAATATTTTACTGAGGCTTATAAAACTGCTATAGGCAAAAAGCAAAATATTGAAAACCAAGGCCCTGACGCTGTAACAGTGAACCAGGTACACAACTTTGCTCATACAAATAGCCCCATTGACTTCAGTAGGACTTCTCATGTGCTTAGAGTTACACATGTACATAAGTGTTTGCAGCGTCAGGAACTAAAATAGTATTTGGAAAAAAAAAAAATTCTCCCCAAAAATATTTCACTTCAAAACAGATTGCTTCATTGTTCACACTGAAAGCTTATTTAGATTTTCACTAAGTAATTGTGAACTTACTTTGTACAAACATATCAAAATTTTCAAAAACAGGAGTCTCAAGTTAGACTCCTAAGCTCATATTTAGGCATTTACGGGTAAGGTTTTCAAAAGAACCTAACAGTATGTCTTCACAGGAAAAAAAGACTCACGGCAGCAAGTCACAGAGCCCAGGTCAACTCAGAGCCCTATGGGGGTAAAAAAAGGTGTGTAGATGCTTAGGCTAGAGCCTGGGTTCCAAGCCTGAATGTCTACACATGGGTATCTTTAGATCCATAGGACGAACCTCGCAAGCCTGCGTCAGTTGATTCAGACTCTGAGACACGCTGCCATGGATTTCCCGCTCTTACTTCCCTCCCCCCACCCACCCTGGTAGTCGTACCCTAAGTGACTCAGGAGAACAAGTCCCATTTGACTTCAAACTGCAAACCCTGATGAAAGGAGTATAGCCTGTCTGAAGCATGTCCACTTTCACTTTCTTCACTTGTGAAAGTCATGATCTCATTTATTTTTGTTGGCAAATACAGTATTGGGCTATTTGCATGTCGGTTTTGTGTTTGAGTGTGTGGTGGTCTCACCGTAAGGCTGTAATAATGGCCTTGGACTTGTTTTTTTCAGGGTAGATGAGCACTTTTACTATGAAATTTCTCAGAAAAAAAAAAATCGAACTAAAGAAAGAAACCAGCAGAACACATCCACTTCAGTAATTTAAGACTACAAAATGGAAATATAATAAAGAACTAGCAACATATAAATCAAAGAAATCTGATTTAAATTAAGAAATTGTTTAAATTTTAAACAGGATTTTTAAAAATCATGATTTTTGTGCACCCAGAAACCACCTGATTTGTAATCTACAGTTACTACAAATTATAGGTGTGGTTCTGTGAGGAAAAACTCCCATTCAAATCAGTGGAAGGCCCATGTGTGGAGGGTTTCTGGAATTGTGCCTTAATTTTCCTCACTACTTCTCTGTATTTTCTTTTCTTTTCTTTTCTTTTTTTTTAAAGGCTAAGTCATAAATACATGAATTGAAAATACTCTTTTCTCCTTCTGCAGTTACAGTCTGCTGTACGCAGAGTAACACTGGCACAGAAAGCAGTACCTGTGTTCTGTGGAAGCGCATTGAAGAATAAAGGAGTACAGCCTTTACTGGATGCCATTACTATGTACTTACCTGCACCTAATGAGCGTTCCTATGACTTTCTGTAAGTGTAATGAGAAGATAAAGTGATTTAACAACTGTTTGGGAAAATGAATTGGGAAAATTACAAGGAGAAAATGTAGAATTGTTTGTGATTTCCAAAATCGGGGTATATTTTTTTTAAAGTATTGAGGGTTTTTTTTTATCCAGTAGGAATGCTGCTTTACACCAGGTATAACGCTAAGATGTGCAGTCATAAAAATATACTTGAGTACTGAAGCTACTTGGTCAGTACTATCCAAAGCATCTGTGTATATTTTTTGACTGCAAAACTTGTTGTTTAATCATAATTTATAGCTGTAAACCACCTTTCATCTGTGGATCCAGGCGTTTTACAAAGGTGGGTGAATATTATTTCTCCATTTTATAGGTGACTTGGCAAGGTTATGCAGTGTGTTAGCAATGAAGCTGAAAATAAAAGCTAGGTCTCTTCCCTATTTAGTTCTCTAATTGCTGTTACTCATAGTTTAACCAAAAAAAAAGGGGAGGGAAAAGAGAAGTAGGTAAGCCCGTTCCTTAACTGATTTGTCTGAGTGAACTGCTCCTATTTCAAAGCTAAGTGCATTTAAAAGCCATACATGTGAATTATTATTTCATGGTCTTCCAGGTTTGATGCTTTTGAACTGGTGCATTCTGGTTGTTAATAGGAGCAGTCATTGACTAGGCACTGTTTTGAAGTAGCCTGAGGTACTCCAAGATGACCTTCCTGCAGAGCACAAAGGGCCTTGCATGAGCCACCTTCTGTTCTTAATTTCACCTCAAAAAAGTATCTAACATTCACCATACTCCTGCAAAGCCCAGTAGGGGACATCTCTAATATCCACTGATTTACATCATATTTCAGCACAGCTATTTTTACTGTTAGGATTACTCTAGGTAGTCCCCCTAATTGTGTAAATTTATATGCTGTAAAAATAAAAACAAATCTGCCTCTGAATTAATAGTTACAAATCGGTATCTTAAATGAGTGGAAATGTAGCTAAAACTGGAACTAGGATGTTTTTTGTTAATGAGTTGTATGAGGTTGCTCTTCTGATTCATTGGTTATGTTTTACAGGCCATGGTACAAAGATGACTTGTGTGCCCTGGCATTTAAAGTTCTTCATGATAAACAACGTGGGCCATTAGTTTTTATACGCATTTACTCAGGCACAATGAAACCTCAATCAGCTGTATATAACATCAACAAAAATTGCACGTGAGTAGGAGTGAGATGAGAGATGTTCATTGAAGCATTGGCATTTGTATTTGAGTAGTAGATAACATGAGTAATTCATTTGCAGAGAGAGAATGAGTCGCCTTCTACTGCCTTTTGCTGACCAGCAAATAGAAATACCTTCACTAATGGCTGGCAATATTGCCCTTACTGTTGGGCTGAAACAGGTAAAGGAAGACATTTGATTCTCAAGAGTTTTATTTGAAAAGCTACTCACCACATAAATATGAGATACAAGATCACGTTTTCTTTTAGTTTCAAATATTTTTAGCTTTTAATGTTATATTTAAATTCACTGTATTTCAGTTATTTTTTTTTTTATAAATGTAGTTGATCTATTTCCTCTGTTTTCTGTATGTGTTGTGTCTTTTAAAAATACAGTCACTTTGGCATACAAGAACTACTAAAAACTCAGCTGGTGCTGAACAGATAGCTATGTAATTAGAGCTTCTGATGTCCTTCTGAATCTGGTTTTAATTTGATTATCCAAAGAGAACCTACAGTAATTACTTAGTTTTTATCATGAAGAGCATTAAAAAACAGTTACTTGCAAACAAGCTGATGTCATTTGATGTTTGGCGTACTTTAGAGTGCCACTGGAGACACCATTGTTTCATCAAAGGCGTCTGCTGTGGCTGCAGCCCGTCGAGCTGGAAGAGAGGTTGGGAGAAGGCCTGGCGGTAACAGTGAAGTAGAGAGCCTTTTATTAGCTGGCGTAGAGATCCCCGAGCCAGTCTTCTTTTGTACAATAGAACCACCTTCGATGTCCAAACAGCCAGGTACAACACAGCTACAAAAGCAGTTTTAGAGTTATACTATACCGTACCCTTGATCTGTGCATGCGCATACAGTTGATGTAATTGAATTGCATGCATGGATCAGTAACACAATGAGACCCTTAATGATTTTGTATAAGTGCTAAATTTTATAATTTGTGTGTGCTTTGCTACTATTCTTTTCATGATTTTTTTGGTCGACTCTAAAGATTAGATGATTGGTTCTTACCTCATTTTGGAAGGTGGGAGAGCTGCACTTTTGTCTTCCTACATCCGTTCCCACTTGCACGGTTAGCTTTGAGATATCCAGCCTCTTGCTGAGAGAGCGGGATATTGTATTGTGTGCAATATGTTTGAATGAAAGTACATTTCCAAGTCTAGGTACTTTCTCCAGTCAGCACTATCCACCACCCTCTATGGCCTTTATCTCCACTGATCAGGAGTCTGGAAATCACTTACCACAATTCACCCACAGAACACTGCCTCTTTCATAAACATCTTTCTGAGAACCTGATGGGCAACTTTGGATCTTTGATTCTGGAAACCCTCTTTTCTCTCCTTAGCCCAACAGAGCCTAGATTTGTTGACTATCAGGACTTCTAGCACGTCCATCTGGTCTCCTGGATTCTAGTGGAATTGGAGGGAAGGGTTGCAGAATGATTGAGTGGATTGTCTGGGTATTGATCCTTTGATTACAATCTTTGGAAAAAACCTACAAAGTGCATAAACAAGTCAAAACTATTAGCTTATTACTTTATTTTTGGAGTTGCTGTCTTCTAGTAATTAGAGCAGAGGATGGGGAGTCAGGAGATCTAGTTTGTATTTTGAACTCCACAGCTGACTCACATTGAAATCGGAGGCAAATCATTTAATTTTTGTGTGTCTGTGTCCCCATCTGTAAAACGGGGATATTTACCCCTCTTGGTAAAGTGCTTTCAGATTCTCTGAGGAGCTATAGAAGTGCCAAATATTACTCTGATGAGGCATTTTTTTAAAACTTGTATACCAGTTACTTTATTACACCTTGTTAACTCAAGAACCCATTACTTTGAAATGAGACAAACTCTACTTTTCTTGTAAAGGCTGCCGTGACAAGGTTATACTTTGTCATACTTTTCTTGTATGACTCTACAATACCACTGAGGATAGAATCTGATCTTATGGGTGAACACTTCAGATCGCTACTCATAGCTAGTTACAAGTTACTAATATATTTATATATATATAGCAATATTTGTTGTATATATACAGAGTTGGATAATGCATTGAACTGCCTTCAGCGTGAAGATCCAAGTTTGAAAGTGAAGATAGATCCTGACACTGGACAAGTAAGATTGTCGATACATTGCTGACTTAAACTTAGTTCCCTAATTCCTATAGTTATAAGCAGTTATTTTAGAGTTCTGAGATCCTTCGGTGAAAGGCACTATAAATGGTGTTCACATTATAAATGCAATAAGTATTGTGTGTCTGATCAGATTAAAATGAAATCCTATAAACATGACCCATGGAGGAAGAGAGATTGTAAGATCACCTTCCTTATTTATGCTCTGTAAATAGCATATTTCTTATCAATTCTCTTTTTTTCTAAACTCTAAAAGCAAGTTCAAACGGTCTTTACATTTCAAAACTAATATAGGATGGCCTTTATTGTAGTAGCATCAGCAACAATTACCATCTCCACTTAAGTGTTTTTTACACTTAAGTATCACCCAAAACAATACTTCCTAAAGTTTTCTTGGTCTTACTTGTAATATTTTTATGCAATTTTTAAAACTTTCTTAAAATGTGAACAGGACAGTACATATAAGCGAATTCCTAGTGTAAATAGTGCATCCTAAAGGTTCCCATCTGTGTCCGCATATAAGCATGCGTGTGAATATTTACTTTTTCTCTCACTTTTTTTATTTGATTCACTTCTTTATCTAGACTGTTCTCTGTGGCATGGGAGAGCTGCACATTGAGATTATTCATGACCGAATCAAACGGGAATATGGCGTTGAGACCTATCTAGGACCCCTTCAGATAGCATATAGAGAAACCATCCTAAACTCGGCCCAAGCCACAGGTAAAATGAAAGAATACAGAGAATATTAGTTTTCTGTCCTTGCAACTTGTTTACTTACTCATTTTTAAATGGTCTTCTAATGACGTGACTAGTTAACATTAACTTTTAGATGATGTGTGGAGCATATTAACTGTTTCTCAGATATGTCCTTCATTTTACCATAGATACGTTGGACAGAACGATAGGAGATAAACGGCACTTGGTGACCACCCAGCTGGGAGTAAGACCATGGGTAGGAGAGAGATCATCAGTAACACCAGTCATTGAATATGCTGACAATTTCATGGAACCACTTCAGAAAGACATTCAAGAAGCTATAGAAAATGGAATTAACAGTTCATACCTTCAAGGTAAAGAAACCATTATGACAAATTTTTGTAGGTATTTGAATAAAATTTCACATTAGAAATTACATGGTCCGAGTGCTATCAGTAAGGCTAAGGTTTTGTCATGGATACTTTTAGTAAGTCATGGACAGGTCACGGGCAGTAATCAAAAATTTACAGAAGCCCATGACCTGTCCATGACTTTGACTAAAAATATCCCTGACAAAATGGGAAAGGAAGAGGGTCCAGTGCCCACAGCTGCTGGGACTCTGGGTTCTTCCCACCCCCGCACCTAGTGGTGGCTGGGATCTCTGGAGTCCCCATGCCACCTGCAGTGGCTGGGAGCTGCATGGGGGTTACCAGCTGACCGCCCTAGCCCCACTGCCCCAGGGCTGAAGTGGAAAATGTTCCAGAGGTCTCTGGAAGGCACGGATTGCGAGACTTCCGTGACATAATTGTAGTCTTAGCTATTAGAAAGAAGGGCTTCTTCATAGCCAGAAAACTAAAGTGCATCATGGTAGCACTATTAAAATGACAAGGGCAAAAGCAAATTTTCAGAATTCCTTCAACTTCCACAGAATGTGCTGAATGCCCCTTTACTCAGACTCGGGGGGAAATTCGCCATATTTTTAAAACTCCACTTTTTTTCTTCCTCTTGGGTATCTTGATATTGAACCCCACTTTGATTTGACTCCATATCCCACATGATGAGATGTGTATTATTCTTATGATATTCCATAAACCATGGTGGTGTGATGGAACTGACCTGTGGGGTGGGAGGCAGTCATGAAAATGCCATATTTTTCCCATATTATCTGAATTGTTTTGCATGCGTTCAAATATATTATATTCTCTGAAGGTGTAAAATAAAAAGCTTTGCCTAACTGCACAATATAGGCTTTTTTTTTTTTAAAAAAAAAAAAGGTATTAAACTGCTGTTCTATGACTTCATTCTGTGTTGACATGCTGGTTGGTGTTTCTCACCATCTCTCTGACATGCACTGTGAAGTTAACAGAAATCGCAATCTCTGAAACCTCCTTGGCCAGCACATCAAAGTGTTGGGTTCCAGTGAAGTTTCTTTGGACTGCTAAGATACTTGGCTCAGGACATCATGGAAAACACAAATCAGGAAATGGAGTGAAAGGGCAGTGTGAGGCAGAAGGGAAAATAAGAAATAATGGGGAAAAAGGAGTGTAGCAGTCATAATGCAAAGAGAGCACAGCATAAATTCAGAGAAAATGACAGAGGGTTAAAGTAGCTCTGAGTCACTGATTCAAATCCAGCCCATTGCCCGGTAAGTAACTGCAAATAATATTCATCTGAAGTTCAAATATGGATAAAGCATCAGACTCGTCAGACACATTGTACTGATTGATTATTGGTATTTAGTTTTATTACTAACCATCTCTTGACGTCACAAAACAACATTAACTATACTCTTACTGTATAAGCTAATTACATGGCCAAATTGCTCTTTACTATAGGAAAGTCAATGGGAAGATGTGGTGGTAAGGGGAGAAAAACTCTAGATGGAAAACACTGTAGGGTTTTCCCCATAATATTCTGACAGGAGCAGGGTTTGCTCCCCACTCCTGGCATGAAATAAGGCACCTGCTGGTTTCAGAGCCCCACTATCAGGGCCTACCTGATGTGTGTCTGCCTCAGGCATACATCCTCTCACTTAAATGGGAGTTGCAGAAAAGGTGCTCTGGTCATAACACCTCCTTTTGGGACTGCTGGACTGTGGGGTGGGGTTGTTTTGTTTTCCCCAAGTCCTGTCCTTATGCAGTATGGGCCTCTGCCTACTCCCCCACACAGATCCATGTTTTGCTAAGAATGCTCTTCAGGATTTGGGAAGGGGAGAAAATGGTGCCATGGAGGCGGCTGACCTCACTCCAGGAGAGTTAAAATCTACATTTGGATCAGGAAGTCAGCAGCTGCCCTTAGTTGTTATAACAATTTATTAAAAAAGTGCTATGGTCGTACATCTATTTTTGATTAACATGAATGTCATTACATCTTTAATCATAATTAAATGTTCTCTCTCTTTATGAAGACACTTTAGCAGTCAAGTCTATTCTGAAAATGATTTCTTTTTTCTTTTGTAAGATTAATTTGGTCCACTTTTTTGTTTCTATAATGCACTCTGGGAACATCAGAGACCTAATTCTGGCAAATGTTGCTTATGCTGTTGACCAAGAGGGATAATAAACCACAAGGCTACATGATGATTTGCCTATCTGCCCCTTTTGGCAAAGTTGGACAATGATAAAATGATTGTTAGAGCAAGAAATAAAACAAATAGTTTGTCTACTGAGTAGGTCAGAGGGGGCGTCAGACCCTTCAGGTTAATCCCAAAATACTTTTTCCATAACTTAATAATGTGACAAATGACATGAAACATTGTAATGCTAACACATTGTTTGTTCTTTGTCTAGGACCGCTCCTGGGATTCCCAGTTCAGGATGTAGCAGTGACTGTGTATTCCATGACCATGCACTCTGAAACTTCCCTGACTATGATTTCTGCTTGTGTTTCTCGTTGTATGCAAAAGGTATAATGCAACTAGAAGACTATTCTACAGTGCAGTTTCATGGGAAAATATGATGGTGAATTAGACAAAAATGCAGCCTTTAGGAAGATGGCAGAGATGTGTGCACCTTACTACTTGTTCAGAAACATATACAACACTCACAACATAAGGAATGTCTTGAATCTTCCTTTTTCCCTTGTTTGATGTCCTTCAGAATTTTGATTGTCACCTCTAGCCAGGTAGCTTCCAGCAAAATATTTAAACTCCTCCAGGTGTACGTGATAGGTCTTTTGTCTTTCATGTTAGAAAATCAACATAATTTTCTTTACAGCTGGAGGGCTGTTTACCTCAGTAATACTTGGATTTTATCATTGTGTTCTCTTGGCAGTTTTTGTGATCTGCATTATATTTTGCATAGATTTAAGATGTACGCTCAGTTACTTCTTATGTAGTGTCACATTATTTGTCTTTACTTTCCATCAGGTTTCTTGGAGTGTGTTCCCTGTAGCTTCTACTTTCTCTGCATATTATTAATTCACACATCCTATTGGAATCTTCCTTCTTAATCCTAAAAAATCAGTTCTGAATTTGTACTGATCTTGTGCACTTCTTTAGTGGCATGTACCACTTCCCAGCTTTGTATGTAGCGATATATACAGTTACTGTCAGCTGAAAAATGAAACTTTTTTGCTATGGGCTTTGTAATGCGTTCTTGGTAAAATTGGCTCTAGTGCTTAAAACTCGGTGTGAGCTATTGAAGTGCATAACACGGTTGCCTGTGGTTACAGCACTAGTATTTTTTGCAAACTATTTTAGATACCTAGAGTATCAAATAAAATTGTGTAATCGATTGGAATGAAATAAGCTCTTTAACACCCCTTCAGGAGCCCCCAGATTACAGCAGATTGCACTGTGGGAATATTCACTCAACTTTTTGGCATCAATCCTTTCCATTTTGTGTGGTGTTATCCGGGTTGAATTAGTTAAGAATTGGAAATTCAATGTAATGTGGCTTGTTGCGTGGAGCGAAGTCCGGCACTTTCTTGGGTTTACTAAGCTCCTCTATATCCTATATTTTTTCCTGTCAAAATATTTTTGTCCCTTTTAGCCTTGGTCTCGTGGGTCAATCTTACCTTATTCCAAAGTGAGGTACTGTACCATTAATTCACAACATCTTGCTTTTTTTAAGCTTTAAAGCCTTCAATTTCAGCTACTTCGTTTCTTTTAACATATTAACTTGCAATAGCCATTGTTTCATGTCACCATGTTTTGTTGTTCTCGCTGAATCACGGGATTCTTGACGTTTGTATACTTTTTTTTCCCTTAACACTTGGTGCTGGCATAATATAGTTTTCTACTGCTGTTGGGGGCTGAGACGTGGCTGGAGGCCTCTTAATAATAAATTGTTGTCCTCTCTGGTTCATGTGTAGGGAAAGCGAGGTGTGTGTGTATACATACAATTATCGGTATAGCATAGGTTTCCTTTTTCTCTGATCTAATACACTCTGTAGGAACATACCCTATGGGATGTAGGGATTATGAGACAGAAGTTAGTTTCATTATATAGTCCACACCATAGAAAAATTTCATTTTTAAAAGGGAGCCAAGGGTAACTTATTTCTTTTTGATTTTAGGCTTTGAAGAAAGCCAGTAAACAACTGCTGGAACCCTTAATGAATCTGGAAATTACAGTGAGCGAAGATCTCCTCAGCGCAGTGCTTGGTGACCTTGCGCAGAGAAGAGGCAGCATTCAGGAAATCCAAAATCGTCAAGATAACAAAGTAGTGATTGCAGCTGTTCCCCTAGCAGAAATGATGGTATGTGGTGGTGATAATGATGAAAGAAAAGCAAAAAAGTGTGCCTACCCACTTCTGATTCTTTTTGATATATGCAGTTGTTTTCACATGATGAAGTCAGGAACTGATATTTCTAATTTTGCCGAAGGTCTGGATTAAGATCTCAGGAGGATACAGTGTGGTTCATACAGCTATGAAAGAAAATGTCTCATCGTTTATGTTGTACTGAACCAACACTTGTTTCTGTAATATTGGGAATATGGGTGAAAAATAGTGCACTTATTAAAAGGTAATGTTTACTGTATACTTTGTATTATGCTTGTGATAGTCTCTTCCCCAGCTGAATCACACTGTAGTAAATTAAACCAGGGCAGAAAGCTTTCTTTATCTCCACCCAACCCTAAATTTATTTGATTATAGTAATTACATTTAAATATAGTTTGTTTTTTGTCTAGGGTTACTCAACAGTTCTGCGCTCTTTAACATCAGGCTCAGCAACTTTCACTTTGGAACTAGCCAGTTACCAAGCCATGAACATTCAGGAGCAAAGCGCACTGCTTCAGAAGAGGAGAGGGGTGGTGTGACCACTTTACTCCATGGGAGAACAACGAAGACCTGCTTTATTCTCACTAGAAAATGTTAGGGGAACTGTTTGCCAAGTATCCTCTTTCTGAAAAATGGGTGGGGTAAAGTGTGTGGGGTTAGAACTGTCTTAAAATAACATGCTATGGCTGTCCAGTGGTAAGTGGCAAAGAAAAAAGTGCTGTGAAATCCTGGAATTGCCTTGTTTGCATGAAGGGAGTTAAACCAGAGATAACTAGAATTGACTGTTTTGATATCCACCATATTCCGTGTACTACACTTCACATGCCTAACAGTTGGAGCTGATACCTTACTGGAAGACAATGTTCCAAATCCCCTACAAGAAATGATGGTGCAGCTCTTTCTGTGAAAGTGAGCACGACATGCAACTTACTGAATCATGTCAGAACTGTTTCACCTAAAGTATGTAGTAAAACTTGTTTTAAAACATTTAATATTTCACATATAAAAGTAAACTTAACTATTGGCCACTCTGCTAGTCAGCGTCTTCTGTTGGTCTAGCTTCAACTGAACACTGAAAGCCGCTATTGTCATTTAAGCTGTCCAAACAAGAATTACTTGCCTTAATGTTAGAATGTTGTATGGTACAGAGTAGGTAGCATATAAGGTGAGTGAGCCCTGTGTCAGCTTAAAAGCTTATGTCTTTTGCTAACAGAAGTTGGTCCAATAAACAGTATTGCCTCACCCACCTTGTATCTCTAATATCCTGGGACCAACATGGCTATAGCAAATAGTAGTTTTGGGCATCATGGTTTAACTACTGAAACAAATTTAGTTAAAGATAGAGTGAAGAATGTTGTATATGACAAAAACCTTTTGTGGAAAGGGGGAATGTTGGTTAAGTGCAGGATCTTTCCACAAAAGATCTGTGCCCAATAATGCTACGCTTATTTGAAGAAAGAATTGTTTCTGCTGCTAGCATTATGTATAAGTGCAAAGTCCAGCTTATATGAATCTATGACCCTCAAGAGTAAGTGAATGATTTACGGTAATGTATATCCTCTAGCCAGTCAGCTCTGGGTCACTAGGGATCAGAACTTGTCTACTTGAAATTGTCTAGTCTCATTCCAGTTCTTTGCAACCTCTGGGTTATTTGAGGTAGCAGACTAAGGATTAATTAGACACAGATAATGAACTACTTTCCTCTTCCCCTCATACTCTATCCAGAGTACATTTGAGGAAGCTTGTATTGCTAACATAATACTTATACAGCTGTAACAGATTAAGTGCTTTATCAAAAGTGTACTGTTCATATCCCTTATGGTCACACATTTCTATAAATAACTTGCCTTTACCACTTAATGCTAGTTTATTGTAAGCTCTGAGCCTCTAGGCACAGTGTTCTGTTGTCCTCTACTGCCCAACATTGAGTGGTCTGTCAGTCATCTCATTGTGATGGTCATGCTCAAGGATTGTAGAGTGAAGAATTCCAGTTGACAGCTATATGGATGGTGATATCTACGTCAGGTGTTGGTAGCTGCCATTTGGAATTATACATGTTCAATAGGAATAAAACCTGCTACATATATACAGCATAACTACAGAGATTTCAGTAGATGAGTCCTTGATTCTCTGTACATCTACTGTGATTTATTATTGCATTAGTATCAACTTTTATAGTTTTAAAACATCTATGAAACTGTCAGGATTTTTTCTTTTTTTTTTTTTCAGTGCAAATTTCAGGTGCTGAATGTGTAAATTCACTTCCCACAAAGACACTTCAGGTAATTCGGTAAAATCTTGCTGCAGCAGTTACAGACCTCTAGCTTCATGATCACAATACCCAACAAAGAGGGGTTCAGCTGCTATTCCACGTCTGTTAAAAGAAAAACTGTCTTATACCGTGCACGTTTATAAATAAGGAATTAGTAGTACAAATAGTAAGATGAGACAGTGCTAGCTTACAGAGCAAATTAGGCCCAAGGAGTAAGAGAACTTGTCAGTCAAGACAATAAAATAATGGATGACTTACTGAGGGGATGAAAAGATGGCCCCATTATGAGCTTTAAAAGTCACACTTAGCTTATGAAGTATGCTACTGTTTGAGGTCTAACTAGAGATACCGGCATATTAGAAAATGGTCTCCAATGCCTAAGTTATAGTGAATACTAAATCTTAGTACAGGGTGCTCCATACTGTTGGAGGAGCTTCAGCATAGCCTTGCTGCCATTTGAAAACAAGCAGCATGCAGGAGAATCATAAAAATAGATCACATTTTGCCTTTATATGTAGCTTTAGTTATTTTACTTTGGGCCAGTTTATAGTACAGCTGAAATAGTCTGGTGCACAAGACCCCTGTCCCAGTATAGCATTAATGTCTGTCAGATTCACTCCATTCCCACTCAATTCCTCTTCAGTTTTTTAAGGCTATTCTAGTTTTTGGGGTAGCAGCCTGTGCAGGAAATAGTGAGGTCTTAAAATCAGACTTGATGGTGCAGTAGATCCTTGACTTCTACATAATACTTTAGTAATATTTGTGCAAATAAGATGTGGGTGCAGTATGGTTTGAAGAAAGTTTGGGGATGGGAAGTGGTGGTATTTATAATCTCTGCTAAAATGATCAATGGTGCAATATTGTTGGCATCTAAATTAAGCTTCAAAGCTACAGTGAAAGAAATGGCATAGTCAGTATGTCAATCAAATCTTGCACACCTCTACAGCAGGTTTAATTGATTCTGCACTGACAGATTCTAGATAAAAGGCATGGCTCTTATCTCCCAACTCTGTGGAATGGGGGTCCAGCTATTCTGCTGCCAATCCTACAGGCCCATTGACTTCTGTTTTCCTACATAGGGAGTTACAGCTCTGGCTCTGAACAGTAGCCATTGCCCCATATCACCACTGCAACAGCTGTAAAGGCCTTGGTGTGGTGGTTTCCTTCGCTTGTTGAGGAGGGCAGGGCACTGATTGTCTTCAAGATACTGGCTTCCTCTAGCCTCAGCACTACACCAGGTCACGTTCTGAATAAGAAGGGCTGCAACTTTTTCTTTTTAATTGAAGAGTCAGATACTGATGCAGCCACCCAGAAAGAGCAGGAACAGTAAATAGGTAGGAACTACCTCAATTAAATCCCTGGTTAAGAGCATTTACAGTGGTAACTTTACTATTGGCAATTGTCAAGTCCTCCTCCCTCCAGCACCGTGGCATCTCAGCATGACCGTTAGTGGTAGCGTTTAAATTTGTTTAGATCATTTACATGGAGAAATAGTTCTGAGTAACCTCTGCATGACCCCATTTGTGGGATACACCTCCTGGCTCTGAGCTTCAGGCATGCTCTGTAAAAGCAGTCTGTGATGGGAACATTCAGCACAAGGCACACACTTCCTTTTCAAAAAGTTGGGGTTTTTTGCAAAGGGAAAGGAGGATGGTGGTTTTTCCTTTGTGTTCACAGTTGGTTTATCCCCAGCAGGCAGGGGCTGATATGAGGAATGCTGGGATCAAAATATAACCCAGAAAGAGGCATCTCACTCTCCACTAGTCTAGTCCTGCTGTTGAGAGGTGGCTTTGTCTAAAATAAGATCTCTCAAGGTGAGGATTTGTATGCCAGCAAAATCCACGTAGGTCAGGAAAAGGAGGTTGAATCTACAGCACAATCGCTACTGTTGACACAACCCAGCGACAGAATGAAGTTCCCTTATCTGACACTTCCGCAGAAGTTTCATCTATGCCAACAACAGGTGATACACTGGAAAATAAAAAGTTCAGGTAAGTTTCCATCCTTATCCACCCGGCCTTAAAAAATGACAAGTTTCTCCAAACTCTGGTTTTTTGCTGCATTTGTTATCTCCTAGAGCATGTTTGTTATAAAGAAAAATAGTCAATCTATGGCCATGCTATGCTGAGTGTTGGAGATACAGTTCATTTCCCCCTCATCCCTTTACAAGACCCTGCTCAGAGCAAAGGTGGGATTCATTATTAATGAGAGGCACTGTAGATCTTTGGAGGAAAGGCATAAAGGCCCTCATTTAACTAAAAACTGTTTAAAAACATTTAGTTAACCTGGAAACCCTTCTCTAGCCCCTCAACTTGATTTGTTTAAGTGAGCTTCAAATAAGTGTCCACACAAGGGTTTACACTAGCTTAAGAGTTTAATTGACTTGGGGTTAAGCTAGTGCAACAGCGCATTTAGACTGGGCCTAATGTATGGTACTACTCGTCCGGAAGACTGTCCTGGGGGAATCAAGTTCCAGCTGCTGGCTGTAGCTTCTGTTATCCCTGTCCTCTGCGAGAGAGAGATTAGTTGGGACTCTTCACCTTTTAAAAAAATGGCATTCTTTCAGCATTTAGGCTAGCTTACTGAAAGGACATGTACTTTTGTGGTGGAGACAGTCATTTCCAAATCTTGCCATTTGGATAATCTACTGTAGTTTTATGCTACATATTGGCTGTGGTGGCTGCATATCATAAGCAGCAGGTAATAGTTGTTTATCTGTCCCTCGGTAAGAAAGAGTCTGAATCAGCCATAAAAAGGTTTAGAAATACCTGGAAATAATGTGCAGTGCATTTCAATCCCTAGATTTGTAGATAAATAAGGCGGCTACTGATCATCTTTCAGCAGTTCTATTTTGGACTTTATACAAACTAGAGCATTCTTTTCAGAGGAAAATGTCCAGAAATTTTTGTCACTACACAGTTGGCCTGAATTAGAACCCTCAGAGCAGGGAGATTTCTCTTTAGACCCCATGACCTCCGTGTATGTGACCTTGGCTGAGTGTTTGGTAGCATGAAGTAGTTTGTACAGACCCAATAGGTATGGCTTTTCTAGAAAGCTCCTGAAACTCAGTGCATTTGACAAGTGTGACTATGCAGAGGTACCACTAAGTAGAGAGATCTACAGTTATTGGTTAAGTAACTGTTCCATGCAAACCTTAGAATTGAAGACAGCAAGATAAATGCATTAAAACAAGACAGTGGATTGTTTCCAAATAAGTATTTTACAATCATACTTGATAGTGGATTGAAATGCATTAGTTCTAATGAATCATGGAGCTGAGGGTTACTCTAATTCCTGCTATCTTACCTGAGCATGCGACAACGATGCTTCACTAGTCTGTTATAAGCATCCTTTATGTTAGTCACATTTTCACTGCTCCAGAGCCTCTCCCCAACAGCACTTGCTCGAGGCCTGTGCAAAGACATTCAATTCAGTCTAAGAATTTATTCTATTTCCCAGAATAGAATGAATTTAATACTGGGGTTGAGCCCAGAGGAAAGTTTTTTACACTGACCAATATTAGCAACAAAGAAAGCTACAAAGCTCTGCAGTGCCTTCAACATGCTCATAACACTTGCAGCTCTGCACTGACAATGATTAATCAAATCTCATGCTTCAGCTGCTGCACCTGCAGAGATCAGGATGCAATTTTTCCCCTGAGGCACAATTGGCTAGATGTAGGCTGGGGTTTTTAGCCTTCCTCTCCAGTATCAGGGACTGGCCACAGCTGGATACAGGACATCTGACAGAGTAAGTCAGAGCTCTGAGGTGGTACAGAGAATCCTCTTTTTCTTCGATGCTTAGCTGGTGAGTCTTGTCCATATGCTCATGGTCAAACTGATTGCCACATCTGACTCAAGAAGGAATTTTCTCCCAGGTCAGCTTGGCAGGGACTCGGGGGATTTTCACTACCTCTGCAGCATGGATCACCTGCTAGGATCATCTGGGCATCTCACCTAATCCATCCCCAGGGATTAATGGCACCTCAGTGTTTCTTACTCTGCCTGTGGCACACAACCATTTAGTCTGAGGACAAATGCTGTGTTGCGCTCTAACTATTGGGCTCAACCTGGACAACAGTGAAATTTAATGGCCTGTGATATGTAAATCAGACTTGAAGAGCTAATGGACCCTTCTGGCTTTAAATTCTAAGTAGATTGTGGGATTAATTCAATCCTCATGACGGTTAACATTTTCCAAAAAATCTGAAAGTGATCAAGAAGTTCTCTACCATAATCTTGGTGTGAGGTTAGTTGCATCCACAAATTCTCCCCAAAGGCAGGCTTCTCCACCTATCATCAGCTTTTTCTGCTTTTCAGATCCTGTATTCAAACCACAAAAATAGCATGGAAATTAACTGTTCACTCCAGGTGCAGCTGACAGGCATAAACTTCACCTTTGATAGCTGAATGTAGATTTTCCAAAAAAAACCCAAACCCCCTAACATGCACGTTTTAAACATATCACAGCCATCAGACGTTTAACACAGTCTAGGGTAGGATCACAAGTTTAGCATGAACTAAATGAAGTCTTACATGTTAGTTAAGTTTCTGAAGCCATATTGAATCATTATGTATCATGAAGTGCACTCAAGTACCAGTAAATATTTTGATTACGTAAAAAGGGTAGGTGTACGGATGTGAAGACTGCAACTATGAAAAGCAGTTGCCCTTAAAAAAAAAAAAAAAACCCTAATTATTTGGCCATTATTGTGGTTCTCTTGTGATGAATTTTGTATTAGTTGGGGGATGTAAGAACATAATGCAAATAACTGCATATTTTTATATTGTATTAGTGACCCAGAAAAAGAGCCACCTGGACACTTCCTCCCCCAAGCCACAACTTCAAAGTGCTGTCTGTACAGCTATTTTTGGAGTGGCAGTGTCTGTAGCCCAAGTCTATTGACCCAGGCTGGGAGGATTGCTCCTGCAGGCTCCGAAACACTGTGTAGACATATTCTGTGTAGCCCAGGGACTTTCATAAGAGAGATTCATGCACACAGAAGAGCCACATACAAGCAGTTATCCAAATAGAAATGAGTAATTTAAAAACAGTTTAACAAACCAGTGAAGCTGAGTGGTTCAACGCTGTAGTATTTCTTCCAGTCCTGTCCATAACTAATATAGTCTAGGTACCAGGGGGCTGCCAGGATAGTGGTGAACCCAGCTCCTGTTACACGGCTTAGTTCTACAGTATACAAACTCCCTATCCACACTTCAACTATTGTGTCAGGTTTTAGCTAGAAAAATAAGAAAACACACTAACATAAGTAAATGGCTACACATGATTTTGCAATTAGTTTAATCACTGAATACCTGAGTCTAGTTCCAAACAAAGGGTTTGTTTTAGTAAGACCAGTATTTCAAAGATGTCAGATTTCCATTCCTTGGGGTTTTTTTTCTACAGAAATGAGAGTATTCTCTAAAATTAAGTTCTTGGATTTGGTATATCAATGTGATTTTTTTAAAAATATATGTTCCAGACTTCATTTTGTTACAATCTCTTTTAAAAGTAAATGCCTTAGGGTTGCTCTGGATGAAAGAGAAAGTAGCTTATTAGTAAACTTTAACTCCCAGTTCAGATATCAGACTATTCCAATGCAGTTTCAGAGTACAAAATTATAGATCACAGAGCCCAGGACAAACAGATTACTCTTTGGACTTTCCCACCCCTACCAAGAAGTTCTGAAGTCCTTAGGACTATCATTTTCAAATCAAGTGCTGTCGAAAGAAGCTTGGTAAAGTTCCTGTTCTAGCATTTTAACTCTGGGGAGCAGTGGGGGGCAAAAATCCTAACTGGCTTCAAGACTGATCTTGATAGGTTTATGGAGGGGATGGTCTGATGAAACTGCCTACAATGGCGTGTGGCCGATCCGCAACCGCTAGTAGCAAATATCTCCAATGGCTGGTGATGGGAGACTAGATGGGGAGGGCTCCAAGTTACTATAGAGAATTCTTTCCCAGGTGTCTGACTGAAGGGTCAGGGTCTAACTGATCTCTATATTTGGGGTCAGGAAGGAATTTTTCGCTGGATCACATTGGCAGAGAACCTGGGAGTTTTTCTCCTTCCTCTGCAGCCTGGGGCATGAGTCACCAGCAAGTTATACTAGCGTAAATGGTGGATTCTGTGTAACTTGAAGTCTTTAAATCATGATTTGAGGACTTCCCAGTAACTCAGCCAGTGGTTAGGGGTCTATAACAGGAGTGGGTGGGTGAGGTTCTGTGACCTGCAATGTGTAGGAGATCAGACTACATGATCATGACGGTCCTTTCTGACTATGAATCAAGTTAGGCTCCAATTCTGTAAAGTTTCAGCACCTGTACAACCCCATTGGTGTCAGTGAACTACTCATATGCCTAAACCTTTGCAGGTTCAGAGACTTGTTTTACCAAGGCATTTTACAAGCCTACTGCAGTCCTGTGGTGTTAAGTGATTTGTCCAGTTGTCAGATCTTACCTTTACTCCTTTATCAAATACCTCCTGCCAGACTATGTATCCTTTGTGAGCAGAGGAAACGATATCCAAGATTCTAGAATTTTAAAATAAAATAGGATTACAGTTAAGAATGGCAGGTCTTAGATCACCTGATTTTACTGCAGAAATACTGAGCCTGTGTGATGTTTATGCCATAACAGGCTCTCAGCCCACTGTGCAGTGTTGTGGAGGGCCTAAGAGAGAGCCTGATCTTTGCATTTCTTGTCCTTCACCCATCCACCTTACACAAGACACGAGCTCTAAGAATCACATGAAAGGGAAGTGGCCATACTGTCAGGAAATTCACGAGCATTAATGCAAACTGGTGACTTTAGCCAGAGATTCATTGCTACAAAGGGGTGGGGTTTTTAGTTTTTTTTTTTTTTTTAAGGGAATAAGTTAGCTCAAAAATGTTAAGGGAGACAAAGGTCACACCTGAGTCCTTCTACCAAAATTTTAAACAGTCAACTCTGGTTTAAGGCATTTAAATGACAAGACATATACAATGTACGTATTTAGAGCATGCTTATCACGATCATGGAAGCACCTGAATGTTAATGCTGCACTACACCACAAAGTTGTAAGTTTCATGCTCCACCTTTGAAAAGGAAAAATATGGGTGTTCTTGTAATTCAGCCCCCCCGCACTCCATCACACATGCACTCTAACAAACTAGGTGTTTTTAGGGTTGACAATTTTTTGAGGGTGGGGCAAAGGACGGGGCAGAAAGAAAAAAATATGTTTTATTAAATATGCTGGCAAAAGTGAAAAACTACTTACTTCTGAATATAGTAAGATTCCAGTTTAGCATAGTCAACGCCAAATCCTTGCTGCATCATAAACTTTGTCACGTCAGGGTTAGATTTCCTTAAGAGGGGAAAATATTAGCAGTGTAATTCTGATTCCTTACAAAGATTCCCAAACCCAGTTTTCAGTAATGTGAGTTTTACTTAGCACAAGACTGCTCGCTATGTGTTACCGCTACTGATATCCCATTGTAGGTGCACAAGATGAGGCAAGACAAATGTCACAACCCAGAGTGTAAGGCTAGGCAGAGAAAAGCAATTCCTTTTTACAGAGAATTTTGGTAATTCAAAACTTGAACTTTGAGTTTTGTTCCAAATCAGAAAAAGTTCTCCAAAAGGCATGGATTCCCAGATCTGGGGCAATTCATCTGGCAGGCTGTCCAGAAGTCTTAGGGTCCCCTTCTCCAAGGCAGTCTGCGGGGTGGGCTGCCAAGGAACAGGGCGGGGCAGCAGGCAGGTAGATAAATCTAAATCCTTTCTAGATCAGGCCTAAGTTTATCATGTTGATATTTTAAAATATGCATGTATGTATGAAGTGTTAAATTACTAGTACAGTCTAACTTATTTTCAGAAATTTCCCTACTCCATGTTCCCAATTCTAGGAAGACTCTAGTAGAGCTGGTTGAAAAAATTTCAGTGGAGTTTGTTAGAATTGAAACATTTCAGACACTGTTTGATTTCAACTTACTTCCACTGGAACCATGCCTGTAAGGCAGGTTGCAGAAGCTAAGTTCTCTAACAGTCACTCCTACTTATAGACTCCCCA
The DNA here is from genome assembly GCF_965152275.1 of Natator depressus. Lineage (NCBI taxonomy): Eukaryota > Metazoa > Chordata > Testudines > Cheloniidae > Natator > Natator depressus. The sequence continues at coordinate 47,511,844 of NC_134238.1, forward strand.
AAATATTCAGTGCTCACTACCATTTAAAGTAACTTAAACTGCAAACTAACAGCATACAGCTATCTGTACTATTATCCTTTTAAACCCAGTTGGGCAGGTGGAGGAAAGGCAGGTTTTTAAAGAAAAAAGTCCATTTATTTAAGAAGAAGCTGCTTTTCAGTTTCCATAATGCATTAAGAATTCAATTTTTTGGATTAGATGAGTTATTTCATATACCACTTTTCTGCACGGCTGTAGCTCCCTTTTGCCATATTAGTTTTATAAAAGCATCTTTAACGTTACTTTGAATGTTTTAATCTAAACAACAAACATCCATGCTAGATAGAATTAGCCCCACTCTAGTCCCTTCACTTCCTAGAAGTTGCAAACACTTCTCCCTATAATGCATCTTGTTATGTAGCTATGATTAGAAGAAACCTCGAGTCACGAGACCCCACCCTTACGTCAAACAGGGAAAGCCACATTACTTTCCATATGCATCACTGAACCGAATGCTGTAATTGCTGACTTTAGGTACATTTTAGATGCACCAGCCTCTATGCTTCGAACGGTCACATCATACCAACAAGTGAAGTCCACTTCATCTCCTCCCAAGTGGATGTAGGCATCAGGAAATACACTGCTAATTTCTTTGAAGAGGTCAGTCATGAAATGATAAGTTGTATTCAAAATGGGGTTTACAGGTCCATAAGAACCACTCTGGTGCTCTCCATTGAAACATGGTGTGAGAAGGTCTTTTTGACCTAATAAAGGAAGCAATTAAGAGGATATGCAAAACTTCTAGTTCTTTTATTAGACAAAATGCTTTACAAATATTAGCACGCCCAAAACTGGTTTAAGTATTATTCCTACTTTATGTAATCGGCAAAAGAAGAGGGAGTTAAATGAAGACCCCAGAGGGAGTTTGGGTAAAGATTAGAACTCAGGACTTCCTGATGTCCAATTTAATGTCTAAATATTTACAGAACAGGCTACCATCTGGAAAACTGGATTCTGATGCATCCCTGGATGGGTAGAGCCCTGCAAATCCGCTTTATATCCGTGGGTATCCGCATCCACTTCAGACCATTTTTGCAGATTTCTTATTAACACTGTAGGATTTCAACCAGCAGGATTTCAACAATTTCCAGCCCACCATCAACCTCAGCGTGGACCAGTCCACACAAGAGATCCACTTCCTAGACATTACAGTGCTAATAGGCGATGGTCACATAAACACCACCCTATACCGGAAACCTACTGAGCGCTATGCCTACCTACATGCCTCCAGCTTTCATCCAGACCACACCACACGATCCATTATCTACAGCCAAGCTCTGAGATACAACCACATTTGCTCCAATCCCTCAGACAGAGACAAACACGTACAGGATCTCTATCAAGCATTCTTAAAACTACAATACCCACATGGTGAAGTGAAGAAACAGATTGACAGAGCCAGAAGGGTACCCAGAAGTTACCTACTCACAGGACAGGCCCAACAAAGAAAGTAACAGAACGCCACTAGCGGTCACCTACAGCCCACAACTAAAACCTCTCCAGCGCATCATCAAGGATCTTAAATGACATCCCTCACTCTCACAGACCTTGGGAGACAGGCCAGTCCTCGCTTACAGACAGACCCCCAACCAGAAGCAAATATTCACCAGCAACTACACACCACACAACAAAAACACTAACCCAAGAACCAAGCCCTGCAACCAACCCCGGTGCCAACTCTGTCCGTATATCTATTGAAGGGAGACACCACCATTGGACCTAACCACATCAGCCATACCATCAGGGGCTCGTTCACCTGCACATCTACCAATGTGATATATGCCATTATGTGCCAGCAATGCCCCTTTGCCATGTACATTGGCCAAACCAGACAGTCTCTACGCAAAAGAATAAATGGACACAAATCTGACATCAGGAATTGTAACATTCAAAAACCAATAGGCGAACACTTCGATCTCCCTGGACGCTCAATGACAGACTTAAAAGTGGCAACTCCTCAACACAAAAACTTCAAAAACAGACTCCAACGAGAAACTGCAGAATTGGAATTCATTTGCAAACTGGATACCATCAAATTAGGCCTGAATAAAGACTGGGAGTGGATGGGTCACTACAAAAACTAATTTCCCCGTGCTGATACTCACATCTTCTGGTCAGCTGTTTGAAGTGGGCCACCTTGTCTACACTGGCATCATTAGCACTACAAAAGTGATTTCCCCCTTCTTGCCAACTGTTGAGAATAGCCCACTTCCACCTTAACTGAATTGGCTCGTTAGCACTGACTTTCCACCTCCCACCCCAGACTTGGTAAGGCAACTCCCATCTTTTCATATGCTGTGTATTTATACCTCCCTGCTATATGTTCCACTTTATGCATCTGATGAAGTGGGCTTTAGCCCATGAAAGTTTATGCCCAAATAAATTGGTTAGTCTCTAAGGTGCCACAAGGACTCCTCATTAATTTAGGACAGGAGTCCTTGTCACCTACCTGTTCTAAGAAAACTTTCCTTGCAGAAACCAATGCAAAATTATGTGGAAAATGTCAATATTAAGACAAGATAATGAAATAGCCATTGCTTTTTACATCTATTTTGTACTCTCCCTAACGGTAGGATTTTTATACCAACTTTCTTCTTGTTGCCTGTACACCCACTATTTTTAAATCACTCTGTTACTTTACAGTTTGGGGTTCTGGCCTTCTGTCACTCCTCCAGAGCTGTAGTGTCATCTGCAAATCTGATCACAATTGATCAAACAGCCACTCAACAGACTCAAAATAATCATCTGGGGCACAGAAAGGTATGCTTAAGGCTAGTTGCCCAAATGTATCTTTGCTGCTGCTCCGTAAGTCCTGGATCAAGCTAAAACTAGCAGAAATGGCCTGTTTGAAGACTGAGACTCAGTTCTGTGGCCCATTCGAATGTACTCTGTAGGCAACCAGTCATCCACAGATCAGTCCAAGAGCCATCATTCTTGGTTATTGTGACAGTGCTAATGTCCTGAATAAACCTAATGGAATTAAAACAAGCTTTGGTGAGTTAAGCTAAACCTTTTTGAATTAGGGTTAAATACCTTTGGGATACCTTGTATTAAGATTGTAATTGTGCATGTGTTGTGGCACTGTATGTACCTATTCTAGGAGGGAGGGGGATGCTAATATACTTCCTTTGCTATCATCTCTTGAAGCCCCCTCAGAGATACATACATATTGTAGTTCAAACTGGGTACTCCAGAGACTAACAAAGAAGAGACTTTTAGAGAAAAGCATTCTTCCCAGTCCAGCAAACAGGCAAGACCTCTGGCCCATGAAGGGCCCTGATCCTTGGGGAAGACTGGAAGGACTTGGCCTAATGGGGCCTCATAGGACCTTGTTCTGAGCTGAAGCTGTAATGAACTTGTAACCATAAAGTAATCCTACAGTGGGGTGATCTCGGGTAAGCTTGTTAGCTTGCACACTGCTTCTTTTATTGGTTTTGATATGTTTTCTCTGGAATGCTTTTTACCTTAAGATAAAGTAGACTTGCATAGGAAGTGTTGCATAGTAACATATCTGTAGCAATCATTCAGCTATCAGTCTCTGAAGAGAAAGCAGTCTGGAGTGTTTAGACTGACTGTCCATGCTGGGACATACAGAGCGAAGGCAGGGTAATGTGCAGCCTGGAGAGACTCCCTTCTGCCCGGGGTGAGAGACAGCTCTCCACCAAAGGGAGTGATGGCCAGGAGAGCGGGTGACTTTGCTGGACCACTGAGGGAAAATATGGGTGCAGTTGCCCTGACCTGTCACAGTTAGGTCTATAGAAAAAGCACCTACCATTCCCAGACTAAGGATTTAGAAAAAGCTTTTTAGCAAATGCAGCTTCTTGGTCTTATTCCTCTCTCTTCCTAATTATGGACCGCCTACTGCTTCACATCTAACTGCTTTCCACCAAAGCTTTGCTCCTGGGTACTTGTCGGGGGGCACATGCAGGTCTAACATTTTAATGAAGTTACCCTCTCCCCACCCCCAAGAAGAGTGCCAGGTTGTTTATAAGCAATGGCCGCAAAGAAACAAAGGACAGTCTTGTGGCCGAAGCACACTCCTAAGAATCAGGAGTTCTGTCCTAATCCCAGCTTTGCTGCCAGATTCCTGTGTGATTTAGGTCAAGTCACTGTGTCTGCACGTCTCATTTCCCCACCTGAAAATGGAGCCTGTTTCCCTACATTGCAGGAGGAAGAACAGACTTCATTCAATAGACTCTGTAAAGTAACATGAAATCCTCCGATGCCAGGCTATACCTGGGCATGAAACCATCAGCTCTCAATTTCACCTAGTACAAAATGTTGCAGTGCATCTCCTTGACAACGCAGGCTACTCTGAGCACATCACACCTGACTTCCGCTTTCTACACTGGTTTCCCACAGAATTCTAATTGAGTTCAGGGTGTCTCAGTCCTTATCTTCAAAGCATTCCAGAGCCTGGGTCCAAGATACCTAAACGACTGTTTAAAGATCCAGGACAAAGACCGTGGTTGACAACTTTGCTCCTCTGGCACAATGAAACACTCAATAAGACGATTAAACTTGTCTGTGCAGGAGACAGAACCTCCTCAGGGGCTAAGACTGTGGAATGAACTCCCCAAGGAACTAAGGACTATAACAAACTTCACGACTTTCCATTCCAAGTGGAAGGCACATTTTCTTTGACCTTGCCTTCCCGAATATAAACAAACACACAGCCCACACAACCACCTTACCAAACAAGACGCTTCCCCCTCCCACACACACACACACTTTTCCCTCTGGGGAGAGGAGAAGAGAATAAGCAACACATGACACATGCATAGTCATGTTGCTTAATGCACTACGGGAAGGTGTTCAGATGCTCTGGTGATGATCGCAGTATAAAAACCTATATAAAATAGACACTATGGGAATGCCAAGTGGTATGGCCTCCTCCATCAATTCTAGATAATCTCAATGCCCTGTACAGTATTGGGTTTGGTATTTTATTTTAAAAAGTGTTACTCTGGTGTTTGCCACCCCCAACTTCTGCAAGTGACCTATGTTGTGGTCATCTATGCTTTGGTAGAGTATCGCGTTATTGGAAAAATCTGACTTCTCCTCCAATAGAACTGTAGTATGGTAAAACAGACTGTCCTTGTAAAAGAAAAGCTTTCACACCAAATACATACCCAACCAAAGTGGCAAAAAGAGGACAGGTATTTAGAAATGTGGTGTATTTTAATGTAGTCAGAGAAGGAAGGCTCCCCGGCAAGTAAGCTAGAATCTTTAGCCAAGTTCTTTTCATATTAACCTGATCCTGAATAAGTAATATATGATGTAGCTGGTTAACATTCCATTGCAACTCTGCCTTAATAAGAAGTTCAAACAAACAACAAAGTGAGACTCCACTCCTCACTGTAATAGCATTCCACAAGCTGAATCAACTTCCTGTCTCATAGAATATCAGGGTTGGAAGGTACCTCAGGAGGTCATCTAGTCCAACCCCCTGCTCAAAGCAGGACCAATCCCCAATTTTTGCCCCAGATCCCTAAATGGCCCCCTCAAGGATTGAACTCACAACCCTGGGTTTAGCAGGCCAATGCTCAAACCACTGAGCTATCCCTATCTCCATCATTCCAACAGCAACTGGACTAGAACATGTCATGAAGAGTCCCGAAAATTCTAACACACACAGATAATGAAATAAATACAGCGGCATTTATGCGCTTTCCTATGCCCGCACTTGTGCATATCCACTCTGCAATGAAATGAAAGCTCAGCATGTACCTAGCATAGGATTTCAGTTGCTTCCAATGTCACTTTTGTTTCTCAAACTAAGGTCATGATCTTCACTGAATCCTTCTCAGGGCTTTTATCATTCTTCTACCTCTCACTGAAAAGTCTTTCAAAATCTTCATAATGTGCTTTGAGCATGGGTGGTAATTCATATAGTCACATTACTCTGTGCCTCACTTCATTACAAGCATTAACCTTTGTAACCTTGTTAAAGAAACATGGATCTTACCTTTCCCCCAAGATTGTGTATGTCCTGGGCTATCAAACTCTGGGATAACCCTAATGCCTCTTAACCGAGCATAGTCAATCACCAGACGGACATCAGTCGGAGTATAGATGTGATCATAGGTATAAGAGCCCTGTGAAATGTTCACATTTAAAAGAGAATGTTTATAAAGTATACAAGGAACTTGCAAAAAAAAAAAAAAAAAGAGCATTGAAATTTTGCAATCCTTTCAGCTCAGATTGAAAGCAAGTCACAAATAATGTGCAATTACACCAGGGATAATTATGGTCCAATAAGTCTGGCAGTCCAGCCCTGTGAGAACTGTATTTTTATCCAATAAGAATAAATGGTCTGCACCTGAAGAGATTTGTTCTGTCCTAGATCTTGCTTAATAAATGAAATCAGTCACTGATTTCCAGTTACAAAAAAGTCTGATTTGAACAAGCCAGTTCCTATAAGAGTCATGGGTTTGACAAAGTGCAAAGTAATTGTTTATTAGACTTCTCCCCACATCCATCTGGTCATACCAGCTTTACTGGTTCTGAAACATTATGGGCCCTTTTGCTGGCCCCATGAAAGACCAAATTAATGGAAAAGGCTGATTGAGTTGAGAGGTGGAGTCAGTTTGAAGTTACTATGTCTTTGGTTGTCAGTTTTCGTCTCTGCCTGATTTGAAACTATGGTGTCCATTTTATGGTGCTGAGTTTGAGCACTGTACTGCCTCCTCCAGCTAATGACTTGGTGTAGCACATGCTAGTCACAAAGTGAATTCTCAACGGACAACAACATGACCCTTCGTGGCTATCAAACAGGATCTTAAGCCTCAGAGTTGTAGCCAAATGGGGACTCAATTGCAGAAACAGACATTGACAAAAATGCAACTGGTCATTGAGGCAAGATGCTCTCCCTCCCACAGCCTGCAGGTTGGAAAGAGGCAGGACGGACTGTAGCCAGCAACAGGAAAATTGACTCAAGTGCACCCTCTGGAATCCCCGCCTTGATTTTAAATAAGTTCTTCAAACCTCTACCCCAAGCACTGCCACTGGATTTTTTGATATGAAGATCAGCAGCTGTCAAACAACTTTTAATAGAAGAGCATGAATTTGGTGAGATATATTTGTTGTTCTTAGGCTCAACAGGATGGAATTCCAATAACGGAGTAATCCAACAAAATTTAAATTTGGTCAAATTTTTGTGGTGGTGTGCGTAGAGCAGAACCTCACTACTGATAAGGTGACACACTGTGAATTAGTGACTAACCAGCATAATGATGTACACTAAAGTGTCATTTAAGAGACTTTCATAGTATGGTATGAATATTCTGTAGTATATTTTGGAACATTAATCTGTTCGTACAAGATCTCACTATTGGCTCTGCTTGTTGGATCATAGAAGACTGCAGAGAAGCCACTGGCATGTGCGAATTATGCACGATTGGCAAGGCTTATGCCCACCTTGCAGAAACTAGGGTGAAAACTGTATATGGTGCAAGACCACCTTCATTTACTGGGCTAAGCCTGTGGTGTTGCAGATGCCTGCTGAATTTAAGAGAACACTGACAAAGAACCAATGTTTCTCTTTTCAAGGCCAGTTGAGAAGCTAGATGTATCACTTATACTGTTCCCATGCTGTGACCCGACACACTCCTGTACTCTCACTCTACACACTAATGCAATAATATTTGTACAAAATGTGCCTTGGAAGGTATCACATGAAAACTAACACCACGCTGTTTATTAATATTGTTGTAAAATGCATGTGTGTTCACATGTATGGTTAAGTTATGAATTCCCATTATGTTACTAGAACACGTGTAAGACAGACAGCCGGGCCTAGGTAAAGGTGATAAGCAGGTCAGTTCCTAGACAAAGGAAAGTAGCTGACATCCCAAACCAGGTGGGGCCCAAGTTCAATGGGCTATTCATTTGTACTGGAGGCTGCAGCAGGAAGAGAGGATTTGCACAGTAGCAACCACAAGCAGGGGAGGAACCACCACAGAGCCTTATTTTCCAGACCTCATGGCTTCTTTACTCAGCAGGAACTAATCACCTTTGTACCCTTCTGAAGATACATTTCAGAGGTTCACTGAACTATAAAGAGAGGGGGAGCGAACCCCTAAGTTATCCTTCACTTTCAGACAAAGAAACCAAGTGATTTGACCTCTGTGATGGGTCCTGACCAGGCCAGCCAGCAAAAAGTTGGACAGACAACCACGGATGAGAGAAAACCATCTTGAACAAAGACTGTATCTTGCTAGATTAAGATTCAAACTTTAAGATGCGTTTGCCCTTTTATTTGTTTGTAACCATTTCTGACTTTATCCCTTATACTTGAACTCACTTAAAACCTCTTTCTTTCTGTTAATAAACTTGTTTTACTTTAATCCAACCCATCCCAGGCCACCCCAGAGCACCCGCGGCATCCCCCCCACTCTGGGCCAAGTAATAGGGGTATATAGTACAAGTCCTGGACAGGTCACGGGCCATGAATTTTTGTTTACTGCCCATGACCTGTCCAGGACTTTTACTAAAAACACCAATGACTAAAACGTAGCCTTACTTATTACTGCTCTGAATGATCCACAAGAGGGCTAGACATTTCAGGGCAGAGGGTTTGGGGGAAATTTGGGTGTGTTGGGGGTCATTTGGCTAGTAATAACCAAGGCTGGAGGAGACCAGTGTGTGGCTGTGGTGTAACAAGCAGGCTGCTGGAGTCAGATTTGCTGAACCAGGGCTGCTTAAAACACGGACACTTAGTTCATGCTTACATGATGTCTGAAAGAGTTCAAACAGGGAGCTACAGCAGCAGAGTGTTTTGAGGCACTCAGGGTTATAGATTAAGCAAAAATGCAACCTCTCACTGGTCTGGGTTGAACTTCAAAATGTGACAGATACCTAAATATTTTATTGTAGAGGATTTCATGCCAAGAAATTCAAATATTCCACTGATGTTTTTGACTCACCTTGCCACTCAACTTGGGGAAAGTGATGCTCTGGTAAGGGAATGAATGGTCATCTACTATGTGCCAGTGGAGAACGTTAAACTTGTTAAAAGCCATGGCATCCTGTAATGAACAATGCAAGATTAACATTTTAGTTAAGTGCTTCCCCGACACTGCATCACTGTTTGAAGGGTGCTACTACTGGTCCTGCTCTAGTTTCAGCTGCAATATCCCGTAGTGCCTTATGGAGCATTGCAAGTGTCCTCACCACCTCCGCTGCCACACATTCTTGAAGCCTAAATGAATTTTGTATATGCTTTTTGGTGTTTTTCCTACTGTTCCTCTCTCTCGCCATCCATTGCAGGTAGTCAACCTGATTCTAGCTGACTGGCTCGTAGCAAAGCAGCTGTCAAATTAAGAAACTGAAGAGTTTGAATTTCACACCAAATCCTGCTAGTTCTTCATGCAGTGCTATAGTCAGCCAGCATTATATCACCACCGCTTCCCCCCAGATACCAGGTGTTTAGATGCAAGCAGTGTGCCAAGGGATTCTAGAGTCGACAGGTTTTTACATCTCTACTTTATTTTGCATGCAACTGAATTTTTGTCTATTGGTTCCTCATCAGGATTGGTTTTCCCCCTTATGTTTTCAGTTAATTTGGCAGCAACACTTACATTCTGGGAACTGGATACAGTTGAGATTTCCCACATTAATACAAGTTCTCCATATGGAGGTGTAGTACTGAGACTAGATGTGATATATGGGGCTCCCCACTTTGGGGATTATTAAAAAAAAAAAAAAAAACGTTGCCATCTCTTTTCCAGGTTCTCTCTCAAGCCAAGTTAAGACCTACACCGTTTGTAGTCTCTCAAAACTGTGTTATCCACCTTTACTAATGATAGAACAAGTATTTTAACTTACCTGGTAATTGTCTATAATTCATTACTGGAAGATTAGTACTGAATTCAAACAGAAGTTTAGCTAGACAGATAAGAGGAAAGTTATGCATGTTTTAAAGCAAGCAGAAAGGACATAAAAAGCAAGAAGGTGGGAGGGTATTAGAGCAGTGGTTCTCAAACTAGGGGCACCGCTTGTTCAGGGAAAACCCCTGGTGGGCCGGGCTAGTTTACCTGCCACGTCCGCAGGTTCGGCTGATTGCGGCTCCCACTGGCTGCGGTTTGCCGCTCCAGGCCAATGGGGGCTGCAGGAAGGGCAGCCAACACATCCCTCAGCCCGCGCTGCTTCCCGCAGCCCCCATTGGCCTGGAGCGGCAAACCGCAGCCAGTGGGAACTGCGATCGGCCGAACCTGCGGACGCGGCAGGTAAAACCGGCCCGGCCCGCCAGGGGCTTTCCCTGAACAAGCGGCAGCCCTCATTTGAGAACCACTGTATTACAGCTACAAACTTAGTGCATTTAGAAAAAACATTAGGAAAGCAAGAAATATGTGGGTAAGCTTTAAGAATAATGTAAGTCTTAAGAGAGAGTCAACTTACATTTGTCTAACTTTCTTAGAATGTTAAGAGGTCAGCCCTTTCAGAGAAAAGAGGAACAAGTATTATTTTCACTGGAAATGCTGCAGAATATGCAGCATGAGTCTATAAATTACTGAGTGTACAAACACCTGGTTTGCTGGGCACAAACAGAATCCTAAAAATAAGCATTTTAGAGGTCAAACACACACTGAGTCGACATACCAGCTGACTTAGATCTAAAAGCATCAGAATTGTTACAGATAAACTGCAGTAAATAGTGAAAAAGACTTTAAGCACACGATTCAGTCTTAAAAAAGCAACAAAAAAAAGGCAATAAGGAATTGAGGAAGTTATGTATTCTCCTATTCAAAGGCTTCTCTACATGATCCTAGGTACATATTTCCTCTACCAAATAAACCACGTTGCAGGACCGTGGAGGGGAACCATATAACCCAGTAAAAGCAGCAAAGAATCCTGTGGCACCACCTAGACTAACAGACGTATTGGAGCATAAGCTTTCTTGGGTGAATACGACGAAGTGGGTATTCACCCACGAAAGCTTATGCTCCAATACGTCTGTTCATCTATAAGGTGCCACAGGACTCTTGGCCGCTTTTAAGATCCAGACTTTTACAGATCCAGACTAACATGGCTACCCTCTGATATATTACCCAGTGTTCGTGTGCTATAGTATAGTTATTGGCAAATATACCCTTTTCCACTGCAACGTCGAGCAGTTTGAAGAAGTGAACCTGAAATCTTCGAGATAGGTTTAACATCACTGCTGTTCCTTTAAATGCATTACCCTCAAAGGGTAGGCTCAACTTCAGATTAGGTCAGAGTGAAAAAAGTCTAGTAATCTTAAAATGTGTCTACATAGCTCTACCATTTGGACTGTGGGAGTGTGAACTGCAATATGCATTAAAGTGCAACACTGTAACGCCCCCATTGGATACTGCAGGCGCAAACTAAAAAGATATGCATACTAGACACCTTTTAGTTTGTGCCTAGAGCGTCCACTCAAGGGAGTTACAGTGTAGCACTTTATCGAATACTGCAGTTCACATTCCCACAGTCCAAATAGAGGAGCCATGTAGACACAGCCTCTATACAATAGGCTGGAGAGAGACACACACCACCCAATCTGGAAAAGCTAGGTTGTCAAGAGCATCCACATCATTCCTCAGTTGTGCAGCTAGTGGTTAGAAGAGACAGCTTGATGGGAGAAAAATGTTTTTAGGAGGCCAGAAACCATGAACTTCAATGCTGTGCCCCCATGGCTCTCTCTGAACACTGTGAAGAACTTGTGTTTGCAAATCAGATTACAAGATCTCCTGAAGGATCCAGAATGTTAGTGCATCAAGATTAACTTTAATAAAAACCCTTGTTGAATGTGTTAAAACAACTGCATTGAAGTGGGTTGCACTTTGTAAAGTACAATAAACGGGAAAGCTACCTGTCACTATTACTTAAAACAGTAATTAAACCACTTAAAATGTGGTTCTACACCTTAATTCCATTTCATTTGTGAACACTTCAGAAACTTTTAAAAATATTTAGTCTGTTTCATTTTCATCTCTTTCCCCACCTCAACTCACGGCCCAATTTCCTCTTTGTACGATCACGATGTAGATGCAGAGGTCACTTTCTGTTTGATTAGGAAGTAAGGGATATCAATCAACTCCTCAAAAGAGGGGGACCTGATGCCAGGACTTCGGGGGCTTCTCCTACAGCAGCTGTCCTCTTCTTTGTATGGGGATAATGGAAGCAACCAGGATGGAAATAGCAGATGTGGACAGAAGAAACTCACTAAAACCTCAGGAGTACTTCACAAAGGGGGGCAAGTATCTCCCCTTTCAGTTGGGAGAAGTGGAGGAAGAGAGACTGAGATTTGTTCAGGGTCTCGTAATAAATCAGTATATAACAGAACCCAGATTTCCCTGTTTCAAGTCCACTTATTCAAGCCACCAAACCACACTGCCCCTCCAATAGCTCTATTCCCATAGCCCTGAAGAGATGGTCTAAATTATGAATATTAATTCAATAAGGGCTCATTTGCCCACTCCCTTAAACAGTTAAGGGCTATACATTATCCCATCTACCACTAGGGAAATTCAACTTGTTTGATACTACTACATGGTAAGAGAGAACTTTTGCTGCTCCTGCTCATTTTTTAAATAGTTGTTTTTGAATATGTCTTTACCTTTGTATGCATGTAGATACTGAAGAAGTTACGCTCCTCCAAACATTTCAGTGTTCTGGTCCGTTAGCATAGCCATTTGTATTTAAATAAAGTTATGAAGAATATTTGTGCCAAGTGATGTTAGTCCCTCTGTTCTAAATCTAGAGCATTTCCATCAGACAATCCACCCCATCAGTTTCTCTTTAGATTGAAATTTACAAGTTAAAGCATGCTGTATATCCAGACAGAGAGGAAACTAGACCAAGATAGTTTTAGACAGTCCTAGGCAATTCTAAGTTGCCTAGCAATTGAAATAAGCATTTGTTAATGTCTCCAGGTTTCTAGGACTAATTGCTTTCTTAACAATTAGCCACCTGTGATTATTTTATAAAGTTATTGTTTTACAGTGACAGATTTAGTGAAGTTTGTCAAGATAAGGTGTATAACAAAAACTGAGCAGACATTTGAGAAAAAACCACTGATTATTACAAAATGCCAACTTACCAGGTTTGTAAGAATGCTTTTGAGGGGTAGAAAGTGTCTTGATGTATCAAGTAAGATTCCTCTGTGAGCAAATCTTGGGTAGTCAGTGATTTCTGATTCATTGATAAGGAACTATTACAAACAGGATTTGAAGAATTAAAAAGATGTTATTTTATAACAGATTCTCATAAATGTACCATTAAGTTCAGCTATAGTGCAGTGTACAGAAATATAGCTCAAATAGATAATACCTCTGAAGTTTTAAGTTAACCATACATCAAGTGAAAAGTCTATATTAACTAGCTTCAGAGGACCATTTAGGAAGACAAGACATCATGGGGAGGATCATCAATGCAGCCTCTAGTCGAGAAGATCTGTAGTAGTGTCTCTTAGCAATAGCAGCATGTGGTTCTTTTGCTACCAAGAACAGATTTTTAGTTAACAGCTATACTCACACTCCCGTAGTCATCTTCATAGACCAACTGACTGAAGGTTTCCAAACCTAGAAGAATCAAAGAGATTGAGGTTTGTGGAGAACAATCCAAATACTTATGTCACTAAAACACAGTCAAACATGGGAGCATCACCAGTTATTGTAGTTTACGTAGCTAAAAAGCATGTTTCAGGTATCCTTTGAGATACATTCTCCTCTCCACTGTACACTGCATCTCAGTTCCTTCCAAGACCCAACTTTAGTTACGTTAACTGGGAAGAGGAAACTGTTAATCCTGAAGATAAGGTAAACTTCTCTCCACTATTCTATGTATATTAAATTTAAGTGTACTAAGACTTCTCCACTGCACCAAATTAACCTTGTAAAGGAATGGAAACCTTTACATACATACAGCCCTCCAGAAAATAAAGAAGGATTTCACTAAGCTTGTGCTTATGAGCCAGAAAATTCCAAGATACTGACAAGTCCAATTCTATTTTCAAATATTAGCAAAGAAAAGTTACACAATGGAAGAAATTCCAGATTCAGTGTGAACATTCGTTTTCAGTTTCAAGTTTAAGAAGGATTTGGACAACATCCTTCTTCCACAAGTTATAGGAAAACAGAACCTTAAACAGTATGATAAAATCTCGATAGGTGTTTTCACTCAAAGACATTCGTTTACTAAATACAATTCAGAATACACTTTTAGTAGTTCTATGGTTTTCTTGTCATGTATTTGCTTTTATTATACAAACAGGAACAAAATACTTCACTCTGAGGTATTGAAACCCTTAGAGAGCAGCATATAAAATGTTAATTTACCTCTTAATGCACCCCAGACCTTTTCTGCCTTCAGTACTGCCACAGGTTCTGTTACGCTTAACTGATCTTTGATGGAAATGGACAAAATACAAGTTATTGCCTCAACAAGATAAAATGGGGATTAGTTAACTTTAAACAAAAAGATAATAATGACTGTAACAGACATAGTGCTAGAATAGGACTCTACAAATTCTAACCTTTCTTTATAACAACTTTTAACTCTGACTTCCACTGCTTTTAAGTGGTGGTGTTGTACTATTACAACTTTGCGTTAGTGTATGTCCTTTTGCACACGTATATTTATTAATAATGAAAATTCATTTTGTTACTGAAAAGGACAAGTTTCACCCAATGGAAGGAAAGTAAGTAGATGTACAATGTTGCAATAAGAAAGTTATTGCAGTAAATACTTCCTATATTTCTTGAGATTTAAACACTGCAGTGTTTATGCTAAGAAAGGTTACCACAACTGCATATGAAGTGATTTCAAGAAGGAAGTAGATCTGTAAGTAAGAAGTTGTAAAACCATCCCTCCCCCATCTTCCAGAATTTGAACAGATGTTTAAGTCCTGAATATTTCTAAATCTTGTCCTGCAGAATTAGATATGGGGAAGTGTCAGTTACTACAGGATCTATCACAATTATTATTAGCGGTAGATCTACACTTGGGCAGCATGTACAATACAGACACCGTACACCCAGCTAGCAAAGGTATAAACAACAGGGTAGACAGTGAGGCACTGCTTAGGCGAGCAGAGTACCCTACACATCTGAACCCCAGGGCATATACCCTACACAGCTCTCTGTGCACCAAAGCAGTGCCTCCCATGTCTACGCGGCTATTTTTAGCGGGGTAGCATCCTGCTGCCTCCATACTGCTGGAGCCTTTCCCCGCCATAGTGAAAGACTGTAGAAGGGGTAAAAGGCTCCGGCAGGGGGAGACAGCGGGTAAAGGCTCCAACTATCAGAGCTTTTCCCCACTGCCAGAGCATTTCCCAGTGACCACGGACACAACCTGCCTTTCACTGCAGCACATAGCTTTGTGTACCCTATGTGCCGCCACAGGCGTGGGGAAGCGTAGACAAGGTCTAAGAGTTCCACCATTTAACCTGTTTACCTGGAATGTGAACTGAAGAAGTCACTGACCAACTTATCTAGTAAGAATAAGTAAAAAAAAACTCATCAGAGCTATAAAAGCAGCCATCAGTGTCAGGCTGTGAGACTGTGAGAGGTTTTCAAGGTCTCTTAACAGCTTGAGTGAGCCTATTGTTCGATTCATTTGTAATAAACCTTTAAATATGCTGCTGACTATTACATTCGGCTGATGTGTGTGCTTGGAAAACAAGTACTAGTGAGGAAATTGTGAATGGCTCTTATAGCTGTGGAAGGAAAAAAAGCTGACCTACAGAAAGCTGAAGTGTATGATTCCAATGGACTTTTCCTTCCTCCCCCAGCTAGACACAGTTCAGACTAGGTCAGATACTCACAGGCCTCATTCGAGGTGATGCTGGGATAATTGTCACACTCAGAGTCTTTGGAACCAATTATGACTTGAAGCTGCAATAACTCTGTTCCGGCAGGAAGCTGTCTTTGACCCTGATTTTGCCATTTGGAATAACCAAAGATGTACTCGTAATATCTGCACAAGAAGCAAAGCCAGGGAAGGAAGCACTGAAGTGAGTAGTGGCCTCTCCGTCCCACCCTCAGTGCCCAGGACCAACGCAATGGAGCTGGGGAAATTTTGTACAGGGAACCAGGGCACAGAAGTGTCAGGCTAATTCCCACCCCCAGTTAGCCGCGATCCTATAAAAACAATCAGGCGAGGGACAGTCCGGAGAGGCTCAAAGTGCAGATGCCCCTTCTCTCCGTTTTGCTTTGCTTGCATCTAGGAGGAAGGAAGTCGCTTTCGGCGGCCGTTTGGCCACTGGCAGGTTGATCTGCGCTTGCCCCATCAGTCGCTCTGCTTTCCATCCCACAGCAACGGTGCGCTGCAGGAGCGCGCGCCCCCAGCCCCGGCCGGGCCATGCAGGGCGCAGCACGAGCCCCCGCTCCGCCGCCGCCCCAGCTCGGCCTGCGGGTGCCGGCCGGGCCCCTCCTCACCTGCGGAAGGCGTCCTGCAGGAGGGCGCAGCCGGGCCCCGCCGTGGAGCCCGGGCCGTGCACCAGCTCGAAGCGGGCCGGGGCCAGCTGGAGCTGGCGCGGGAGGATGCGGAGCGAGCGGGGCAGAGGCCAGAGGGAGCCGGAGGGGGACTCGCCCAGCTCCGGCTCCTCCTCCAGCAGCAGGGGCTCGGGCGGCGGGGCGCGCTGGTGGAGGCTGGAGACGGCCAGCGCCGCGGAGGCGCACAGGAGCCCCAGGAACAGCCGGGCTGGCTCCATGGCTTGGCGCTGTCCCTGCGTGCTGAGCCGCACGGGCGGGACCGCATCAAATGATCCCCGAGCTCCGCCTCCGACCTGTCACGAGGCAGCGAGGCGCAGCCCGGCTCCCTCTGTACCTGCAGCCAGCGGTGCTGGCGGCCGGGCTTCGGCCCAGGGAGGCGCTGGGGCCAAGGCCAGGGGGCTGGCTCTTTCCCTAGCTCTGGCCTGGCCCCTCTCGCCCGCTGCTTCCCTGGCGTGCCCTAGGCCGTGACCTCCCTGCACAGTTGCCAACTTTCAGGGGTAAATAAGCACCGTGACTTTCACAATAACCCCAAAATCAAGCTAATCCCCTTTCAAACCAAGCCAATCCCCGAGAATCCCAACACTCTATGTGACTAGATCCCCTGGCATGCAGTCTGGGACTGTGGTGGGCCCGCTGTGTACCCCTGGCTCTCTCCCCTGCTTGCCAGGAGCTGATCCAAAAGAAGAAGCAGCAGCAACAAGTTATAAGCCAAATAAGCTAAAGCCAAAAACTAGCCAACAAACAACTCACAAGCCAATTAAGCCCAAAACAAGCCCAATTTCTGTGTTTTTTTCCACGGGTTTGGCATGTCTGCTTCCCCAAGAGGCTGTTAAAAGGGCCATTCGCAGGCTCCTTCTGCCCCCATCCCCTCCCGCTGAGTTCCTTGCATGGCTGCCCACTTCTTCGGCTCCCTCCTTCCCCCAAAGCTCTGCAGGCACTGGGCCTAGTCAGCTATTAGCCTGCTGCTAGCGCAGGGCTCCAGGCAATGTCTGGCCTGGGGCACCAGGTGTCCCTTCAGCAATATGCACCTGCTCTGCTTCGCTGCTGGGTGCTACCTGTCCCGGTGCTGTGTTTGTGTGTGAGTGACACATACATCCCTTTGCAAAGTGAAGTGCCTGATTTTCCTGGGGGTAGACTCTCCTGCCCTGTTCAGTTTCTCTCTGCCATTTAAAGGAAAATCCCTTTACACTTTAACAAAACCATATCTCCTGCCCCAAGTGAATGGAGAAGTGGGTGGAGCTGGTTACCCCAGTGTGGAGGTGACTCCCATTTGATTTCAGCTGGAGTTACTTCTGTCCTGTGATAAAGGGACAGGGCTCATCTCATTACTCCCTGTGAGCACACTTTGGTGTCACTTTCATGATTGTGGTGCTGTGGCACTTGCTGGGGGAAAGCCGGGTTATGGGATACTCACAACCACCTGCCCATAGCATGAGGAAGCCTTGTCTGTGCTGGCCAGCTCCCTGACTCTACCAACCACGGGCAACACAAACATTCACCTCTCAGCAAACGCAGGCTCCACTGTCCCTCTGAAGGCTAGCAATAGTCACGTTCCAACCCTAGAATGTTTCAAACATCTCCCAAAAGTGCCCAGCCCCTGTTACACTGGACTCATGCAGTATTCACAGATTCGCTGCTCCCAATGAAGCAGAACACCCCAGCTTCCCAGTTCCACCTCAGATCACCATTCTGCTAGATACACAGCACTTAGATGTTTATAGTGAAAATAAACAAAAAATTATTTAACAAAAAGATTCTAATGAGAGCAAGTAGAAGTATTGGAAAGCTGTGATTACATATACAATAAGTTCATAACTTGCATTCTAGGACCTAGACACTTTAGTGTCTTATAGAGCAAAGCTCACCCCAAAGTCCTTCCAGCATTTTTCAGCCAGGCCTGGCTGTGATCCTTTATTCATGAGAACAAGCATTTTGCCAGCTTGCCCCCTACATAAAAGATAACCATGTGTTCCTTTGCTTCTCTAGATAACAAGTCCCTTCCTTTGTCTTCATTTGTAAACAAGACGTCACCCTGCCTCCCCCGCCACTCCACCCCATATTCCTTTCTTGAGGATTTCACAATGTCTTGTTGATTTTGCAGTCTCTTGTTTAGTCAGTATGAAAATAGACCTACATTGCGAAGCAGACAAAACACAATTACCAGCCAGGGAGATAAACATCTATTGCCCCCTCCCTGAAAGAGACCTGCTCAAGGCAAGTCATCGCCTGTTTACCTTCCTTAATGCTAAGGCTTTGAAAACATTATTTCCAGTATAGCTACATAACGTCTTAAATATTATCTGTACTTACATTTTTAGATGGTTATGATGACCAGTGGGCTACTGGATCTTGGAAAAGACCTCACATGCCACCCTTTGGTGAACTAATATGCATATATCTGACTGAGGGAATCCCTGTATAATCCGATGCATCCCTGTGTTCTCTGCCAGTTGGCATGAAGAAGTCCCTGCGTCACAGGTGCTTGCTGTTGAAAATCCCAATATTTTTAGAGGCTGTCCTGAGGGCCTAACAAGTCGTCAAAAGCCTGACTCTCAAGTCAAAATCCTGAAGTTAGATAGGCCCGGTGTGATGCTGCCATTTTGTGACTAGCTCACAGAAAGCAGCACATGGATTCATATAGTGTCTTGCCATATAGGTAGGGATGTTTAACCCATTTGGAGAAGAGGGAGGAATTCTGTGTCCCATTGGCCAGGGTATATATTCAGGACTATATACACCAGACAGTGTAGAGTGGAATGCCCACAGATGTCAGTAGGAGATTTGCACAGAGATCAAGGAGTAATTAAAGCTATTTATTAATTATTTGTTCAACACCTAATAGTTGCTGTCATCGCTCAGGGAAAAAAATAAGCTTCCTTTTAGGCCCACAGTTGTTTCCGTCGTTTGTTTCTCTTCCTTCCCCATCCTCTTCTCTATGTTTCTCTTCCTCTTGCCTAGCTGTGTAAATCTTTTCTGTTCTTTTCTGCATCTTCTTCCATGCAGCAATTCCTGATTTCCTCTTCAGGGCTCCTCATGTCCATCTCCTACCATCCATAGAGTTGGTCAAAAATCAAAACTTTCCATGGAAGTATGGTGACTTCTTTTTTTTGATTGATTGATTGATTGATTGATCTGAAACAAATTTTGGGGGGAATTTTCAGTCAATGGGAAACTTCAAAATTTTTGTTTTCATTCTAATTCGAACAAAATCAAATTTTGAAATGTCAGAATTTCCGATGGAATGAAAATTGAGTTTTGCCCCCCTCTAATTAAATAAAATGTCCTCATTGGGCTTTAAAGTTGATACTCCATTCAAATTAACAGGTGTTCACACTTCTGAGTCATTGTTTCAGGCTATCTGTAGTGCACTAAGCAATGTGACTAACATCTATCATGTTTGTTTGTTCTCTCATCTTGTCCTCAGAAGGAGAAGCATGTGGACTGGAATGTCTTGTGTTGGTAGGGAGTTGAGGTTTTTGTTGTTAAATATACCTGTTGCTATGTGTTTATATTAGAGAAGGCAAGGTCAAAGAAATGTGTCATACACTGGTAGTAGAACGTGGAGAGATTAGTGGTAGTCCTTAGTTTCTGCAGGAGTTCATTCCATAGTCTCTGATCACACCTGGAAAAGGTTCTGTCTCCCACAGAGGCAAGCGTTACTTTTATTGTTGAGAGTTCTATTGTGCCAGAGGAGCGAAGTTGTCAATCACAGTCTTCATCCTGGACTTTAAAAAGTCTTTTAGTTATCTTGGGCCCAAGTCATGGAGCACTTTGAAGATATGGACTGAAAATTTGAACTTGATTAGAAATTCTATGGGAAGCCAGGGTAGAGAGTGGAGGACAGGTTTGATGTGCTCACGGAAGCCTGTGTTGCTGAGGAGATGTGCTTCAGTGTTTTGTACTAGTTGGAGTTTGTACTGAAGGTTTCGTGCCCAGGTATATCGTATTGCAGTAGTCCAGATGAGAGGTGATGGAGGCATGAATAACTGAGGCCAGGTCTTCATCCACCAGGCTGTGGCAGTGTTCTCGCCAACTGGGGATAGTAGAAAGAATTACTTGCGACTGTTGTGATATAAGAGCTCAGTGTCATCAAGGAATCCAAGCGTGCTTAATCTAGACAACACATTGAATTGATCAATTGTGGAGCGAACTTTCAATCAAAGGAGACTGCACCATGGGTGCAAACTCCTCAAAATACTTTCTTCTGCCCACCAGCATCATCCCTGTCATGCTCTGGTTCAGCTTCAGACAGCTGTTCTTCATCCGTGAGCTGATCTCATCCATGCACTGGACTATCTTGCTGGAGGGGTTTGGTTGTATGTGGTAAAGGATAGGTAGAATGTCATCTGCATATTGCTGGCACTTGAGTTC
Organism: Natator depressus; assembly: GCF_965152275.1. NCBI lineage: Eukaryota > Metazoa > Chordata > Testudines > Cheloniidae > Natator > Natator depressus. The sequence goes on from NC_134238.1 coordinate 47,532,714, forward strand.
ATATCATCTGACCACTTCACCTACTGATTGCATAATGTTGAAAGGAACCAAAACCAGAACTGATCTTTGTCAGTCTTCACAAGAGAGGGGTCTAATGTTGGATGTGCAGTATCCCATAACTACTCTGTGGGTGCTTTCCTCCAGGAAGGACTCAAACCATTTTTGGGACTGGCCATAAATAATGTATTGCATTGGAGGGGTCCTTAATTTTGCATGTTTGTTTCAGTGTTACAAAGAATTACAAGGGGTGGGTGGGTCTTGAAAACCACCAAAAAATGTGTTACAGAATTTATGGACAGTTCCTTAGTGCAGGGGTTTTCAAACTGCGCGTCATGACCCAGGACTGGGTCATGGAATGTAAGGCACTGGGTCGCAGTGGTTCTGGTCAGCACTGCCAACTGGGCTGTTACAAGTCCTGTTGGCGGTGCTGCCTGGCTAAGGCAGGCTAGTCCCTACCTGTTGTGACACCATGCTGCGCCCTGGAAGGGGCCAGCAGCAGGTCTCGCTGAGCTTGCACAGGAATGACAGGTTTGACATAGGGCGATAGTTGGTTAGCACCATGGGCAGCAGGTATAATAGGCCGGGGAGGCTCTGCCGTGGACGTCAGACCCCCTGTTGCGGGGTTTGGCTGGGAAAGTTTTTGCTTTATTATGCCCCACGCAGGTTCTGGGGCAGCTGAGGAGGTAGTATGTGCTATTCAGCTTTCCAGGTTCATCAGTAATCTCCCTGGGTTCCAGAGAGATTACTGATGAATCCAGGAAGCTGAGTAACAGATATCACCTCCTCAGCCACCCCGGAACCTGCATGGGGCATACCAAAAGCTCAGGTTCTTCTTCACTGTCATGCTATGGCTTTTCCCAGGTGGCCTGGGGTCTGGGGAGGGGAGGCGCGGCGTGGCTGGGCTGGCCTGGAACTCCTCCAGGCAAGTGTGGGGGGTGGGGGGGTTCAGGGCTCCTCTGGGCAAGTGTGGGGGGCTCGGGCCTCCAGCCAGCCTGGGGCTCCTCCAGGCAGGGGGGGCTCATTACTCTGGGCAAAGGGGGGGGCAAAAGAGGGGGCTTGGGGCTCTGGAGGGGCTTGGGGTCCGGCCTGGGGCGGCAGGCAGAAGGGATGGAGCCAGGGGCTAGCCTCCCCGAAGGGGGGGCTCCACCCACCACCCATGGCTAGCACTGAAGTCTCCAGGGTGAGTTTCTTCAATATTGGTAGGACTATTTCATGTTTGAAGGAGGAAAGGAAGGTGCCACCTCTGAATGAGGGGTTGACAGTTTCAATCAGGAGTGGCACCATTTGTTCCTGACTCTCTTTCACAAACTAGGAAGAGCATGGATTGGATTCACAGGTCTGGGGCTGGGACTCCTTTAGGGTGTCCAGAACTTTTTGATGAGTGAATGTATTGGATTCTGGGAATGCAGGTGGGATATTGGTTGGTGGGTGCAGGCAGATCAGATCCATGCTGTTAAAGAAGGCTTGCCAAATGTGTGTGATCTTCTCAGCAAAGTAGGATGGTGCTCAGCGCTGATGCAGGTTGTACTGACTCTATGGTGAGAGGCTGTAGTCAACTGAGTGGGAGGTTGGGTCCATCTCTCAGAAAACAAAAACAACCCCGAGGTAATGCAATGCAACTCCCCATGTAGTCTGTATACAAGCTTGTCAAATTGATTAAAACAAATGATATAGTGTTTAAGATCACTGAGCTTCTTGAATTAATGTTTCAAGACTCATCATTAAAGAAAATAACTACCTTATATCGACCATATCACTGCAGGGCATGTACAGAGCATTCAATAAAGTCCCAAAGTTCTCTCCCAGCATGCACTGGGTCAATTATAAAACTTAAGATGGTAGTCCATTTTGTGGCAGGCTCTAACTATTCCAGAGTCGTGGTTAGGAATGTAGCTGGAGTCTGTGACGGGCGTTCTCAAGTGCAACCTGGAACTGGGGTACTGCTGAACCCTCTGTCTCACCAGCCTGGGTTCCCTCTCTCACTGTGATGCTGTGACCAGCTACAAACCTGAGCCAAGTGCTGCAGTTACACAACCATCCACAGGCAAGGACACAACCTGCTGAGTTACATGAATGCTTTTTCCAGCCACTCATGAACCAACAATAAAGAGGCTCCAGCCAGTTCCCCCAGCTCCCCAGCCTTGCATCCCTGAACTGTACCATCCTGCCCTGGTCAAAAGCCTGACCAGTGTAAATTTATTACCCAGTCCTTCCCTCCCTCAGTGTGGAGAGGACATAACCAGGTTTTTGTTAACTGAGCTAAGATTTTTCATACACTTAACTCAAACCACACTGTTTTTAGGTAAAATATAAAACAGATTTATTAACTACAGAAAGATAGATTTTAAGTTATTAAAAGTAATAAGTGTACAGATCAAAGTAGATTACCTAAGAAATACAACAAAACTGCAATCTAAGTTCTATAAACTAGACAGGATTTGAACTAAGCAGTGTCTCACCCTGATGGTACAAACAGTTCACTAATCTTCCATACACAGGCTGGGATTCCTCCTTTTCCACCTGGAACCACTCCCCAGTCCAAGTCTTTGTCTTCTAGATGTGTTTTCAGGTGTTCAGTTTGGAGTGAGGCCAAGTGATCATGTCACTTCTCCTCTTTTATAGCTTCTTCCAGCTTGCTGGAAAGAACTTTGCTCAGAACATGGGGGTCCCCCCGCCCCGGTCAAGCACCTTCCATTGTCTACATGCTTCCTCTGAAACGTCTTCATTGCACATAGCTCCTGTGATAGTCCTTTTGAGTGTGTATTCCCCTTAATGCGGTCATTAGCACCGTCTAGCTTCTCCATCGTTGTACCAGAAAGGCTAGTTGTGGGTGTTCCCAACCTCACAACATATTTCAGTAACATACACAGAGCAAAACTTCATAACTTCACATACAATGACAGCACATACAGTTCAACAGGATATTAATGTTCAACAGATCAAGACTTTTAGAATGATACCTCACAAGGCATACTTTGTACAAAACATATTATAATCATATCACCATGGTAAATAGGGGAGTGTAAGGGTGTTGGTTTGGGGTACAGAGTGTCACAGAGTCTTCTTGGGACTTTACTTCCAGCTGATGATCTGGCCTTCATAAAGACCCTTGCTTTCTAATCTTTAATAGCCATAAATGGTCAGGACTTGCCTAGGTTTTTTTTCATACTGTTTTGTGTTTGCAATTTTGCAATGTAATTAGATTCCATATCCCATCTGGTGGCTGTGGTTTTAAGACTGAGAAGACATGTAAGGTTAAATAGAGGACTGTGGAATTCAGGAGTACTTAATGGATTTTGGCCCCAATCGTACAATGTATTGCATATGGATGGACAGCTGGGTCCTCATGGACCCCCACTGACGTCAGTGGAAGTTCCATGCAACACAGCAGTCTGCCTGTGTGCAACAAATTGCAGGTTTGGGGCCTTAGGCATTTTGATCAGTGTGTACAAGCAGTTGGATGAGAAGGTGGCAATGTAACTCAATGAGAAGCAAAAAGACCCCAAGGCACTTTATGGGCAGCTTCTCAGGGGGAATCCAGGGAGCATATCAACGGTACATTAAATATTAATAAAGATATTGTAAAAGTGGGCTAGGTCTGCTGAGATATTGAAAGGAACGTGAGGATAGAAAATGGTGGGCAAGTGAGCCTCTGCATTTTTTGTATGCTTTAGGCAGACATTTCTGCAAGGCTCTTTCTTTGTACTGCCTTGGTCAGGGGAGAGGACACAGACCAAGAAGACTTAAATGGATCCTAAATCAATGCTGTTGAAAGTTGCCTATCTTTAAAAGCACTTATCAAAGGAGTCAGAAACGATGATGAGTGTGGCATAAATAACTGGCCAGATAGATGTATGTAAAAAGTCTGTGAATAGTGTGAATCAGCCACATTTATGTTAATTAATCCTGTATATGATAAGATTCTCACAAACAAAAACTTCATTAAAAACAGATACGGGTGAGTAGGAGAAACATAACCACACAAACCATTCAAAACAAGGAACTCCATCCTCATGCTTCCCTTAAGAGTATAAGAAACCACCTACTTTGCTAATGCACACATGACATGTACATGCACTGTGGCTAAGGTCAGAGTTCAGGATTTGTGCTGTAGTGCATGTTAGTGAAGTGTATTGTATGTGACTGGTGTGTTTGTTATTTTAACTTTTAGAGGTAAAAGGGAGTTATTTGGGGAGGTGTGGCCTCTGTTGGTGGGAGTAGCTAATGGGATGTGTGGGTGGTGAGACATCGGGATGTCATTTACTATGGGATAAAGAGGGGCAGTTATGTTTGACTTTTCATAGATATAGATATGCATCACTTTTTGCTCCTCCCCCCTCTGACTTTGCAGGATAGAATATAATCACATTTAGTGTTCTATACCCTGACACAACTTCCCCCCTCCCCTCCTGAATTTTTCTCAAATGACGCCCCTGGGAGGCATGTTAAAGAAGGTTTCCTGAACTTGTGATTTCCTTATTTTGAAAGGCTTGTGTGGCTGGAATTTACCCTTGTCTGCTTCTTAAAGAAGTTCTGGTTTGTGGGAACTTCCTGTTTTTTTTAGCTTTTATTTGTATAGAATCCTGTAGGAGTTAGTAACTGGGGGGAAAGGAGAGATGCTGGAGGGCAGAGGAGAGAGTAGTACTGGGATGGAGTAGGGGGAGTAAGTGTGGAGAAGGCAGGATTGTGGCGGGGAATCCTCTGCTGTTCTCCAAGGAACTGGGGGAAGAGCAGCTCAGGTTAGTAGCAGAGAGCTGAGCATTTTCCAGTCTCATTGGGTATGTCTACACTACAATACAACATCCCGTAGCTGGCCTGTATCATCTGACTTGAGTCTGTGGGCTCTGCTGGCTGCGGGGCTATACAGTTGAAGTGTAGACATTTGGGCTTGGGCTGGAGCCTGAATGTAGGATCCTTCCTGCTCATGGAATAGGAACATGTTATGGTGTGCCAAATGGACTATGAAATTCCAAGGCACCACTGAGAGTGTTTTAATTTTTTTTTAAAGGCACATGGTGTGAGTTACAAAGAGGTTTAAATGGTGAATCCAGATGCAGCCTCAACTGTGGTGACATTACCGTGCTACTGCTGCCATGAAATGCTTCTGCTAAAGTAATCTTCCCCTATGGGCCATTCTAGCTTTGTGCTGCTAAGCCATAAGGCACCCTGGGGAGGTGCTGTAACTTATGCCAGGAGCCAGCCTGGAATCACTAGACTACAAAGGTGGCATAAAGACACCTCCACCACTGTTCCTCCCCCAGGGGTGCAACTTTTGTGCTGTCTCTCTTAGGGTACGTCTACACTGCAAAAAAAGCCCTGTAGCAGCAAGTCTCAGACCCTGGGTCTAAATAGCTGGGCTCCTGGGGATCACACTGCAGTGCTTAAAAATAACCATGTAGACATTCCCTCTTGGTCTGGAGCTCAGGCTCTGAATTCCAGGGTGGGGAACGGGTTTTCAGATCTAAGCTGGAATATCTTCCTGGCTATTTTTAGTGCTGGAGCACAACACCTGCAAACCTGAGTCTGTAGACTTGCGGCTGCAGGGTTTGGGGGGAGGGGAGAGGGTATTTTTTTTTTGTAGTGTAGGTGTACTCTTAGGCCTTGTCTACACTACAAAGTTTTGCCGACAGAACAGGAGATGTAAACACTACAAAGCTAATTTTGGCAGAAAAACTCTGCTCGACAAAATAAAACCACCTTGACGAGAGGCATAAAGCTTTTTGTCGCAAAGTTAAAGCAACAAAGGGTCAGTGTAGACACTGCTGTCTGTTTTGTTGACAGAACTGGCTTCCACCAGTATCCCACAATGCCTGCCGTGACCGCTCTGCTCACTGTTTTGATCTCTGCCGCCCTGCAGGCATGCACCCCTCCCCTTCCAAAGCTCCGGGAAGTATCTGACAGCTGAGCCTGCTGCTCCCTTTGGGGAACACAGAGCAAATCATTAGCGTGGACTGCTCCTGTGCTGAGGGGGCGAGGGGCAGACTGCTGTGCTGCTTTGACATTCCTCAGCGCGGAAGAAGCTGAGGAGGCTGTGGGAGAACTCAGAGGGAATCACAGAACCATAGGCAGGCAGGCAGAGCGGGCTGCTTCGGGAGAGACTGCTGTGCCGAGCGGAGTTGGGGTCTGAAGTGGGGGAGGGGTGTCCCCTTCCCCCTGTCTCAGGATAGGTCCACCAGCCTGCTGTGACCCTGGCCCCAGACACACCCCTCTCCCTTCCCCGCCCCCCGCTTCAGTTGAAAAGCATCTGACATGACAACCTACTAGGATGCCCCTGGAGCGATGGGGTTGAGAAACCTGCATCGTGTGATGCTATACCTGCCCCATGAGGCATTGCAAACCCTTCCCAAAGCACGTGGCCTGTGGCCAGTTGCACAGTGGGATACTACCACAGTGCACTGCTCTCTGTGCCAATGCAAGAGTTGTTACTAGATGCAGATGCACTTTGCCCACACAAGGAGCTAGCATGGACATGCGATAGCTGTTTTAATTAAAGCGGCATAATTTTTGCCAACAAAACTTTGTAGTGTAGACAGGGCCTTAGAGGTGCAGCACAAAATCTCACTCCTAATCTGACTGTTCTTCAAGGTTTTATCTTGATTGTCTTTCCTTGTTTGGATTGTAAACTCTTTAGGGCAGGGAACATATTTTTATCTATGCTTGTAATAAGGTCTTGTGTAACTTTACAGCCCACAACTGACATTTTAAAAATGAGTAACAGTAGTTATTAATACTTTTCATTTCTATGGAAATTAAAAAAAAGTATTGCAAGCAGAAATCACTGATGAGCTGGAGGGAACTTGTCTGATCCTCCTGTTAACAGAGCTGGCCTGTCAGGGTTCCCTCCCTACTTTGAACTCTAGGGTTCAGATGTGGGGACCAGCATAAAAGACCCCCCCAAGCTAATTTCCACCAGCTTCAGTTAAAAACTTCACCAAGGCACAAATTCTTCCTTGTCCTTGGATGGTATCACTGCCACCACCAAGTGAGTTAGACAAAGATTCAGGAAAAGGACCACTTGGAGTTCCTGTTTCCCCAAAATATCCCCCAAGTCCCTTCACCCCCTTTCCTGGGGAGGCTTGAGAATAATATACTAACCAAATAGGTAAACAAGGTGAGCACAGACCAGACCCTTGGGCTTTTAGGACACTAAAAAGGTTCTTAAAAATCAGGTTCTTAAAAACAGAACTTTATTATAAAGAAAAAGTAAAAGAAGCACCTCTGTAAAATCAGGATGGAAGGTAATTTTACAGGGTAATAAGATTTAAAACACAGAGGATTCCCCTCTAGGCAAAAACCTTAAAGTTACAAAAAACAGGAATAAACCTCCCTCTTAGCATAGGGAAAATTCACAAGCTAAAACAAAAGATAACCTAACGCATTTCCTTGCTATTACTTACAATTTGTAATCTTAGATGCTTGTTTCAGGTCTGGCTTTAGGAGTTGTATTTTTCCTGCCCTGGTCTCTCTCTATCCTGGAGAGAGCACCAAGAGAGCACAAAACAAAACCTTTCCCCACAGATTTGAAAGTATCTTCTTCCCTTATTGGTCCTTTTGGTCAGGTGCCAACCAGGTTATTTGAGCTTCTTAACCCTTTACAGGTAAAGGAGGGATTTTATGCTACCCTGAGCTATATGTTTATGACATGGCCTCTGGATCTTGTACAGAATCTAGGCATTTATCTTAAAGTTTCTAGCCCTTTGCCTCGGGGAAACCTTGAAAATAAAAACTGATTGCTAAAATTAAAACATATGTAGCTGGGCTCCACTTCTGAAACAGGCAGATGGGGCAATGTAGAGACCCACCCCATCAACAAGTCTTACATAAAATGAATCAGTGAAATGTAGGGTGTATTCCAAAGAATCATCTGGCTAAGCATAATGGAGTGATAGTTGTGGATAGAAATTAGGTATAATTTATGGGAGGAGGTGAGAAAACAGTTATGGCAAAATGGAGGTAAAATGATAAGGCCACTCTACGTCCAGCCCTCAGAGAGGGCAAGCACTATTGTGACTGCAGCAGCTGTTGCAAAAGCCCCGCCCCCCCCCACACTCCGCACCATTATTTGTAGGTGCACACAGCGGGTTCCCCATTTCCCTGCCAGCCACTCTGGAAGTACAAAGGGGGCAGAGAGGAAATAAAGCTTTGCTGTTGCCGAGTAGAGCTTTGTAACCACTACAGCTTGCCTGTTCCCCCTGGTGACAGCCTGCCTAGCCATAGGTCTGAACAGCTGGTACTGGCACTGTGGGGGAGCCTACCGCTTTTTTCCCTACATACCCACCAGGATAGACTCACCCCAGTTCAACCCTCCACTGACCTGGAGAGACCTGCATCCTCATCTCTCCCCTCTCCCCCCAACCATGGGAGTCAATCGGTTAGGGGAGAACTGACCACATCATCTCCCTACTGACCACTCAGGCAAACACCAGAGAGGGCCAACTCCCCTCTTACCCAGCCCTTGCACATCCACAGAGCAGATAGTAACTTGCCTGCCACCATTAAGGAAGATGTGAAGAACACCTGCTGTGTGGGAGAGCCATGTAAACAGAAGCAGTGGAAGCTACCTAAAAGTGGGAGGGCCCCTAGTGCCTGAACTGTGGGCCTGCCCTCCTGTGCCGCCCCTTCCACCCAAAGCCCCGCCCCTGTGCCAGCCTTTCCCCCCTAAGCTTATTGTGGGCCTGGAAGATCACGGGACTATATTGAACAATGTGGAGACAAGAATGGTCTTTTGGGACAATGTGTGTGAAGTGGATCTCCTGGAAAATATTTTGTGGAGGGGAATGGAAATTCCCCACCCCAGATATGTAAAACCCAGCCTTCTGAAGCTACATTCTGAGGAGTGGGCCTTTGTCTGCTGATTGTTCCTGGAATCTGAAGTTCAAAGTCCCACGCTGTACATAGTAAAGACTGAACTATTCATGGTTCTAAGGCTGTAATGAACTTGTAACCACAGCAAAACCCCTTTGTGGAGTTTGAAGGACTGACTTCTATCAAAGCCATTGCTGTGGTCTCTCGTAAGCTCATTAACATGTGTGTACGTTCTTTTATCGTTTTTAATATGTTTTCTCTGTAATCCTTTCACCTTAAGAATAAACGTGCTTGCTTAAAAAAGGCTGAGTGGTAACTTATAACTGCTGCAATTACAGCTGTTCATGAGCTTCTTTAAAAAAGCATAGCACAGACAGTGGCCTATTTAGGCAATCTGGCTTGCAGGAGATATTGCAGAATAGGCAGGGAACTGTGCAGCTTGGAAAAACCTTGGTCAGGAGTGAGAGAGATGTGGGACTCCTTGCCCAAGAGAAGTCATGGATGAGGAGCCAGAAGCCTAGAGTAGGTGCCCTCAAGTAACCAGAGAGGGGGAATAAAGGTGCATCTAGCTCCTTGATTGTGAATGAGATATGGGTCGTTAGACCAACCTGGAAACCTGTTGGAATGGCAGACTACACCCATTTAGTATAGGGGCTGTCCATAAATTATGTAACACTTAAGAGGGTGGGTGGGTCCTTAATGGTGCTTGTTTGTTTCAGCGTTACAAAGTGTTACAAGCCATAGGTCTTGGAAAATCACCAGAAATGTGTTACCTAATCTATAGACAGCCCTACACATAGTGTAGAGTTTTTGTGACTTCTTTTTGTTTTGACTCAAATGAAGGATGGAGGAATGCTTTATTAGTGAAAGTGTAATCTCAGCCAGTAGGCGGTACAGTACTCACTAGTGTCTTTCATTAAGTCCCTGGGCTAACTCTATTGAAATCAATGAAATTGTATTGCTGTGTGATTAGCTCTTAAAGTCTTATCTAGATCTGCTGTTCGCTGATTTGCAAGCAGTGGGTTACTGGTTGTATTGTGGCTTTGTGTGTATTGTGTCCTGGCTGTGTTCTCACATACATTCTTGGGAAATAAACAAGTATTACTACACTTTGTTACTATGCAAGAGATCAATGAAAATGAGACACTTATTTCATATATTATTTAAATTTTGAGTAGTAAGACACAAACTCACTAGTCACATACTTTGATAAGATTCTAGTTAATAAAGAGAATGTAACTGTTGCAGCTTATGGGATAGGGACAGATTTTCTATCCATGAAAGTATCCCATGCTTTGTAAGTTATACAACGAAGGAAATCAAATGGAACTTTCCTTGGTAAAATGACATAGCAGCTAAACTCACAAAGGCAAAAAATAAAAAGGTTAGAGCCCCAGACAATGAATGGCCTGTAGTTCGTTCCTACCCACTTTTGTGTATCCATTGAAGTTATTTACATTTTATATTGTATGAAATCACCAGGGCTTTGGGAAAAGTTTTGTCCTTTCATCAGTGTTGGTGAACTTGGGGCATGCGTGCCTGCACTAACACATAGTATAGGTATATCATGCTGCTAAGTGTCTCAAATGGAGTTCTAGTCCTTTGGGAGAGGATTGTGCAGACAGGGACAGACAGTGTGGTCTGATGTGATGCAATTCCAGTGAATATTCTGAAGTTATTGAACAAAGATTCATGGACTCTATGGTACTTTTCTTAAATCCCTGCTTTGCATGTGCATTTGCTTCCTCAACAGATTTTAATGCCAGAAGGTACCATTGGGTCATCTAGTCTGACCCCCTGCATAATACAGTCCATAGTATTTCATCCAGTATTTCATTGTACTGTGCGTTCACTTGTTACAGTGTTGCCAGATCTCACTATTTGATCACAAATCTCACAATATTTGGTGTCTGTCCTAAAGCCCCAACATCAAAAGTCATATGATTCCATGAAAATCTCTACTTTTTTTTTTTTTTTTTAAAAACAAAAGTTCCAGGCCTCATGCTTGTGGAGTAAAGCTTGAAAGCAAACCCTACAGGTTCCAAAGCAAATAAGGAGAAGCTAATGTTTACTATCTTAAAATAACTTTGTGACTTTTTAGCCAAGCTCATGACTTTCTGAGGCCTGACTCCTATATTTTTGAACATTTGAGGTTGGCAACACTGCTTGCACTAATATTTCCAGTTTCAATTACATTAGTTGCTTGATCTGCTCATAGTAAACATTGCCTCATTATTTGTGCCTGCATTTACATGTGAAATATTAACTAAGTACATCTTTAAAAGGCAGCCGTAGAAATTTTAGCTGTTAGCATTATTTAAATGTATCCCTTTCAATGTAATGGGTGAATGAGACTCCCCATCACACGTCATTCATCAGTATCACGTGACATACCATTAACAATATCGCAGAAATGTTCCATGTAGCTAAACCCACCATCTCTCCCCATTTCCCCTTGAAATGAATGGACTTCAGCAACAGTTTTGACAACACTCTTGTCTACAAGTTATAAAACATCTGGAAAATTAGACTAAATGGATAAACCAGTTCTATGTAATAATATGGATCTGGCATCCATACAACCGCTGTATAAAGCATGGGGTTTTTTTTATGGACCAGATGTGGTATTTATGTGTTATGAAGAACAGAGGCATGTTCAGTCATGCTTTTTATTGCATTTAAATGCAAGGTATATTTTAATAACTCTCAAAGGGAATTGTATCCCATTGATTAGAAACTGTCAATGTGTCAGGTATAAACCTGAAAAAGTGAGTGAATCTGTCTGAAAAACTGCAGATATAATTTAAGCTGACATTAAACTATGCACTTATTGTGAGATGGCTTTAAAAAAAAGAGAACTCTACTAATAAATTTCCATTTACTATTCCAATGAATGGGATCCATGAATCCTTTGATCTTCAGTTGTTTATGTCCTTACTAGGCCTGTGTTCTGTTAAATTTACTACTCTATGAAATAATTATTCCTTTATGTTTATTCTCCAGCCTTTCACATTTTCTCATTAAGATAATAACTTTGCATGTAAGCCACCTGCACAATCTCTGTTTTTACAGTCCTGCATGGGGTTTCAGTGGAATGAATTTAAAATGTTTGATAGAAAAGCTACTCCATCCACCTCACTTTTATGACTGCTATTTCCCGAGCTGACTTTAAAAGTAGATAGCATTGATACGCTTATTTTCAAGTCCTCTTTGGCTCTCTTCACCATCTAAGATCTCTGCTATCGTCAGTCTTACTCGTAAGGACTTTGATAAGGACAGTGCCCAACTCTGCAACTCCTTGACTCTGGTCTGTTTCCCAGTTACACAACACATTCCCACTACTATCTTTCTTCTTTGCTGAAGTCTCTTTTGTTCTATGTCCTTTATTCCATTTTCATTATTCTTAATTGAGCTCTCAATTTCTAATTAGAGCTAAGTGAATAACTGACTTTTGGTTTCGGTAGCCATTCTTGCCACGATGAAACAACAACAAAAATTCATGTGGGTTGAATGAAACTTTTCAAATGTCAATTTGAAATGTCATTTTGAAATGTAATCTCAATTTGAAATGTTGATCAAAACAAAATGTCGAAATCAGTGCCGGGTTTACAATGGTGGCAGTTGGGCCACAGAGCCGGGCCCATGCGCAGAAGGGGCCCTGGCCTGCTCCGATTGCGCTGCGCCCCGAGACTCCACCAGCCCGCTGCCTTCCCCCAGCCCACCCCTTGCTCCTCTCGGCCTGCCCACCACCAGGCCAAGGACTCCTCTCCACCCTCTGGCCCCACCCACCAGCTCCTCTCTGCCCCCTGGCCAGACCCAGTGCACCCCCCCTCCGGGCAGTCTCTGCTTCCCACCAAATGTGGGGCCCCACCTATCACCCAGGAGCTGAGCCGCCTGGGATTGGTGCAGAAGCCTGGACAGTCTTGGCCAGTTGGGGGGACAGACAGTGTGGGGGGCTTAGCGGGGGCCCCCCAGGCAAGTGGGTCCTGAGGGAGCCTGGCTGGGCAGGCCCTGTCCTGGCTGATCGTGCCACTCCCGAGGGGCCAGAGTGATTCCCTGCCCCGGGACCAGCCCTGGCTTTGCTGCCGGCTCAACCCGGCAGACAGTCACCTCCCAGCAGGGCTAGTAAGTGTGGCCGGGAGGCAGGGCATGGGGGAGTGTGTGTCTGGGGGGGTGCTGGACTGTGAGGGGGTGGGGAAAAGGTGTGTTTTGGGGCACTAGAGAGTGGAGATTCTGTGGGGGGTGCTGGGCAGTTGTGGTGGGGCTGTGGGCAGGGGGGCGCTGGGCAGGGGTGGTGTAGTGCAAGGTGTTGTGCATTTGTGGAGAGGGGCTGGCTGGGCATAACGGGTCTGGAGGGCTCTGGCCATAGGGCATTGGGGAGCGGTGTTCATGTTGGGCAAGGGGGGAGGTGTTGTGTGGCGTGGCATGGGGACCTCTGTCCCTGAGGGACAGGGCCGGGTGGGCTGCTAGGCATCTGTCAACGGCCAATTTGTAAATAGTGCCCTTGTACTAGGTGGGCGGAGCGGGGCCGCCCCTTCCATGCCATGCCCCATTGCCCATGGCTGGCCCCTTGCTCTGGGGACTGACCTCCCTCTGCCATGCTCCATTGCCTTCATGGGGGCCCACAAATACGTTCGGCACTGAGCTCACAAAAGGTTGATCCAGCCCTTGTCAAAATAGTTGGTTTCAACATTTTCAAAATGAACCATTTTGACATTTCTGAAATTTTCTCTCTCTCTCTTTTTAGCCCATATCTGTGAATAGTTTCATTGCCTGCCAAAATGCATTTTTTAGCAAATTTACAGTTTGCTGAAAACTCTTTGCCCCATTCTGTTTTTAATCTCTTTTGAACCTTTTTTTTATTACATTTTTAACTGGACCAAACCAATACAACCTCAAGAACAAATACCAAACACACTAGATGTGTAGTTCAAAATGACTGTTTTATAGACCACTCTAAGGAAAATGCATGAAGTGAGAGCAGGCTGAACTTGTGTAAGTTACAAGTATACAAAATATCAGTACAGTACTCATAGCACATCTCTCCTTATGCTTTTACTGTGGAAAACAGACAGGGGAGATGTTGGCTTGGCTGCTGTGGAATCTTCTTCTTTAAACTTTATAAATGGAACCCAAGTGACATTATAATTTGCATATGTATCTTTCATGGGGGTGAAGGACAGAAATCTTGCGGCCATCCTTGAGCCTGAACTTGCTTTTTCCTTCTACATTTTTCTTGTGTGTAATTCTATCTATTACAATCTCCACAGCATGGCCAGATTTCTTTCTAGCTTTAGCTCTGGCTCTGCTGAAATCCTTATTCATAATTTAAGGCAAACTACCAGTGATGACAATGAGAGCTTGAACAAAAATAGTGAATTGCTCAGCATTTGGCCCGGTGTTTGCAATTTAATATACAAGGCTTCCAGGAATGCAACACGGAAACCGAGAGTTACAACTAGGAATTGTATGACAAAGATCCTTAGAAAATAGGAGTAACATAACATTGAATCATGATCCAAAGTTGCCCTAGGACATACTGCCCAGGGTGAGTAGATGATACACATTTGTAAATAGAGTTGTACTTGCTGAAAAAAATTCCAATATTTATTGTGAAATGTCTTGGGGGGAAGGGGGAACCACTTTTAAATGATAAGGAAACCCTAGAAAATTTCAGTCTTCAAAGAAAGTAAAATATATTTAAAGTGGATTCTGGATTGTAGGAACTCTGGAATGATTTTGATTGCATCTGAATGGTAATAACAGGTTTCTGAGTAGCAGCTGTGTTAGTCTGTATTCGCAAAAAGAAAAGAAGTACTTGTGGCACCTTAGAGACTAATAAATCTGAATGGTAATACTGTTTTCTTTGTAATAAACACCATAACAGATGTTCCTTCCTGTCTTGAAAGCTTATAAACAATCTCTTTTGTTCTCTGAGTTCTAAAGATTGTGTACTGTATGTGCAGCAAAGGAAATCATGTGATGTATTACTTAATACCTCACACATCTTTTGGTCAGTGCAGCTACTGCTGTTACCTGGGATGTTCTGTGTAAAGATAGTCTGCATTATATTTACTGAAACTAGTAGAAGGTGTCAGAAAGTGATTCTATTGGTCAACATAGTGAAAATACCAATTCAGAATTAAAAACAGACGTCACAAAGTAGTCAGAACTTTCCGTCTTTGTTTTTCACTGCTGGTGACTTTGAATGCACATGGCCACTGAACCCCTGACTCCAGGGAGGGATATTACTTCAGTAGGAGCAAGGGGCCTAACACTGGGGGCAGAGACTGGAACTGAGAGAATCCTTGGGGAAGAGGCTAGGTAGAGGCAAGTGCTGGGCTCAGGTTGGGGATAGATGGTCTAAGAGTGATGTAGCTACCCAGCTGAGATGTTGGGGTGTTGTTTGTGTTCTGCTTTGGCTTTTCTGTTAATAAATCAGACCCCCTTTGAGTGGTGTTCTTCAGCATCGACTGGTCTCTTTGGAGTTATTGAGACCTTTGGTGAGGGGCGAAATGAAATAAGGGCTCATTTGCAACACAACACCTGCCTGCAAAGGGATGTGCTGGGGCAGCTTGGAATGATGACACTGTGCCAAGTGCTGCTCTGGCACAGCTGAAGAGGCTGCTTAATATGATGAGCGCTGGCTTGCCATATGCTGAATTTTTGAATGATCAACTTAAAAGAATGGCTGTCCCCACTATTAACCCTGTACGCTGAGGGACTCAAGTGAAAATTCATGAATTGTTACAGAACTGAAGATGATTTTCCTATAACAGATGCAGTTTGGATTTTTTTTTTTTAAATAACAAATTGCAGTGTGTTTTCTCACCTCTTAAAATCATTTGCATGTAATAACAGCATGGAGCCTAATTAGGTCGATTAGCATGCAGCCTACCAAAGGCTGATTGTTGGTTCAACAGCAAATGTAAAATGTTTGGCTTCTGAAAGAGAGGAAAACCTTTATTAAAACAAACTCTCACATGGGGGCTCAGTGCTCTTGTGGGTAGTGGTCTAGTCTGTCAGCTCTGTAGACTTGGGCTTGAATTTCCTCTCTGGTTAAAAAGTGATTGGGTGGTCTGCTCTTAAGGCCTGAGCCTGCTCCCTTTGAAGACAGTGGATGATTTTTCCATTGACTTTACTGGGAGCAGGACTGGACTCATCACAAAATCACTCCATAATGTTTCATGAGTGGCAGTCTCTCTGCTTAAGAGGGACCTAGGAATAGACCAGTAAAGGTGCTGAAATTTGGCAAACTGCCATTGGCTTCAGTGGAGCTGGGATTTGTTCTTAAATGAATATTGACTACAAATTTATTTCAGAAATTTGAGTTAAATTGGTTCAAACTGGTGTAGCTAGATTGGAGTGGACAAACTATGGCCTACAGGCATCAAGAGATCAGACCGATCTTTCGACAGCTCCATCCGTCTGTATGGTACCTACTAAAATAAAAGGAGATGACTGGAGATTGGATTACATAAATATTGTGATCTTAGTCACACCTTTGCAAACTTACTGAAGTCAATGGAATTGCAAGGACATGTCTGAGGCTATGTCTACACTAGCACTTTTATTGGTATAACGTATGTCACTCAGGGGTGTGAAAAAACACCTCTCTGAGTGACGAAAGTTACACTGACAGACGTACCAGCGTGGACAGCACTATGTAGCTATCACTGCTCATTGCGGGTGGTTTAGTTATGTTGACAGGAGAGCTTTCTCCTGTCCGCATAGAGCGGGTACACAGGACATCTTACAGGGCGCAGCTGCATCAGTGCAGCTATGCCACTATAAGGTCTCTAGTGTAGACATGGCCGAAGTGTAGACGCTCAGCAACTCCCTGAAGCTCCTCTCATCTTTATAGACCAAATATTGTAAAACTAGGAGGAGCTGCTCAGAGAAATGGCATTTCCAAACTGACTATACTGGGATGGAGGGAGGGAAAAAAGGACACACGAGGACGGAGAAACACACAGAGGGCGAGAAAGAGGTGAAGGAAAACAGTGCCATCGTCATGGGTGTCTTATGAATGATTATTTATTTTGTTGTATTGATTGGAAAACTCCCATTTACTTCATTGAGCCAGGATTTCATTCTCTTTAATAACTTTATGTTTATTCATATTGCTGTTAAAAGATTGTCCAAACAATCTATTTATGATCAAGCCTCATAATCTTGGGCAATATTTTGTTCTGTATTATTCGGAAATTTTTGGTGTGTGTGTGTGTGTGTTTGTTTGTTGGTGGGTTTTTTGTGGGTTTTATACCCTATTATGTGCATTAATCCTTAACCTGAAACCATAAGAGGGCGCTCTTGTTTCACTCAAATATATAAAAATACAATTTCACTTGCAGGTATCTTCATATCCAGTATATTCAGCAGCATTGCTACGTGGTGGCGGGAGAAGAGCAGGTAATCTAGGTACAAAACTCTCAGTCTGGGTTTTGTGGGTTATCACCATTGAAAAGTGATATTGAGTGTATAGCAAGTAAAAGATTCCTTGAGTTTGTTAAGTCATTTAATTGATTGGATAATCTGTTTTGTCATGTAAAACACTAGTAGTCTTGGTTTTGTAATCCTTTGAGCAAACCTGGGTAAATGATAAGACAGAGTAAAGAAAAACTGGACTTCTGAAAAATAAAGGAGTTTAAATGTTAGCCTTCATGTAAATTTACTTCAGAATGTTAGTGACAAAATTCCATGTAGTTTCTTGCTTCAGATACTTAGAGTTTTTTGTGTCTTTTTTTAATTCCATTTTCTACACAATGTGCCTGACATCTCTAGGTGCACTAAGATTAAAAATTTAAAACCATATTCCATATATTATTCATTTGCTTAGAATTACATACAATGACATAGTTTGGTAAAATATAAAAAATGGTAACTGCAGCAGTTCATCAGACTGCATAAATCAGATTCAGGTAATATGGTTCTTTCTAACTCCAAAGACAAATCTTTACTAGACTCACTCAATGTAATATTGTGAGATCATTTATTTTTTCAAAATTTTTTTGTCAACTTTATCAGTCTGTTCGACAAGATACTGCGTTATCAACAGAGGAGAGTACTATATGCTTTCCAGCCAGGTTTTTCTTTGGCTTGTTTTTATTTTGGTCTGACCTTGCTGCCAGTGAAGTCAATCTGAGCGGAAGCAAGCCCTTTCTTCACATGATCTTATCAGATATTTCATACTTCGTCAGATTACACCTTACTGTTGTCGCCCCTTGTAGTAGGCTGGAATAGGTAATGAAAGACTGTAATGTAGTTACGACATAGAATGAGAAGCCAAGAGACCCTGTGTTTTATTCATCTCTGCTACAGACTACCTGCATGATCCCGAGCAATTTACTTGATCTTTCTGTTCTTCTCAGATTCCACATCTGTAAAATAGGCGTAATACTTACCTACTTTGTAAGGCATAATTGATTGACATCTGGACAGCACTTTGTGGTCCCTGCTCTATAGCAGTCAAAGGTATTGTAATTATTGTGCAGTAATTGTTTCTTAACATCAGACTGGTAATATGTTAATACTGGAACTTCACTGATTGATTCCCAACAAACAGAAGGAAAAATAGGTCAAATGTATTCAGACAAAAGAAAAACAGAAGTGCTGTCCAGAGTGCATCTGTCATAGAAGTACAAGTGGATTTTGTTTTGTACATGCAGAAAGCTGTCATTTGCATGCAATTCTTCCTGTAAGGTGTGCAGCTATGCAGTTTGCACTCCACACATTGTTCACATGAAAAATGCACATACTAAATTGGCATGCATAATTGTTGAGGCTATGTTTGAAAAGCTGACAGGTAATATCAGGTAATATGTATGCTTGGCTGTTTCTCCACACCTCATCTGTATATGTCAAAGACCATTAGTGCAAATTAGAACAAAATGCTGCAAATTTGTTGATTTGAACTTCAGGAAGTTCTTTCATGTATCATTGGAGACATATTGGTGCTTCACATGTATTCGTTAGTTAAAGATGTCAGCTTGGCTACATTTGCAAGTAGGTGGCTGCACTACAGAATTGTCCAGTTAAATGCCATTTAGTTAGACAGTACTTGTCAGGCAAGCAATTCAGAATGCAGATTTTTAAAATGCACTATGCTAATTTTAATGACACAGCTATAAGCAGTTTTTCCATCCAGAATTGTGAGATGAAGAGACTTGTGCATTTTCTGGCCACTAACAATGTATGTTAAAGATGTGCCTATATTCACAGAAGAACATATTGGTGAACACCTTCTGGGGTCATTTAGCAGGCATAGGTTAGTGCTTTCTTTCATTTGTCTGCTTTATTCCATTATGGAAATCTAGTATTTCCTCCTCCGTGTATTCAAATGAAATGAATCACTTGCCTTTGTGGTTCTGTTTGAGTGAACTTTAGTATCTATGTAGAGTTAAAGGTAGATTCTAAAAAGACTTTGTCCAGAAAAGTAGTAGGTAAATTTCCTTATGTAATAGCGTTGCCAGGTGTCCAGTTTTCAGCTGGAACGCCGTTCGAAAAGGGACCCTGGTGGCTCCAGTCAGCATCGCTGACCAGGCTGTTAAAAGTCTGATTGGCAGGGCTGGCAGGCTCCCTACCTGGCTCCCCGGAAGCAGCGACATGTCCCTCGGCTCCTAGGAGGAGGTGTGGCCAGGGAGGCTCTGCGCACTGCTCCCACCTCGGGCACCAGCTCCACAGCTCCCATTGGCCAGGAACCGTGGCCAGTGGGAGCTGCGGGGGCTGTGCCTGCGGGTGGAGGCAGCATGTAGAGCCACCTGGCTGCGCCTCCGCCTAGGAGCCAAGGGACATGTTGCCTCTTCCGGGAAGCTCCACAAGGTAAGTGCTGCCCAGAGCCCCCCCCCCCCGACATCCAAATTCCCTCCCAGAGCCCATACCCCCTTCCACACCTCAACCCCCTGCCTCAGCCCAGAGCCACCTCCCACCCTCCAAACCCCTGAGCTCCACCTCCCAGCCCGGAGCCCCTTCCTGCACCCCAAACCCCTCATCCCTGGCCCACCCTGGAGCCTGTACCCCCAGCCGGCACCCTCATCCCCTGCCGCACCCCAACCCCCTGCCCCAGCCTGGTGAAAATGAGCAAGGGTGGGGGAGAGCAAGTGACAGAAGGGAGGGAAATGGAGTGAGTGGAGGGGGAGGGGTGGGGGAGGGATGGGGCCTTGGGGAAGGGCAAGAGTGTTCGGTTTTGTCCAATTAGAAAGTTGGCAACCCTATTTTGTAAACGCAAATCATCAATATTCTGGTATTACCATCTCTTTACACTCTTCCAATGCATATTTCAAATTCTTTCTAATTTAATTTAAACCTCATCTCTTCTATATCCTAGTACACAGCTGATTATTAAGGGGAGAAAGTATTGCCTGTATTTCTAAACTACTGAGAGTCCTTTTACTAAATTAGGATATACATGAATTTTCATACCACAATGGTTCCTTCTTCAGGTATGGACATGCTCAGACATGCTCTGGAGGCTTGGAATATTGCCAGAAAATATACAGCTCAAATAAAATAGTGACACTTTCATTTTTACCACTTTCAGCAGTGATCATATCTCTAATTTAATTAAAAAACAGTAACCTAAAAGCAAAAAGAACTTTACAGATGCAAATCAACAATCAGAATAAATGTCTTACGAATGATATTACTAAAAATCATTAAAGCCCTGCCTACCCTACGTGTTTTACCATGCTTAAGGACTATGCTGAAACATGGGAAAATGTGTAGTGCAGAGAGAGAGGCTTAGACACAACTAACTCATCTAAATCAATATTTAAAGCAGAAAGATAATTTGAACTTTTGGAACCAAAGTAACCTACAAGCTTTGGTTATTTTTTTTCTCTGAACAGGACTATTTCAAGGTTTCAAACTAGTTTAACCTATAATTATGTAGAATTTCTTCATATGTAAATTGTTTTTCCTTTAAAATGTCTTATCATACATAGCAATAGAGACTTCAGCAGCATTACAATAACAGTGAATTTCTCTTTCACTCAGGTTATTTAAAAAAATGCTACTGGTATCAATGAAGGATTAAACCTCACAAAGAGCCTGTAATCTTGTGCATAATGCATAAACTATATGGCAAAAATCCAAGTCAGTTGTTTCCTTTATGCACAAGAACAGTAAAGACTCAAATGAATGCTATTAGGGAGTAAGTAAACTCATTTAAAACAAAAAACAAAAGGGTCCCCCTCCATGAATCCAGTTAAGTTGAAATGGGTGGATGAGGATATTGAAGAGTATATTATACTTAAGAGAACTGCTGGGAAACAGCCTCTGTACTTACTGATGTCCTGGTCTAGCCAAGGATTTCAAAAGTTAGATCTAAACCACAGAAATACCGTATCCATATGACACATTTCATTTCTGTGAAAATACTATGGAATCAGGCGAACACAGCCAGCCAGCTCAGAGCAAAAGCAGAGAATTGAGACTCCAGTGTAGCACTTTCCTATTCTGGCAGAGCTTTCAAAAAGTGTCCCTTTGTTGAAATTCACTTGAGGATGTGCAAAGTTCAGATGGCCTCCGAGGTAGTGTTTTTTCCAGTTGTACCTGGTAAATAGCTCAGCAGTAAAATGGACAAAGTTACATTCACACAAACCTGCTTTAAAATAACACGCTGGGTCTGCCCTGAATCCATGGAATTCTCGGTCGGACTGTCTCTCAATATTTACATGGCCCATATCAGTCACCATACGAATGCCTCCCAAGTACTCAACAATAGAAATAACAATCTCTCTCTTTCTTCCTTATCAGCCTGAATCAAATCTGAAACTCTGTCCTGAACACACATCCTGGTCAGGGCATTTCCGCTCATATGGAATCACCCACTGTTCGAAGTTGCTGCAGTACCTGTGCACAGTATATAGGGCTTGACCCTGAACATTGCCAATGACTTTAATGGGTGCAGGATCAGGGCCTGACCTATCTGAGGGGATATAATGTGAAAGAGGTGGGGAAATAGGTTGAAGGTTCTATAATAAGTAAAGTCCTAAAACTAACTCAGAAAAGATTGAGACAAATACAAAATTCTACATTTTTAGACATTAGTGCCCCGATATCCACCCATAACAAAATATGCAATTCCATCAGATGTACAAAACCATGCACACCATTTAAATACATGTACAAACTGGTACTTATGAATGTGTAAACAAGTACTTAGACACGCACTCCTTCTGTTTGTCTGTACAAATGTGGCTTTGCACTCAGGTGTTAGTACAGGTGCATTTTTGTGCACTCACTTTAGATAATAATACCAGTAAATTGGAGATAACCAAACTCCTTGATCATTCAGGGACCTTGCTAGATGACTTATTCCATTCTTTCATTTAATTACCGTTCATCACTAAAAGTCTTTAAGAAAAAAACTAGCTAAACCACTGAAGTGATTAATGTAGCATACGATCTGACTCTAAGAGCTTAGACTAGATCAGTGGATCCCAAACTGTGGTCTGTGGGGTCCTTGCGGGGCCACAGAGCACTGGCTTGTGGTCTGTGAATGGATGGAAGATGACATGGGGATGACTCCTCCACCTATGTCAATTTTCTGCTTCCAGGCTTTTTCTTGCAGTCTGCAGGGCTGTAAAAGATAGCTCTTTCCACTGGGGGCCACTGCTACATAGGAGGAGAAGACGAAATGGGAGCTGCCTGCAGGGACCAGAGTCAACACTGGGATGGGAGCAACCTGCAGGAGAGAAGCCAGGAGTTGCCAATGGAGCTGGAGCCACTGGTTGAAGAAGGGAACGTAGCATCAGAGGAAATTAAATTTGGAGAGAGCAAGCATAAGAACTAGGCACTAGTCAAAACAGAGCTTCAGTGTGACTTAAGTGGTACATTGTCTTTGTACTAGTCCTCTGCACAAGGGTTGACCTCTCCTGGTAAGAAGAGGACCAGGTATCAGGTAACTATTTTCAAGGAGTAGAGAAAGGGTGAGAGATATAGGGCAAGTGGAGATTGAGAGGAATTGGAAAATAGCAGATGGGTGAGGGAAACACATTGAAAAGCAGAACTAGTGATTTTTTTAAATGACAAAACACTTCTTGCTTTAAAGATGGTTAAACAACTAAATTCTCTCCTAACATTACTCCTCCATGTTAGCAGCTGCCACAGAGGAACTGAATAATTGTGATGAGCGAAGAGATGATCCACCAGGCACTTCCATGACTATGATGTGGCTCACACAATATGAAACTTGGAGCACTTTTGGACTAGATGCCCAGAGGGCCTTTCCGGCTCTATCCTCCCTAAAAATTAAGGATGGAGTTTGAGTCTTATGCTAACTTGTAATGAAACAAGTATAATTTTCCCCTCCTCCCCAAAATACCCAGTGTTATAAACCTGCCTGGAAAATATCAATATAAAAAGCAAATCCATTTTCATTTGCGGGACTACAAAAAAGCATTTGTAACCATTGCCATATACATTGATTGATAGATTCTTAAAATTATTGCTTAAAAGAAACCAAACTGCCTTTTTTTCTATTGTGTCACGTAACATTACATTTTATGAAAACCACATAGTACTAGTACCAGTACACAGTGGTGTAACTCCATTGATTTCAGTGGAGCTATTGGTGATTTACAGCAGTGCAAATGCCCAGAGACTCAGGCCCCAAAACTCTTAGTTACATTGGTGCAATCCCATTGACTTTGGAGTTTTATCAGTGTTACTGAGATGGAAATGACAAAGGAGGAGAAAGACCTGGGTGCAAAGGAGGAGAAAGACCTTGGTTGATCACAGGATGCCTATGGGCCAACAATGTTATGATGCAGCCATGAAAAAGGCTAATGCAATCCTAGGATGCATCAGGTGAGATATTTTCAGTAGAGATAGGGGAGTACCATTATACATAGGGTGAGCACATGTCCCATTTTAAAAGGGACAGTCCCATTTTTTGGGACTTTTTCTTATATATTACCTCCTTTTACCCCCCACCCCCCTCCCGTTTTTTCACAGTTGCTATCTGGTCACCCTAATTATACAAGGCATTAGTGAGACCTTGTCTGGAGTACTGTGTGCCATTCTGGTCTCCCATGCTTAAGAAAGATGAATTCAAACTGGAACATGTGCAGAGAAGGGTTACTAGGATGATCAGAGGAACTAGTTTAGGAGAGGATACTCAAAGAGCTTGGCTTGTTTAGCCTAACCAAATGAAGGCTGAGGGGAGATATGATTGTGCTGTATAAATACATCAGAGGATAAATATTAGGGAGCAGAGGTGACAGGGTGGTGGAGGCTGAGGGGTCACATGTCCGCCCAGATATCTGCTAGGGTGGGAGTCGGGAGCCGCAGCTCCACTGCAGAGATATGCCTGGGAAAAGCACCAGCAGCTAGCGACCCCACTGATCCCCAGAAGGTGGCGCCTGGAGCAGGGAAGAGAGACTGGGCTGGCAGCCCAGCTCTGCTTGGGGGTGTGGGGAAGCAGTTCTGTCCCTTCCTGGCTGGCAGCTGCAGTTACCTGCTCAGGTACATGTCTGGGCTAGCCTGCCTGAGTGCCACTGACTGGGGTAAGCAAAGGGAGCGAGGGGAGGAAAGGGGGCCTGGGGATGGGGTGTGGGGCCAGTGGAGGCAGCTGGGGCAATGGGGATGGGGGAGGCAATGAGGTCAGGGGCCATAGGGTGGATAGGTGGGGGACTGGGGGAGGTAGTGGGAGCTAGGGGGGAAGGGTGGGTGTCTGGGGGAGGCAGCAGGAGCCATGGCGTGGATGGGTGGAGGGTTGTGGGAGGTAGCAGGGTCCAGCAGGGATGGGGGATATGTGGGGAGCCTGGGAAGGCAGTGGGCTCAGGGGCAACAGGTGGGCATCTGAGGGGAGGCAGTGGGGCCAGGGGCCATGGGGTGGAAGGGTAGGGTGCTGGGGGAGGCAGTGGGAGCCAGGGGGGAAGGCAGTGGGAGCCAGGGGGGAAGGGTGGGCACCTGAGGGAGGCAGTGAAGATACTGGCAATTGGGGATTTGGGAGGGGAGGCAGCAGGAGCCATGGGGTGGATAAGTGGGGGGCTGGGGGAGACAGTGGGAGCCAGGGGAAATGTGGGGTAGACAGGGGAGCGTGGGGGGCCACAGGGATAGTGGGGGGTGGGGGAGGCAGCAGAGGCCAGGGACCATGGGTGGGGTTCTGGGGAGGCAGTGGGAGCCAAGGGAGATGGGGGTGGGGACCCTGGGGAGCCAGTGGGGGGGGGCAGAGTGGCAATAAGGGGGTGGGGGAGGCAGGGTGGGCCAGGGGGATGGGGAGGGCTGGCGGTCCAGGGGAGATATCAGGGGCCAGGGGCAATGAGTGGGGGGCTGGAGGAGGCTGACCTTAAGGGTGGGCGGTCTTGCCGTGGTCAAGGGGGCACCATCGTCAAGAGGCTGTTGCTGGAGGCTCTCTTGGCAGTCACCAGGAAGTTGACCAAGGCTGTAATCGGGGGCTGCCGTTGTGCCCCCCACTATCAGCAGTTACCAGTCGCCTAAGTTAAGTGTCAATGTTGACACAAGAACCAATGGATATAAACTGGCCATCAACAAGTTTAGATTTGAAATTAGACAAAGGTTTCTAACCATCAGAGGAGTGAAGTTCTGGAACAGCCTTCCAATGGGAGCAGTGTGTGTGGGGGCAGGGAACACAAACTGGCACAAAATAAACACAAACTTGCTTTAAGACTGAGCTTGGTAAGTTTATGCAGGGGATGATATGATGAGATTGCCTACAATGGCATGTGGCCCATCTGCGATTGCTAGTAGAAAAAATCCCAACGTCTGGAGATGTGGCACTGGATGGGAAGGGCTTAGAGTTACTACACATTCTTTCCCAGGTGTCTGGTGGGTCTTGTCAACATGCTCAGGGTCTAACTGACCACCATATTTAGGGTTGGGAAGGAATTTTCCTCCAGGTCAGAATGGCCAAGACTCTGGGAGTTTTTCACCTTCCTCTGCAACATGGGACATGAGTCACTTGCTGGTTTAAACTAATGTAAATGTTGGATTCTCTGTAACTTGAAATCTTTAAATCATGATTTGAGGACTTCGGTAACTCAGCCAGAGGTTAGGTGTCTATGACAGGCGTGAGTGGGTGAAGTTCTGTAGCCTGCAATGTGCAGGTGGTCAGATTAGATGATCATGATGGTCCCTTCTAGCCTTAAAGTCTATGAGTAGAATTTGGCCCACAGGGCTACCAATTTTCAGCCTGAAACAGGCTTTATTTTGCTTTGCATTTCAATGCCAGGCAGTGAGGATTTCTAAGGGTGATGGCCACAGATTACAATCCCTGGAAGGAAATCTAAAATAGTTTTTCCCCTTCTTCTTAAAAGTTGAGCTTTTTCCTTTTGTCTTTTCCCATAAAATGGGCGACTGGTAACAGTTTTCATCAAGAATCACTATATTTTAACCTTCTTTCAAAATGCTTATAAATATATTTGGCATTCAACAAGAAAATATTGTGCTACATCAAATGGGAACTATATTTTGGAGGCATATTGGAGAAACCCATAAAAGTAAATTGATAAGAAAAACAGGTGTGGGCCATTGAGAGGTGTGCGTGGCCCTATCCTCCTGAGATGTGTCTGACACTGGTATGGCTGTTGTACGGTGTTAATTAGATCATTCTAATTAATTCAGTCAAAGTGTAAATTAGGAAGGAATGAAGAAAAATTACCTTTGAAGGCTGCTAATACATTTAACCCCATGCTGTTTATTTAGCAGTCTAACAAAATAATGATGTTAAGAGTCTAACAAGGCACCAGACCAGGACACAGCTGTTAATAGCATTAAATATGAGATTGCAGTCTGTGCTGCAGGCACGTAAGCCTGGTCTGTGTTTTCAAAGGTTTTCCAGTACAGCTATATCAGCAGACCCTGCTAGTGTAGATGTGGTTCATACTGGCAAAAAAAGTCCTGTTTCTGGTGGTGTTTATACCATTGCCCTGGGTGAAATAAGCTATACTAGCAAAAGGCCTTTTTTTGCCAGTATGAACCACATCTACACTAAAAGTGTGTTGCTGAACAAGTTTAGTTAAAATGGTGCAACTTCTGTGAGTGGATGAGGCCTGAGTTGAGGATGGACTAAGACAGTATGGCCAACCTCAAATGTTCAAAAATCCAAAGCTCCTTCAAGTCAATGGGAGACTTTCCAATGACTTCAGCGGGCACTGGATCAGGCTCTTGGTTTCTAGGCTACAGCATCTTTTACAAGACGTCGCTTACTCTGCATGAGTTCTGAGAAATTCACATACCCAAACAGGCTTTAAACGTATTTTATTACATACAGATGTGCAATATCTTAACATCTCTGTATCTCTTGTGCCTAATTTCATAATTTAATTTTGTATTTAAAAAACAGAACAAAACTGTGTAACAAATTACCCTTTCATTTGCTCACCACTGCACCATTTTCTGTTTCCTTATGCATGCCCCTAGGCTCTCTAGAATTCCTTATGATGTGCTCCTGCTGTAAATTGATTGTGTGCATATCTGTATTCTATGGAGTATTTTGAACCCAGACACGTACATGAAAAAGGAAACAGGAAACAGGTATTATGAATTGGCCATTGGATAACATTTCTTTCATTGGTTTCAGAATAGCAGCCGTGTTAAGTCTGTATCCGCAAAAAGAAAGGGAGGACTTGTGGCACCTTAGAGACTAACAAATTTATTTGAGCATAAGCTATATAAATCTCCCCACTGTATTTTCCACTGAATGCATCGGAGGAAGTGAGCTGTAGCTCACGCAAGCTTATGCTCAAATAAATTTGTTAGTCTCTAAGGTGCCACAAGTCCTCCATTTTTTTCATTGTGAAGAAAGAATGAACTTCCCAAACTGATCTATCCAGAGAGCTTAAAGTCATTTCCGTTTTCTTTCTGTAGCTATTAGAGACCATTAAAAAAACAAAACAAACAAAACCCCAAAATAAATGCCACCCCCAAATCTCCTTACATATTTTGGTAACAAGTTTGACGAACTTTATGACAGTATCAGATTTCTTATCTACTAAAATGTAGTGAGTTGCTCAGTGTCTTTATATAATATTATTATATGCTTAGATGTTTATTTTTAAAATCAGCCTTCTTGCCCATTAGTTTTTTCCGCTTTGCTAATTGGCGAATAATTAAAGTCAGGCCGAAGTTTGCGATGCTCAATTACTTTACTGTATAAGCGTTAAGCGATAAAACTAAAAAGGCTTAATGAAAATGCAATCACAACCGAATGTGTTATCTCAGCAGACAGAAGGAACCCCAGCGTACAGTTCCTCTGAGCACTGTAGTTTGCTTTGAATCCTACGCTGCTGGCTATTGGTTGAGAAACACGTGGAGGGGGTGGAGGAAGACGCATTGCCAGCAGTAGAAACTGGCCGCTTCCACTCGCATAAGACCGAGAGGGTGCCGTAGCGTCCCCAGGTCAGCAGCAGATGCTTCCAGCGCCGAGCCTGGTTTTTCTTCCAGGGAGGAAGATCCTAGCGGGCTGCAGATGGAGTTGCCAACAGCTGCTTTGTTCCGCTCCCAGCTCACTGAGCTAGCTTTATCATCGCACAGAGAAGCATTTAAAGACAAACAGTCCTGCCTCGCTTTCCGCTTCGCTTCCTAAAGCCTGGCTTCCCACGTGTGATGGATTCACCCTGTTCCCTTGCATTGCATTAGCCTGGGAAATTTCTGCACAGTTAAAAAGCTTGGTGACATGCCTTATTATTTCTGCAAATCACAGCTTAAGCCTTTTATATGCAGTCAGATCTATGATGGGTTTTTCTCAGCGTGGTCTACCCGGGCACCCTGTAACATATATTTGAGTCCATCTCATGTAGCTCATCTCTTAAAATACACCTCACAGCACATCTCCTCCGTTAGCGTCTGTAGCATTTTGCAGATCGACGCTGTCTCATTCCTTCGGTGCGGAGACACGAGCTCGCCGGTGGCGGGCGTGTCCCTGCGGTGTGCCAGGCAATGGAGATTGCCCGCACCGATGCCTGGGCAGAGCTCAGCCCCGGACGCTGGAGGAGCCACCTTTGGCTCCTCATTGTCTGAGGAGGCTGGAGAGGAGCCCGTGCCCCGCAGACCTGTCCGAGGGAGATGGGAGGTGTGGCCCTTGCTAAGTGCACTGGGATCCACCGGGCTGCTGAGGACGTGGGGAGGGAGACGGTGGGCTCCGGCTCTGCGCGGGGGCTGGCCTTCCTCACTGGGGACACTGGGCGCACATGTCGCGCGGCTCCTCCTGGGGCCCGGGCTGGGCGAGGTGCCCCAACCCTGCCGCGGAGCCTCTTCCCTTTGTGTCCCTCCCCGCTCTGGCCCATGTGACAGCATTTCTTGCAGCCTCCCCGCGGCTCCGTTAACTCGCGTCCTCCTCCCCGCCCCTCCCCCGTGTGTCACTCAGCCTCTTTGCATATGTGCCCCCCACCCTCCCGGCCGCAGCCCATATACCCGCTTCCCCGCGCCGCAAAGCGCAGCAGCCGGCGAGCGGCCGCCTCCTGCAGCAGCAACAGCGCCTCCGCCTCTGCTCCGCGCACGCGCTCGCCCGGCCCGAGTGCGGCTGCCCGCGGCTCTCCTGCCCCCAGCCCGGGCTCCAGTGGGGAGGCACCGCAGCCCCCGGCGCGGCCCGGCAGGAGAAGGGAGGAAGGAGCGAGCCGGAGGCTGCTGGCCGCCGGGGAAGGGGCGGGACGGGACGGGACAGGCTCCCGCAGCCTCTCGCCTGCCCTGAGCAGCGGCCGTGAGACAGGAGGGAGCCCGGCGCCGCGGCGGTAAGTTCCTGCGCGCTGACCTGTTGCCGGGCGGGCTGGCGGGGCTGCCGGTTCGCGGGCGGGTGTTCGGGCAGCACTCGGGGCGGGGGGGAACAGCAGCTCTTCTCTCCCTGCTGGCGGGGCGCTCCGGGCAGGACGCGCGTCTGCGTCCCCAGCCCCGGGAAGGGGGAGGCTGTGGGGAGGGGAGGACTGCGCTAGACTCCCTCTCTCCCTTCGCAGGGATCGCCCTGAGTCTCACTCCAAAGCGAAGCCAGCCGGGTGCGGGACCCGTTGCCACGGACAGCCTTGCGGGCGGCTGAAAAGGTGCATTGGCAGGGAGCGCACCCCGCTCCCCCCCAGCTTAGCAGACTTCGTGCAACTTGTTCCCTGCGTAGATCAGCTGGCGGGCTGATTGTCTGTGTTGCAAAATGAAGCATCACTGCACTGAGGCTGTTAAGTTGGGAGATATTTTCATCTCGCTGTCAGGGTGCATTTTCAGCAGCCTCATAGCTTTTTTACTGTACACATGAACTGAGTCTGTGTATCGATCTCTAATTGAATATTGAACGACTGTGTGGGCTTGATGGTAACATCAGACCACGCAAATGATAGATTCTGTGCATTAGTAAGCATCCTGTGTTCACTCCTAGAAGCAGGTCCCGCTGTTTGTGCACCATGTGCCCATTGCAACCTTTTGAAGGAAAATGCAACACTGGTGGATAGATATTTCTGGTATGTGGCTGTCTTTGGCAAATAGAAACACTTGCGTCCTGTAATACTAGATACTAACCTTAAATATTGATTTATTGTAGTTTCCTTTTCAAATTTCTCAAATGACTAATTTGGAAAATACACATAAGAAATATCAGTTGACTTTTTTAATAAGTCTGAGTAACCAGAATTTGA
Source organism: Natator depressus (assembly GCF_965152275.1). Taxonomy (NCBI): domain Eukaryota; kingdom Metazoa; phylum Chordata; order Testudines; family Cheloniidae; genus Natator; species Natator depressus. The sequence continues at coordinate 47,563,100 of NC_134238.1, forward strand.
ATGACCATGGACTTTACCACTTTCAGAATCAAAGGCAAAACCCATTTCTTCTATTCTTTCTTTTAGGAAGTTTTTCATACACAACCAATACAATGCTCATTTACACAAAGATAAAACAGAAATCTGTATAAGCTAATTAAGTTATTTCTTCTGCAGGTTGGGAAGAAACAGATACTATTTCTGATTTGAAATACTGGGGAGGTGTTCGGATACTACATTGAAGGGGAGCAAGCATATAGGCACGTAGGTACATAGGTGTGTACAATCACACAGTCATTTTGAAATGGTCTGCATTTGGCAAAAAACCCGCCAGGAACTGTACAAAAAATTAATGCATAGTAAGTGATAGCCTGATTTACACTTCATGTAACTTCTGTGCAATGGGTTATACTGTGGAGTGTTAGAGAGGGGCTGGGCATCACTGCAGACTTAGCAGCTGAGAAAAGGATCAATTCATGCAGTGGGTAGTCCTGAAACGGTGATTTTTTTCCCAAGTATCTCACTGGAGAACCGATGAGATTATAGTGTTCCGAGAGGAAGTTTTATCTTGTACATAATAAATGTGCAAATAACTGAAAACACTTTAAAAAGAATTTATTTGACTGAGCTGAGATCTTCAGAATCTAAAGCTGTTAAGAAGTAAGGCAAGAGGTTGTTGAACATTGTGTACTACCAGATTTGAGGTTGCTGCGACAAGTAGCTGGTTGAAGTACATCATAAATCATCCCTTGCTTCAATGTCTGCTTCATTAGTGATTCATGATAAATATAGATTTGTATTTTACTGACCATTTGTCCTTAATATTCAAATGTTATTGTTTCTAAGGAAAAATTGCCTGACGGGAGTTCACTCATTTTATTCAAGATGAACACTTGCTCAGTGACTCTGTGAATTACCTCTGCTGAAATGTTTGAGGCTTGCATAATTTGCAGAAACAAATAGAGAAATCAGAGATGTCTGTTTGAATATTTTTGTAGGTTTGAATATACTTATTAACATTTTGGCCCAAATTGCATTCTCAACAATCACAAACCACATTTATTCACAAAAACACTACTTTGCTAGTAAATTATAAGGAATCCTTTTTAATGGTGCTTTGCCTCTACATATTGACTTGTAGAACAACTCAAAAACTAGTGTGGGACTTGAGGGGGAAGATGTACAAATACAGTGTGTATCTTTGTTCTGTTTGAGGAAATATGTTTAGCTTACTAAAATGTGACTTGCCACACCTTGAATTCTTCTAAAAAGGCAACTTTAGAATGATACAGGTAATGATTTTGTTAAGGTTTGCTAAAGAGGAACATATATGAATACTGCAAGTAATTAATAAAAATAGCTTTGGTCACTGAAAGACCAGACCTTGTCTTTTAGGATATTGCTGTGTGCAAAACAGAAATGACGTGAAACCCTGAACCTCCCTATGCCACAAAAGTCTCACAGTGGTTTTTATCTTTTTCCAGCTGAGATCAGTATTTCTTGGTAGGGCTGTGGGTGGGCTTGGGCAACATGCAGTGATCTGCACTTTCCTACTTCTGTCCTACCCCTCTGCATAGGGTCTGTAGTTCACCATTCTCAAACATAGGGATAACTCTAGTTTCTTAGCTCTTATTTTGTGTTCAGGACCTGATCCTGCATGGTTCTGTGCAGCCACAACTCATGAGAACTCACAGCACCACTCTGGATCAGAACACACCTATATCTGCAAGGTTTGAACTTTTCTTTATCAATGGTGCTGTGATTTTTTTTTTTAATTATTATTATTTAGTGCTGAGTGCTGTTGGTATGCTTAGCATTGCAGCAGTACACAGCAGGTCCCAGATGCAAAGAACTTGCAATCAAAGACTCCATCCTGCAGTGGATATCACCCAGGGGGGATCCCTGTGTCTGCTTGGTCCCCCATTGACTTAACTGGGGATGCCCAAGAGTGCAGGGATCTGTCCACATGTAGCTCGTGTTAGGATGAGCACCTAAGGTCCTAATCCTATAAAACGCTAAATGCTGCCTGGGGATGTTGAGTGCCTGCATCTCCCACTGACTTCAGAGACTGGAGGCTGAGGTGGCTCCACACCCCACAGGAGGCACTCAGACTCTTGCAGGATTGGGCCCTACATGTGAGACAGACCAATCCAGAAAAACATACAGAATGTTGTGTATTTGAATCATAACAACTTATGAAATGACAAAATCCTGTAACGGTTTTAAAATCTGGCTCCACGATGTTTGCCAAATGAGGGTTGATCTTCCCACTTTTGCATCTAAACTGTTGATGCACCAATACGCAGAGCCATGATCCTCTGTGTAATTCTGTAGCCACAACAAATCTGAAATTGAGGCACATGTTCAGTTTAACCTTTGGCAAGAGGGTAAATGGGTACATTTAGTCCTGGATTAGTGTATGTGACCCTTGAATGTCCTCTGAATGATGATTATTTGTCAGGTAATGCAATTATATTTAATGGGTATTGCAATTATACTTACCATGTAAAAGTAGTTGCATGCATTTTAATAGCATACTTGGCTACTTGTATTGTGTTTACAGTTATTGCAGTTAACCTAAAACATTGGTCCAAAGTACTTTGTGCAGCTCATGTTTTCAGTCACAATGAAGAGGGCTTGATCTAAACCTTACTGAAGTAACTGAAAAGATTCCGATAGATTTTAGTGGGCTTTGGATCAGGCCTGATAAAGACAAACACTATGTATTTCCCATGTTGCTCCTTCTTTAAAGTCCTGATGATAATCATTAGGAAATTAAGTTCCAGCTTAAAAGAAAGAGGTTGCAGAATTTTGGTGCTTATTTGAGCATGACCATGAAGTCAAAGGCAAATCATAAACTTCCTATTGTCTGTGATATGCCATTTGTGTAGAGCTATGCCGTACTGCCGCTTGCTTGGAGCAGAGCGCAGGTTATTTGGTATGCAGCAATCCATGAGCAGGTGTATGAGAAGTCTATAATTTCGCAGACATAAACTGTAATATTATTAAATGCTGGAAAAATCAGGTTTTTATTCTGTTGTGAGTTCTAGCCTATGATTTCCAAAAGAATGAAAGGAATATTGTATTGATTTTTAGAATGACATACAGACCTCTGAGGCTATTCGGATTCTTACATCGTCTCTTTATCAGAGCACTGGTCTGAGGGCAATGGGCAAAGTTTTCCTCTAAAAAACATGAACCATGTGGAAATGGAATGATGTCTTAATTAGCAGCATAGAAATATATGTTCAGGAATATAAATGGGGAGGGGAATTTCATGGTAATCAGAGAAGCTGAACTCCTTCACCAAACCTCTTTCCCACCACCATCTATCCAGGCTGTAGAGCACCAGTGAAGCTGTTCCATGATGGCTGCTACTGCAGCCCCTGGTCTGCAATAACTTCTGTGGATGCTGTGTAGTCTGTCAGCTGTGTGATTTGGTCAATGGATCTGTGTAGATGCAAATCTAGAGCCTGTGTCCCTGATATGTCCCCATAGCACACATCAGTTCAGTTTAATTCAGGGCCAACCACTTGCCTTACTTAATCCAGAAGATTGGCCCATACGAAATACATAAACTTGCAAATGGTTGGAAGGGACCATGGAGGGCAGTTGAATCCTTCCAAGGTCACATATAACTTGTTTCCCTTAAAATGGGAGCAAAACAGCCCTGGTTTTGAAAGGACGGGGTAGCAATGTAGAATATTCTTTCCTCCCACCCCCAAACCAACAACTGCAGACTCTTGTGCTCTGAGAGCCTAACTCAGGGGGACTGCCGAATAGCAGTCCTGCATTGATATCAGCAGACAGTACAATCGCATTTCCCTGCCAAGACTGTAAGCACATACTGTCACCCAGTAGCAGGCTTCCACTGGAGATATACAAGATGTAGATCTCTATAATATTTAGCCATGATATTGTAATAAAGCTTTGGTCATGTAACAATATCCTTGCAATGTTATCTGTCTCTGTCTTAACTTCCCCACTCCCTGCTGTTGGATATGGAACCATTATACCAAAAGAAATCATCAAAATGGAATGAGTACATTCTTGCTCTCCCATGCAGTTTTTTTACATTCCAAGAGGTATTCTCTCCGGTAGCTCTTCCTACTATGATTCAAAGCAGGAGAATGTTTCAAGTGTGTTTGAGTGTGTGTATGTGATGAATCAGCTGTGCTACACTGGGGAGGGGTGAGAAAATCAGCTCTCGGTCCTTATTTTTCCTCTGTCTTCCTTGCCTACTATTCATGAAAGTTGGAGATCAGGTTTCCCAAGGTAAACCTGCTCTTGGGCAATAATAGTGGGGCATGTCATTTAAGAAACTTATCAGGGGAAAAAAATAAACATACACTGAAGTAGATACAATTCGTTGTCCTCTCATGTCTATAATAGGCTCAGAGCAGTTTTCCTGCTTACAGTCATTATCAGGGATGCATATAATTGTTTTTAATTAAAAGAAGTATGTCATAAACATTTGTCATGAGAACCCTTAATCTTATTTAATTTTTGTTTATTTTTAGGTGTGGCAGAAAATGTCAGTCAGCATGCATGAGAATCGCAAGTCTAGAGCCAGCACTGGCTCTATAAACATATACTTATTCCATAAATCATCATATGCTGATAGCGTCCTAACTCACCTGAACCTTCTACGCCAACAAAGGCTTTTTACAGATGTACTTCTCCATGCTGGCAACAGGTCATTCCCTTGCCACAGAGCTGTCCTAGCTGCATGTAGTCGCTATTTTGAAGCAATGTTCAGCGGTGGACTTAAAGAGAGCCAGGCTAGTGAAGTCAATTTTCATAATTCTATTCATCCAGAAGTTTTAGAACTTCTGCTGGACTATGCGTACTCCTCCAGGGTTATCATCAATGAAGAGAATGCAGAGTCCCTGCTAGAGGCTGGAGACATGCTAGAATTCCAGGATATCAGAGATGCTTGTGCAGAGTTTCTGGAGAAGAACCTTCATCCCACCAACTGCCTTGGCATGCTGCTGCTGTCAGATGCTCACCAGTGCACCAAGCTTTATGAACTCTCTTGGACGATGTGTCTTAGCAACTTCCAAACCATCAGTAAAAGTGAAGATTTTCTCCAGCTGCCAAAAGACATGGTTGTGCAGCTCCTTTCCAGTGAAGAACTAGAAACTGAAGATGAAAGATTAGTATATGAGTCAGCTATTAACTGGGTTAACTATGATCTGAATAAGCGCCACTGTTATCTCCCTGAACTATTGCAAACTGTGAGACTGGCTCTCTTGCCAGCCATCTACCTTATGGAGAATGTAGCCATGGAAGAACTTATCACTAAGCAAAGGAAAAGCAAAGATATAGTAGAAGAAGCAATAAGATGCAAGCTAAAGATCTTACAGAATGATGGTGTGGTCACCAGTTTGTGTGCCAGACCTCGTAAAACTGGCCATGCACTGTTTCTTCTGGGGGGCCAAACCTTTATGTGTGACAAGCTGTATCTGGTGGACCAAAAGGCAAAAGAGATCATTCCAAAGGCTGACATCCCAAGTCCACGGAAAGAGTTCAGTGCTTGTGCGATTGGCTGCAAAGTGTATATCACTGGAGGTCGGGGATCAGAAAACGGAGTCTCCAAAGATGTTTGGGTGTATGACACTCTTCATGAGGAGTGGTCAAAGGCTGCCCCCATGCTGGTAGCTAGGTTTGGGCATGGTTCTGCTGAACTCAAGCACTGTTTGTATGTAGTAGGAGGACACACAGCAGCAACTGGTTGCCTTCCAGCTTCCCCTTCAGTATCCTTAAAGCAAGTAGAACAGTATGACCCTGTGACCAACAAATGGACAATGGTTGCACCACTTCGAGAAGGAGTAAGCAATGCAGCTGTAGTTAGTGCAAAGCTTAAGCTATTTGCTTTTGGTGGCACCAGTGTTAGCCATGACAAGCTGCCCAAAGTTCAATGTTATGATCAATGTGAAAATAGATGGACAGTACCAGCCACCTGCCCCCAGCCCTGGCGCTACACAGCTGCAGCTGTTTTGGGTAACCAGATTTTTATTATGGGTGGAGATACTGAATTCTCTGCATGCTCAGCTTATAAATTCAACAGTGAAACATACCAGTGGACTAAGGTGGGCGATGTGACAGCTAAGCGAATGAGCTGCCATGCAGTAGCATCTGGAAACAAACTATATGTAGTGGGAGGCTATTTTGGGATTCAAAGATGCAAAACATTGGACTGCTATGATCCCACATTAGATGTATGGAACAGCATAACCACAGTGCCCTATTCACTAATTCCCACAGCATTTGTCAGCACATGGAAACACCTCCCCTCATAACTGTGTGTGTGTGTTGCGATTGCAGCTTGCCAGGTAAGAAATTAGACTTATGAATACAAATATAATAGTACTTAGCACTCACAGGGCTTTACATCCACAGATCTCAAAGGAAGGTAAGTAAAGTATTTGTATTTTACAGTAAGGAAAACTGAGGCACACAGCTGTTAAGTGACTTGTCCAAGGTCATGCATCAAATTAGTGACCGAGCCAGGAATGGAACCCAGATTGCTTGGCTCCCCGTACCATGCTCTCTTCACTGGATTGATCACTTTGCCTCCCAGTTTAGATGTTGAATGTGTTATTTCCACTAGGTCTGATGCTGATGGGAAAATATAGTTTAATTATGACAAATTCAGTTATAAATCATTAACCTACTAGGGATAGGTGGTGTTTCCTTAACTATACAGAACTGGTCAATCAACATGAGAACCTAAAAAGACTTCTGTTAACCCTCTAATCATGAGCTGCAGCAGGGTGATGACTCGGTCCAAATGGACAGCTCTCTGTTTGTGTGAACAATCTTGCTGCAGCTGCATTGTTACCAGTGGATATGTAAGGTGTTGCACAAACACACTGGGTCAAGTCAACCCTCCTGCAACAGCTGAAGTAAATGGGATTGCACCTGCTTATGCTAATTTTGAATTGGGCCCATTAAATATACTTTTAAAGCGCTTGTTTTTCAAAGGAAAGTTGTGTTTATATGTCTGACTATATATAATGTCACTCCAATATACCAGTAATACTGTGGTTCAAATAATTACTTGGCAGTGTTTCAAAGCAAATGCAATCTCATTTACAGTTAAGCATTATGGGCCAAACTCACACCACGTGCAACTTCTTACAGGCAAGTCTAAGTTTGGCCTTGCTTGTTTTGCTGGTTATGTGGCTCCACTTTTCTACTTTTTGTTTCTTCTTCATTTGGAAAACCACTAAAATGTCTGAGCAGCCCAAAATATTAATGTCAGTTTATAAACAAAACAGAGTTAACTTGCTAGGCATTGTCTCAAACTAAATCAGATTTTTCATTATTCCCCCCCCCCCCAATCTTTTCCTGAATTGCATCACTTAAGTTAAGTCTCTGATATTTTCTAGAGTTCTTACTTGAGTTATTTTGCATTAAAACTTACAAATACTATGCTTTAGTGTGTGTTGCTCAGTTTTTTTCTGAGAGACTGCAATGCAGCATTGTGGCTACAAACACATTTTGATGGCATGTTTAACCCTCAGAAGCACCCTTTGTTGCCTAAATGAGCCATGCCTTGTGAGTAGTAATTTCTTAAGGGATTTGAATACTGCATAATGTAACCATAAAACCAGCCAGGTTGCAAAAAACTATTGAAGGAAAAACAGTTTAAAATAATTAAATCAGCTTTGCAGTAACCTAGAACCTCCAGATCAAAGTAGATACCTCAGAAAGATAATGATACCAGTCTGCTTTTATAGACTTCATAGCATCTAGCTCTTCAGAAGGGTCATGTTGACAGGATTTTATTGGCAACTGGACTACAAGGAGATGGCTGGCTGGCTCCTGCAATAAATAGCAGGACACCCGATTGTCCTTGTAACAGGGTAAATCTGATAATTTGGGGATCGTTGTGGAATTTTTTCACCCAGTGGTGTGCTGAGGCCTCATCTTGCTGTTTCCCCTTGAGCTGAATAGGAATTTTGACTAAGTAAGAAGTGCATTTTTGGGCCACTGCAGAGTAGCAACTCAGAGCTGAAATCTAGTAGGAAATGTAGTGAGGTCATGTTTTCAATGACACTTTGGTCTTTGAGTTGAATAACCACCTGTGACTTTTCCATCTCCACCCACAACTTAGTCTTAGAAAAACAGAATTTTGGATTCCATCCAACGTTTGCAAACATTGGAGACTGATCATATCCTGGGTATCTGAGACTAATCACACACTTCCGATAACTCAAAAACTGAGCAAATAGGCTTCTTTGAGACTACTTCCTTGCTAGCCGGAAAGCTGGGAACACATCTTTAAATCCATACCATTCAACCAGTTTCTATTATTACTCATTTCAACAGGGCTCAGTGTTATCAGAACAGTAGTAACGAATGGCCAAACTCAGGATCTGTGCCAAGAAAAATACTGACTTTCATTTTCCTAAGATTGACTTCATTGTTCTAAAATTTACAGCACATAGAAACAGAGGGGGCTTTTCCCTGAAACATAGTAGTCCGAATATAATGGCACTAAAGGCTTTCATTTGCTTTGCGATATCCTGTTAAAGGCCATTACTTTAGCCTCACTAGCCCGTAAGATAACGGGATGAATGCAACCGTAAACTGAAACCACTCTAGTGCGGCATGCTCATCCAGCCAGTAGATTTTTACTGACTCCCACTGTTCTGTCAGTGGGTGGGAGGGACAAGAAGGAAATTACTTCTGATTATCCTCTGTTTTCATGGTGTTGTGTGGCCCCAGCCTGCCGCAGCTTAGGAAGATTTTAGTCTGCTTTGTTTCTTCCTTCAAACTTTGCTCTTTTGAGTAGGTTTAGCTTTATTTTCTCCTTGCAAGAGGGGTTGGTTTTTTTTTTTTTTTTTTTTTTTTTTGGTTAATCATCCCATGACAGGAAACATAATTTTTGGCTTCAGTGTTGAGATATACCTTTCAAGAAGGGAAAAAATGACACACTCGTCTGAAGAATGTCTAGGCGACGCTAATCAGCAATAAGAAATGGCAAAAAATTACATTGGAAATAATGAAAAGGGTCTGTCTTAAACCCACAAAGGCAAAGAGATTTCAGGCTAAGGCTGTGAGTATACCCGGCTGTTCTTGGGCATTGCGGCACTGACCATATAGGGCTACAGTCTGCTCTGCTGCACATATCTGTGTTCATTCAGATTAACTACATTGGCTTCAGAAGAGTTACTCTCTGCATGTGCACCCTAAATTCTCGCTGTGCTATTTAAAGCTACTGTAATAATGAGGCTGGTGTCTGGTTTGGAAACTTGCACTTAACATAGGCTTCATAATTAAATATGGTAGCCAAATCTCAGCATCCAAGGGCTATATTTTTCACTGAATAATCAGCTCCTGGAAAAGACTCCCGTGTGGAGTTGTTGAGGCATGGTGCATTGTCATGTGAAAAGAAGTGAGACAGATTTCTGCCATAATGAATAGCAGAGAAGTTTTAAATAAGGGGATTAATATGTCCACTTTCTCTATGGTGAATAAATTCAATTTAGAGTTCTTCATGGTGAACAGAGGAGAACCCAACCTCCCGGCTCCCTCCCAGCTCTTTCTTCAACATCAGTCTGATCTAGTTCAATAGGGCCCATGAGTAGAATAAACTGGTTGCCCTAATAATTTTTGAGGCTTTTCTGGAAGAGAGAAGTTGCATGAGGTTGTTTTCATTTTTTTTTAAGCATATTCCCACCCCATTTGTTGAGAACAGGAAAAGCAGTGTGTTGCAAAAACAGCACTGTCGACCAAATGCTATTTAACCTTTTATTTTATAAGGGTCAGATTCACACCGAAGTACTACTCTACTCCATGGCTAGTCCCTATTGGAGTCTCTGGGACTGCTTGCAGAGTAAGGCCAGGCAAGTAAAGGAGGCAGAATCTGACCTAAATGTTGTGGTTGGTTTATTTACTATCCGTGATTAGTTATTACACAGAGATGCACAAAAGGCTTTTAGTTTTTCTTTGACATCTAATGAAAACCTTATTGTATATTGTCTCATGAGAATCCTGTAAATCTTTTCTTCTCCCCCTCCGTTTTTTTTTTAGTCTGCTCTGTTAGTTGGAGAAGAGACTTGGAATCTCAGCTACGGAGAAATGGTTTTAATGAAGAAAAATTGTTCAGAGTCTTTGAGTTTGAAGAAAAATATCTGCACCTTGTAAATTATCTAACCTGGACATGAAGGAATGGGAGGAAAAAACTGTCTTTGGTGCATCAGCACATGGTTTAAATATGAAAGAATGAACCTATGGTCTGATTCCTTGTACTAGTAATAGTGGATTAATGTCAGTGTTAATCAGACCTTAAAGGGAGGGGACGGGGAAAAGGAAAAACAAAAAAAGTCCAGAACTTTCCATAGCTGTGCAACCTACAACTCTCGATTTTCATGGACTCCATTGTGTGTGCGTGAAATTTGAAATGGTTGTCACCTCTCACTGTGACAGTTTGAAGTGTCAGCACCAGCTGCCGGGGAAGCAGGCCAGGTCTGAAACAGTGAGATGTCGCCGTGAATGAAGATACAGCTGTGTCACTGCAGAGTACTGCTGCAGGAATGAACTTGTTTATAGGCAGTGTCTGAAGAATCCATTCGATTGTCCTATCTGCAGTGAGTGACCCTTCATTGGATAAGGAACAGCACAATTAAAAAATAAAAGGTTTTTGTAATAGTGGGGAACTAAAAAGAACTCATTTTCCCCAAATGTTTTCTTTCCCTTCCTCCCTGTATTTATAGGTGACTTAAACTGTCCCATTCCTGTTACGTTACTTGTAGATGTAGCTATTTATTGTTCAGTGCTTGCATGCTGAAACGATGCCTGCAGTTGTCTTCATGTTGTAAGGATTTGTGTGATTTGTTGTTTGTTTTGCACATTTTGTGGTCTCTGACTCGCTCTGCTGCACACAAAAAAGAAAACTGTTGAATAATAGTTGGAGGTGGGAGCGAGTGATGGGATGGCTTCCTCAGTCGGAAATGGACGGATTACAAGGCAGGATCTTAAATTACACACATACTAAAGGAAGAAGCCATGGAGGTCACTTTCTCAGGCCACCAACTCCCCAGGTTAGATGTGGTTTATCCTGTAGATAGCGTCCCTGCTCCTTTTCATTGACCTGTTCATGCCTTTCAATTTCTTATCTGGAACTAGCCAAAACCATAGACAGCTTTCTCTTTGTGCAGCTTCTCAATTACCTAGAAGATGCTGTGGGATGGTTTCTGTACACAGAGCCCCAAGAAAGGCATTGGCCAAAAAGTTATTTATTTATTTATTTATGAGTTTAGACTATGGGACGTTTACCATAACCACATTTACCTGATTGAGTGGAGTCTGGCTGACTCACAAAAACAAAATAGATTAGTAGTGAACTAGTTAAAAAACAAAACAAAAAACCAACAAAAAAACCAACAACTTGCACTGACAGGATTGGCTCCTCTCTCTGCACGGAAGTGGGATGAATGAGTGCCATGGTGTCAAAGACCCGAAAGGTGTGGCACAATTGTTACGATGAAGCATGAAAAATTGCAGAACTAGAACTTAAAAATAATCCTCAAACTCTGCTGCATCTTTTATTTTCACACAGCCCAGAGATGAGTCTTCAGACACTTTGGTATTGAGAAATGTCAAATATAATCATGATAAACCAAAGGATTAAAAAAAGAATGCCCATTTTATTTGCTCAGTCTAGTCTTGAGTCGGGTATGAACCCATTCATTTCTTCTTCTGTTTCACAGGTGCTTTCCTTGCCAGATTTCGTTGTGAAGCACGTGTTGTGTTTTTCATAAGTCTGTTGAGCCCAACTTAATAATGATGTGGTCAACAACATGGTTGTAGTATTCTGCTGCAGTATAAATAAAAGATTCTTCGTTGCATGCATGCAAAAACAAAAGTGATAATGTTGATGTTTGCATTTCTCTGTGTGATGGTGAAGTCACTGTGCTCTTTAAGCTTACCATCTGAAAATGTTTACAGTGATCACCCTTAAATTTTTCTCACAAGGGAAGAATGTTTAAAGGGTGACCCAAGGTTTGACATGAACAGGACTCCACAACTATGTAGTAAACGAGTTACAGTTGTAGTTCCGCTAGGTTAGGTTGAGCTGTTGAAGTATTAAAACATCCGTCCCCTTCTTCTACATGGCTTTAAACGCTAGACATGCTTCTTAGGTAGAGCACCTTCCTATAAGCCCGAGTTGCCCCAGTAAAGTAAATGGGCTGGATTCTCCACTGCCTTGTAGGTTGGATAGTTATTCACACCTGTGCGATGTGGGTGTAAAATGCTCCCAAATGCAAATAGTCACGTTTTACCTCCTCCTCGCACAGGTGTCTGTGGCTACACAAGTTACAGGGAAGTGAAGTGTTGGGTCCAATGAGATGACTCATTTGACTAAAGGTATATCTGATCAAGCCCTCCGTTTTCTTTATTGAATGAAGGGATATATATAGTTCTGTCTTGAAGCTGCACCGTACATTGCTATTTAGCTTCTGACAAAAATCTGTTTTCTAATACCATGTAACTTCTGAAAGTGGGATGAATTTTCTGCAGCTGTTTTCAAAGTTGTGGTGTGCTTTCAACTGCTTGATTAATTCCTCTGTGTAGGCTGAAGGAAACTGAAGTCAGGGTGGGCCTCAGGCCCTGCAGGGAATATTCTGGGCTTCTGCTCTTTGAATTGATGTGGGAATTCTGGCTTACTACTTGACCATTCCAGTCGTGCAAAACATCCCACACTTTGAAGCAAATGCAATTCACAGCAGAGTGCACACAAAAACCTTGGCATAGGACGGGAAGGTTCTTCTTATTTTGTAGGCTGGTTGCTGTAGAAACTTATAACAAAGGACAGCCTTCCACTTCTGGTATAATTGTGTAGACCCTTTTCTCTAGGCCTGACACCTGTCTAATAAGAGTGATTAGAGCTGAATAATGCCCCTTCCCTGACTATTGAAGTGGTTCACATACTAACAGAAAACTGTACAAGTGAAGAAGGAAAATGTCTATGTTCTGTCTCTGTTTGCTCCTATATTTTAAGGTTTTGTAAAACTGCATTTTTTTTTCACAATGTGAAACTGAAGGTCAATAAATTATTAGAGATTTTCTCTTCAATGAGTAGTTCCTTTGAGGGTTGGGTTTGTTTGTTTGCCTGCCATTTTTTTTTTTATCCTTGTAACTCGCATCTCTTTCATAAAAAGACATCCTTGATATGTAGTTTACTGGTTTGTTTAAACTTCTGCTTCAGTTGTACTTGGACTGTTCCCTTTGCTCTATTAGGCCCCTTTATTATGATCTAGATCTCAGAGTTCAATAGGTAAAACTATGAGAGCTTTAAAACAACGAGCAGCAGGAAATGCAAGCCTTCATGATTTCTTTTGGCCTTTGAAGTACAGTTTAGGGTCTAATATTAATCTAGAACAGAATTAGACAAGTCAGATCTTCCAGAATAGTTCCTGAGGAAAAAAAGTTCCTGGATCTGTATAAAGCATTTTAAGATGTATATATTTGTATGTGTATATACACAGACGCACACACTGAGCTAAAATCTTATTTACACCAGCACAGCCTATGAATTTCTAAGCTTACTTTTTGTGCTATAAAAGATTTTTAATGCTATTGGTTTGGGGATCCAAACTCTTTTATAAACTGAGGCCCCCATCCCGCAGTGGGACCCATGCATGCATACCCCAGGGTACTGCCAAGGTTTGCGGCCAATGGCCCCATTCTTCTGCCTAGGGGAGGGATAATTCTACACTTGTCAACCCATTGTGATTCCAAGGAATTCTTCCTTGGAGGTGGCAGAGGAGGGGATCGCTCCCCAGTGAGAAAGAGACCGGGTGTTCTACTTCCTAACCTGCAGATCACTTGAGAGCTGCACAGCACTGAAGGATGCAAGGTGTAGCCTTGGGCTGCTGCCTGGCTTCACTGGCTTCCACTAGTCTCTGGATAGTATAGTTGTGCTTTCCCTACCATGGTTGTTCCCAGAAATCCCCTCTAGTATGCAGGATACACAGAAAAAGCAATGATTTAGTGGATTTAGCACTGGGCTGGGAGTCAGGAGACCTGGGTTCTGCTACTGGTCTGCCGTGTGATCTAGGGCAAGTCGTGTCACCTCACAGAAATAGAGGGGGACCATGTTCAAAAAAATTTGGTCCATCATGAGTTAAAGGACTGATTCAAAGCACTGAAGTTAATGGACTCTTCCATTGACTTCAAGGGCCTTTGGATCAGGCACTATGTGGGTATATGGCTTCACCTTTGGTACTGTGGGCTGTGTATGTATAATCACATGTGTGAATATAATGAGACAATTACATTTAAAATCAGCCCCCAACTAATACTGCAATCTACAGTAACCTATTGTGCTTAAGAGTGTAGCTTCGGGTAAGACCAGAAAGAAAAAGATGTAGTTTTCCCAAATCCCCTAATCTTGCTACCAGGCTCTCACTAAATTCTGCTGCTACTTCCTGAGAGATTCAATAGCCCAGTTCTTTTTCAAGCCCTCTTTCTGCTCAGAGGCTTCTGCTGACCTACTCAGGGACACAATACATAGTAACTTATAGGACTAGGCAGGACTAACCAACATAGCTTGAGTATCCAATGCTCAGCTGTTTACAATCCATAGAGGGATGAAAACAAATTAGTCACTGGAATAATTTTGAATAATGGAAAAAATTGGAGTAAATTGCCGTCCTCTGAGATAAAAAAGGATAAAGGAATGGAGTAAATTATTCCCTGCACACTGTTGCCTCGACACAGCTCTGGGTGTTGGGTTTACATCTAATCTGGTAATATGGCACTATGTACAGCACTATGCATGGCCATGATGACTCAGAGCTGAATGCCATCAGCATCGTTTCTTGCAGCACCAAGTTGTTCTGGGGAGGACTTCCATCCAAACACTGGCTTGGCCTGACCTACTTAGCCTGTGAAAGCTGAAGGGATTGCAGGGCAGGGTGATTGAAATGGATGGTATGAATTACCAAATGTAAATGCCAAGAATCAAGATGGTAGGCACAGTAAGAGTGAATAGGAAACACTCTTTAATAGTTGCAGGGGGTCACCATTTATTAGCATTGTGGTAGGACTCCTTGCACTGAAATTAAGCATACCTAGATGCTCAGTCCTCAGCTAAGAAGGGCTTGAAATGCTTCCTTGGTAACATGATCAGTCCTTAGATGACTGGGGAGATTAATTGTACCTACCTCTGTCAGAGACCTCGATAACAGTCATAGCGTTTCATGTCAATGTAATATGGCAGGACTGATGGGGGGAAGGAATGCCTTGTATCATCCTACAGGGACTCCAGGAGTAGAACGGATGGGTTCCAAAAGGAGGGTTGATACCTACTGCTTGTCCAGAAGGATAGATGCTGCAACTGGGGACCTTGAAGGTGATAAGGGGAGAGAGCTAAAGCAGAGAGAAGCATGTGCACGAGAGTGTACGAAGTGGCAGGATCCTCAGCGCTTTGTCTAAGCAGGTAAAGCATTTTCTTCTGTCGTTTTTAAAAATAAGGTATAATGACGCTTTTTAATCTGTTGTGTAGAGGTAGTATGAATGTGTATGCGCACAGTTACATAGAGAGACACTGAAGCAGCTTGGTGCGGGGAAGCAGAGTAGGCATCAGGGAGCCAGTTAGTCTCTTTGGCCCAGATTCTCAAAGTTATTCAGGCTCCTAACTTTCATTGAAATTAATGGCAGTTAGGAGCCTAAATACCTTTGAGGATCTGGACCTTTGATTCTCTTGGTTGACCCTGCCTCCAACATGAGTTAGCACAATTTACTCTGACTTAGATTACTGGCATAGGCTTCTGTTAGCTCTTACACCAGTGGAGGAGTGATATGATATAGCCTGGTGTCACCATACTGTCTTTTCATCCCTATCATGTCCCCTTACTCACTCTTCTTCCTTGCCCAAATGGTGCAAAGGGGCTGGAGCAGAAATGAGAATTTATGTCTGTGTGTATGTATACGACATACGCAAACATGCATATGTATCTTATAGGTAAAGGTGAGGTTTACACACAGATTTACATTGTATTTATAGGCTTGTTGTAAATGTATAAGATATGAGTTCCTTCAGTGTCTAAGACATGCAGGTAGATGAGACCATCTGTCTGGAATGTGACTTTAATGGTGATCTATGAATTTTAAAGCATCATTATTTGTTAGAGACGGTACAGCTAGGAGTAAGAGTCAGCCTCAATATGCAAGGCATGACTATGAATTAAAATGAGTTTAGTTAAGTAAATTACAAATCTCTCGCAATCAGGTTTAGGCTGTGCTTCTGGCCCAGCAGTGCTTTGAGAGTCTCAGGATACCAAATTAGACAAAGTTTCCCTCTTTTTCTTTTTTTGGTCCAGTTTCCCTAGCAACCATAATCTTTATCTCTGAAGAGATGGGGAGCACTGGAGGAGGGAGAGCAGTAGGAATTTCAGCTAAAACCCCTGCTAATCCTTTTCTTATGTTATCAGATTTTCGCTGTTCGGTTATTTCACACTTGCATACTAGATGGTGCTGGGGTGTGTGTTTGATATTTTGTAAATTCTAAGGCACCTTTTATTGATCATATGCAGACCCCTTGATTCAAAGATAAAATCTATGGCTGACTGCATTTAATTTTCATAAAACTAGAGAGACAAGGTGGTTGAAGTAATATATTTTATTGGTCGAACTTCTGTTGGTGAGAGACACAAGCTTTCACAGACCTCTTAAGGTCTGGGAAACAAAGTGTCACAGCTAAATACAAGGTGGAACGGATTGTTTAGCATCAGTAATTTAACACATATTTCAAGGGACCATTCAAGGTGAAGTGGCCCATTAACATCCCTCCAATCATAGGGAGGAAAGTGGTGGCGGGGGGACGGGGATGGCGGGGGGCGGGAAGCGGGAAAGAAATTGGCGGGGAGGTTGTTAGTGGGCTATAGATTGTTTTAATAAGCCATAAATCCAATGTCTGCATTCAGTCCATGATTTTTGGTGTCGAGCAAAATTATGAACTTAAGCTCCCAAGCTTGTCTTTTGAAAGTGTGCAGGTTTCCTCTGAGGATGAGGACTGATAGGTCAAATATAGAGTGATCGCTTTGTGAAAAGTGCTCACCCACAGATGACATGGAGTTCTTGATTTTTATCGTTTTCCTGTGTGAGTTCACTCGAGAGCATAGTGATTGTCTGGTTTCACCCACATGGTTGCTATTGGGGTGTTTAGAGCACTGGATGAGGTACACCACATGTTGTAATAGGCATGTGTAGGACTCATGGACTTGAAAAATTTGTTGTGACGGGTGTTGATCATTGTAGTAACAACCCCCAAGCTGCTTCTCCCCCAGGGCCGGCTCCAGGCACCAACGAACCAAGCAAGTGCCTGGGGCGGCAAATGTAAAGGGGCGGCAGGACATCGGGCTCTGGGGCTGCAATTCGCCCTCGGTGGTGGCGGGAATTCGGCAGCCGCTCCATGACAGCGCGTTTCGCGCTTGGCAGCAATTCGGCAGCGGGGACACGACTCTTCTTTGGTTGCCGGCGGCGATTTGGCGGCTGCACCATCACTCCACCTCTGTGTTCGGCAGGCAGGATTCCGCCTCCCCATTCGGCGGCAAGTTGGGGGGTTTTTTGCCGCTTGGGGTGGGAAAAACGCTGGAGCCGGCCCTGTTCTCCCCCCAGTTCCTTTCCTCGCTGTAACTGGAGGGTGTTAGCTGGCCACTTCACCTTGTTGTTATTGTTTTGATCCTTTGGTTCACTGATTGGTTTGGTTGATCAGGCCAATTTGAGCTGTAAACTGTCGGTGGCACACTGAACAAGAGATGCTGCTATGAGTTACTTGATTAACAGTGGACATGCTGCTGTTGCGGGATTTATGCTGCTGGAGCTTCTGCTCTGCCTCAGCAGTTATCCTCTGCTCATAGACTGTGGCTCCAGTATGGATGAGATTTTGCCAGATAGAAAGATGACGAGCAAGATCTTCTCAAAACTCTGGGTCAATGTTGAAACGCCTCAAGAATAACTTGAGAGAGTCCTTGAAAGATTTCTTCTGGCCTCCCTGAGAGTGCTTTCCCTCCTTTAACTCACCATAAAAGATCTTCTTTGGCAGTCGCTCATTTGACATTCTTGTGACATTGCCTGCTCGTCTCATCAAGAGAGTATGGATGCTTGGAATACCTGCCTGTATGAGAACTTCAGTATCTGGAACCTTGTCTTGCCATCTTATCCTCATCAGTTTCCTCAGACAGCCGAGGTGAAATTTATTCAGCTTCACAGCATGGCATCTTTACACCTTCCAGGTTTCGTATGCATACGTCAGAGTTGGCAACACAATGACTTTTGTAGGCCTTCAGTTTTGTTTGTTGACTAATGCCGCTACGCTCCCACACATGTGCACATAGTCTGCCAAGGGCCACACTTGCTTTGGCAGTTCTGGCGTTGGTTTAATCGTCAATGTGAACTGCACATGACAGTGTAGTGCCGAGGTAGGTGAACTTGTTCACTGCCTGGAGGGTTTGGCCATTCACTGTGATAGAAGGCTCTACATAAAGCTCTTCTGGTGAAGGCTAATACATCACTTCTGTCTTCTTGATGTTGATTGTGAGACCAAAAGTGTCACAAGATGAAGAGAAATAGTCCATCCTCCGCTGCATGTCAGACTCAGATTTGACATTCAGGGAACAGTCATCAACAAACATCTGATGAAGTGAGCTGTAGCTCACGAAAGCTTATGTTCAAATAAATTGGTTAGTCTCTAAGGTGCCACAAGTACTCCTTTTCTTTTTTCAACAAACAGGTGATCACAAACAGTCACTTCCTGTACCTTTGTCTTTGCCTGTAGTCTCTTCAGATTGAAAAGCTTGCCATCAATCTGGTTTCTGATGCCAATCCCAGTGTCACAGTCACGAACAGCATCTGTAAGGATGGCAGGAAACATCATACTGAAGGACCATACAACCAACTTGTAATAATTGATGCAAACTCTAATAACATCGAGGAAAATTGGGCATCCTTTAGAGACTGTGTACTCAGCTGCGTCCAATACCCTCGGTTCCATCACACGTAAACATCAAGATTGCTTTGATGAAAATGATACTGACATAGGGAGACTATTGAACAAGAAACATTGGCTCCATAAGACCTGTTTAGGAGACAGAACTTCAATATTTAAGAAGGCAGACCTTCAACAATATCAAGAGGACTGTCTAATGCAAACTTAGAGAGATCCAAAACTCATGGCTGAGCAACAAGGCAGATGAGATTCAGTACTATGCAGACAGGAATGATATGAAGAACTTCTATGATGCTCTGAGGACAATTTATGGACCATGGTCACCAGGTACATCTCCAATACTGAGTGCTGATGGCACCACACTACTCACTGACAAAGAAAAGATACTGCAAAAGGTGGGCAGAACACTAACAATATCCTCCATCAACAATTATCTATTAGCAAGGAGGCAAGTGATCGACTGCCCCAGACTGATATCAAAATATCTCTAATGCTGACTGAAACTGCGAAAGCGATTGACTTGCTGTCAAATGGTAAAGCACCTGGAGCAGATGCTATACCAGCAGAAGTCTATAAGGCCGGAAACTGGCTGAATTTTTCCAGTTATTGTGGACTCAAGGAACTATACCCCAGGAGTACAAGGATGCATGCATCGTCCACTTGTACAAGCAGAAAGATAACACACAATCCTGCAACAACTATCGGAACATCTCCTTGTTGTCAATCGCTGGCAAAATTCTCACCAGAATTCTGCTCTCCTTGTGCAACACATTGAAGAAGGGCTCCTGCCTGAGAGTCAGCTTGGCTTCAGGAAAGGACGCGGAGCCATAGACATCGTGTTTGCAGCTTGTCAACTTCAGGAGAAATGCCAGGAACAGAACTCCAACCTGTGTCTGACTTTCATTGACCTGACAAAAGGATTTGATACAGTCAGTTGGGAGTGCCTTTGGGAGATCATGGCAAAATCTGATTGCCCGGAGAAATTCATCGCAATGGTTCGGCAATTCCATGATGGCATGCTCGCTTGTGTTATGGACGATGGTGAGTCATCTGAACCATTCCCAGTCACCAATGGATTCAAGCAGGGCTGAGTATTGGTCCCAGCCCTCTTCAGTATGATGATTTCTGCCATGCTTACTTCACCTTGAATGGTCCCTTGAAATATGTGTTAACTGCTTATGCTAAACAATTTGTTCCATCTTGTATTAAGCTGTGACACTCTCATTAAGTTTCCCAGACCTGAAGAACAGCTCAGCGTAAGCTTGAAAACTTGTCTCTCTCACCAACAAAAGTTGGCCCAATGAAAGATGTTACCTCACGCATCATGTCTTTCTAATATCCTGGAACTGACATGGCTACAACACCGCATATATTAATAAAACTAGATATTTTAAATAGTAATATGGTCACAACGATAAATAATAATACTTTACACATCTGTAACACCTTTTATCAGATTTTAGAATGGTTCATTAATTAATGTGGCTTAAGAACACTCCCCAATATCCAAGAAAGGGAGACTGAGGCACAGAGAGGCTAGGTGACTTACCTTGATGTCACATAAGGCAGTCTATAGCAGAGCTAAGGACCAAACCTCAGGCCATGTCTACACTACAAAATTATGTTGTCCTAACTTACATTGGCATACAGCCACTTCAATCATTAGATCACTTGGGTGTGTGCACCCTTGGCTCCGTGTGTCGACAGTGTGCATCCTTACCAGGAGCGCTTGTATCAATTGTATTGTCCATGTGGGCATTGTGGGACAGCTCCTGAAAGCCAGTAACATTGGACACAAGCAATGCAGTGTCTACACTGACACGGCGTTGTATCTAATTACATTGACGGTGCCTCTGTGCTGCTTGGGGAGGTGGTGTTACTAAATTGGCATAGAGAGGCACTTACATAGGCGGAAGCCAGCTTATGTCAACCTAACCCTATAGTGTGGAACAGGCCTTAGACTTTCACTTACCTTAAGCACAAGACTATTATGCATACAATTCCATTTTCCTAATGGATATCTGAGGTTTGGGGCTTCTCAGTAAGATTGGCTGTGATAACCTAAATTTTTATTTATTCATTTATGGGCGTGAGAAGTAACTAAAATGTGTACAGAATTGATGTCTCCCAGACTGAAATGGAGCTGTAGAAAAATGCCACAAGGTAAACAAACTGGCTGGCACTTTGTTTAATAGGCTCATGAAAGGAACAATGGTTCTTTCAGGAAGATGGTTACACTTTAGCTAGTTAAGGACAGCTGATAGGAAACAGACAGACTTAGGGACCTGCTGATAGCACAGTATTTGCATGTGAGAAAAGATATCAAGAGCTGCAGGATGCCTTCAGACACTAGAAGCTTTTGGTCTCTGTGCAATGGAGTCCCTAAGCAATAGGAAATGAAGATACAATTCTGATTTTTCATCCCAAAGTGATACGTTTACTCTCAGTTACAAGACTAGAATTACCTCATTTTAAAAATTAAAGGCTAAGGCTAAATTCAGAGGTTAGTGTAGAGGGGCTCGTGCACCTTACATTTTATTCCAACCTCAGCTCCCCTCCCTGAACCCCTTCTCATGTATGTCACAGCTACACAGCGGCCCCCCCTACTAAACTGATTCTACTAAACACTACATTCCACTACATTGCTGTATTTCACATACCCTGGAGCCAGAAGAGAAGAGCAGCAAGACTAGCAAAAAATCAGGAGGGAGGGAGTTAAAGTGGATCACGCCACACTTGAAATTACACCTCCTTGAAGCTCCACTGTGTGTAAGTTACTCCAGCTTGGACTCCTGTACTCTCTGCATGATTAAGTGGATTTAAGTAGGTCTAAGGGAGTCTGGACCCAACTCATCGGTGGCCTGTGGTTCATTTGAGCTGGCTATGCTGGTACAAAGGGGTTGCAAAGCAGCAGCCATAAGGCCTCCTTCTGGCTCTTCTGGCGCTGCACACCTTCTTCCCTGTGGGGCAGGGGGTAAACTGGGGGAAGTAGAAGGTGTGGCCAGAGTATTTCTGTGCCCTAGCTATTCCCTTAGGGGCCAGACTGATCAGCCCTGGCAGCCCCAGGATACTGGAGGCACAAGCTGCCTCCTCAGCGTCCCTGTGCCAGGCACTGCGCAGGCACAGGGATGAATTGGGCCCTCTGAGTCTGAAGGAGTTTAACGCATCACCTCTGAATTTGATCCTGTGTCTGAATCCCATTGTGTGACAGCCCTGAACATTGCTGGAATGCGACTCATTCTACCTGAAAAAGCTTTATTGTCCCTTGCAAAATGGTTTGCAATTTAAACAGTAACTGGCACATCATAGTATCTAGTAGTGGCTTCTGGTTAACTTCACAGTTCCCTAAAAATACCAGAGTCATTAAGTAAGATCTGATGTGTTGTGGCAGGTAGCGTTTGGTTAACTCTAAAAGGCTATTCAGCACTGATGATGTAAGTTCTCTTCATTTGATGTGAAATGCTCCTTTTTTTTTTAAATAAAAGGTTTTGGAACAGTTTAATGCATATTTTTATTAAAAATTTTTGTATATAGCACTGCTGTGCATTCCGATTTTTAAACATAGCCTACATCGTTCTTACAAAGTAGTTATCCAATATATTATCTAACAGAGTTTATTTTTCATTTAGTATTTTCAAACAGCAATTTAAAGTTGAGGGAAGCACAAAGACCTTGTAGTAATAGAATAAGCTAGACTTCCTAGCCCTGAAATTAAATGAAGTCAAATCATTGTTCCACCCAATCGGTGTTTAACCCCCCACCAGACCAGTTCTTCATTCTTGCATGTCTTTCCCCAAATCACATTTTTGCAGATTTTTTTGCATAACTCTGTTACTGCCACTCAATGTCATTTGCCAGAGACAGGGTGTCGGATCTTAAAAATGGCAAGAAGCAGTTCATGTAATTAGACAGCAGTTATGGACAGATGGTTCCAGCCGAGTTTGCTCTAACGTCTCTTCCCAGTACCTGCTGAGAATTCCAATCTGCCTGTGTGTTCCAATAAAGCTGAAAGGAGTTCCCGGGACCACCTGCAGTCTCAGTGGAAGACAGTCAAAAGCCCTTGCGAATACTCCCAGAAAATGGTTCAGCCTGCTAGAGTCTAAACCCTAATCCCCTCTCTAACAAGGCTTTCATTCAGGCCTTCCCACAGATTACAGAAGGTCTGGTTTCTCAGAACCCTTTCTACTGAAAACAAGGCTCTCCTGCTTTCAGAGGTCAAGTTCTGATTACAACCCCAGAGAATTTATAGGTGGCTTTGGATCCTGACTCTAGACCTATGTTCAACTGTAGACAATACAAATAAGGCCGCTCATAAACTCTTCGCAGCTCGTTCTGACGCCTCCCCTGTTAGAGGGACTCAGCCCATTCCCCTTTGTCTAATCCATGTCAAAATCTCAAGAAGGAAAAAGTAGTACTTATGGTTTAAAAAAGCCAACTGTAGGAATCTTTTGTATATAAACTTTTAAAATGCCTTGGTAAACAATACTGGATTATTGATCATTTACATAATCATACTCTGCAGCAAGCACATTTAAATAAAAGCTCTAGGAGCAGCTTTTTAACTCATCTGGGAGAACAACAAACTCTTTAGTGTTGGTCTTCAGTGTTTGAAAAAGTGCGTTTTTTGATGTCCATGGACCTATGCTAATTTACACCTGATGAGGATCTGGCCAATAAAATAAAAATCTTTTTTGTCCTTTTATGAGCTCTAATATTTATGCATGGCCTTAAATTTACACAGTGGGAGTAATCCCATTGAATTTGATAGGATTACTTGCAGTCCATAAAGTTAAATTTGTGTCTTTGGAGGATTGGGGCCTAGATTGGTAAAAAAGCCAAAATAGTTCCACAATTTCCTAGTGTATTGTTTCAGGACACTGTTTTTAATTCAGCTGAGGGACCTGCAAGCTCTTGAATTTTACTTTTTAAAATTCGAAAACAATACTTCTGAGAAAAAAAGAGAGAGGAACAGTATTGTTTGAACTGCTGTGGTTTGACAACATCAGAAATTGCACATAACTTTTGATACCATGAGATTATAAATACTTCAGAGTTTTTTTTCAGTTAATATTTTCAAAATGTTATAATTAGATCATATTTAAAGTTTCCAAACCATACAAAGTAGTAGGTTCATAGAATAATTATAAAACATTCAGTGCAGCAAAACAACTAGGCAGCCACTGGAATTTACTCCAACCATTTAAACAGTAAATCCCATAGATAGCACCTCTAATGCTGCCTAAAGGGCATGCTTAGCTGCAGTAGCTATGGGTCTGGCAACTGAAATCTATATTGCAATGCATTAGCTCTGCTGTGGGTACATTCATTTAAGCAGCCATGGAGGGAATTAATTCTTCAGAATGAACAGGAGGGCAATACCTTCCCCATGCAAGGGATCCAGATCTGCAAGCCTTCTGTGTACAGAACTTTCACTGGCACTTCCACGCTCAATGTTTTCTGCAGTTCTCATCCGAGAAAGAGAAATTCAACATAATTAACTCCGTCATAAATCGGAGTTAATGTCATGAACTTATTACAGTTTCAAACTAAAAGTCCATTTCTCTTGTTGGGCACAAACGAATCCGACACAAATAACCAAGCAATATTTCAATGTATGTCTGAAGTAAAATATAGAAAAGGATGCTTTCCCCATCCATCGTTTATGGAAATAGTCGAGAATGGCAGCCCTATTCTGTCTGAAGAACATCCCTGCCAACCTGCCTCACCTTGTAGAGCAAATGATCCGTCCCTGGGGTGTGGGAAACTTATAATAATATCAGTGCTTATTCACACTAAACCAGTAGATAGAAGATGCATATTTTGTGTGAACTTTGTGTGAATCTGAATTTGCTCTAAATCTTAATTTCAGTTTACCATGGAAAATAAAATAAAAAAGACTGTAATGAGTGATTGGAATGTAAGAACACTCCATAATATACACACAACCCCTAATATTTAATTTTTGAGATGAAGAATGTTTATGCCTCCTAAGAACCTTCAGTTACTGAATCCATTGTATCCACTGTCATAGTATTTTGTACAGTGGTCAACAAAGCAAGTAGCAATCTCCAGAGAAGGTAAAATATACTTCTGACCACTAAACACTGCCAAGAATTTTTTTTCATGGCCTAACAGCTATGTGACTGGACTGGGAGTCAGGAGACCTCGGGTCTAACCTTGCCACTGACTTGCTATGTGACCTTGGGCAAGTCATTTCACTCCTCTACACTTGTACTTCACCTTCTCCTGCCCCCTTTGTCTATCTTCTATTTAGATTGTAAGCTCTTTGGGGTAGGACTATTTCTTATGCTATTTGTACAGCACCTAGCACAATGGGCCCTGATTTTAGCTGGGACCTCTAGTCACTACCATACCATAGTATGCATAATTATAACTTTTGGCAGGAGCATAACATGTTCTATCCCCAGATCTTTTAGTTGCTTTTTCACTTCATGAAAAACAGCTTCAATTTTTGTAATACCAGGATATCATTAGATAAAAAATAGGTAAACAGATGATGTAGTCTCATCATATCATGATAACACTCTTTCCATTCCATTGGTATCTCAGGAGAATGTTAAACTATTAAAATTAGACATTTTTAAATCAGCAGGTCCAGATAACTTGCATCCAAGAGTTTTAAAAGAGCTGGCTGAGGAGCTCTCTGGATCATTAATGTTGATTTTCATTATCTTGGAACACTGGAGAAATTCCAGAAGACTGGAAGAAAGCTAATGTTGTTGAAATATTTTAAAAGGGTAAACAGAATAACCCAGGCAATTATAGGCCTGTGACATTGATTCTGGGCAAGATAATGGAGCAGCTAATAAGGGGCTTAATTAACAAAGAATTAAAGGAGGGTAATATAATTAATGCCAATTAGCATGGCTATATGGAAAATAGATCCTGCCAAACTAACTTGATATCTTTTTTTGATGAGATTACACATTTGGTTCATAAAGGTAATAACATTGATGTAGTAAATTTCTGTAAGGCATTTGAATAGGTATCACATGACATTTTGATTAAAAAACTAAAAATATATAAAATTAATATGGCACATATTAAATGGATTAAAAGCTGGCTAGCTGATAGGTTTCAAAATGTAACTGTAAATGGGGAATCATCATCAAGTGAGTATATTTCTAGTGGGGTCTCACAGTGATCAGTACTTGATTCTATTTAACATTTTTACCAGTGACCTGGAAGAAAGTATAAAATAATCACTGGTAAAGTTTGTACATAACACAAATACTGGGGGAGGTAAATAATGAAGAGGACAGGTCCCTAATACAGAGTGATCTGGATTGATTGGTAAACTGGGTGCAAATATGGCTAACTGTAAATGTATACATCTAGGAGAAAAGAGTGTAGGCCATACTTACAGGATGGGGGACTCTATCCTGGGAAGCAGTGACTCCGAAAAAGATTTGGGGGTCATGGTGGCTAATCAGATGAACATGAGCTCCCAGTATAAACGGTGTGGCCAAGGGCTAATGTGATCCATTGATGCATGAAGTTGGGAATCTCAAAAAGGAGTAGACAGGTTAATTTGCCTCTGAATTTGGCATGGGTGCGACCACTGCTGGAATACTGCGTCCAGTTGTGGTGCCCACAATTCAAGAAGAATCTTTATGATTTGGAGAGGAATCAGAAAAAGAGCCAAGAGAATGCTAAAAGGATTAGAAAATGTACTTGAGTCTATTTAGCTTAATAAAGAGAAGGTTAAAGGGTAACTTGGTTACAATCTATAAGTACCTACATGAGAAACTACGATGTTGCATACAAACCCCACACTGTATAACACAGAGTTAATGAGCTAATGTGGGCTCAGGTGGCCCTGCCCTGCTGCACCTGTGGGAGATGTCAACATTGGAGGGAAGCACTTCAAAGGGAGAAATCCAGCTCACTTGGTGGCAGCGAGTGAGAAAAACAGCTCTCCCTTCCTTAGCTCCTGGAGTCAGGCCTAGCTAAAGGCAAGGACTCCTGAGCTAACTGTTGCCTGGTACCCCTCTAGTCAGGGAGGATGGATGGACTTACCTACTTGTGCCCACTACTTTACAGAAGCCCTCTGAGGGATGAGGACTCTTACTCCACCTGTGGGAAGTTTCATGTGTGGTTACTTCAGCTGTGTTTATTGACAAACCCTGGAAGGGGTGGACTATCTGGTGCTCAGTTGGAGGGCTGAGCCTCTTACAAGCAGATTGATGTGCTGAGGCATGCAGACGCTTCAGAGCAGAGGCCTGGGTGAGTCCTGGGGCTTGGCCCAGAGCCTGTGGGATGCCCTCCTGTAGGAACCCTGGTGACAGGAACAAATAATTAATAATGGGATCCTCTATCTAGCAGAGAAAGATATAACATGATTCAAAGGCAGGAAGCTGAAGCTAGACAAACTCAGACTAGAAATAAAGTGTACATTTTTAACAGTGAGTGTAATTAACCATTGGAAAAATTGCCCAAAGGTTCTGGTGGATTCTCCACCAGTGACAACTTTAAATCAAGATGGGATGTTTTTCTAAAGGACCTGCTCTAGGAATTCTTCTATGACCTGTGCTTAGTGCTATACAGTATCAGACTACATGTTCCCAATTCTCCCTTCTGGCCTTGGAATAGATGGAAAAATCTTCCAAGTTAATTTCTTCTGTTCTTATGAGTTTGGGTAAACTAAATTCAAACTGGACCAAGCTGGGTGCAGGCTGGGATCTTCTGTAATATCTAAAGTAGGAAGCCAGCCCAGACAGGTTTTACGCCCAGTTCCAGAAGGCCTACAGTCCACCAATTCTCTTCCATCTTTGTTCTCAGTCACGTCCTCTTTAATCTTCCTGGCTAGATCCACAGCTGTCACGGAGTGGTCTCCTGCTGCCAACCTTAACTCCAATTTTCTCCTCTGTGGCAGAGATCACAGTCCCTGTTGAAGACACTTATTGTCTAATAATATCTTGTCAGTTTCTCTGCTGGAGTAAATTGTCTCACCATACTTGACTCAGTGGAACTCAAGGCTCAGTAAGTTTAAATCACTTCAGTGGAGCTGTGCCAATTTACAGAAGCAAAGAATTTGTCCAACAGTATATATCACTGATCTCTCCAGTGTTTTGTGCAAACATTAATACTGTCTACCTGCTACAGTCTCTTAACCAAACTGAAACCGCTGAGTACAAAATTCTCTTAGAACCATGTAGTGGTACTCAAATATATGCTCCCTCCATGTGCAGAGCTCCCACTGACATCCCTGGGAGATTCACACGTGTAGGGAGAGCAGATTGCCAGCGTTGAGCATGGCTGTATAGATCCCAGAGAATAATTTTGTCTTCATTCAGTTTTATCCCTGAGTAATACATTTTTTTTTTTAAAAAACCCCAACCATTTGATAGTGAACAACGTTTTGTCTAAAATGGCATGTGGTGGGGTGGAGTTTAGAGCTTTAAAAAGGTGTTTTCTAGCAATTAGGAATAGGTTACCTACAAACTAGTCTTGACAGTTGAATTTGGGAGTTAAATACTTAGTTGGTAGTGGCCGGGCAGCAGAGCCTGATCCAGAGTGGTACTAAGCACCTGCAACCCCCTTTGATTTCAAGGAGTGTTGTGGGTACTTGCACCTCTCAGGATCAGGTCTATAGATTAGGATCCTAGGAATTGCTATACTGGCACATCTAGTTTAGTGTCCTCTTAGTGACAGTGACCAGTACTAAATGTTTCATAATTGGTGCAAGAAACCCACAGTAGGCAATGATGGGGTAACCTGCCTCCAAAGAAAGTTTCTTCCTAACCCCCAATAGTTAAAGGTTGGCTTAAGCCCCTGAAGCATGAGGGTTTATCTCCCTTCCAAAACTCATTTTAATTATTTTAACATTTACTCTAATCACTCTGGCTATTCCTGGTATGCACATAAATGTGTTATTCTTGATTCAGTTATTTCATTGCTGCTAATGAAAGAACGATCAGCTTAGAATGAGTGGATGTCCAATATTTCTATGTAAGTAGCACTAAAGTTATCTTCTACATAGTAATGTACTCAGATAAATTTTTTAAAATACTAGGCATGAAAATTCACTTCCACACAAAGGTTTTTTAACTTATTTATGTATAGAATATATATTTACACGGTTGACTGGAATGTCGCTACAGCAGAGAGGAATTAATTTTAAATTAGTACAAAAACTTCGCTACATTTATCACAGTTTCACTCTAATACCATATATGGAAACCATGCCCATGTCATTTCAAAGGATTTCAATAGCACTGTATATTTTAAAATAACCTCCTCTCTTTGAACTCGCTGTGGGATGGGCAATATTAATTTCGAGAGTTCCATATATTTTCAACACTGGCAGGGGGCTCTGACCATAACTTGTACTACCTGGGAGTGGGGAATCCTAAATATGTTGACTATTTAAAAAGGCTACACGCATACAGTCTGCTACCTTGCCTTTCAGAATGTAATAAAAATAAGGATTACTCCTTTTACAATAGGGTAGGAACTTAAAACTCTGCTACTTTATGGATGGACTATATATTTTATGGACAAGGTAGGTAATGTGATTTTTTTATTGGTCCAACAAGTAAATTATAGTAGCTTTGAAGCCAAAAAAGTTCCCATCATTAGGTATTAGCAGTTGTATCCCATCACAAGAAGAGGACCCAATACTGCATTTCTTGGGCTCTTCCAATTATTATCATTATTACCATAGTGCCTAGGAGCCCTAGTCATGGACTAGGACCCTATTGCGCTAGGTGCTGTACAAAGAACAAAAAGACAGTCCCTGTCCTAAAAGCTTACAATCTAAGGCTATGTACACTGCACTGTACGTCGGTATAAGTTATGTCACTCAGGGATGTGAATAAGCCACCGCCTTGAGGGATGTAAATTTCACCAACCCAAGTGCTGGTGTGGAGAGCTGCTACCGCTGCTCATGGGGACCGGAATAATTAGTTGACAGGAGAGCTCTCTGACATCAGCTTAGAGTGTCTGCACTGCAGCTGTGCTGCTGTAAGCTCTGTAGTGTAGCCATAGCCTATGTATAGAATACAACAGAGGTGCTGACTCCGTGGGTGCTCCAGGGCTGGAGCACCCACGGGGAAAAATTGGTGGGCGCTCTGCATCTACCAGCAGCCAAGCTCCCCTCCCTGCTCCGCTCCGCGCCCCCGTCCCACCTCGCCTCCGCCTCCTCCCCTCAGTGCGCCATGTCCCTGCTTCTCCTCCCAGGGCTTGCAGCCACAAAACAGCTGTTTCGTGGTGTAACAAGCTCTGGGAGGGAGGGAGGAGGAGCGGGAAGGTAGCATAATCAGGGGAGCAGGCAGGAAAGAGGCAGGGCCGGGGCGGGGATTTGGGGAAGGGGTTGGAATGGGGACAGGGCAGGGGTGGAGTCAGGCTGGGAGCAGAGGGGGGTCGAGCACCCACTGGCGCCAGCAGAAGTCTGCACGTATGGAATACGAGACAAAAGATGGATATAAACAGACCAAAAGGAGTACAGAGAAAACAGTAAGGAACCTGGTCAGTGTGACAGGCAAAACTCCTAATGAAATTAACAGCAATTTGGGGTGTGAAATTAATTCAGGATTGGGCCTGCTGTCTGTGTAAAATAAACTATGCTAATCTGTTACCATAACATTGGTATATTAGAGGGAGATATTTACCAGTTGTTACAGGTTATACAATGATGACATGAGAGGCTTTGTAAAGCAAAATTCCCATTCTACAGTGTGCAGTAGAAACAGCAGGTCAGTAAACATAGAGGCGGTAGCATGGTGCGTAAAGATCTAATACAAATCACAGTGAGCAAAGTCATCATGCCATGGCCTTAATTGCTCCTCCTGGCCATAATCAAATAATACCTTTGGACATAGACCTTGCTATTGTGCTTCATAGCCTGTAGGGTGGATAAACACTCCTGGAAGGAGAAGGAGTTACCCTTTAAAGCACCTGTACAGCGGCTTGTAGCTACAATGCTGCAAAGCAAGGCAGCATGACTGCTTAAGGGCCTGCGTCTGAAAGAGCTGCTGCTCTCCAACAACAAAAGTGGTGGGGCTTGGAAGCCTTTGAAACACGAGAGAATTTGTATTTGATGTTTATATAATGCGGTGAAAAGACCAAGGGCTGTATAAGGGCTATGTGTTGTTTGGGCTGAATCATCGACTAGAGCTCAGAAGAGGCTGAGCTGGAGCTGAGTGTCTCTCCTCTCTGCCTCCCCCCAAAATGTCTGCAACTATTTGCTGAAATAAAAATTGAATTTGCTTCAGCCATGTTTACTTTCCGTAAGTGTTCTAGCAAATGAGTTTAATGGCAGGTTAAAGAGGACCCAAGATACAGGATAATTTTCTAGGAAAAATCCTTGCAGGCTCCAGTATCAGGTTTCACTTTGTTTTTAAAGTGATCACTATGGTGTATGGAATACCTACAAAAGGGTTAATCAGCTCTGAGAAGTTGCTAGGTAGCTACATGTTTGATCATTGAACAGCCAATGAAAGCTTGTTCTGATGGTGTAATGTTTCTGCCTGGCATTTCTGATAGAGTGTATTCTGCTCTGATATCCTGTTGAGGGGAATTCAAGGAGTGGATTCAGAGTAGCAGCCACGTTAGTCTGTATTCGCAAAAAGAAAAGGAGTACTTGTGGCACCTTAGAGAGTAACAAATTTATTTTTTAGTCTCTAGGTGCCACAAGTACTCCTTTTCTTTTTTCAAGGAGTGGAGTCTTTCTGCTAGTAATAGAATTAGCTCCAGCTTTCTGCTGCAGTTGAATTTAGCCTTTATTAAAGGCAGTCACTGTTTTTTGTCTTACTAATTTGACTGGGGACGCATAATAGTTGCAACTCCAAAGACAACAATTTCAACATTTATATAAAATCATGACTGGTGTAGAGAAAGTAAATAAGGAAATGGTTATTTACTCCTTTTCATAACACACAAACTAGGGGTCATCAATGAAATTAATAGGCAGCAGGTTTAAAACAAATAAAAGGAAGTATTTCTTCACACAACGCACAGTCAACCTGTGGAACTCCTTGCCAGAGGATGTTGTGAAGGCCAAGACCATAACAGGGTTCAAAAAGGAACTAGATAAATTCATGGAGGATAGGTCCATCAATGGCTATTAGCCAGGATGGGCAGGGATGGTGTCCCTAGCCTCTCTTTGCCAGAAGCTGGGAATGAGCAACAGGGGATGGATCACTTGATGATTCCCTGTTCTGTTCATTCCCTCTGGGGAACCTGGCACTGGCCCCTGTCGGAAGACAGCATACTGGGCTAGATGAACCTTTGGTCTGACCCACTAGGGCCATTCTTATGTTATGTTATGTTCTTAACATTGTTTCTCCAGAAGCATATTGCTATACCAAAGAATATACAGAAATATCAGTACAGCTGAAGGCTAAATCTACACTGTGAGCTGGGGGTGTGATTCCCCTGCCCGTGTACACTTACTCACGCTGGCTCTCATCATTGTAGCACAAGTATACCTAGCAGGGTAGCCCTGGTAGCACAGGTAGCAGGGGCAGGGCTCAGTGGTGCTAAATACATATCCACCAGTTTCGGGGGGATTGTACTTGGCCTGGCTGAACCAGGCCTCCACTGGTACTGCCTATGCTACTGCGACTACACTGCTATTTATACTAGCCCTAGCTCCATGACAGGCATGGAGACCCATGAGCAGGGGAATCACATCCTTGCTTGTAGTGTAGACAGAACAGTCTAACGTTGCATTGGCTACTGACTGTCTAGCAAATGAGATTCAAGGTCTTACTGTTTGTATTAGAAGCCTGAAATGAAGATCCAATCTACTCAAGGGACAACATCCCATTATGGTGGTAGAGATTGGCAGGGTTGGAGCATCTGACGGTTCTACCGTGTAATCTCAAAGGACACGAGCCCATGATGCAATTTAATCTAATCTATCATTTATAAAGTTGGCATCAGTTTTGTATTTAAATACTAAACAAAATTATGACAACTTGTGGGAGTCCAGAATAGGGCGTACTTTTTCTCTCTTCCCCAGATTCTGGGCATGTGAGAATTATATGCTCAGGGAGAGTGAGGAACTGAGACACAGAGGCACAGATCCAAAATGATGTTTAGGCACCTAATTCCCATTGATTTCTATGGAATTTAGGAGCCTTAAATACCTTTAAGGATCTGGGCCAAAGAATTCAAGGGGCTCATCCTAGGTTATGCAGCTAGTCAGCATCAGGCGTGTGATTCCTTTAAAGTCCTCTTTTCCTCCCTTTGGACTTGCTCTTCAGCATTTTGAAAGGCAGTTGCCTGTTGGGATAGCCATCATGAATGTCTACCTCCTTCCAAGAGTTTTCTCTCAAGCTAAATTACATGAACTATTTCTACATTCTCAATGCACACTCTAGCTCAACAACATGTGTTTTAAATGTGGTGTCACAGGGTGCATGGTCCCTTTAAGAGGGAATGGGACAGTCCCCTTTTGAGTAGGTGGCTGCCTCTCAATGGGGCTGATTTTGCCTGATTGAGTACATGTGGGGCTATCAGTAACAGCTGGGGAAGGGCTGGGATGGCACTATATAAAGTAAAGGGCAGACAGAAAAGGGGCCTTTCTCAACTGGTCTGCCTTGGGGTTAGAGAGATAGAACCTCAGTGGTAGTTAGGTGGCATTGCCAGAATCTCCTGGAGTAGATACAAGCCCAGGTGGGTTATACTCTGTCTGGAACTAAGATTTAACCTCAGGATGGAGAAGATGGCTTAATTTCTTCATTTGTCAGGCAACATTGGGCAGGGCAGAATCTGGTGGTCCTCCATCAGAAGTGGGAGTGGCATGAAACTTAAAATGGGTCTGGCTGAACAGACAGCATAAGAAATCATATGGGATCATCAGAGCTGTTCCTTGGGAACTTTGTTAAGGCTATGGTTTGGGGTGGGACTAGAGCCTCCACAGGGATTTTTCCAGTGACGTGTGAGACCTGCAGGGACATGTCCCTGCTGCTAGGGGTGTTGGGAGGCCTCACCCCCTTACATATGGTGACTGAACAGTCTGGCCATGGCTAAATGGGGGCTAGCAGTGGTTCAGCTGCACCTATTGTCGGCAAGAGATAATTTAGCTAGCAAAGACTAGTTTGGAGGTAGCCATTGCAGGGTGTTACTCTGTGGTGTGCAAGGGGTGCTGTGCAGGCTCTTCATTTACTCCCCTGTGCCCAGTGGAAAATCCGGGGAAGAGGGTCTATAATTTTTCAGCCGTTGTAGGTCAACAGAAGGTGAAGAGGAATCAGGGTTTCATGAAACTGAGTCGACAGAAGTCTGTTAACACCAGGTGAAAAATTGCACATTCTTTTTAAAAAGAAAAGCAATAATAATGGGTGGGGGAGGAGAGAGGAAATGTTGTCTGCTTCCCTTAAGAGAAAGTGTTGGGATAATGAAATCAAGTGCACTTCTCAAATAGCATTTGCTCCGTGCCTCCTATACTATGCTAAACATGCAGTCAAGTGAGTTGTGCAAACTAATTCCACCATGACCTGTTGTGGTGTCAGCTGACCATCACTGGACTGAAGTGGGCTTTTTAGACCAATCATGGGCTTCTAATCAGCGAGTTGTTCAGCTATTTTCTATGGAAAAAGTTCTTCAATGGACAATTGGACAGATAAACTATTCTCATTTTTAGGCAGAAAAATATTTTTATAAATTTATCAATTATCCTGTCTCTTCGCTATAAAGATCTGTTAAATTAGCATGAAAGTAATCACAATATAGTGGGTTTCAAGTTCATTCCTAGTGGTGCGCACACTCTTCCTGACTTATAGTTGCTCTAAATATTACAACGTTTCTTTGTCTTTGAGAACAGAATTCCTGATATAGCTTTTCTCACAAGGCACAAACATGTAATAACTTTGCAGCTAGGAGACAACTATTGGTTATGAAAGTACATGGCATGGCCATAACTGAGTAATCAGTTATTTGGCTGTTTTTCATCTTTTTAAACTAGATCAAATAATATTTGAGGAAAAAATTGTCAGCAAACCTGGGAATACCTGTTGAGTTCAGTGTGGTTATCAGTTAATCTACATGCATGGGATGATACGAAAGAAATCTATTTACCATATAATGCAATACAGTGAATGTTGTTTCTTCTCACTAAAACCGATATAACACCACTGTAACTTTATTGAAGTGAATCCTTAGTGCCAATTTACACACACAGATGAGTAAAAGGAGAAGCAGCCCAATGGAGCATCCTTCACTCAATATGAATATTGCTTTCTAGGTACAAAAGTGAATAATCTAGAACTTTCTGCAGTCTGACAGCTCTAAAAGGACAACGTGGTACAGAGAGAGTGAGAAGAAAACATAGGGTTAAAAAGATAGAGGTTTGTAGGAATAGGCACTTGCACTAGCTAGTGGGACACAAATAGTGTTGCTAAAGTAACAGGAATGGAAATGTGCTTGGTGTTTAGTGTTGGTTGTAAGCTAAAAGTAAATAACACATGGCAAGATCTGGCAGTATGGAGATGGGATCTTCCAAACCCATAACTATTTCACATTTGGGGACAATGTATACCTTCAAATCAGCGGCACTGCTATGGGTACCCACATGGCCCCACAGCATGCCAACATTTTTACGGCTGACTTAGAACAACGTTTCCTCAGCTCTCATCCCCTAATGCCCCTACTCTACTTGCGCTACATTGATGACTTCTTCATCATCTGGATCCATGGAAAAGAAGCCCTTGAGGAATTCCACCATGATTTCAACAATTTCCATCCCATCATCAACCTCAGCCTGGACCAGTCCACACAAGAGATCCACTTCCTGGACACTACAGTGCTAATAAGCGATGGTCACATAAACACCACCCTATACCGGAAACCTACTGACCGCTATGCCTACCTACATGCCTCCAGCTTTCATCCAGACCACACCACACGATCCATTGTCTACAGCCAAGCTCTATGATACAAGCGCATTTGCTCCAACACCTCAGATAGAGAAAAACACCTACAAGATCTCAATCAAGCGTTCTTACAACTACAATACCCACCTGCTGAAGTGAAGAAACAGATTGACAGAGCCACAAGAGTACCCAGAAGTTACCTACTACAGGACAGGCCCAACAAAGAAAATAACAGAACACCACTAGCCATCACCTTCAGCCCCCAACTAAAACCTCTCCAACGCATCATCAAGGATCTACAACCTATCCTGAAGGACGACCCATCACTCTCACAGATCTTGGGAGACAGGCCAGTCCTTGCTTACAGACAGTCCCCCAACCTGAAGCAAATACTCACCAGCAACCACACAACAGAACCACTAACCCAGGAACCTATCCTTGCAACAAAGCCCATTGCCAACTGTGTCCACATATCTATTCAGGAGACACCATCATAGGGCCTAATCACATCAGCCACACTATCAGAGGCTCGTTCACCTGCACATCTACCAATGTGATCTATGCCATCATGTGCCAGCAATGCCCCTCTGCCATGTACATTGGTCAAACTCGACAGTCTCTACGTAAAAGAATAAATGGACACAAATCAGATGTCAAAAATTATAACATTCAAAAACCAGTTGGAGAACACTTCAATCTCTCTGGTCACTCGATTACAGACCTAAAAGTGGCAATTCTTCAACAAAAAAACAGACTCCAAGGAGAGACTACTGAATTGGAATTAATTTGCAAACTGGATACGATTAACTTAGGCTTGAATAAAGACTGGGAGTGGATGGGTCATTACACAAAGTAAAACTATTTCCCCATGTTTATCTCCCCCCCCCCCCCGCTGTTCCTCAGACATTCTTGTCAACTGGAAATGGCCCACCTTGATTATCACTACAACAGGCTTTTTCCCCCCGCTCTCCTGCTGGTTATAGCTCACCTTACCTGATCACTCTTGTTACAGTGTGTATGGTAACACCCATTGTTTCATGTTCTCTATGTATATAAATCTCCCCACTGTATTTTCCACTGAATGCATCCGATGAAGTGAGCTGTAGCTCATGAAAGCTTATGCTCAAATAAATTTGTTTGTCTCTAAGTTGCCACAAGTCCTCCTCTTCTTTTTGTGGATACAGACTAACACGGCTGCTACTCTGAAACCTGTAGCTGAAGGGGTTCTTGAATCATGAGGGTCCCCATTATTTTGAGACAGTCCCAAAATTAACTTGGCACTATGAGTTCTGTCTGAATGCACTGACGATGCATTGATATCTGCAGAGCAAAGGTCATTAATGTCTTCACTTGCTCTCTCTGGGAAAAGACCTGGTTACTAGGCCTCTTTACCCACCGTGTTGCTAAGACAGCAGATCTGTGGGTACTTTACTTTGCAGCTATGGCAGGGAAGAGGGTGAGGAGGAGAGAAGTAGCAGGGTGAATGAGCATAGGGATAGTGACGGGATTTGGGTGGGGGAGGATTGAATAAGTAGATGAGGGCCTCCCAAAATAGTTGCCCTGGGTGTTCAAATTCTGAAGCCATCCCTGTAGAGGAAGGAAGGTCTAACCAGGTAGACAGGACTGTCCAAGTGAAAGAGAATATACCCGAAGTGCAGGTATTACAAGAGAGGAGGCCACCATTGCAGGGCTGGAGTGAGCTATCAGAGAAGTATGATATAGCAACAAGGTGGAACAAGCCAAAGGGGCTTTTGAAAACCAGGTGGGTAGTTGTGCATTGGATTCAGGAATGGATGTAGAGCCAGTGAAGGCTACAATGTGATGCAATCTGACTTTATTTTGTGGAGCACCTATTATACAAAGTGTGGCCCAAATGCTTTTTTGCCGTTGAATGAAAACAGGAAAAAAATCAGAGGGGAGAGAGCAGTTAAGAAGTACAGGAAAGGGAGGAAAGATGTCTCTAGATGAGAAATGAAAACACCTGAAGGCTGGATCAAGAGGGGAGATACAGGGATGCTGTTCCAGAGGGCAGGAGCTGCAGAGGAGAATGCTCTTATGCCGGTAATGGCTAGATCGGGTGGAGGGACAGAGAGAAGGCTATAAGAGTGAAGAGAAGGAGGAGGGGAGCAGAGAAAAAGAATGTCCATGGAAGCTATAGGTTAGTAAAATGTGGAAGGGCCTGATCCAAGTCATTGACTTCAGTAGACTTTGGATCAGGCCTATATTGCACACTACACTATCAACCTTTGCTGTTATAATATGAAAGGTATGGACACACATGCATTCATCTTAGTCCTTTCTGGAACGTATTTCCAGCCAAGCTCTTGACTATCCTTACTATTACTGTGCGGAGGGGGAATAGTAGTCAAGCCAAATTCTCCCCTCTGATAAATGTATAGTGCTTTTGATGCTTAAAGCATACTGCAAGCTCTGGGGTGAAGACTTTGGTAACTTCACTCCTGTGGCACAATGGAATGCTCTACTAAAAGGGTAGAGCTCACCTGTGCAGGAAGCAGAGGTTTCTCAAGAGCCAGATTGAGACTGTGAAATGAAATTCCACAGGAATTAAGAACCACCACAAACAGTCCCACCACCTACTCCAAGTGCCAGGTGTATTTCTTTGACTGAGCCTCTTCTAACACAGTCATAGCAACATGGCTAGAGAGAGGGAGACCTATATAATGAGTCCTAACAGGCAGCTATATACTGGTATAACCTTCCATTATACCAGTATAACTTTGCTGTGTAGATAAGGCCTTAGGGACTTGCGTAAGGTTATTCAGGCAGATTATGGCAGAGGAGGGAACTGAACCCAACTCTCCTTAGCCCTAGTCTAGCACCCTAACCACTAGGCCATCCATCCTGTGTGGAAAGTTTGTGAGACTACTCACAGTGATTTAAATTAAGCATGTGAATAATTCTTTACACGCTCATGGCCTTGTGTTGAAATACTCCAGCCATCTGACTGAATTGTGTGAGCACTTTCTCTTTGACGAGTTTGACAGTCATGAAGCTGTGCTAATATGCTTTAGCAGCAATCAGTTCTCTCCCCCCGATACAATATGTTCTCCCATATGCTAATCAGTCTTCTGTACAGTGTGTTCCTAAACATTCTGAATATGATAAGACTTTCAAGTTGAGTTAATAAAGGAATGCCCTTTCTTTCAGTGCCCAGCTAGTGTACACTATCCCTGGCCACTGAGTACAAGAGAATGAGGACACTTATGCATTAGCTGTAAATCCACACAAACTGTGGCATGTGGATCACTTATGCCCAGTTATGTTTGTGAAGCAGCTGTGAAATATGCAGACTGACTCAACTGTACAAAAGGGGGAAAGCCTTTCAAAACGCATGCATGAGCCATTTCTAATAAAGTGAGACCTTTGTTTTTAATTAGAGTCCAACAAATAATTTCAGGCTCATGTTGTCTATTTTTGGTGGCACTTCCAAATCTCCTCTTTTCTCTTTAAAATTTTCCTTCATAAGAAAGGCTTAGGAAACAGTCTTCAACTATTCAAATGAGCATGCTAACACTGAGGATGAGATTTAGAAAATCCCTTTAATTACTGGAACCGGATTTAATTGCAAATACCAGTTAACACCCCTTTTAAATTAGGCCTTAATTAAAGATGGTGAGGTGCTGTTTAAGTACTGTGAAAGACCTTAATTTCCATCAGCTCCCAGTTCCCCTGGAAACTGACTTTGGGGAGCTGGTGGTAAGGGCTCATTCTGAAATCTGCATATCTATTTATTTCACTTGGTTGAATTGGAAAGTCAGGTGAAAGGGGATTTACCTACTGTAAGGTCTCATGTAATTAAAAAACATCACATCTGATTCCTTTAAATACCTTTGTGGGATTACTGTCCTGTCCTGTAGATTTGTGGTATGTCTCTAAACTCAACCATATATAAGTCTCTGTCACTACATTGCTCTTTCCTCTTGTGTGCTGGTCATCGTTCCTGGGTATATACATACAATCATGGAGTTTTTCCCTCTTCTTGTGCAATCTGCTTTAAATTCTGTTTGCTTGCTTGAAGCTCAGCAAGTTGTCTTTGCCTGAGTATATAAGGAATTCACAACTCATTAACAGTTTGTGTTAAAATTTCTAGTGGGAATATGTTTTCCTTTGGGAGGTGCAAATTAGACAAAACTTTGATGTAAACTAAAGAAATGTTGTTTAGTTAAAGGGATTATTGTAGGATTTTGCCTGGCTTGCAGTGCATGAGTAACCCCTCCACAGTACTCTGGAAAAACTCAAAACCAGTATTAAAATACCTTCATTTTAAACATTAGTGCAAGCTCCTTATCAGTATCACTTAGCTTTGTTAAAGTTGATCACTTCCAAGTGTGAGACTGTTGTTGTTAGGGTGGGTTTCACCAGCTATCACTATTCAAAGAATTATTTAAAACTCATCCCACTGGGGGATGGGTCAGCATCAAAATGCTCCAGAGCCCCAGTCACTACCAAAATGTTCCTAAGAAACAGGGTGATCCAGCACACGTGATGCTCATTATCATAAGTAATTACCCAACACTGACTGCCTGGGGTTGGCTCTGGGAAGGAAAATAGCTTTATTGCATTAGCTATGGGGAAGGCGGAAGTGGAGGAACATGATGCATCATGTGGCTCTTTCTGTAGGGGAATGTTCTCCCAGAGCAGTCCATTGATGGAAGTAGGTTCTAGCCCTGGTCCATTGTTAATGAAAGGTACGTTTTTAGATGCAATTTGAAAAGAATTAGTGGGTAGATAGTGCTGCTTTGGATAACAGGAGCTGAAGAGAAGGCTGTACACTAACAGTGGCTACATCATGTGGAGGGGGAGAAAGAACAACTGTCCTGTGAGTGGAGGGGAGCCAAGATCCAGGGAAGGTGTCAACTTGTAGCTAATGGGAAGACTAGTAAAATGCTATGATGCGGCACACAGCATGACCTTTGCTATTGTGCTAATTGATGGTGACTAAAATGCTAGAGAGTTCATTTTCTCTTTGCTCCTTTCTGTATTATATCCAACTCTAATTGCCTAACAGAAGGAAACTCCCCCTATTGGCAGGTTGTTCCATAATTGTCCTTAACATGATTAATTTAACCTTCCTCTGAAATCACTGGTTGTGGTCTCTATCATATGGAATAGATGACTAGATAAGCCTTGGTGGCAAGGCAATTCTCTCATTAGTATTGTCATGGAAGAAGTGACTAACAAGTTTAATCAATATGAAAAGAACATACATCCTTTACTGTCTGGTGGTGGCACTCCACTAAGACAGTTATATTGGTAATATTTAAAAGATTCATTGGGCCTGATTCTCCCCTGCTTTAGACCTTGAGTAGTCCACTTAGACCTGTAGAAAGAGCATGTAAAACACTACCAGATCAGAACGGTAACATGTTATACCCACTCTGCACTTGCTATTGAAGGGGCAAGGCAGTGGTGAATCAACTTCAGTGTATGTTCATGGCTAGCTTCAGACTGCAGGGGAGACAACGAGGACAGTAGGATTGTCAGCTATCTTTGTATATGACGTGTCAAAGACACAACAGTCTCTTACATCAGGTGCTAGTGATGTATTCTGGAGTCTTTAGATAACTCCACCGGTTATTAAATGCTCATTCATATGGGACTACCACCACTGCTCTGTTGTCTGCTTTTTGTTTTCCCTTTTGGAGGGCATAGCAGGATGCTCCCCTCCCTTCTCCAGGGCTGGAGGGAAAGCATGACAAAGAATAAATATTATGAAGCCTCTGATTTGGGAGTCAACAGGACTGCTGCAATATGGTGCATAACACTGACTTAGTTTCAGAGACCTCTACAACGGTTCTTGACATCTTTGCTTTTCACTCCAGGCCTGGTACCTTAACTGTCAATATGAACTTTGCCACTGACTTCAAAGGAAGCAGGACCAGGCTCTCACTGGAGGAAGAAGGAAAGAGAGACTGTCTGCAACTGTTGCTGTTCAGTGATATCACTGGTTTTCTTGGGTAAATCAATTGTGGGGAACTGGATGGCTTATGGTAAAGGGTACCGATTCCTGGCTTGCAGTGACTGAAAGCTGTTGCTATCTGTGAACTGGCCTATATCAAAAGAGTTGCTGGTCTCAGTCCTGTTCTCAATGGACTAGTGGTGTCGATATCCCAGAATCCAACAACCCCATGGCAATAATTCTCAGTCTCCACAGAAAGGCCTAGAGTTATGGGCATGGAGACTGCATTACCTTCTGACTCCGAAAGGGAATCGGGATGGGCACACCAGGACAGGATGCTGGTGTAGCCACTGCCTCGGCTGGGCCTGGATACAGAGGGGATGCCTGTCTCCAGTGCCGTGAACCGGGCATCATTTGGGAGCACTCAACTTCATATAAAAAAAGCAGGGTTGTTGTTGCTGTCTCTGTCTCATCAGCATGTTGGCTCCCAATGGTTTCCAAACAGACTTCATAACAATAGCCCTAGAATGTGACTTTGCTTTCAGGGCTGCTAGCGATATGAAATGTGGGCCTTCAAAGCAGCCCTGCACACCCCACGTCTAGTACTTTCCTTCTTTTCCTTTGTCTGAAGGATTGGTTACTACTGCTATCACTGCAGACTGTCGTACTGTAGCAAAAGGGAACCTTATACAATGTACTCAATCAGCAGCGATAGGGCCAAGGTTCTGGGAGGGCCCAAGGAGCAAAGCACAACGCATTTCTTCAAGCTCTTATATATACAAAAATATTAATTATACTATTTGCATTTGAGAAATTTGGCCCTGTTCCAGCAGTCAGCAGGCTGGCTACATAAGCTATTAGTCTTTCATCTGCATAATGTGCTTTTGGCCCGAAGCAAAACTAGCTCTACAGTAATGTCAAAAGAACCACAACTGAAACGAACATGCACTTCTGATGTCATTGCTCCAAGACTTTAATTTGTGTGTGAAATATTCAAATTCCTGATGAAAATCAGGGTAACTTCTTCAGACAGCAGGATCTGGTTTTTTTGTTCGCAAAAGACAATTCGGTTAAGGCACAAAGGCCCTGATACTCTTGATTTATACTGGTGGAAGCAAGAAGAAACTCCACTGACTGCAAAGTAATTAAACCACTGAGTGGAGAATCTGGTTTATAATGTGTTTATATGACCATAGCAGCATTTTGATGCTGATTAATACTGCTAAACACTAGCAGTCTGCTGCGGCCATAGACTGATTTTCTAGGATTTCAGAGGGTACTTTGAACACCACAATAATCAAAAATGAACTTCCATCATAGCCAGTCTTTTAAAGGGATGCTTGGTAACATTTATACCAGCTCCTTTTCTTTCTTTTTTTTTTAATTGCCTTCTGAAAACCCACTTTTCTGTCTTGCTCAAATATTCATTAAAACTCTTCTTCTTTTTTTTTTTTAAATGGCAGAGTTTAACATTTCACTTCCTATCTTGCTTCCATCCTGTCAAATACAATTTCAGATAACTAGAGCCACTTGTCTTTCGTGATCAAAGTGATACAGATTCTTGTGTTCTTAAGACTTCTGGGCACCATGTCAAAAAATCAGCTGTGTCATGAGTGAAATAGGTAATTCACCTTGCTGCCCTGCGTTTTTCCAAGGAAGGGGTAACTGAGCAGATCTTTGGGAGCCCGTTTTCGAGATGTGGTAAGAAATACAAGGGCAAATGAAAGCAGAGACTGCCTTTTTTAACATTTCAACCAGGAAACAAAACAACACAGATTCACAGATATTATGACCAAAGGGGACCATATGATCTTCCTGTTCTGATCTGCTGCCATAGAATATACGCCATAGAACTTGTGGCACCTTAGAGACAAACAAATTTATTTGAGCATAAGCTTTCATGAGCTATAGCTCACTTCATCGGATGCATCTGATGCATCTGACTAACACGGATGCTACTCTGAAACACCATAGAACGTCACCCAGTGATTCCTACAGTGGAAGGAAATATTTTTTCTCCCTGTAACGTAAGTGGTCACTACATGTGATCCTTGCCTTGTAACTTTATTTTAAATTTTAAATGAAAATCACATGAAATGCAGAGTAAATTTACCAGTTGTCTTCCTGATTTCATATGCTTTGAGGTCAGTGACCTGCAAACTCCTTTATGATCCCAGTGTTGTGGGGAGAACCCTGGGGCTGAAGTCATGGTGACCTCAGAGCCTCAAGAAAATCTACAGGTCAATAACCTTTTATTTCTGACCTTTTAACTGGCTCTAGTCGGCCATGAAGACCTAAATGCCTGCTCTTTCAGATTCCTGGGAAGCTTCAAGCCTCTTGAATCTAATTCTCTCTGAGTCTTGCTCTTCCATATTCAGGTCACTGATATTGTAACAGCAACTCTCTCATGTGTGAGAGGGGGAAGCTTTGGGCCATCAAGTATAATGCAGCTAGCAGTATATAAACAATGCAGTCAAGTAACTGAATAACTGCATCTTCCTTACCACTGGAGTCCCTATCCGCTCCTCACCTTACTGCTGCTTTCGAAGGAGAAAGCTAGTGATGAGTAGGATTATCATTTCCCTCACCTGGACAGGCTAAAGAGTCCATCTTTCACAGGGGCCCTTTTCCCTCTAGTCTTGTTCTCCATAATGAAACTGCTTTCACTCCACTGCTTTCAGTTCTGTTCCTCCCCCGCCCCCAATGGCCCGGCTTTCCCCTAAGGATGCATTCTAATGGCCTGTCTTTAGTGCAGTTTTAAGTATGATTTCTCATATTTTTCTGGCTCCTTCCATCCTGCAGAATCCCAAAGCACTTCATAACCTATGGACCTGATCTTGCTCCCTGTTTGAAGCCAATCACCGAACGCATGCTGACCTCAAGGGAAGCAAGATCAAGCTCTAATTCCACTCCACACCATTG
The DNA here is from genome assembly GCF_965152275.1 of Natator depressus. Taxonomy (NCBI): domain Eukaryota; kingdom Metazoa; phylum Chordata; order Testudines; family Cheloniidae; genus Natator; species Natator depressus. Next base: position 47,607,726 of record NC_134238.1, read on the forward strand.
ACGTGCAACCACTTTGAGGAAAATGTACCATCAAAAACAACAAGATGAGCTGGAAGTTTTTTTGGCCAAGAACACCAAGGCAAATCACTACTCTTAAGAAAAGTGGCTTGGGAAAAGACAGGATCTTGATTTTGAAGGTGTCCTAAAAAGACCCCCCATCTAGTCAACTGGATTTAGCTGGCATTCACTACCTTGGAAGGCTGATGGTCTGACTCAGGCTTGATGAGATTTCTCTCACCTATGTGTAGATAATGAATGGGGTAACAGAAGTTTTCACAACAGAATTAGCTCTTGTGTTCTGCTTCTTTCACTCAAAGTACATTGGAGGTAATAATAGCTCTAATGGGAGAACGGGCTCCTGTCTTCCACGTAACACAGGGACAAACTCTGAGGTCCTTACTTGGTTTTATTCTGCCCTTACTCAGGCAAACTCCCAGAACTTGGCCAACAATTGGTCAGAGTAATCACATCATGAAACCATACTGAAATGGCAGCACCCATTTACATAGCTGGTTCCTAGTGGAGTACAAAGGATAAGCAAATTGTTCTAGAACGAAAGTCCTTGTTAGGTGGTTTGAAAGTCATTGTTCCTTTTCCATACGAGAGCAGGCCAAGCAGCCTGCCTTTGGCAGGCCTTTCCCTAAAATCAAGGTTAGTTATGCTGTCTTTTTCTATCACTTCTAAACTTTCAAATGTTTTTTCTCAAGTTTTGGCCCTCATCTCTTCATGGTTCCAGGAGTGATTATTTTCCTTTCTCCTCCAACGGCATAAAGGGAAGTTAGGGACTCTTACTACATAAGCCGGAGTAGTCTTTCCCTTCATCTTTTTTAGTTTAAGCAGAAAGCAGATATATCTGTTTATTTTAATTTCTTAAAAAGAAAAGGAGTACTAGTGGCACCTTAGAGACTAACCAATGTATTTGAGCATAAGCTTTCGTGAGCTACAGCTCACTAACACGGCTGCTACTCTGAAACCTTTAATTTCTTAGGGGATCAATAGAATGTTCTTAGTTTCAAGATGGCGTGTGCTGAACTCTGGCAATCCCTGATTGGGATAATGGTTGCTAGGCCTGCCCCATGCTTGGATGGTGGTGGGTGTGTGGGAAAAGTAGCATAAAGCCACCTTTGCCTCTCCCTTTAGGTACACTGAGCACCGTTCTGGCCCACTGAGGATTGAATCTACTTTTAGTGTGTTCTGAGGACTGGAGTACTCTGGGAACAAATGTTGAAGCAAGCCTCTGTGCTGTGGATCTGCACAGGCATCAAAAACTGACTCAGTCTGGATGAAAACATGTACGGTATTTACTACTTACAAACTCATTTTAGTCTCATTTGAGTTTTCTGTAGCTAATAAAAAGGGCTGTATATTACTTCTGGCCTGCTCTGATGGGTCCGCAGATAGAGCCTGAGCCAAAGCCCACTGAAATCAATCGGAATCTTTCCATAGATCAGGCTCATAGAACATTATGTTGCTATGTAAGAATCCCTGGTTTTAACCTTGGGAACTTGCACAGCTCAATTCATTGAGACTTTATTGACATGACTAGCAATAAAAGTGCATTGCCAACATGTAAAGAAAAAGGCAGACCATTCAGGGATCTCTTGGAGGTTCTGACCCACTGGGGACAGTCACACGCTGTCTAAGGTTTAATTCCCCATGTCTATTTTGTCAGCAATGTCCATTCCTGATCCAGCAGCAGGTTGCTACATGTCACAAGGCCATTTCTGCTATCTCTCCTCTTTCTCCCTATGTCAGGCTCAGTTTTCCTCATTCCACATTGATGCTAGTAGTACAACTTCCGAGGAGACTCTCATCTCCTTTGGTGCAAGGTGCGTGCCGCAACGCAGCGATGGCATGCATTATATGTGTATAGAGAACTTGAAGCAGCACCTAAAAGTAATGGATTCTGTGTGGGGGAACCTCCAATGACCTCTCCTTAAACTCTCCAATATCCCTTCCACTAGTTTAAGTGTTGAGAGCCACATGTAATTAAGCCCTGGAACAGCCTTCCAAGGGAGGCTGTGGAATCCCTGTCACTGAAATTTAAAGAACAGGTTGGACAAACACCCTGTTAGGGATGGTCAGGTTTACTTGATGCTGCCTCAGCACAGGAGGCTGGACTTGATGACTTTTTGAGGTCCCTTCCAGCCCTACACGACTATTATTCTATGTAGCCCGCACTTTGCCAGTGGGTTTCACAGCTATTTGCTGACAGCAGAGGAATGTTGAGATTCAAGAATCCTGGGTTCTATTACAGGTTCTGTGGGGAGCATACTCCAGTGGTTCCAGGCTGGCCCTCCATGTTGTCTTCATCCCAGTCTTCCCCGACTATATGTACATATAAGAAATAGTAAGGAGTCCAACAGGTCTTTTGTATATAGGCTAAGCCATGTTGATATATTTTCTTCAGATGGTAAAAAATGCATCCACTGAGTCTGACAGGAAATACATTTGTAATTGAAAGTTTTGGAATGAAGGAACTACATTAAGTAATATCCTTGTCACGGCGTTATGATATGGTAACCATAAGATCTGCTTGTGTGTGTCTCATCTTAGTCAGTGTCTTTCGTGGTACATTTTATATACTTGAAGTACGTTACCAGATTTTAAGAAAAACTTTATCCTCTCTTCCCCTGAACAGCAGTTTTGTTTAATATTTGTTTTGCTAATTTGCACCAATCATAGAATAGGATATCAGGGTTGGAAGGGACCTCAGGAGGTCATCTAGTCCAACCCCCTGCTCAAAGCAGGACCAATCCCCAATTTTTGCCCCATATCCCTAAATGGCCCCCTCAAGGATTGAACTCACAACCCTGGGTTTAGCAGGCCAAAGCTCAAACCACTGAATCTCTTGTTGTTTTTGCCCTGCAAGTTGTTTGCAGGGCAAAACTGAAAAGTGACACATAGCTAATCCAGCATAGTGATTTGACTTGGATCGCTATGTCTTTAAATTCTAGCTGGCTTGATAATTGCATCTAGCCACATGTGAGCAGTGGACCTGCATCTAGTTAATGATTTATAGTTCCCAAATGTAAATTTTTCCGATAAATTTCTTGATAACACAAAAGATAAATGTTACCTGGTGAGGTAAACCAAAAATGTCCATATCATGTTTCAGCTCTCCCTCAGCCCTCCTTACTGATCAAACATACCATTTATGCAGGAGACTTTGCCTTAGCTTCAGAAATAGAATTCACAAATTTAACTAAAGCACAACAGGCTAGCTATCCTTGGGAAAATATCAGCTTGATACAGAAAACCACCTGAGAAATACAGTCTCAGAAAGATAGCTCATCTGTTACTATTATGAGGGATCTTGCATATGAAGTAGTGTACAAATGAATAGGAGTACATGGCATATAATTGTGGGGGTGGTGAAGGAGGGGAAGTTAACATGCAGATTTATGGAACTGGGTGCCCTGCTTTTTGGGTTTGGTGACTAAAACTTCCAGTTTTCTAAATAAACTGGTGAATAGGGTTGGCTGGAAAACAAGAATTCCATTTTGAAAAAAAAGTCAAGGAATTTGGTTTTGTTCAGCAAGACCTTTTGGAATTCCTCATGGGGGGAGAGACCCACCCCAGAATAGCCAATAACCCAGTGGTGAGGGAATTCATCTGGGATATGGAAGGCCAAGGTTCAAGTCCCTCTGTGCTTGGCCTTATTGTGAGGGCTATTCTGATCAGTGTCTGTCTGTTTGTCAAATTCCTGACTATCTCCATTGAAATGCCTTCCCTTTCGCGCAGGTTTTGAGATCTCAAAACCAGCCAAGTGGATTTTTATGAATAAACTTAACTATTTACCTATTGCTCTGAAAATTAAGCATCACAAATTGTAGTCCCAAAGGGTAAATTTTCAAGGAAAATAAGTTGAGTGCCTGAAAACAGGGGTTTATTATAAAATATTTTTGCTGCCATAGCAATAGCTTTTCTAGTGCAAACCATAAGATCACCAAAAATATTGATGATATTTTTTGCAAAACCACATATATCAAAAACACCTTCATCCCCTTCACACTCCCTCCCTCTATGACTTAATAATGAATTTATTTTCAATTGCAAAGGTCTTATTTTGTCACTAGGTATGGAATGCAGGAAGCACAATGCTTAATCATTCAGTCTGTGCTTCCACTGCAAATTCTTCAAACCAGTAACAATTTCCCATTATGTCATTCTTACTAAGATAGATGTGGTTGAGTGATAAGCCTGGGGGAGGGAAGCAAAGCTGAAAATGAACTATGCTAAATGCATAACAAAGCCTACAGGCCTTGTCTCTTATAGTGTCTCTGATTTATAATTGGGGATTTTATACATTCGATCCTATATCTGTAAGACATGAGGAATGAAAGAAATGACATTTTCATTTCTTTCTTACACTGGTGACTTATGTGTTTTTAAGTGGGTTATGTTGCACAATGAAACAAGTTTTCCTTGACAGATTGCTCTGCCACTGTATTTGATTTCCATTTCCCACTGAATAGTACCAAGTGAAATCTGTTATGCTTTAAGCTGTAATATGACTTTCCCCACCACCACCATCATATCAATCATCCCACATCTCTTAACTAGATGCCTGAAAACATAATGAGTACAAAGGACACTTTTCCGTCAGACACATGGACCAAACACTGGACAAAATAGCCTTTAGCCCTTCATGATAAACAACCAAGTGAGACACATAGGATGCTCTTAAATGGTGGTAAGCTGGGTTTTCCTGGAGAAACTGGTTTTCTTCTTTGTATATAACTGACAAATGGTCTGTGTTGCTGTTAAAGACATTTTTTAGGTATCTAGTCACACTTACTGTATTGAAAACAAAACCATCCAGTTCAGAGAATGATAAATTAGTGTTTGGAGGAACTTGTCATACAGATTACCAGATGGTCTCTCTCTCTCTCTTTGAACTTGTTCCCTTTAAGGTTAAAAGACAAATTCAGGTTTGGCTGTGTATAGCTCTTCGTTTCCTGTTAGAGAGCTACCTTGTAGCAGGAATAAATCAGCATTCTGGAGAATCCTGACCTGGCATCTTATAAGGGAGAAATCCTTTACCTCCCCAGATATTGTCCAAAATCAAAAGTGAGTGCTCAGTCCTCCAAGGCACCAATTGCACTTAAATCCTGTCCAGCTTGACATTTCGAAATGGACAGAGGGATCTCTGTGTACTGAACATACAGTACAGATGCTCACTTCCCTTAAGTATGTGAAGGGGAGAAAAACCTGATGGCGGCATGGAAGGGAGTAATGGCCAGCTGTAGGGAATGGCAGAGGGTCAGTCAAAGGCAGCAGGGCTAAGGGGGACATATTAGCATGGGGGAGGTGGACCCTGTAATCAGTGCAGTTCACCCAGCTGTTCCTACGGATGCTCCAGGATCCATACAGATTGCTCTGTTGGCCGTATAGAATGCCGTGATCCATGCTGTTCACAGGCTGAGCTCCCTTCCTTCTCTGCAAGGCCGCAAAGGAAACCCCACCACAGAATAGTCTTTCCTTCCTCCGAGTTTGTTCCTTTGGGAGAGGAACATCTGGCTTTGCTAGTATGCATACAGCAATACCGAGTAAGGACATGGGAGAGACAGCTTTCTTCCTGTCTAGAGCCAATGTTCCAGTGAACATGGAAGGTCTAGGGAACAGACGAATGAAGGAGCTTCTGTAAGTGCAGCACCCCTGCTCTAGCTGTGTTTTCTCTCTGGTCTTCTCCAGTCAGAATGCACTTCGCATTCTTCAGCTAATGATTTTTAGTCCAACTGTCAAGGATTGCTGACAAATCAGTTCACAAGTCTTTCACGAGCTGAGGCAAAACGTTAAAGACTTTGGCCTGGTCTACACTACAGGGTTAGGTTGACCTAAGCTGCTTTGCATCAACCTAGCTGTGGTCGTGTCTTCACTTAAATGTGACAGAAATGACTCTCTGTGCCGATTTAGTAACACCACCTCACTGAGCAGTGGCGGATTAAAGATTTTGCCGCCCCCAGGCCCTGAAATAATTGCTGCCCCACCCCCGCCCCAGCTTGCCGCCTCCTCCCCTGTGGACGCCGCCGGGTCCTGCTTCTCCCCGCTCCTTGCCAGTGCTTGTGCGTGAAACAGCTTCGCAAAGGAAGGGGGAAAAGGGGGTAACACGGCGCGCTCAGGAGAGGAGGCGGGGCCGCAGTGGGGATTTGAGGAAGGGGACCAATAGGGGCGGGGAATGGGGGTGGGAAGGGGGGAGTTGAGGGTGGAGGGCGCTAACTGGCGCCGGGGGAAGCAGCCTCTGGCTGCTATTATACATTTGCCGCCCCAGCAAATTTGCCACCCTAGGCCTAGGGCTTGTCGGCCTCGGTGTTAATACGCCGCTGTCCCTGAGCGGTGGAGAGTCACGGTCAACGTAATTAGCTTGACGCAGTATCAGTGTAGACACTGCATTGCTGACATTGACTGTTACTGGTTTTCAGGAGCTGTCCCATAATGCCCCACACTAACAGTACAATTGGTACAAGTGCTCCTGGTGAGGACTGCCGACACAAAGCCAAGTGTGCGCACACACAAGTGATTTAATAACTGTCGTGGCTCTATGCTGATGTAAGTTAGGTTGACAGAATTTTGTAGTGTAGACATGGCTTTGGTTACTCGTTTACAATAATTGTATTACAGATCTTTACTTTTCTTGTGTTAGTGTGTGTTTAAACCAGCCTGAATGGCTGAAGGAGAAGGAGGCTCAAGAAGTTTAAAATGTTTTGCCTTCCCCTCTTCTCCCCCCCCATCTTTCTAAGGAATGTTTAGAATTTTTGTTTCATGGAAATACCGAAAATCTGTTGCCTGTGATTTGGGGTCTTTAAAAATATTTCCTGACAGCTATCAGCTGTAACTACACTTCTCTTTTGCTATGCATTCAAGTGCCAAATTATTTTTAATACTATCTTACCATCCAACCCCTTTATTTTTAGTACAATAATTAGTTATTTCTGGGCACTGGCTAGATACAAGCGTATATTCTCTGGCTCTTTTGATCCTCCCTTGGATTTGTCACCTCCCTGACCACACAGTGGGAGGTTGTTTCCCTAATGTTTTCTTTACCCCCCTGCTGATTGCTTTCCTGAAACTTGCCTGGGAAGACTCACGCTATCTAGATTGTCAACCAGAATTCAGGAAACATGATTAAAAAACGCCAGTGCTTTTCTCTCTTGGGATGATCTGGTGAACATCTATTGCTATCATGAAACCCTATCCCATTCTTCCTTCCTTCCTATGATACTGTATTGGAGACAAACAGATCTCAAAAGATTCATGCATCAATCCATAATAACTTTTTATTTCTACAGTGTAGAAACCTTTAGGTTTCTATGTATTCTACTCTGGCATTTATATTGCACTCAGCATCACAGTGCTCTCTGAGCACCTTCTAACTTCAAAGATTTGACACAGGAATGTCCTCCACCCCTGTGGCAATGGGATTTCTTTTTAATTATAGGAAGGCCCAGTCACAAGTACATATTACTTTGAGCTCCTAACATGAAATCATTTCCTGTCTTTGGCTTGTCTTTTTCCCATAGTCTCACTTAGCTTTGGGCCAAATTAAAGCCTGGTGAAACCTAAACTGTGTAGGGTTTTAAATAATGGGTTCAATCCTGGCTTCACTGAAATTCATGCGAGTTACATCACTGACTCAGTGAAGCCAAGTTTCACCCTATATGTTTAATCCTGTTTATCGTATTTATCAGTGATGGCAAAACTAACTCAGTGATGACTGGGGATATTGTGTGTTCATTCTGCTTTGCTTTGCTTTCCCCTAAATGTAGCTATGATACCTGACTGTTCCATAGATACCAATGGTTATGTTCTTATGTGCTGTTTCACCACAAGTCAAGCAGGGCAAATTCATTTTCAGTCAATCCTAGAAAAGTGCAAGCTACATGGAAACAGCTGAAAGACTCTATTTGTGACTGGGATAGGCAAGCTGATGTAGTTACACTGGCTCAACACCCTTGTGCAGACACTTACATGAGTGTGTCTAATATTGATGAGAGGATGTCCACAACTGAGCTGATTTAGAAACTGGCTTAGTCAAATTGGTGCAACTTCTTTCTTAACTTGCAAGTAGGTGGGGAAAAGTCTGCCATATGCATGCTGAAGTAGGTATCCTAATTTGAAAGTATATAATCATGGTAATGTGTCTAGTTCTGTGCAAGGCACAGCTAAATACAGGCCTTAGCTTCCACTCTACAAGCTGGCCATAAGAAAGGAGCAGCACTATGCAGTGGGGGATCCAAACAAGAATATTTGAACACGGAACAGTTAGTTATTTGACTGTCCTGGGTTAGTATTTGTTGGTTTTATGGAAAAACTGAGTCTTTTAGAAAGAGTCTGGTTAAGGAGAGAGTAGGGACCTGCTGTCCTGAGGCAGATGGTGCATTCCATGCAGAGGATGGACCGTGGACAAAAGCTTGAAGATAGGGGGCCGGCCCAAGTATGTGAAATGAATGTCCAGAGATAGTAAGGACCATGACAAACCTCACCACTTTCTGGTCTAAGTGCAAGGCATATTTCTTTGCTCTTACCTTATCGAACAAACACCCAGCAATGCGCGTGTAGATATTTGTATAAATAAATCTCCAGACCAAACATTCTAGCACAGGTGCTTCTCCCCCAGCGGAGCGGATGAGAGAACAAGCATGTGACAGATGTTAGTCATGCTCTTTAAAGCCCTACTGGAAGGTGCTCAGATACTGTGGTAATGAGTGTGCTTTAAGAACCTCTATAGAGTGGAAAAATGAACTGAAGAAGGGTACACTGAGGCTGGCATCACTGTGGACTGAGGGACCATTGACAAAGCCTGGCTCAGAACAAGGGCCCCCTTGTGCACGGTGCTGTACAAACATGAACAAAGAGATAATTGCTGCCTTGAAGAGTATAGTGAGAAACAAGATCCAGCGTTGGCGGGGGTGAGGGATTGTTCAGGGCCCTGAAGTACGGAAGTGTAAGTAGACCTTTGCTGCGGCTGTATCTTCAACAAATATAAACCTTTCCTGAAAAATGAACTCACTTAACATAGCTTTCTGAGCGTTCACTAGGGAATGTTTGAGGTGTGGGCTCACTTGCTTTCGGGCCTATTGGGCAATAGCCTCTCTGTTTACTCATAGTTTGGCAGGTAAAATTTTCTCATGGGTACCTGAGCTATTTTTAGATGATCTAGCTGGCTCATTTCTAAAGGCTCATTAATGAGTCAGGAATGCTCATCCTAAGATTGTGTATTTGTTGTTCCCTGCTCCAGGAAGCAAAACTGTCAGGGATCAAACGAAAGATATATGAGACTTACTGAAAAATGGTACGTTTCCCTGCATTGTTTTCAACAGGGGTTTACAGGAAAGAGGCACTCTCTCTCCCCCCCCAAGCAAGGGGAAGACTTTATAGATAGTCACCATGGAAACCAGTTCATTCGGACTGAGCTGTCAATAAAATATTCAATATTCCCTTTGGAATGTGCCTGAAGATTGTACTTTGCCCCAGAAATGGATTGACAAATGTTCGGAAGAGTCCTAGCTTTTTAAAAATTTCTTATCTCACTTTGGCTACTCCAGCACACATTTGTTTCTGGGATGGTGAGGGCTCCCTTCTTACTTTCACTATAAACATGGGTCTTGAATTAAACCTCGTCTCAAAACTTGGGAGGTGTTTTAGTGCTGAATCCAACCCCACTATTTTCAATCCATCTCAGCTGACGAGTCTTCAATTTTGTTGCAATGAACAATCCCCCAAGACAGGAAATGTCAACCTGCCGCAGGCTAAAGGTGGAGTGTGTGAGGAGGAAATCCTTCCTATTCTGGTTCGGATGCATGCCCAACAGACACTGCTTGCCAGGATACCTCCAAACTTTTTCCTGTATTGCTAGGGTCTGGTCCAGTTCTCAATCAAGTGGATGGCAGAACTCCCACTGAGTTGAACGGGAGCTAGCTCAAGCCCCTAAAGCCCAGGCAACAGCACTGCTATGAAATAATGGAATTTGAAGAGGACAATAAGCAGGAATCATTGTCTTTTTCCATTCACAAAGAGCACCACCCTCTGTTCAGATAGTGACCTTCATTTTTTCTCAGGTGACAAACACAAGAGAGTATAAAACAGAGGCCTTTGTTCTCCTGTCACTCCAGTGTAAACCAGCAGTAACTCTGTTGTAGTCAATGGAGCTACACTGGTGTCAGCTGAGAGGACAATCGGAACATAAGAATTGCTCTGACCCAGTATGGTCAAGGTCCATCGAGCCCCTGTATCCTGTCTTCTGACAGTGGCCAATGCCAGGTGCCCCAGAAGGACTCTAGGTCTCCGTGTGTGTGTATCTTCCACAGGAGGCTATAGCTGAACACATAATGGCAGCTACCTTTGCAGCAGAGTAGGGGCCCTTCTCTCCATGTGAAGTAACGGCACATAGGCTACAAGGCATAGCAGATACAGCACAAGCTGCATACTTTAAAAGAATGCATAAAGTGCGGGAGTAAGGATCAGCCTGAATTTTCACTCACTATTCAAAACAAATATTTTTTTGAGCTTTGGAAAAAATGGTGACTAATTCCCCCCCACCTCCACGTTTTTAATTCTTGCTTTTTCAGCTAGAGTTGGAAACAGGAGAGTCAGGTTATGACAAGGGAGACTGTTCTGAGTCTATCCAACTCAAGTGGAAGCAGAAAGCACTGTGATACTTGGGAGACAGCCTGTTCTCCCAAGACTTCCTGCGGCTTAGATACATGCATCGATCTGTTCTGTTTTTCCCACTCCGGTGCTGATACTGAGATTAGCAATGGCAACCTCAAAAATACAGATTGCAAAGTATTTTTTTAAAAACACCACCAGTTCCAGGTATCGGTAAGTACCATTGTCATAGCGTGTAGATAATATATGTTACACTATTATTGTTAGAGATTTTAAATAATTTACCACCTCCTCCATTGGTATTTGTGCTCCCTAATCGTGCTCCCTGCTGATTTACACCCAAAGAAACCCTAGATCCAGAATTATGGCTTCCCAAATGCACTCATTTAGCATCAGTGGCCCCAAAGCAGGTTTGGGAAGAAGGCTTTTTTAGATAGAGAAACTTCTAGAAGGAAACTTCAGTAATGATAGGGCTGATAGACCTAAACTGAATGAAGAAATGAAGATGTAGGGGTTAAGGAGACCTGGGTTCATCTCCTTGCTCTTCCACAGGCTTCCTGTGTCACCCTGGACAGTACTTCCCTATCTCGCTAGGTGTGGAGTGAGGATGAGTACTTCAGAGATTGCAAGGCTCTGTTAAAGGAAGCCTTCTGTAAGTACAGGAGATAGCATTCCCTCAATTATTTTATAATACATGGAAATTTGAGGCTGCAACACTACCAAATTTCCAGCTTTTTCAGCGCAGGTTTGAGTCTGTAGTGACTGTGGATGTGGGCGTGTATACCACAGCACTTCACTGCCTGAACTCATTGGACCAAATAATTTGCTGGCATAACTTCAGTAGCATTATACCAGCAGAGGACTTGTCTCTATCTTCTCCATTCTGTTCAGGTAGCTGTTTAATTTCAAAATCCTGCCTGCCTGTTCAACTTTGAATATGCGTGTGCACTTCAATCATGTAGTCTTTAAATGCCTAGATGGAAAACCATAAATTCCTTGACAGTCTAATAGAAACTTGTCACACAAGATGATCATCATGAAATACATGGGAGAGCACCATTCTCCAGAGTAAGAGATGGACTTCTTAATCAAAGATCTAAGAAAAGCTCAAACTTGGGTTCATCTGTCAGGTCAAGTCTTTTCACTCCTCTTTTGACAGCATGACACTGCTAAACATCATTATCATGAAACATGGTATTTAAGCATGATTTATCATGATGAAGTGCTTTAGATTTATTGTATTAGGTTGCAGTTATAAAACCTATTGTTTTCCCAGGAAGGTGTGGTTGTATTTACCAGGGGAAGACAGATTGTGATATTTTATAGGTTTGTTTGAACAGCTTTCTCATTTCACAGAACATTTTTAAAAAAAGCAACAGCAAAAAACCCTTTAACTGTTAATCCCACTCAGTGTTTACTTATCTATTGGCAATAGATCAAAAAGGGAAGAAATCTGAGTACAAGACAGGGTGAAGAGCCAGAAAAATAAGGCTCCGGTTCAAGATTTTATGGTGAGAACTAAAAGTTTTCAATGTGACTTTTAGCTTCTCCGGATGAGAGAAGCATGGTCTATAAACTGCACCAACACTTGGGAAAACTGAGTGGAACTCTCTCACCCCTTCCCCTCATTCACAATGCGCATTGTGATATGAGTCTATTCAATATATCTTGCAAATTAAGTATATCGGTTTCTCAGACTGTGGGTTGTACAAAGGCCCAGGGTGTGTTCAGGAGGGTATGGGACAGCGTGTCAAAAAACTGCACCATAAGCCCCGGTACTGGGGTGTCCCTTTATAACCCTAGAACAATATCTTGTAGACAAATGCAGGGGGTATGTGAACGCTTGTGCAATAGGCTGCTTCAGCCTTTGCTAATAAGACAGTACCTACGTGTGCCTGGATTTACAGTGCAAGCTGGCTTGGGCCCCAGTCAGCTCTCGGCTAGGGGAAACAGGAGCCACATTTCTCCCCTATTCCCACGTGGGTCCTGCTGCACCCAACCAAATTGGCCAGACCCAGGAGTCTGGTCCTTGGGCCCCTCTTCCATAATGAACATTCACTTTTTGACACTTCATAATTAAGTGGAGGTTTCTGCTATGGCTAGAGTTACAGGATTTTGTCTCTAACTGGACAGATGTATTTTGGTGGGGGCAGTGGGGAACTGTTTCTTAGGCCAGGTCTACACTACAGACCTATATTGGTAGAACTACATTGCTCAGGGGTGAGAAAAATCCACCTCCCAGAGCAATGTAGTTATACCCACCTAACTCCACCCTGTAAACAGCGCTAGGTCATGGGGAGAAGCTCTCCCATCGACATAGCTACCACCTCTCGGGGAGGTGGATTAACTACATTCTCCCATTGACATAGAAGTGTCTTGTCTACAGTGGCGCTGCCACACTGCTGTAGCGCTATACGTGAAGACAAGCCCTTAGCCTGGAAGGGGATCTCTAGCTCCAGAGGTTTGGGAAAGCATGTTTTATCCCATGTCTCTAGAGTAGCTCTTGTTCTCCCAGTCAATGAACCCATTTCTGGCAAGAAAGCTCTTTTAGCAGATGCTCCTTGGAAATGACCATGCTGTAGGTGCACTTCTGACCCTCGTCGCTGATGGGAATTCACCTTCACTTGCAAGAGCTGTGTTCATTCAAAAACTGGCTGCTCCTGCCAAGGTAACATGTTCCTGTTGTGGAAGGACTGGAGTTTGGTCTTTATGTCTACACAACAGATGGCTGATACTGCCAGCAAGCATGAGGGCTATAAATGGGACTTTTCTTGTATTATCACCAATACACAAGGAGATGGACTAAAGCTACAATCTAATTTAACATGTGACTATAATGCCAAATGCCACAGGAAACTGCCTCCCAGGAGATTAGAGAGAGAAGGTGGGTGAGATAATATCTCTTATTGCGCCGGTTTCTGTTGGTGAGAGACATAGGAGCTGACTCTGTGGGTGCTCCGGGGCTGGAGCACCCATGGGGAAAAATTGGTGGGTGCTCTGCATCCACCGGCAGCTCCCCGCCAACCTCACCTCTGCCTCCTCCCCTGAGCGCTCCTTCCCCACTTCTCCACCCAGCGCTTGCTGCCGTGAAACAGCTGTTTCGCGGCGTAACAAGCTGTGGGAGGTAGGGGGAAGGAGTGGGACTGCACGGCACCCAGGGGAAGAGGCAGGGAAGAGGCCAGGGAGGGGATTTGGGGAAGGGGCAGGGAGGGGGCGGAGTTGGGGGTTGGGGACTTTGGGGAAGGGTTTGGAATGGAGCGGGGCAGGGTGGAGTCGGGGCGGGGCGCGAGCACCCACCAGCACCAGGAGAAGTTGGCGCCTATGGTGAGAGAGACAAACTTTCAAGCTTACACAGGACTCTTCTTCAGCTCTGGGAATGGTACCCAGAGTGTCACAGATAAATACACTGTGGAACAGATTGTTTAGCATAAGTAGTTAACACACATTTCAAGGGACCTTTTCAAAGTGAAGTGGTCTGTTAACACCACTACAGTCTTGGGGGTCCAGGAGTTGGAATATTGATGACAAATGGAGGTGTGATTCTTGCAAGACAGGGTGTGTAGGATAAGCCATGAATTCCTGTATTAGGTCTGACCCTGAGCAGAAAATGTTCTTCCTGTCAAATATAGATTGGGGGGTTATCTGATGCATGCTTTTCATTTTAACATGTTCAGTAAACATTTAAGGCCTGGGCTTTTAAAAAATGAAAGGCCTATTGTGAATAGTTCTGGGGACTATATTTGCCAGGGCCAATGGATTGGATGAAATTGTCATACCAAGAAATAGCTTTCTTTTAACAGTGGGTTATTGTGCCCCAGAAAGAGTTTCGGTGTGACCTGAATTTTCACCTGTTCTTATCCATGAATACACAGCCTCAAACCATTTGCCGTGAGTTTAATTTTCTTTAACCACACCTGTTGAGAGAGATCTATTACATTTATATTCTATTCTTTATCCCAAACTGTAACATAATCTGAAAAAATAGAAATCTGCATAAAAGGACTATCGGACCCAGTACTTTCTTACTGTGGTGAGGAGGAAATACAACAGCGGTAAACAGATATAAGAGCCTACTGTGACTGTGGCTTAAATCGCCAAGAGACCAATTAACACCTTGTTGTTAGGATTAACCATTATGTTTGTAAGAGCCTTAAATTGGTACTTTTTTGTAGTTCAAAGCATGACTACACTGCAGTTACAAGGGAAGTAGAGATCAAAGAGTTTCCAGAACAAATAATTACATGGAGGTAAATTCCATCTGATGTAGGAAACTGCAGAAGCTTCCACAGAATAGCAAATAGTTTGGCACAAAGTAGCATGTAGGAGTGTGAGCAATACAAAAGACAAGCTTACAAAGGGAAAACGCCTCTTCTCAAACGATCCTGTGAACTGGCTCTTCTAAAGTCACTTTGCTATATGGGGCAGGTATTTGCTGTATCAGCAGCTGCATTATAAAGCTTTATTTTCAGGGGTTCCTAACTCAGCTGAACCAATTTGCTCAGTGCTAAAATTTAGCACACACAGGAATCTCGTTGTGTTTGGGAATTTTAAGGTAATTAAAGAAAAAGACAATCACGCTCAATTTTGTTTGTTTTTTCCCCCCCTTAATCTTGGTCCTGTGCTCTGGGTAGATGTGAGAATAATGGAATTCATCTCACTGCCTCCATATTGCCTTTGAGTCCTTCCAATGGCATCTCACCAAGTAAGAAACATATATTAAAATAAATAACCCTATACTGGTTGAAGTTGGATGTTACATGGTTTGGATGCTATTGTCTGTCTAATTTAGACTGTAAGTCTCTTGGTGCAGGGGCCTCTGGTTTTGAAGCACCAAACAGCTTCTTGGCTTTGAGTAAACAAGAAGTATGTTTTCTGTTCTAAATGAGTGCAGATAGATAGCACCATGAGTCTAAATCATTTCCCTTTCAGAATAAAATGACCTTTTCAAATAATCTTGCATTTACTTTTCATGCAGTTGCAAGATGTGACCATTTCATGCCACTGACAGCCGTCTTCCAGGAGTATCCCTTATGGGTACAAAAGATTTAAACTCTGAAACTCTAGACTCCAGGACAGGGAATAACAAACTGACATCCCAGCACAGAGTTGACTTCTCTGTACTTCCCACATCCTCCTGAAGCAGATAAATACCATGCAGTTTAATTGGTAGTGGATCTTTTTCAATGAGATCTTAGGGCTTGTCTAAACAAAAAAATTGCTCTGCTTTAATTAAAGAGCATTTTTAAAAAAAGCCGATTTAGTTAAACCAGTGCAAAAGGCTGTGTGGACACCCTTTTATTTCAATTTAATTCGGACTGATTTCAGTTTAGCTTAAGTTAACTAGAAAGAAATTTAAGATAAACAAAAAAAAAAAAAAAAAAACAAACCCCACCAACCCCCCAATTCTTTTTCACTGAAATTATAGTAGTTTGCACTAGTTTAATTCAGTTTAAACTTTTAGTTAAATTAGTGCAACATTCGTGTGTGGACATGGCCTTAGAAACCAAGCTCTTATCTGTGGTGTGTGGCTACTAAAGATCCTGTGCCACCTTTTGAAATAGAACGTCTTTGCCCTGGTGTCCTTGGTTGAAATAATTTCCCTCCCACTTATGGGCAATTTGTTAAGAAAAGGGCTCCGGTGGCACCTTAAAGACTAACAGATTTATTTGGGCATAAGCTTTCATGGGTAAAAACCCACTTCTTCAGATGCATGGAGTGAAAATTACAGATACAAGCATAAATATACTGACACACTTAGAGAAGGGAGTTACCTTACAAGGGGAGAACCAGTGTTGACAAGGCCAATTCAGTCAGGGTGGATGTGGTCCACTCCCAATAATTGATGAGGAGGTGTCAATACCAAGAGAGGGAAAATTGCTTTTGTAGTGAGCCAGCCACTCCCAGTCCCTATTCAAACCCAAATTGATGCTGTTAAGTTTGCAAATTTAATTGTAGCTCTGCAGTTTCTCTTTGAAGTCTGTTTTTGAAGTTTTTTTTCTTGAAGGATAGCTACTTTTAAATCTGTTATTGAATGTCCAGGGAGATTGAAGTGTTCTCCTGCTGGCTTTTGTATGTTACCTTTCCTGATGTCTGATTTGCGTCCATTTATTCTTTTACGTAGAGACTGTCTGGTTTGGTCAATGTACATGGCAGAGGGGCATTGCTGGCATCATGGCATATATCACATTAATAGATGTGCAGGTGAATGAGCCCCTGATGGTATGGCTGGTGTGGTTGGGTCCTCTGATGGTGTCACTAGAGTAGATATGGGGACACAGTAGGCAACGGGGTTTGTTACAGGGATTGGTTCCTGGGTTAGTATTTCTGTGGTGTGGTGTGTAGTTGCTGGTGAGTATTTGCTTCAGGTTGCGGGGCTGTCTGTAAGCGAGGACTGGCCTGCCTCCGAAGGTCTGTGAGAGTGAGGGATCATTTTCCAGGACAGGTTGTAGATTGTTGATGCTGGAGAGGTTTTAGTTTGGGGCTGCAGGTGATGGCCAGTGGCGTTCTTTTGTTTTCCTTGTTAGGCCTGTCCTGTAGTAGGTGACTTCTGGATACCCATCTCTCTCTGTCAATCTGTTTCTTCACTTCCCTAGGTGCCCCCAGCTTCCATTCAGGACACATCACACGATCCAGTTCCATTGTCTACAGCGAAGCCCTAAGATACAACCACATTTGCTCCAATCCCTCAGACAGAGACAAACACCTGAAAGATCTTTATGAAGCATTCTTAAAACTGCAATATCCACCTGGGGAAGTGAGGAAACAGGTTGACAGAGCCAGCAATGTAAAAAAACTTCAAAAACAGACTTCAAAGAGAAACTGCAGAGCTACAATTCATTTGCAAACTTAACACCATTAATTTGGGCTTGAATAGGGACTGGGAGTGGCTGACTCACTACAAAAGCAATTTTCCCTCTCTTGGTATTGATCACTCCCAATAATTGATGAGGAGGTGACCACATCTACCCTGACTGAATTGGCTTTGTCATCACTGGTTCTCCACTTGTAAGGTAACTCCCTTCTCTTCATGTGTCAGTATATTTATGCTTATATTTGTAATTTTCACTCCATGCATCTGAAGAAGTGGGTTTTTTACCCATGAAAACTTATGCCCAAATAAATCTGTTAGTCTTTAAGGTGCCACTGGACTCCTCCATAGTTTTTGTGGACACAGACTAACACGGCTACCCCTCTGATACTTAAACAAAGGACTGGCTGCTACCCTCTTGGTTCAGAGGTGGCTACGACAGAAGATCAAGATTTTTTGGTTAATGTTTTTCAAAGGAAAAAAAGATGCAATTTCTGCAAATTCAAAATCAAAATTTCTGTAAGGAAATTCCAATTTTGCCAAAAGTCTTTGGGGTTTTATCATCCTCAAGGAATTCTAAACAAAAGATTTTTGTTTCAGGTCAGGTTGCCCTGCATTGAAACACTTCGGCTCATCTGAATCAAACCTACATTTCCCATGATGCTCTACAGCCTTCCCTCTGAACCCCTGTGGGAGTGTCATGGCCATAGTGCATCATGGAATATATAGTCTGGTCCAGGAGCCTGTCCCATACAGGAAAATGAGGGCATGGGGCATCTGACCTATAACTCCTGTGAGGCACAATGGCAACTCGAGGGGACGCAGATTAATGTCAAACTGGCTTGAAACTAATCACTTAATTTTGGTTCAACAAAACCAGATGTTTTAACATTTCCAAACTGAATTTTTTTTCTGAATTTTCAATTTTGTGAAAAACAGCATCCTTCTTTGGGATAAAACCAAACGTGGAAATATGTCGGTGCTTCCCCTGGGATGGAGACACTAGTGTCTGCATTTCAGTGGTGTAGTGTGCAATGAAATGTGCTGTGAAAAACTAAATGCTGCTCTGGGCAGGGCCTGTCTCTATTTCTGGGCACTGCACAGCACTGAGCAAGCTGTCGGAGTGAAACTACTGCTACTAATCCACTGTTACTTCACGCTGCCGTGTACAAATAAAAGAAAAATGGAAGTGCATGGTTGTGCTCTGGAGTTTGTTTGCTTGGAGCAAACATACTGTCACTTTCCAGGAGGTGTGTGGGTTACAAGTGTAAAATTCCCAGAGATCTGATGGTTTCAGATGCTGTTGTATGCTCACAAGACTCCCCAAAGACCCTCGCTCTAAAATTTGAAATTTGGGCTCCAAAGCACCACTCTAGTGCTTGACTGATCAGTACAATAGTGAGGTCATTTTAAAAACCGAGAATCCCTGTGTTTAGTTATCGTTGGATGGAGTGACATAAACTGACACTTTTGCAGTTACCCTGAGTAACTCACTGGCTTGTGCATGCTTGCAGATGCATGTGTTTCTTTCCACAGTGAGGAAAGTTAAGGACCGAGTGGCAGTTTTAACTTTTTGAATTTCCTGGCTTTTGTCAGTTTGCCTCACAGCCATAGCCCTGTTTTGATGTTTCTTTCTGCATTTAATATTAACGTTGGAAGTGCTATTTACAATAGCCATCTTCTAATGAGTGGGAAACAGTACAAAGCATGTCTAAAAGGGGAATATAAAGCTTTTGAAATCGGTAACATGCATAAGGGCTGCTGGCAAAGGATCACTTGTAATAAATGATCTTTTGTATCTTTACTCATTAAAGGGTCAGATGCATAAAAAATACTTGGCTTCTCTGGATGCTCTTATCACAAACAAGGCTATCTTTTTACTTGCTTCCCCACTGAGGCAGAAGGGGAGATGTTCATATCAAAGAAACCGAGTGCGGAGAAAAGTCCTTAGAAGACTATTTAAAAATAAAATATAGATTTATTGGCAGATGAAGGACTCTTGTCTATTTCCCTTTGATGCAGCATCAGGGTAATGGGAGCATGTTTTGATGACTCAGGGAAGTTTCACCAAGCATGCAGCCTGTGCTTGGGCTAATGGGAGTTAAAGGTTCACAGGGACATAAATTTGGCCCTCCCTTGATGTCAGTCAAGTTACACTGGGGATGAATTTGCCCTATACACAGGGGGAGCATTCACAGAACTACTCCCCAGCATTTAGATAATAGGGATTTAATAGGAGGCAAATGGGGCTTGACTTCCTTGACAACACTTTCCAGAGCTATTGCCTTTCATTACACGTGTGGTTTCATGGGAGTTGAATGGATTCTAGGCAACAATCACAAAAGAAGTATTAACAACAATACAAATAAGCAAGTCCAGAACAGATCCAAGGGACTGTTTTTCAGGAAGGCTACTGCCCTGCGTGATGGACGCTGAGTCACATGCCGCGTGATTGCTCCCTGTTGCTGTGAATAGGTTCTTGACATGTTTTGTGTCAAATTTTGCTCACATGTTCTCGTATGACCCTAGCCTCTGCCTATTCCTTCCCTATTGGACACAGGAAGGCCCTTGCTGAGATGAGCCTTTAGCACTGGTTGTTTCATCAAGCTTTTGGCTGAATTATCTCCGTGCTTCTCATTTCAATGGGGGTCCCAGGGCGAGATGCTGCTTGGCTTTACTGAACTGGCTTAATAGACCTGCCTTGTGGAAACATGATTTCTCCCTTCTCCCTTGATCAACAGCAGGAACCCAGGGAAAAATTTAAAAAATTGTTCCCTGCAGCTTGACTCAGTTTCTGAGCTAAATCATTTGGCTGAGTGCAGAGAGCCAAGTTCCCCTGGACCCATTGTGACCCAGAACTTCAAGCCACATTTTTAATCTGGAATAAACCCTATGTTATTTTTACAATGTAATGGCTATTAATATATAACACGAAATGATAAATGTTGTCTCCAGGGCATGCTCTAATGTTCTGATACTAGGATTATCAGTACTTGATCATTTCAACATGGTAATAATTCCCAGTCATTTAGGCCATCAGTCAGTTTCAATGGCTTTAAGAGGTAAGCTTTGCTGAATAGCCCTGGCTATTGAGCATTCTGCCTTGGAGCTCTGTGAGATGACTCCCTTGAGGAGGCTTTTGTTCTCTGAACGCAGACATCCTGATCTATTGTGTGGAAGTTCGGCAGGGCACTGAGCTGACATAGGTCTTGACACTGCCTGAAGTGATTGTACTCGAGCCATGGGAGATAGAAATTGTCATTTGCTTGTTAGCCTCCTGCTGGCAGAAGCGCCATTCCCCTTTGTTCTGAGCTGGAGACTCCCTTTCCCTCTCCAAGCTCTTAAAGATTTCTCCATAAGAACAAAAGAAGGGGGGTCTCCCTACAAGAAAAGGGTTTCCCCACAATAGGTAGAGTCACAAAGACCTGAATGACAGGATTCGGCTGTCTGACAAGCAGCTGGACTCAGGAGCGTTGTTGGCATGTTCAAATAGAAACCATTGTGCTGGGTGTTTGTGGAGTTGCTCATTCATTAGATCTGTTTTCATTAGGTTAATGAACTTATTGGACCTGATCCTGCTTCTGTTTTAGTGAATGGGGTTCATCGAATCGTAGAGTTTAAGGCCAGAAAAGAACATTACATCATCTAGTTTGACCTTCTTTATATCACAGGCCATTACATTTCGCGCACTTACTCCTGTATTAAGCCCAATAACTTGTGTGTGACTAAAGCATATCTCTGGGAAAGGCATCCAGTCTTGGTTTGAAGACATCAGCAAATGGAGAATCCGCCAGCGCCCTCCATAGTTTGTTGCGATTGTTAATTCTCCTCACTCTTAAAAATTTGTACCTGATTTCTAATTTGAATTTGTCTGCCTTCAGCTTCCAGCAATTGGTTTGTGTGTTATGCCTTTTTCCGTTAGATTAAAGAGTGATTTAGTATCTGTATCTTCTCCTTGTGAAGATCCTTACACTTCTAATCAAGTCACCTCTCAGTCTTTCCTCCCCGCCCCCTGCTAGCCCTCAAATCATTTTTGTACCTCTCCAATTTTTCAACATCCCTATCAAAAACGTGGACACCAGAACTGGATGCAGTGTTCTGGTATCCGTCTCACCAGTGCTGTGCACAGAGGTAAAATCTCCTCCCTACTCCCTTGTTTATACATCTAAGGGTTGGAAAGACCCTATTTGCTGGAGCATCACACTGGGAAATCATGTTCAGTTGTTTGCCTCTGAATTCAGTAGGAGCAAGATTGGGCCCACTGTGTCTTTGGACAGGTTGGAGGGGTGTTTGATTCAGCACAATCACTTGCATTTTTGTAAAGCTTATATGGCACTTGGAATAGGCTTTGTGCCATGACTTGCTCCTGATCTGAGGCAAAAGCTGGAGGTGGGTCACTTTCGGGTTGCCACGTAGAGCAATTTACCTCACCCCTGCTCTTCCATTCAGGACACGTTACCTCAGACCCGGTCCCTGACGCAGGTCGGAGGCTGGTGAGTTGGAAAGGGAAAAACCCTTCTGTGCCATTCTTGACGGCAGGGAGGGGAAAACACAATTATTGGAAACATACAGAGGTGAGGTCAATATCACGGCATGAAAGCCTTGTATAGCAAAATATTGTTATTAATTGGGGAAGGGCCCAAACTGTGAAATTCTTATTTGAAGCTCCCCAAAGCTCAGGCATGTTCTGATTAGGATTTACAATCTGGAACTTTATAGAGATAGGGTCAACACTTGGATCCAAACTTCCCTAAAGTTTGGAGGGTTGGGAGGTGGGGGGGGGCAGAAAAGGTTTGAAACAAGCAAAGAGGCAGGCAGTTAGGTAGAATGGACACTAGACTGAGTGCCAGGAGACCTGGGCAGGTGGTGATTGGTTTGTATTGTAGTAGTACATAGGGTTTTGGCTCAAGACTGGAGATCCTATTCCTTATTCTGCCACTGACTTCTGTGTCACTGTAGGTAAATCAGTTCACCTCTCTGTGCCTCTGTTTTTCCTCTACTATTCTTTGTCTTGTCTATTTAGGCTGCAAGCTCTGATTCTCTGTGTGTGTGTGTGTGTGTGTGTGTGTGTGTGTGTGTGTGTACGTACAGTGCCTGGCCTAGTGAGCACCTCTCCTCTGATTCTAGGTGCCGTGACTGCTAACTCTTCCTCCAGTGTTCTGGGTCAGGTCCATCTCATTCATTTCTCTGACATGTCATGGCATAGCTATATGTCTAATTTATAGTGAAAATGGCTCCTCTTAGAATACCCACCTCCCCCATTTTAAAACAATCATCCAGAATTTCAGGATATGTAGCTGGCAACATTAATTCTAGTAACAGTGTAAATTAAGATTGGAAAACTCTAGTGCAGCGTTTCTCAAACTGGGGTCCGCAGACTGAGGGTACTCCAGGAGTGGGGAGAGGGTTGAATCCTGTCCGGTGCTGCTGGCCCCGCTAATCAGCTCCTCTCCCTCCCTCCCTCCCTCAAGTCCTCCCCCTCCCTCCCAGTGCCTCCTGCATGCCGGGGAACAGCTATTCCCTGGCATGCAGGAGGTTCTGGGAAGGATGGGGGGAGGGGGCAGAAAGAGGCAGGGAAGAGGAGGGGTGGGGTGGAGAGGGGGCAGGAAGTGGTGGGACCTTGGGGGAAGGGGTAGAGTAGGGGCGGGGCCTGGGGCTGCGCGTTGGGCTTGGGGGTCTGTGGCAAAATTTTATATCGAAATGAGGGTCCATGGGTTACTGAGAACCGCTGCTGTAGTGGTCACCAGAATCAGAGTTTAGAACGGCTCCTAGATGCTCATTCAATATTGTGGTAGCCGTGTCGGTCCCAGGACATTAGAGAGAGAAGCTCGGTGAGGTAATAACTTCTCTTGGTGAGAGAGCCAATCAAAGACCTTACCTCACCCACCTTGTCTTTTAGAGGCTCAGACACTATGATGAGAGCAGTAGAGAGGTGTTGGTAGGTATGTACGTAGATAGAATCCACCTATCAAGAGCAGTGGAGAGATACTTTGTAAAAGTGGACGTGGGAGAGTGTCTTCCAAGATTGGTGGGGGTTGGGAAATCAGAAATTCTTCTGGAACTAACAGGCACTTTGGAAGTCCTGGAGATAGAAGCTGTATTTTTTTTTTTTAAATAGACATAGAGCAGATTCTCTAGTTCAGGGATGGCCACACTTACTGACCCTCCGAGCCGCGTATGACAATTTTCAGAAGTTCAAGAGCCAGGGTGCACCTGCCGGGGCTCAGGGCTTCTGCCATGCAGCAGGGTGGTGGGTCTAGGAGCTTCTTCCCTATGGGGCAGGAAGTCTCGGGGCTTCAGCCCCACAGGGCACGCCTCCTGGGGCTTGCGGCTGAAGCCCTGAGCCCCGGCAGTCACCTCCCACAGGGCTGAAGCTCTGAGCCCCCCACCCTGCTGGTCAGAACCCCCTAGCCCTATCATCCTGCCACAGGGTAGAAGTCCCAAGCTCCCCCAAACAGTTTGGTAGGTGAAGAGTGGGGGGGGGGACGGGCATGGGGGGGGGCTCTGTGAGCCTCACTTTAACTGTAAAACCTCTCACGAGCTGCAGTTTGGCCACCCTTGCTCTAGTGCATTATGGCCCTTTTACACTTCTCTCATAGTGTAAAGGAACTGATATTTGGCTGCAGATAACTCCTCTGGAATAGGAGAACAGTCTGTTGGGCATAATTGCTACAGGAAGGTGTACTGGGGTCAGAAGGGGGCGTTATGGAGCTTTTTACACCTATCCCCCACTGGTATAGGTGACATTAAGGACACTGAGTCAGTAGGACAACTTAGGGCTTGTCTACATGGGAAAATGTTTTTTTTTTTTTTTTAAACCACTGATATGACTATAAATAAATCACTATAGTTATGATAGTATAACTTCCCAAGCATGGGCGGCGCGTGTACCGCTGCCTGAGGGAGGCTAGCCCCCAGCCCCTCTCCTTCTGCCCGAGGCTCCGCCCCTTCCTTGCCCTGCCCAGAGCACTTCCCCCCCCAACCGAAGCTGCTGGCCTCCACCCCAGGCTAGCTCCTTCCCAACCCCAGAGCGCTGGGAGGGTGAGCAGTGTGACTGCAGCCTCCCCAGCCCTGAAGTGCCAGGAGGGCAGGTGGCGTAGCCCAAGCCAGGGCCACGCCACCAGGAGACTGGACTCCAGCCACAGAGCGGGAAGCAGGAGGGGGGGTGATCTGGGGGCAGAGTGTGGGTGGGGCCATGCCTGATTGGGGAGGCACAGCCTCCCCCAGCCTATGGTACCCGTTGCCTATGTCCCTGAGTGACACTCTTCTTCAGGAACAAAAGTGGTTTTTTTTTTTTTTTTTGGTTTAGCCAAGCCTCTTCCAAAGTGACATAAGCTAAACCAGAAAAAGGCACTCTCATACTGGAACAAGTGTGTCCATATGAGGGTTTATAGAGGCATAACTATACCAGTTTATAAATTCACATTTTAGCTTATATTGCTATCACTTTCCTGTGCAGACAAGCCCTTAGAGTTGCAGTGCAGCAGCTGCTGGAAGTGGTGTGGGGGATGGAGATGGCCCCGAGGATCAGAGCACAGTTCTGGTGCAAGAGAAAATCCAGCCCTTAGTTCTATTCCCCTAATATTTCAAAGGGGCCAGTTAGAAGAAATATAGCAAAATGGTCAATTTGTGTGGGGAATTGTCAGATACACAAATGGCTGCTACTAGGAGTAATACAGAAATGGCACTATGAATACAGTCTTTGGAGACTTTCCCACATACTGTTTGGATATAAAATCTTTTTATTACTGGACAAATCCAAATTCTAGTTTGAATGGCTTGTAATGGAATGTTAAAATGTCTGTAGTTAAAGGAACCCTCTTCTCTGTACTTTATAAATTGCTCCAATACTTGAAATGAACAAATTTGGATTGATGAAGTGCCAGGGAATGAAGGGTAAGAGAAGTCACAGATGATGGATGAGTTGTAGCACATGGATTATCCACCCCAACTCCTCCCGTAGAATTGACTGAGGCCTGGCTACACTGCAGTTAAACCAAGTCAAGGCCCTTGCATACAAGATGGTTAAAGGATCTATTTGTGTCCTATAACCTGGCTGGAGCCTTGGACTTTCCAGCATTTTAACCCTATTACAGGGACACTCTGAATCTACACAAGGAATAAACATGGCTTAACATACTTAAAATTATTTTAAAGTTAATATTCTATAAATTCCTATTTTGTCTTCCTCATTCTCTGTCAGTGTTTTGAGGTCAAAGGGACTGTAGCGTCCTTTGTGGTAGACAGGAGACAGGACTTTATAATCACTATGAAGGGGATTGTGTTCTGAGGTTCCTACACAAAGCCAGAGCATGTGAGTCTCTTTGGCTCTCCTACTTCTGTGAACTGTTTTAACTGGATCAGCACAGCCAATTAAAGCTGTAATATACATCGGGGTCTTCATCAGTGTGGAGGACTTAGCAATCGCCTGGCTCAGTCTCTTCCAGCACCCTCATACAGAGTATATCCTGGGCTGTCCACTTTTCAGGGGAGAACATTCAGTTGCCAAGCTACCTCAATGGTGTTTGTTGCCATGAGGGCTGCTATTTGTAATGAAGTGCCCTGGGCTGTCCTTTCCCTATGCAATGTGTCTTGCATTCTCCTGTCAGAAGGTGTGAGAAAGTGTGATAAACAATCTGACAAATGACAGTGAGAGCTTAAATTTTTTGTCTTTGGGTGGTGCCTCTAAATCCTTGGAATGGGATTTAAGCATATCTAGATCTCCACAGGTTATTCCAATTGCATATTGAAAGACCAGTGATTAAATGGCAAGCAAATAGATAGTGAAAAGATGCTTAAGAATTCAGTAGTTTTAACTGACTCTGCATGTGTAAGAGTTTTGGTGACAAGGAACGGTATCTATAGTCTTCCAGCATGAGCTGCTCTGACCTTTCCTCAAGACTCAGTGGACTTGAATTCATCTAATTGACATATCTGAGAGCTGTGGCAGAACTAAGCATGCTATGAACATCTGTTGCTGCCTATCACCTCTGTCCTCACTGATCACGCAGTACTGAACGGGGAGCTGGGATGTATGCGATTAAGACAGTTATTTCCTGACATGGTTAAAATGTTGTTTTGGTCTTGTAGAGAACATGGAGCCTAACCAATGCTATAACCAAGTCCCGACGTGATAGTGGATTGTTATGTGCAACTAGAGACCCATACCAAGATCGGAGTCTCATTGTACTAGGCAGCATACAAACACACAGCAAGAGCGAAGCTCTCTGGGGCAGAGACTACAGTCTGAACAGACAAGGCAGACCAAGGGTGGGCAAAAATAGAGCATCATCCCCATTTTACAGGTTGAGGACTGAAGCACAGAGATTAAGGACTGGTCTACACTTACAGCGGTGCAGCTTCAGCACTTAGCGAAGATGCTATCTAAGCTGCCGGAAGAACTTCTCCCTTCGGTGTGGGTACTCCACCTTCTTGAGAAGTTTCAGAGTAGCAGCCGTGTTAGTCTGAATTTGCAAAAAGAAAAGGAGTACTTGTGGCACCTTAGAGACTAACCAATTTATTGAGAAGCTATGTCGATGGGCAAAGCTATGTCCCATCAACATAGTGCTGTCTACACTGGGAATTATACCGACATATGTTTGTAGTGGAGACCAGCGCTCAGGTGCTGTCTACACTTTGAGCTAGAGGTGTAATTCCCAACTTGAGAAGATATACACATGGTAGCTCTCATTGAGCAGGAATGTACAGAATGAATATGAATTAATTTTAAGTATGTCAGGCCAGGTTGAGTCCCGTTTAGCTGTACTGACTCCAGTAGAGTTACCCAGGGATGAATTGGATGCAGTAATTTTATTATCCTCCTCTAGTATAATTCTTCATCTTAAATTTTTTGTTTTAAACAATCTTAGCACATTGGTACAAATAGCTCCATTGTCCATTATTATAGGCACCTTTGAGACACCTAATCTATTTTTCAGCATTGACATCAGTGAAACAAGAGAGAACAAAATAACAAAATGAATCTCATTGTGTAAGTGTTACAGTGTTAGATATGTGCCCACATATCTATTCAGGGGACACCATCACAGGGCCTAATAACATCAGCCACACTATCAGAGGCTCGTTCACCTGCACATCCACCAATGTGATATATGCCATCATGTGCCAGCAATGCCCCTCTGCCATGTACATTGGTCAAACTGGACAGTCTCTATGTAAAAGAATAAATGGACACAAATCAGACGTCAAGAATTATAACATTCAAAAACCAGTCGGAGAACACTTCAATCTCTCTGATCACGCAATCAGAGACATGAAGGTCGCTATCTTACAACAAAAAAACTTCAAATCCAGAGTCCAGCAAGAAACTGCTGAATTGGAATTCATTTGCAAATTGGATACTATTAATTTAGGCTTAAATAGAGACTGGGAGTGGCTAAGTCATTATGCAAGGTAGCCTATTTCCCCTTGTTTTTTCCTACCCCCCCGCCCCCAGACATTCTGGTTAAACTTGGATTTATGCTGGAAGTGGCCCACCTTGATTGTCATTGTGGGGAGAGTGGTCAGTTTGGATGAGCTATTGCCAGCAGGAGAGTGAGTTTGTGTGGGGGGGGGGGGGGCGAGAAAACCTGGATTTGTGCTGGAAATGGCCCACCTTGATTTTCACGCAGGTTGTAAGGAGAGTGGTCACTTTGGATAGGCTATTACCAGCAGGAGAGTGAGTTTGTGTGTATGGTTTTTGGAGGGGAGTGAGGGGGTGAGAGAACCTGGATTTCTGCAGGAAATGGCCCACCTTGATTATCATACACATTGTGAAGAGAGTGGTCACTTTGGATGGGCTATTACCAGCAAGAGAGTGAGTTTGTCTGTGGGGGGGCGGAGGGTGAGAAAACCTGGATTTGTGCTGGAAATGGCCCAACTTGATGATCACTTTAGATAAGCTATTACCAGCAGGAGAGTGGGGTGGGAGGAGGTATTGTTTCATGGTGTCTGTGTATATAATGTCTTCTGCAATTTCCACAGTATGCATCCGATGAAGTGAGCTGTAGCTCACGAAAGCTCATGCTCAAATAAATTGATTAGTCTCTAAGCTGCCACAAGTACTCCTTTTCTTTTTGCGAATACAGACTAACACGGCTGTTACTCTGAAACCTGTCATTCTAGGAAACACTTTGCTTTACTGCTCTAGGCCCTTGCTATGCAAAATCAGGCTTGCCAGTGTTCAGTCAATAGTGATCTGATAAGTTTAACACTGGAAGTGCTTTATAAAGATGGATTTCATTACCTTGAGGAATGCGTAACAAACTGTTAAGGTTTCTTATTCTTTTAAATAAATGTTTATATACATCTTCAGAAATGTCAGACAAAACAAATAACCAGGCCATATAAATAAGATACTCCAATTTAATTCTTCCAGCAATATACAAAGGGAATATCATACAATTAGGTTATAGTGTCTGACTTGTATCTAACACATGTTGAAAAATTTCATGTGAATTAATCTAAATATTTATGAACTAATCATAGATTTGTTTAATCTCCAGACACAGTTCTGCATGTCAAAATTATCTTGAGGGTGATATCAATTTCACACTTGATTCAGTTATGAAGTCAAGGGGGTTGCACCAATGTAACAGAGAAGATAGCATGGGTCTCAAACTCAAGTCCAGACAAAAACTAAAAAGATGAAAGAAACATAAGAAAGCAGTAGTTTTAGAAAACAGATAGCAAAAGAATAGATTAAAAAAATGAAAGAATAAGAGATCCTGGCGGCTCATCTCCAACCTGCCATGCAAGAATCTCTAAACTCCCTTTAGACACCTAAGGTCTACCTGAACAATTAGTTCTCAGCAAGCTGGGGTCTGACTCTAATCTGCTCTAGCCTGCCACGGAATAACTGTCTGTGTGGACCCTGTTCTAGATCAAAGAGCATTAACCATCCATTAATGCTCGTCAGCAGGGTCTACACAGACAGTTATTCCATGGCAGGCTAGTGCAGGGCAGATTCATACCCCAGCTTGCAGTGAACTAAATGTTTGTGTAAAGAAGCCCTACATTTTTAAAAGGGGCTAGTGATTTTGGGTGCCTCCTTTTTTGGGTGCCCAACTTGAGAAGCCTTTAAAGGGGCTAGATTGTCAGAGGGTGGGTGTTCAGCACTTCCTTAAAATTAAGCCCCCTTCTAAGGAGTTTCAAGATGGGCAGCCAAATTGCTACACGCTTGAAAATTTAGAACTGGGTCTGTCTTCAATAAACTCCTTTCATGCAGAGTTGCACTCTGTCATTTGTGTCACTTAGCTCAGTGTATTAAATATATTCATAGGCACAAACCTCAGTCATTTTTGGATACCTGTCCTTGACCAGTAGGAACCTCATTGGGAGGAAGGGTGGCCATGTGATTGTTAAGATACAGAAGTGGGGATCAGGAAGTCCCAAGTTATAGTCCTGTCTTTGACAGAGACTTCCTCTGAGACCTTGTCTATATACCAAGTTTCATTGGTTGAACTAAATTAGTTCTTGCACTGTTGCAAAACCCCATGTGGTGATTCTTAAAGTTTGCCAAGTGTGATAAATAGTGTGGTGGTTATGGGATATGCATTAATGGGGAATAGGTTAGGACGATCACACTCCTTTTCCTCTATGCTTTGGTTTATAGTGCACTCTCCCCTGAGAAGCTGTAAAAATGTCACTGTGGGGCTGTGACTCTCTGACACCCAACTCAAATTTCCTCAGTTTAAAAGGTGAATGACTTGCTTTCGGGCTGCCCTTCAAATTCAGCCTGGTATCTGAAAGTCAAACTGTGTGGCCTCATGCTTGCATGTCAACAAGAGTAATCCTGATCTAGTGGAGGTGTACTAGAGGGGGAATCGATATTAACATAACAGGAAGTAAGTGAGAGACAATAAACACAAGCCCGCAATGTAATTTGCACAGTCTTCTTTCAGAACAGAATCACAATTTGAGATTAGTGGAATCCACCCCTTGCTATGGTGAATTCAGCAACTTGGAATTACAGTATAAGAGGGGTCCAGATTTTGGCAGACCTATCCTTAAGAAGGAGCTTCCAAACAACCAATGTGTAAATAATCAGGCCTATTCATTAAGGTCAACATAAATCATGGTGTGTTAATAAGCGTCCCCAGGATGTTTAGCACCTCTGCACCATGCTGTAACTTTAATTTACAAGTAAACAACCCCCACAGCATCCTTTTCTCAAACAGCCTTTACCAGTTGTGCTGCAATTAGTTTACCCTCCCCTCCCCCTTGCTAATGTGTTACCCTAGGATCAAGAAGAACATTAACCAAACTACACCATAAATCTGACTCTACCAGGTAACCTATTTCTCCTCTCTGCCACAGGCCTCAGTGATAATAGCAACAGATGTTGGCAAGCCGCAGAGCTCCTTTGGCTCAGCAATGTAATTCTGTAAACAAGAAGGCTGGAATAAAATGTGTAAACTCTAAAACAATGGCCGCACAACACACTTCCCAGAGGTGGGGAGGAACCTGCCCCCAGATCAAACTGTTTTCTGCGTTTTTTCCAAATAAAACCTATAATTTGAGATAGGGGAATTTTATAATTAACTGGTAATTATGGTGCCCCTTCAGTTTCTGTTTTTAATCTTGCAAATGTATTTTTACCTTTGGGATAATACTGGCAAAATGTATAATGGCACAAGCATCTTGCTTTTTACCTGGCTGCTACTGCAATCTTTTCTGTTTTCTGCTTTTGAAACAAGCCACTTTGCCTTTGCAAAGTATCATTCTGAGGTAACATGCCAAGAATGACTCTTTCTAAATCAGTGCTTAGATTAGGAGCTGGGAGAAATCAGTTCAGCACAAAGCAAATGTTGCCCCTCAAAGAGGGAGCCAGTAATATCCAGTTAACTGGTCTCCCTAGGAATTCTGAATGTGTATCAGCGTGCCTCATCCGTTTCTTGCTCAGGGAAAGACCGCCTTCATTTAGAGTGCCCTGATATGCTGTTTTCCAACAAATGTATGAAGAAGATGTGAACAGATGGATCAGACTGTTTCTTAATTCAGAGGTTTAGTTGAACTGTGGTCTAGATGGATTCATCTATAATGTGAGCTGTGACAACTCCTCAGCTTGCAAGTCTCTCAGTACCAGCGATATGGTCTGAGCCCCATTGATTGCTGCATGTATTTATTTTTAAACCTGTATCTTATAAATAAAACTATTTCCAGCTGAGAAAACCACTTAGTTTACAAAGAAGCTTTCTGGCTGACACACTCTGGCACAAATGGAAGCCTAAGGATTGGCACATTTCCACTCAGTGTGCACAGATCAGACACAAGCAACAGAGGGTCAGCCTGTCTCTAGGAAGGAGCTGCCAAGAAATGCAGCACATATGAAAATATTGGCCCTGAGAAGGAATACAGCCTTTAGGGAAATGATGGGAGTTGGTTGACTGAGAACTTGTTTATGGAAATCACAGGCTGGCTTAATTTCTCTAATTTGTTTAAATACGACATAGAATTCAACCTTAAATATTTACTTATCCTGGTGCTTGTTGATGGCAATGTTGGTGACACTTCACAAGAACATTTCTGTGTAGGACCTATGGACTTATTTTTATGTATCCCCAGTTAAAATTCAGTGGAGCAGTGATTTCACTTCATTAAGATGATTAAAAAATTGGGAGGAGAATAATAATAATAATAATCTTTAAGACATATTTATACATAACTAAGTGACCCAAGCTAGACTCTGGTATGTGGAGCTTTCTCTGGACAATCATTTAGAATTAAGATTTGCAGGCATTCTTTGAAAGAGCAATCCCGCGAGGCTAAAAGAAGCTTTATGTAGCTCAAATAGCCTCGGTACAGGCCTTGCTTCTCTCTTGCCTTCCCTAGTATATCACTCTCCTTTGTAGTTTCTTTCCTTCCCCTGTCCAAAAATTGCAGCTAAAATCCTCTTCCCGTCTTGCTGTTCTGAATGCCCCTCTAAGTCCTTCACTAGTTTTAGCTCTGCATAAAGTTTTGAGTCTTCACCCTCACATTCATACCTCTGTGCAGATCTACAACAGAACTACATAACCAGAT
Source organism: Natator depressus (assembly GCF_965152275.1). NCBI lineage: Eukaryota > Metazoa > Chordata > Testudines > Cheloniidae > Natator > Natator depressus. The sequence continues at coordinate 47,640,166 of NC_134238.1, forward strand.
AATCAGGTAGTTTTAATACTCTGTGATTTGATCTTAGTTTTATTACATGAACATGCAATTACTATGTCAGAGAGTAAGGATCAAATTGATGGGTGAGTATAAACTGGAGGAACTTGCATCTTCCAGCCCCATCAAGTGAAGCTGCGGTTACATTCTCGAAAGCCATGTCTACTTTAGGAAAAGTTTCTATCTTAAGTATTTATATGGCTCACTTTACCATAGTATGAGAGCACCTCACAATCTTTAATGTATTTATCTTCACAGCAGCCCTGTGAAGTAGGGAAGTGTGGTATATCACCATATTACAGGTGGGAACTGAGGCTCAGAGAGGTTAAGTGACCTGCCCAAGGTCACACAGGAAGTCTGTGGCACAGCAGAGACATGAAGCCAGGTCTCCCAAGTTCTAGGCTAGTGCCCTAACCATGGGACTGCTCTATCTTTTCTTTCCCTACTATTTCCTACTGTTGCTACTGAAGTGAAATCACTGCTCAGCCCCACTGGTGTTCACGATGTTGGGATAAGTGGGTAGCAGCTAGATGTCTTTTTAATGCCATATATTCTCTAAACTGGCTCAAAACAGACCTAATAAATAAGATGCTGAAAAAAACTCTGGGAGTTGTTGATCTGCCTATGCCAGGGCTCCCAGGGTTACTAACAATGGCAGAGTTGAAGTGGCCACTCCTGTGAGCCCCATGACAAATCACCCCCCAATGGCTCTCGAATACCATGGTGAAGAGCACAGTATAAATGCCAGATAGACAGATTAGTCTTTAGGCTTAAATTGGTTCCCTTGGAGACCTCCTGACTGCGTGGATTCCAAGCAGACTGTACTGTAAAGTTTTTGCAGGGAGTCGATAAGATAAGTTCTTCTTGTTAAATGTTTATCATTTGAGCCTAGATCTAAAAATATTAGAATCATAGAATCATAGAATATCAGGGTTGGAAGGGACCTCAGGAGGTCATCTAGTCCAACCCCCTGCTCAAAGCAGGACCAATCCCCAATCAAATCATCCCAGCCAAGGCTTTGTCAAGCCTGACCTTAAAAACTTCCAAGAAAGGAGATTCTACCACCTCCCTAGGTAACGCATTCCAGTGTTTCACCACCCTCCTAGTGAAAAAGTTTTTCCTAATATCCAACCTAAACCTCCCCCACTGCAACTTGAGACCATTACTCCTTGTCCTGTCCTCTTCTACCACTAAGAATAGTCTAGAACCATCCTCTCTGGAACCACCGCTCAGGTAGTTGAAAGCAGCTATCAAATCCCCCCTCATTCTTCTCTTCTGCAGACTAAACAATCCCAGTTCCCTCAGCCTCTCCTCATAAGTCATGTGTTCCAGACCCCTAATCATTTTTGTTGCCCTTCGCTGGACTTTCTCCAATTTATCCACATCCTTCTTGTAGTGTGGGGCCCAAAACTGGACACAGTATTCCAGATGAGGCCTCACCAATGTCGAATAGAGGGGAACGATCACGTCCCTCGATCTGCTCGCTATGCCCCTACTTATACATCCCAAAATGCCATTGGCCTTCTTGGCAACAAGGGCACACTGCTGATTCATATCCAGCTTCTCGTCCACTGTAACCCCTAGGTCCTTTTCCGCAGAAAAGCTGAAAAGCTTTCTGAAAAGCTGTTGCACAAAATAGAGAAGGATTGGTTCTAGGCAGTGGCGGTCGCAATGTCAAGATTTTCTCTTATAATTGTTACGTAGGTTATCTTTCTATCAGCGTGTCTATTCCTAAATTTCAGTGTACATATATATGGTTTCACTGCACATCACCTTCACTGCATGTAATTTAGGCTCTGACTAAGCTCTGGCAGTAATGGGTATTCTCTAAGAGCAAGTAACTGTGTCTGATTATTTAAAATAGTAGAGCTATATGGCCAAAACCTTGCCAACACAACCAGGGCTGACTTATGGTTTTCGTCTACTAGAGCTGGGCCCAGAGTTTAAATCTGAACTTTCCCAAAGTTGACCAGGGAGTAGCTGAGATTTGGGGAGTTTGGATCAGTCAGTTCGTAGAGCTGAAAAATTGGGATATGGGTCAGAACTTGCCTACATTTCAGCAGGATCCAGGATTTTGGTTAGGCTCTGGTCTTGTTGAGACCATGCCTAGTTTGAAGTTTCATGTACTGCTAATGCCAAACCAGGTAAAATGCAACTGTCATGACCAAGTTTTGCTCTGATTTAGGTTTTGTTGGAAACTCAAATCCAAACTTGATGGGGTTTTTGGAAGCCTGCTCAGACTGAAAATGATGATTAACATGACCTCCTTTAAAACAAAACCACTAAGGTTTTCATAGCTTCAGTTAAGAGGTGTTAATTTCCAATCTTTGTCACTGACAAACTTGGAAAGAGAAGAGCATCTTTAAGAAGTAAGGAAAGAAGAAACTGGGAAATATTTACAATAGGTAAACTGAAGGAAGATATAGAAAAGGTTCTAGCATATAAATACTGCTTTACTTATTGGAAGTGTGTGGGGGATATTCATTCCTGGTCTTAACTCCTTCTGATAACAGTGCTTGGAGGGACGTTTAATTATAACCTTGCTCTTGAGTGTCATCAAAATATTTAACTAAAGTTATGAATAGCATGTCATGCAACCATCTCTACTGTATCCAAAGGAAACAATGGGATGTGCTGGCTGTTTGTATCACCTCATCTCCAATTTCTCTTTTGTTTGGTATAGAGCTGTGTAGGTTGCCAGAAACACTGGTGATAGATATTCATATTGACAGAGAGTGGCATATTGCGTCTCATACATGGCATTGCCAATTTTGGTTGGACGTATTCCTGGAGGTTTCATCACATGACATAATCTTTAATTCCTGGAGACTCCAGGACAATCTTGGACGGTTGGCAACCCTACAAAAAAGCGACTTAAATCTGATGGTGTCACTGTAAATGTGGCAACATTAGGCTATAAAGATTTAAGTACTGAAGAGGCTTTTCATGCAATTTGTATTCAATTTGGAATGTAATATTCTGATCTCCCTATAATATGTGAAGACCTCTCATAAAATCTCGTTATGTATGGGCCTCCTTCAAGTCCCATTGAAGTCAGTAAAAAGATTCTCTATAGGAGTTGGATCAGCAGCACCAATGAACAAAAACACCACAATTAGGTGGATGTGGAAGAAAGAGGAAGGAGTTATTGACAAATCACATTTAGGGATTCCAAATCCCTGTTATGACGTATGTAAAAGTACCTTCATTTGAACATGGTCCTCTACCAGCTCTGTTTTTAATGTCCCCGTTCGAATGGCTGCCTTTATGCTGGGAAAGTCCGTATTTAATTCTTGGTTGGGAGTGGTCGCTTTCCCAAGCGAGCTAGGTCTGCTCAGACTGTGCAGAACCAACGTATTTTCATAGGACGATGTGGACCTATGCTTTGCTCAGGATTCTTAGTTTCATTTCTTTTTTAGATGGCATGGAGTTAATATCAGATTTCTATTGGATCAAGGTGCCACAACGTGTGTGGTTTGTGTGTTCTACCCCAGCCTCCCTCACTCTCAATTTTTTTAAAAAATGGTGTAATTATTAAAAAAAAGCAGCTTGAACATATTGGTGAATATGCCCATTGTACCGCACATGATTAGAAATGGGGGTTACTATTTTAAACCATTTTATCGCAGTAGTTCCTAAGGGCCAACCAAGAATGGGGCCATGTTGTGCAAGGAGCTGTACAAACACAGACTAGTAAAGGGCCCCTCTCCTGAAGAGCTTACAATCTAAATAGACCAGACAGACACAGGCTGGGGGAAGGGGTTTAACACACATGCAGTATCAACAATGTGATGTCAGCAGGCATTCTGTTCCATGATTTTGGTGGGGGAGGTTAGTTAGGAGAGGAGAGGCTAAATGGAAAGAAAAGGGAAAGGGAAAGCAGACACTGAAGGGAAGGGGGGTGAAAGAGGGGGAAGAGGGATGAAAGTAAGAAGGGCAGGTGTGAAGTGAAGCTGAGGTAAAGCCACTGAGGGAGGGGGAAAGTTGTCTGAATTTTTGAAGGTTTCTGCTTTGGCTGCTTCTGCAGCTGCTCCTACCAGCTGGAGTCTGTGGTTGGCTCCTCTCTGTGATTTTCCCCTCAATGGGATAATCTTGCACACTAGATCTCTAAATTTGATCCCTATCCTGCTCTGAACTTTCTGGAGTTTTGGATCTGATTTAGCTCTTCCATACAGCTAGTGGGCTGAACTGGAATGCCAAACATCCTTGAAATTTGGGAAAGTTCTGCCTTAGATCTGGCTCCACATCCAAACTTCACAATTTGGGCCCCACTGTACATATGCACATATGTGTGGTGTATTGAGGACTGTGTTGGAAATGCAAACTGTTGCCTTAAGAGCTGAGGGGGTTCGCTGGTCCTGATTGTAGGCTGCCAGGACTCTGTAGCCAAGTGTGTGATGAAAGTCAGTTTGCAACCACCCAGTTAGAATAAGGTGGGCTGAGTTGTGCCTCTCTATTTATAAACATCTTCTATAGCATTTGCATAAAAATACTGCTCAAGTCTCTGAGTATAAGTTGCAAAATCTTCCTCTTTTTCATTAAGTTGGAAACTGGCCACATTACCATATGCAGCCATTTTATCTTTAGTCTTCCTCTCATTTATTTTTTAAATCCCATCTTCATCGCCAGTTTTTTCTCTGTTACATTCAAGGCACACACAGAAATAGATTTAAAAAACATAAATACTCCTGCTGGAAGGTTGCAATGTAACTCTTTTATTTCTTAGAATTCAAAACAGTAACACACCCAAATCAGAAAGAGACAAAGCAGATTGCTCCCTAAAACAGAGTTGCAACTCACCTCACCATACTCTTGCTGTCTGTCTGCAAACTGACTCAGAATTACACCCTTTGATACAGAGCCCCTTAGCCAGCAACTTGACCAGGGGAACCCCTCCTTTCTGCTCTTAAAGCAACATCTTGCAATTCCAAAACAGTCCTCAATACATCACAATATGCACTATTGAACCTACTCTACACACTCTGTATGTAGTGGTGATGTCCATGTGATGAACTGCAGAGTCAAGTGATAAATATAATCTGTCCTACACTTATGACCCGTTTACCCGCACCTCTTCTCTATGACTTCATCTAATGTTCCGGACCTCTGAGCAGCTTCCAACAGCTGTTACATTTTAAAAATCAGCTTTCCCACAAAAATGTTTCTTCATTTCCACCAGTTACTAAATTACCCTGGCGTGCAGGATGGGCAATATTCAGTGTGATATTTGACAGTTCTTCTAAGACAGACCCGAGAGCTTTATGCACTGGAAAGGGGGAGCTTCCCACTTTGGGAGACAGCACATGTTCTAGTTCTGTAAGGTCCTGAGACATCCGACTTTAATTTCATGACATTTTTATGTACAAAAAATCTATTTTAGATAGGGTGACCAGATAGCAAGTGTGAAAAATCGGGACAAGGGGGTGGGGGTAATAGGTGCCTATATAAGAAAAAGCCCCCAAAATCGGGGCTGTCCTGAAAAATCGGGACATCTGGTCACCCTAATTTTAGGCCATTTCAAAGGCATTTTTAAATGCATTAATTCTGTTTTTTTCCTCCTTTACTAAGTTCTGTAACAGTATTGGCAACCCCAGGTATTAAATGAATCATGCTTCGACCCCTCAAAATTGAGATTATTTTTAAAATCATGAGATTTTAAAAAAGAAATTGGTTGTTCTTTTCATTTGTCTTCTAGTTTTTGAGCCTTTAGGGTTCACATTTGCAATGTTTCACTACAGCCATGCTGTCTAATAACTTTTTTCTTTTTCTTTAAATGTAAGTTGAGAGTCTCATGTAACCACACGACTCTGGAAGTTGGGGCTTTTACAAAAACACCAAATATTGAGATATGCTAACTAAAAATTGCAAAAGATGGCAGCACTAAACAGTGGCATTATAGGTGGAAGGATACAAGAAATAGTACCAAACCATTCTAAAAAACCTTCTTTAAAAACAGCTTTCCAGTAAAATGTGGCATGTTCAGAACATATGACTTGTGCGTGTGTGGTTTTGTTGGCCCTTATTTGGCATTCACTTCAGAGTTGATTAGTGATGTCATCAATTGCTAGTAACTCAGTCATCCCACACTCATGCCAATAATTTTTCCCCATAATATTATAACATGCGTTTGTATCTCCCCCTCTCTCAAATTGTGGGTGTGGAAGATATGTACACAAACATGTATAATTAGAGCTGGTCAGAACATGGAATTTCCATCCCATAGGAAATTCTGACATTACAAAACTTGTTTTTATCTTGAATTGGGATGAAAAGTAGGAATTTTCTGTGGACTGAAAATTCTGAAATATTTTTGACTTGAAAACATTGAAACAACCTTATTGAAACATTTAGTTTTAATAATGTCAACGCATTCATATTTTATATTATAAATGTAGTATATACTAATGTAAATAATATTAAATTATGAAATTGGAAAGTTGGAACAAAATGAGACAATCTGAACAAAATACTCCACTTCACTCATTTTTTTCCATCAAATTTCATCAAAATCAACATGCTCCCACAATACACATTTGATTTTTTTTGACCAAACAGCATTTTCCTATGGAAAACAGTTCCATAAAATTTTTTTGACCCCTCTGTAGTTAGTAATAGTATTACAGTAAACACTTGCAGTTTTTATAAAATGCTGCACAAAATTTTCTGTTTATTTATGCCACATCCTTGAGGAGGGTGACAGGATAGCAAGTGTCAAAAATTGGGACACTTTCTTTTTCGGGGGAGGGGAGGTAATAGTTGCCTATGTAAGACAAAACGCCCGTAATATCAGGATGTCTGGCCACTCTATCCATGAGTGACAGGTTAGTAAATATTATCTCCATTTTACAGATTGGATTAAGGGTGTTGGAACTAGGGGTGCTGCGGGTGCATCAGCACCCCCTGGCTTGAAGTGGGTTCCATCCATACAAGGCTTATAGTTTGTCTTACAGTTTTGTTCAATGGCTTCCAGCACCCCCACTATAAAAAATTGTTCCAATACCACTGGATTGGATCAAGGTGGAGAAATGACTTGCCAAAGGCCACACAGTAAGTCAATTAAAGAGTGGAGATTGGAACTTTGGATGCTAATTTCTCTGTTAAACTCCTTCATGGGAAAACCACTTATTTCTTAATTTAGCTCTGTAATATCCAATATACTGGCTTTTCTTGTAAAATCAGAAAATGCTTCTATTGTATTAGCTCTCTATTTTCTATTGTATTATATTAGATTAAATGGAAACAATTAAAACCATCTTTCTGTAGGTTCTCATACTGGGACCCACCACTGTGGCATCTGAGTAGCTCCAAAGAGTAAAAAATTATGACCAAAATGTGTCTCTTCTCTCCCTGCCAAAAAATGACAGGCTTGGATTTTTTTTCCTGATGATTGTTGAATATAGAAGACTGTGAATATTATGAGACTAAGAGTACTTTGAATGAGAGCTTTGGTGAAGTAGGGCTGGGGTTCTATTTAATTGTAAAGTTAGAAATGGAACATTGAACAGTATGAGACTATTCAGACACCATTTTAATTTGCGAACTTAATCTGATTTCTGATAAATCTGATCTTTTTCATTTTAAAGGGTTAAAATGGTAGAGCTCACATTGACTTCATGGAATCAAGAGACAATTCTTTCTGTTTAATATACTGTGTCTAGAACTAGACAAAGAATTCTGAAAGCCGTGCTCTCAAACTGAAGGAATTGCTGATGATTGTAAAATACACCGTTCTGATAGAATATAGCAGTGTGTTGTAGACAGAGATAGCAAATCTGAAGGTGAACTTTAAGATCTGACAGTATGGCCTAACACAGGCTGAGTCAGTAGAGACAGCCATGAAGTATCTTAGACACTTCTTTATTTGTTGCACATTTCTCATGATGTTTAGCAATAAACATATTTGAGTGACCAAAGTCTAGACAAACAAATCACAATTCTGGCACAAGCTTATGATCTGATGACATGTTATTTCTCTCAGATGCATCAGAGAAGGAGTCGGCTTTGAAAGTCTAGCACTGAGTCCTTGGGAGCTGACACTGAATGAGAGCTGCTGTTTGAGGAACCGCGTGAAGAGAACCATCTCTAACCAAATGAAAGCCTTTCTCCCGTTTGCTCATTGTGATTTCTCAGGCTCCCCCTTCCTTCAGGCTCGCTCTAGGAAGCTCCACATACTTATCTGAAGTTAGTGAAATATAAGACTTTTATATATTATTTATTTCTCAGGCCCCCGGGGTAGGTTCACCACATGCCACCTGGTACAGCAGCTGTCCAAAGCCTGAAATATCACTTTTCCATTTAACTTTTTAAAACTGAAATCCATTTATGATTAAACAAGAGAAGATTTCCGAAGATTATTTAACTTTGCTTTTTGTTGGGCGGCCTCCAGGGAAGCAGGATGCTGAACAACTGTCCAGTTGCTTCCTGACCACTATTCCAACCAATGATCTGTGCTAGTGGCCAGGCCCCGGTGCCCTGTTTAATGAAGGGTTTTAGCTGATAGATCTGTGTAGTTTTGCAGCAGTGCTTAAATTGTAAAGAAAGAGGTGCCGCGGCTCAAGCAATTTTTTTTACATTCAAAACTGATGCAGCAAGCCCAGAGGTGCTGGGGCTATGAACTGCCAAGCCTAAAGGTGCCCGGGGCTCAGCCCTGGAAAACCCTGGCACAAATTAAGCATTGGTTTGTAGAGCCATTGGCTGCATTGATGCCTCACCCACAGCTTGCACCACCACTAAACCTCTCATACCACAGGTCTGCAGACAATGTAGTACTCCATGGAACAGCCTGGCATGGAGTCCCTTGATTGCTATGTCTGTAACTTCTCCTGATTCCTCTAGTAAGGGCCATGTAAATATGTTGGGTTGGCAGCAACTTCTGGCTCAGTAGCAAGAAGGAATACAAAACTAAAATGCAGTTACCGTTGGGATGAATACTGGCCAGATTATAACAGTGTATGGCACTGCACAGCCTAAAAACAAAACCATAATGCAAGCAGTTCTCAACATGTGCTTCTTATAGACGTATTCCAGAGTGATGGTCTGTCTAGAATGTAACCCCTACTGCTTAGAAATTTTGGTTAGCATGACTATGCAGTTGATCTTTAGCAGCTATTGATATTTTCATTTCAAAACCAGCAACTTCCATTTGTTATCAATACAACTATTTTAAAAAGAGCATTTCAAAATTGTGTCCATAATATGCAAATTATGACTATTTCCTTGATATGGACAGTTCTCTCCAAAGAGCAGAACTGACCAAATATCTTCACAAATTGTATTACCAATTAAGGCAGAATGTTGCAGAACCCCAATGAGTTGCATTACTGTTTTGGACTTTTAGGGCAACCTCCTTGGTTTATAATTGACTTAGTGAGATCATTTAAATAAGAGTAAAAATTAATTTCTGATTTTCACCATAACACATTTTGTTCATTCAGGTGTACATATATTTAAAGCCTACACTAGGCTGCACATCCTGAAGTAATGCTATTAATACTTTGGGGCCTACCTAAGGATGCCCATTTTCAGGCTTGCTGCTTGGTTTAGTCCCAAAGTTACCAGCGTTGCACACAAATGTCATGTCCCCTCATTTTTACTATTGAACATTTACCTCAGAAATAAAAAATCATCTAAACTTTTTGAGGCAGGGACTCTCTCACTATGTGTATGTACAGACCCTAGCGTACTAGGGGCTCCTTTCTTAGTTGGGCCTTTCAATGCTATTGCAATAGAAATAATAATAATGAAGCTGAGGTGATAGTTATTCACACTAAAAGAATGAATCCCAAATCACTGTAATTTTTCTGCACGATTATTTGTGTGTGCATTTGGGGTCTTTGGCACATGGTGTATCTCATCTTTGGAGCTTGGCGGGTTGAGAGGGGTACATTCCAGGGCCTGAATCTATAACCTTACTTTGAGTGCTGCTGACGGACTCATTCAGGGCTTTGCCACAAGCTCAAAGCAATGGCCAGTGCATTGTTCATGCTGCTGAGGAGCAGCCTGGGAAGCAGATTCTGACAGCTGTCCAGGCCAGTATGTTCCCCTTTCCTTCCTATTCCCACCCACATGCACAGGGGAAGAAAGCTGTGGTCCTGTGGAGGCTGCTTTCCCTCCTGTGCAGTTATCCATGGTAAGGGTCATCATTAGTACAGGGGAGAAAGGGCGTTGCATCCTCAGCCTAGCACGCATAGGTGCACGAGGTGGGCCACAGTCTGACCCTGTATGAATAAGCACTACTCAACATGAATAAAGGGTGGGGAATCAGGTCTCTAAATGGTGCACAAATTGGGGGAAAGTGGATAGCAGAGGCTATAGAGGAACATGGAAACTTGTTGTTTTTTTTCTCTCAGATTTATAGAGAAGAACAAAATCCTGATTCACATTAATCTGTAACTCTCTCTTCTACTCGCATCCATCACTGCAGTATCAGAGCACCTCACAATCTTTATATGTATTTATCTTCATAACACCCTTGTGGAATAGGGAAGTGTTGTTATCTCCCTTTTACAGATGGGCTTTCTGTGCCTCAGTTTCCCAAGTGCCTTGCTCAAGGTCACACAGTCAGCCTGTGGAACTCTTTGCCAGAGGATGTTGTGAAGGCCAAGACTATAACAGGGTTCAAAAATGACTAGATAAATTCATGGAGGATAGGTCCATCGATGACTATTAGCCAGGATGGGCTGGGATGGTGTTTGCCAGAAGCTGGGAATGGGTGATAGGGAGTGGACCACTTGATGATTACCTGTTCATTCCCTCTGGGGCACCTGGCACTGGCAGCAAGACAGGATACTAGGCTGGATGGACCTTTTGTCTGACCCAGTATGACTGTTCTTATGTTCACACAGGAAATAGAAAATTGAACCCAAGTTTCTCAAGTCCTAGGCTTGTGTCCTAACCACTGGATCACCCTGCTTCTTAATTCTTGTAAAAGGGCTAATGGGCAGATGGATATTGCTGGCTGCTAATTTTTGCCAAATAAATATGCACAAAAGAAGATAATATGCCATAAAAAACCCATATATATACAGCTTAGCTACTCCTGTTCCTTGGCCAGAAAGAAGTGTGTGTTTTGACCATTTTAAACATTAAGTAGTTCAATCCGGGGTGGGGGGAACTGTCCAGTTGTATTAACCACTTTGTAGCCAATGTGCACCCTAACAATATCTTGTCATAACACTTAAGGACTGTGATGTGAACAGTTTCATCAGTATTAAACCCATTGTCTGCATTGTCACATTAAATAGCTACATGACATTATTGTGTCAGCTTCTCTAGGAACAGTAGTTTCCTCAGTGCCTTAATGCCTGACTTTATAATTGGCAATAGAATAAGAAGTGATCTAACAATGCTGTTGGCAGTATTGTACATTGTACATTGTTTAGAAGTATTAGAAATGTAGTGAAATCTTTGCATGGAAAACTGGAAATATTTCACAATGCTTTCACCTTTGCTAAATCCATTAATAGCAAGTTAGTTGTGATAATTATATGGGACCTGTTGAAGACTTGGCAAAAAATCTGAGAAAGCCAGGATGGGTGAGCTGGTATACACTAAAACATGGAGCTCTTAGCCATTGAGTTGCTTTTGTTGGAAGTGAAAGAGTTTTCCAACTCTGGAATCTCTGACACAGCCTATTTCTCCTACTCCTTGCTAGGGCTGGTCTGATGTCATATTGGGTAACCTGTGAACCCTGAAGAGGGGCCCTTGGACCTGCCACAAGATTGTGAAAATGATACTCATTAAGCCCTGCTGCCATTGAGAGTCCTTGGGAATTGGAGTGTCCATGAGGCTGCAGAGTACAATGGGTTTGGGTGACTAGAGTCAATGCTGCCCCAGGCTGTATTCATTTTAAGACGCCATCCTTAAATTCTTCAGAGAAGAACCTCTCTCCTCATGTTGACTTTTGATATACAGCGCACAGGGCTCAGGCAGAATAAAGCAAGAAAGGCTTTGAAACTATGGTGGCTCTCATCGCGGGTGGTCCTGGGAGAGAGACTCCTGAATGAATGACTTTCCAGCTATGTGCCATTGACTCTTATCTTATCACCCGCGCTGCTGAACTGTTATATTTAGAAACAGGCCTTTTCCCTCATGGTTACAAAGGCAACAAAGGCACGACTGTGAAACCAGTTATGGAAGGACCAATAAAAAGGCCAAATTAAAACCAGACTAATACAACTTCTCTGTAAAACACCACATAAACTGAGCTCTTCAGAGAGCCATGCAAAACCCTGGGCAATTAATCTTTTTAAAACACCACAGGCAACACCTCCATAAAAAGAGCCACAGAATACCATCTATTAAAAGTAAACAAACAAACTATGCCCCCAAACCTCTTAGCTTTGTATACCATTACTAGCATTTCCCCCCTTCATAAAATGCCTACTTCAAAGCCACATAGCGTGGGTTACTGCAACTTGTCAAAAATATTTATTGGCCAGTTTGGATGTGACTCTCTACATGATCTGTGCAGGGTAAGTGGCCTTCACTATTGCTCCAGGGTCCGGTCTTGGCAGGGTAAGAGAGGAGCGTTGAATGAGGGGCATTAGCTGCTAGAACCATTTCCCTGATTTCTGCCACTTTTTCCCTTTTGCTCACTAGTGACTAGAAGTGGCTGTGCTGCCACTTGACAATTTTATTTCCCATTATTTGGGGTAGACCCAAACTAAAACCTTGGTATCTGAATGGCCCTGAACTTTGGGAAAGCAAGGTCAGGATGTGAACTGTGTGTATTACTGACTTGGTAAATTCATTAGTTTCTTAAGCATGTGGTTGATGATTTAGATTCATGGCAAGTTTGAGATGTAAAATCCAGTTTTTTGAACTGGCTGAGTACAATAAGCTCTTCACCCTTTTGTAAAGGGGTATGAATATTGTTTTTCTGCTTGAACACTTTCACTCAAAAAAGACTCAAATTTTGTTGAAACTTTTAAAAAAGAAATATTCACTTCGGGGGAAATCTAATTGTCAGCCCAAAAGGCAAATGGTAGGGGAAAGAGGAAGAATTACGGTTTTGGATGGAATGGCTTTCAGTTTATGGTTATGGTAGCTGTGATGTCTCTTTGGCAAAGGAAACTGGAAGGCCATAGCAAATGCCTTCAAATCTGAGGAACTAGTGATTAGATTTCTTGATTGTCTGAAATGTTGTTGAGGTACAGGATGAATCATATTGAATAGATTATTAAAGCTGTAGCCTTTGGATTCAGACTCCACTCCTCAAACCTGAGGGATGTTCAAGATAATTTTTAACATTTTGTATAACAGATCAAGCCTATTTTTCTTCTTTTGGAATAGGAAAGTTTTGGGATTTGGTTGCTCTTATATCAAACCTTTGTGTTTTATCTTTGTAAGTATAGCTGTATCATTAGCTAGCACATTAGCTGGGAATCAGATTAACAGTAGTGTAATTCAACTGATGAAAGGAGAATTATGAAGACGTCCAACCTCACTTCCAAATCTCATTTATTTAATTACTTGTGACCCTAAAGTCAGCAGCATGAGGCAATGGCACAAATATATAAAACAAATGATTCCAAGAACACCAGAGACAAAGGGGTGATGTTAAAGCAATACCTGCATTTGGGGATTTCTGTCAAAGACATTCAGAATCAATTTAGTTCCCCAAATTTCCTCTTTGCATTAATTTAATCTGATTTCCAAGCTTTAGCATTAGAAATGTAGTTTAAGACAAAAGCAACATATGTTCAGAACTGCTGTAGAGTGCTAAACCCAAGTCGACTGTCCAGCTGACAGCTGGACAAATTAACCAGTGTGTCTCTCTAGCCACAGGTCTCACATGAAATAATCTATCAGAAGAACATTGTTTTAGAAGTTAGCTTTATCTATAAGCTGAAGTAAAAAAGGGTTTGTTCTGATTTGTTTTTAATTGAAAATTTCTCTGTATCAGTTAACAGATGCTCTAAGTTACCACCATGCCATTGCTATTTGGCTTCCTAGTATGAGATCATGAGGAAAGTTTGTTGCTGAGCAAGGATGCTTTTGTATAAGAGCATCATTCATAGTCTTGATTGTAACAGTTAAGGGACAGCTTGTGAAGAGGTATCCAAAAGTTTGACTTATTCAGCTAATAAGAACCTGCTGAGTCAGAATAGTAATGAACAAAGTCTATGCAACCCTAACTCCTCAGGAACATTCTGTCTAATGGTTGAAATGCTATCTTGCTTAATATAGACCTATGGGGGTTGAGGGGCAAGAGGGAGTCCTTCATCTTTGATTAGGAGTAATTATTTTCTTGTGAGATTTTTCAAAAGAAGGGCCTGATCCTGGGAGGTGCTGGGCAACCTCCACCCCTATTGACTTACATAACCATACTTAACTCCTAGCACCTTGCTGGACTGAGCTTAAAATTTTCTTTTCCCCTGATTTGTTCCATTTGAAGGTACAAAGTTGACTGACAAAAATGTCCTTATCTTAGATCTACAAAATCCATGCAATGTTTTATATGCATTGTGTTCATATAAATGCTTCAGTGCTGTTATTTATATTTCAGAAACATAACAGTGAGTCAGGAGCAAAGTCAGTAGAGAATCCATGCTCCAATTTCCCTATTGTAACCAGTAGATTATTAACCAGTTCACCTAGACTGAAATGGCAGGAAGCCAGCACCAGGTTTAATTGATGTACTAAATGAACTTTTGATTCAAATATCTCTGTTGGGATTATTTGTGGATTTTATTACAATTAATAGATGGAAGAAAGAAAAAGCAGCAAGGTGATAAAACTGAGCACTTAAACAACATTTTTCCATGCAAAGATTTCCAAGCACTTTCCAAAAGTGTCATTCCCTCACATTTTTACAAATGGGAAAACTGAGATGCAGAAAGATACTAAGTGACTTGCCCAAAGTCACAGAGCAGTCAGGGGCAGCACCAGGAGAAGGATCCAGCTCTACTTTCTCCATGGACTCTGATAATAAGAAGTGGCCTATGTTTAGAAAGAGACAGGTCAGTGTATCTGAGAAAATTTATTTGGAATTAAATTTCTGGGTAAGGACAAAAGAGATGAGGATACATAAAGCCATGGGTTCAGCTGATTTTATGCCCATGTTTGTTCTGAAGATAGTTTCCACAGCAGGTTTCCTGTAGCTGTACTGTAAGGAAAGAAAATTAAAATACTTTTTCTAGATATATAATAACATACAAAAAACCCCTAGAAACAGATGTGAGTTGGATACCAATCATTGCAAAATGGTTGTTAGAATAGATAGACCCCACAATGACTCTGAGGACACTTTAATAAAACCATTTAGAGGAGATTACTGAGATTAGGAATAATAATCAAATAGCATTTGGAAGCAACATCTTTTACATAAATAGTGGGGGCTATAGCTGGTGCGTATCTCTGCTAGAACCATTTTGTGTCTGGTAATGATCTCTTCCCTCCTCCCCCCACATTAGCATACATAACACAGCTTGGTATCTATCAGATGTTCAGGATGAGGGGTGCGTGGAGGGGGAGATGAAATTGTTGTAGCTATTTAGCAGCTGAATATTAGAACAGGGTGAATTGCTATCAAAGCTGAGTGTATATTTAAATGTAGCACAAGTCTGCAGAATTACTGTTCTAAAATGTCCTAGTCTTACTCCATAGATCTGCTTCCCATGTCTATTCAGAGTCCTAGCCTTCTACTCTTGTGCCAAGTCTTTATTGTTTTCTTACTGAGCCAGTAGAGACAAGAGACAGTGAGCTGCATTCTATTCCTTCTTGTGAATCACCCCAATAATTGCTTATTAAGTTCCAATCCACTACCATTACACCTGCGCAATGCAGGCAATGGGGCTGTACAGGTGTCATGGAGGACATAACTTGAAATCATGAGGTTTGATTCTCCTGTAACCAATGCTGCTCTTACAGCAGTGTAATGCTATTGGCTTCAATGGAATTATTCTTGATATGTGCTGGTGTAAGTGAGAGGAGAAATATCCCCAGGAGTCAATGAGCCCCCTTTGAATCTCTGAACCTAAACTCAGTCTGTTGGATTGGAAGATAGGAGATGTGGTGAAGTGGGAATTTTGTGTAATATTTGTATGAATCCTAGGCATACTTCAGTTTCTCTCTGTATGTTGCATTGCTACCCAGTGGGTACAAAAAGGTTCACAGTGTCACTGCTCCTGGAACACTGCAGGAGACAGGGTGTGTGTCACCTTGCTGTCTGGGTGGAATCAGGGCTGGATTACCTGATAGGCAGACTAAGCACGTGCTTAGGGCACCAGCAAAGCAGGAGGCACCAAAAAAAAAATGAGATTTTTTTTGAAAAAATTTGATATTTGATATTTCCAAAAAAGCATCGAAGTAGTCATCATGGGAGAAATCAGAACTTTGTTAGACTTCCTTACACTCCACTACACACTCTTCCCCCATTTTTCTGTTTTCTTTTTATTACTTATCCCCACCTACCATGTGCTGCACACTCTCTCAATCTTGTTGGCCGCACTACTGTTGATTGTTGTCCGGTGGCAGTAAGTTTTTTCTCAATAGTCCATTTATACATTTTTTTCTCAATAGTCCACTTTATACATTTTTCTCTGCCTCAACACACCGATGGGTAGTTCTTAAAACGTATTTGGGCAATGATTGTGTGTTGAAATCTCTTTCTAATACTCGCTGGGAGGCACATGGAGTGGCAACAAGTGCAATTCTGGAGTCCTACTCAAAGATTGTGAATGCATTAGAAAGTATAGCTGAAGACCAATCACAAAAGGGAGAAACTATACAAGAGGCAGAAAACATTGCAAACAAGATGCAAGAACTAGAATTTGTATTCATGTTGACCATGTGGAATGAAATTTTACAACACTTTTACCACACAAGTCAAGCTCTCCAAGAAAAAGAATTGGATTTGAAAACATGTGCAGACCTCTGTCAATCATTAGCAGACCACTTACACACTTTGAGGAATGATTTCGAAAGATTTGAAGACATATCAAAAGATATCTTGCCTGATACTAACTACAAAGAAGCCCAGTCCCGCAGGCGAATCAGGAAAAAACAAGCAAATGATAGCAGTGCAACAGAAACAGCATTGAATCCTAGAGACAAATTTTGCGTATCTACTTACTACGCTATAATTGATACACTAGAAGCTCATATGAAGAGGAGAGGTGAAGTGTACAAAGAAGTATCAAGTAGATTTTCTTTTCTAAACGATATGGACTTATCTGACAAACAATATTCACAAGGTTCCCAAAAGCTAGTTGACTCATACCCTGTTGACTTGAACATGAATCTCTGTGGAGAAGTACGGCAGTTCCACTGTTATATGCGCGCAAAGTTTTTAATGAAACAGGAAAAATGAAATTCAGTCACATTGATCTTCATGACACAATACTGAAAGATGGAATACAATGTGTATTTCCAAATGTAGAGATCGCACTACGTATTTTTCTAACACTGATGATTACTAACTGCTCCACAGAATGCTCTTTTTCTCAGCTGAAAAAAATAAAAAACCCTCAGAGAACAACAATGTGTCAGGACAGACTTGATTCACTTTCCCTATTATGTATGGAAGCGGACATGCTTCTTCGAGTCTGCTTCGATGAACTTATCCAGAATTTTGCAATCAGAAAATCTAGAAAGAAGCTATTTTAATTTTAGCATACATGTGAGTTTTGTGTCATTTCGAAAAATAAAATTTTATTTTACAGTATAGTATCGTTTTTATTTTGAATTACATATGGGGGGGGCACCATAATCTTTTCAGTGCTTAGGGCCTCTAAAGGTCTTAATCCGGCCCTGGGTGGAATGACTGGAATCATGAAAGAACTGGCTCAAACTGATCCAAATCAACAGAGGGTTCAGAAAGACAAATGGATTCCTGAACAACTGAACAACCTAACAGCAGGAAACCCCAGTGGGTGGGACTTGTGTTCAGAGCTGGAGAACGATGTGTCAGATGACGGGAGGAAGGGTTCCCCTTTTTGAGGGTTAGAGAAGTCTGGACCTGAGGAGACAAAAGGGGGACAGGGGAAGAGGGCCAGAGATGGAGCCCATCACAGCTTAGCTGGCACATCATGGCGCTGACTTGGCCAGGATAGACTATGGTTTAACTTCTGCCTCTCTCTGCTAACCTCAGGCTTTTCAGATTCTGTGCTCCAGGTGACCAATAAATGGTTACCTTGTTTTGAAAAGGCTGCCTATGTCACTGCAAATACTCACTGAGAGCCCTGAGCCCTGAAGAGCTACAGTATAAGCCTCCTGCAGGAGTCTGTCTTGGTTGGCTTTTCTGCAGGGAGCCATGGAGAGACACAGGGTTTGCTGGTGCCAAAGACCTGTTCTCAGAGTCTTGGAGGCCATGGGCCTGCCCCTGCAGAACTCTACAGGTCCTGGGAGCCCAGCACACTGAAGGGGTCACTTCCAGGAGATTGGTCACAGAGTGGGGCATAGACCAGACCCTGTGACTCTGTGTCAGGAAGAAAAGTACTTTTTAATAGTAAACTCTTTGTTTGTTTTGTGCTTGACATGGAATCACTGAATGGCACAATAAAAATGGAACCATATGATACTAGTTTTACAGAGTAGGACCATGCTTTAAGAAAATACTGACCCATGCTGGTCAAAAATAGCTTATATATGGCCCAAGAGCAAAGAAAGAACAATTCACGCCTTTCTCCTCCTTTGATTACAGCGAGCTACACCACTTCCACTTTTATTGTAGTATTATCAGAGGTGGAAACCCTGTGTTCCAGCTGACGTCTTCAAATGAAACCCGGGTCCCAGGTTTCAGTCCAGAAAATATTGCAGAGAGCGATGTGAAAGGGTAACAGAGCAGCTTTGGCCTTGGTTACAAAGGTCCTCACAGAGTCAGGAAGCCATATAAATCCTAGTAAATAAACCTGGTTGTGCAGGCATCTTGCATTCATAATGACAAACTGACTCCTAAGCAAATAAACTGTGCAAACCTATTAAAAGCAAAAAGTGATAAAAGAAGTTTGGCAGTAACAGGGACTGGTAATTTCTCAAGGTACATATGTACACTCAACATCAGTTTACACCCTCCCTGCGACCTCACTGACTGAACTCTGCTCCCATTGAAGGCAGTAAATTTTGCCATGGACTTCAATGGGATGGAGTTAAGCCAATCCTGGGTGGTTTTGGAAATCACACCTATATCTCCTGTAGAAGCCAAGCATACCTTGTCCATCATGTGTGGGTGGAGGGAGCTTCTCTTCACTGAGTTCCTGTGGAGGAGCCAGGCACAGTCACAGCCCTCAACACAGAACCCTCCTAAGCACAGGGACTACTAGAGTTCAGGGTGGCTGTTAATGTTAGACTCTTAGGGGCTCAGCAGAGTGGACCCTGCACAGGGGACGTGGGGTAGGAGAGCCCATGAAAGATGGTACTGTGTCTGCACTTCTCTGGGAGCTTGGGCGCACTGGGCTGCCTCCACCATAAGGTTTCTTCCACACCACCCATGATGCAGGCTGTGCCTTTAAAGTCAGTCTACTCTTGTTTGTGGAGAACTGTGTGGTTGGATTACAGTATTATGATGTCAATGTGATAATGGAAAAGCTTACAGAAGCTACTGAGCATCACGCCAATTTATTTATTATTAATTTAAGGCTGCCCCAATTTAAATTTTCTGGTCTTATTTTTGCCATCATTTGATGCGAAGCATTGTTTATTGAAAGATCTTGCCAGCTTCTGTTCCACAAGTAACAATGTCTTCCAGCTGCATCCCATTTCTGGAACTGAAATGTGCCATAACCACTGACACCAAATAATTAGTCTCTAGTCCAGGAAGGGAAGGAGCTAACTGCTTTGTTGTCTAACATCCTCCAGCCAGGGGCGCCGGAACCGGGGGAGGGGACCAGGGGGCCATGGCCCCCCCCACTTTTTACTGACCATAAGGGAGGGGCAGGGGTTGCAGAGGAGCAAGGCCTTGGTGGGGAAAAGGCAGCACAGGGGCAGGGCCTTGGGGGGAAGGGATGGTGCAAGGGTGGGGTCTCAGGGGAAGAGGTGGTGCGAGGGCGAGACCTTGGGGGAAAGGGTGGTGTGAGGGCAGGGGGAATGGGTGGTGCAAGGGTGGGGTCTCAGAGGGAAGAGGCGGTGTGAGGGCGGGTCCTCGGGGGGGAAGGGGTGGTGTGAGGGTGGGGCCTGGGGGGGGGAGGGCATGGTTTGGGCGCCTGTAGCCTCCCCCCACTTTTAGGGCACTTCCGCTGTTCCTGCCTCCAGTCTTTTGCCAAAGGGCTGATAGTAGAATGCTGCTGTGACCTCATAAAGCTCTTTGTATAAACTAGAACTCGGTGCTACTTCACCACATGTGACTAGAATGTAAGGCTGTGTGTTTCAGAGAAATGCGTGCCACAAGCCTATTGCTCTGCAAATCTAATGTCAAACCACCACCAGTGGATCACAATTAGGATTAAATAAACTACTGAAAGCCAAATCTTGTCCTCCTTATTCATGTAAGCCTCCCATTAAAGTCAATGGGTGTTTCACTTGTGTAAGGAGAGCAGGACTTGGAAATCAAGCCTGTAAAATTAACTACCGTCTACATATTATAGATCTGACTTTCTTCCCATTGAATTCAATGGCAAAACTCCTATCGACTTTAGTAAGACCAGGAGTTGGCTCTATGTGGTATTTTACCTTTCTCATTTTCCATCTATCAAAACACAGGTGCTAGACAGTGCTGCTCCTACAAGAATGAGCTTGTAAAGATCCTATTGACTTGCATGGGAGCAGGCCCACAGATTCCATTATAATGTGAAATGTTGGATATAAATGTAGCTAGCAAGAGCTAGTTTATGCTCTCTTGGACCATTAGTTTGATTGATCGATAGTTTTTTCCATGCCTGCCAGTTAGTTCCTTTGTTGTTACTCTTGTAAACCTCATATTTTCCTCAACTCCATATATGTCCCTGTTGCCATAGCAACAAGGGGAGGTGCTTGTTTACAGAGTTGTTCTCTGGGTACCTACAGTGGAAAGATCCCACCTGAAATAACAACATTCAAATCACTTTGGCAGCTGATGAACGACAAAGGGATACTCGCTTTTTTTGGATGCAGCTTATTTTGTTTTAGACTTTCATCATAAACAGATCCCTCCTGCCATCTTTTATATTTTATCTGACACACACCACACATTTGAAAAATGTTTAATGTGGCATAAATGCAGGTGTGTGTATTTATAGCTGCACATTCCAAAATGTAGTCACATGGAAATAAGCCATTAACTCTGAGTCTTATCTTGTTTCTCAGTTTGAGGCCCAACAAAGAAGCTGATTTGGTGAAGTGAACTTTGCTGAATGGGTCATCTGCATTATAATGGTTAACTCCTTCTTATAGCTAATGGCCTAAATTTTGCATTCTGAAAATATTATGGGCATAATTTCTGTGCAGTGCCCAGGAAGTCAGTTGTGCAACTCCTGTTAATTTGTTTATGGGAGGTGAATTGGGACAACCTATTTGCTAGGAATGAAACTTACCTCTGTGCAGCAAACAACCTGTGCAAGACCCAACATGCTACATAAGGCCTAAATTCAGTGCTTATGATGCGTGGATGTCTGACAGGGGACGGATCACTCAATGATTGCCTGTTCTGTTCATTCCCTCTGAAGCACCTGGCATTGGCCACTGCTGGAAGACAGGATACTGGACTAGATGGACCATTTGTCTGACCCAACATGGCTGCTCTTATGTGTGGAGCCTTGAATGTGTGGAGCCTTATGTATGGAGCCTCTACTGCATGGGGTGAAGTGCAGTTCAAACATTCAATGTGCAGATGGGATGCCCACTCACATAATGCCATACATATTCACGTGGGAAGGATCATCTGGGAACAACTGAATGGAAGACATGCATCTGACGAAGTGGGTATTCACCCATGAAAGCTTATGCTACAATACGTCTGTTAGTCTATAAGGTGCCACAGGACTCTGCCGCTTTGACAGATCCAGACTAACATGGCTACCCCTCTGATACTTGAATGGAAGAATTGTGTCTTACAGGAGGATTTGAATGATGAGAGATCACAGGGAGAGCAAGGGAATTCCAAGTATAAGGGGCAGCACAGAAGATGCAAAGATGGGAGTGGAAGAAGGCCATAAAGGGGATGGCTGGAGCTTAACTGTGTTTGCAGGGAAATGACTTGGATGCTTGGAAGACTCCAGCTTTCCATGGATACCCAGAATTCATTTTAGCACAGGCAGATAAATCATTTTGGGATTTGCCTTTGATTTTTCTACCACCACACCACTCCTCAGACACATGGAATAATTCACTTACAATCAAAATAATGAAGCCAAGGAAGCCCTCTACTTCAGACTTTGTCAGTGAATACTATTCACTTGGAATAGTCATAGTGAAACCTGTGATTGGAAATACTTGCTTATGCTAAATGGATTCTACTTACATGTATGATAAATGCTGATACCTACAGTTCCCTAGGATTCTCTTTGGAATGATCATCAGTAAGCCCCAGAAATACAGTTTGTTCTAAATGGTGTAGTAGGTGTGGTGGGATACTCTTGCACTGCCAAGGATGCATTAGGACAGTGTAAAATTGATGCCTAGGGCCACACCCTCAATTGGTGTAAACTGGTTACCTTCTATTGACTCCCATGAAGTCAGTTGACACCAGATGAAAATCTGGCCCCACTCTGTGAAAGGGCACACAATGGAAATCCTTTATAAAAATACAAAAAAGGACGGCAGTATTTTGTGACGTGGCACGGCTCTCAGTGAATTGAAAGACACGTCACACTGGTTCCTCCAGTGAGGCATGCTAGTTGATGTCATATGTGACAGCCAAAAACACCAGCTGTTGACATGCCTTTAACTTGCATCAAGGAGGTGTGCCACATACCACAGAATGCTGCAACCCTGCCTTCCAAATGTTACAGTGCATATTATATTAAAGTGCATATAGCTCAATATTATATCATGTATTGTGACCGCAGCAGTGCCAAAAAGAATGTGAAAAATGGGGAGCCAAACATGTGGGGAATTTTCTGCTCATACATGCAATACGTTTGTTACATTTGGAGTCTGCTGCGTGCCTGAAAGATTCTGTATTTTTAACACACAAATACTGGTCTTAATGGAATCAGTGGGAGTTTTGCCACTGACTTCAAAGGGACTGAGATTTAAGCCACAATACTAATTTGATATTGGGTATAAAAGAAAATGTCTAGAAAATTTATCTTGGGTTGGAGATAGAGAACAATTGCATAGAGAACAATGCATAAATGTAGATCTACCTGGGCACAGGTGCGGTAGGAACACTAACCATAGTTGACAGACCTGGAAATCCTGCCCAGAGACAGATCCACATACAGATCTGCCAAAACAAACAGAGGTGCACTGTGTAAACTGAGCTGCCTTTGTTGCTCACATAGATACTACTATCCCCTAGCTATTCTTTTATTCTCCTCTCAGACTTTAGATCGGAGGCCTAATGTGCAGCTAAGCACTATACTAGCTTCCCATATATTTCTGTCAATGCACCTCTGTCCTAACTTGTAACATTTCTGCTAATACAGTCCTGAAAAGAGACGGCCAATTTACCAAGGTCTTGTGCAAAATTGTACAACGATGGGGTTTGTTTGTGGATAAATCTCTGTAGACATCTAGAGGAGACCACGAAAGCCTACTGTCTTTCCATCTGTGAACCCAGGCCCCATCTATGAAAAGCTGGTGCATTGATTAACCCACTGACAGCAGATTTCTATAAAGATGGAATTCTACCTCTGAGCTCCCATGTGTTGGATTAGGTCAGATCTTGGCATGACCCAAACCATTGTTGCATCATGCGTTTATATCTGTGATCTCAAAGTACAAACACTATACAACTGAGCTGAAGTGCAATCAGTGCTGTGATGAGTCATAGTTGCCGTTGGTGCCAAGTGCATCACATGACACTTTCCCATTTCTTTTGTTCTTGGTCTTTTCATTTATTTTCCTGATGAGTGGCTGATATTGAAAATCCATCCACCAGGACATATGCAGAGGTGTATTAATGCCTAGGCCGACAAATTTATAATAGCAGCCAGAGGCTGCTTCCCCTGGCGCCGGTTCCCGCCCTCCGGCCCCACCCCAACTCCACCCCTTCGCCGCCCCCATTCCCCGCCCCCTCCCTGCCCCTATTGGTCCCCTTCCCCAAATCCCCGCCCCGGCCCCACCTCCTCTCCTGAGCATGCCGCGTTCCCCCATCTTCCCCCCTCCTTTGCGAAGCTGTTTCACACACAAGCACTGGCAGGGAGTGGGGAGAAGCAGGACCGGGCGGCACGTTCAGGGGAGGAGGCGGAGGTGGAGGTGAGCTGGGACGGGGGAAGCGGGAGGCAATTATTTCAGGGCCTAGGGGCGGCAAATTCTTTAATCTGCCACTGGATATATGCTGAGAACATCTCAACTGTTTTCACATATTATAGATGTCCTAGCATAAACTAAATACACATTGTGTCAATAACACCATCATTACTGTTCTATCTACTCCTTTATGTAAACAGATAAGTAATGTGTCTATGCAACTCAATGTTACAAAACAAAGATGAAAAACAAATTGTAGAAAGGATTGCTACTGGACAAAAAAATACCTCCTATTTAGAAGAAATAAATAGAGTCACTGGGCTAGATTTCCTTTTATGGGATGAGCAGGCAAAAGTAGATATAAAGCTCATTTATTCTCCCCTAATCCTGTAGCTCCTGGCCAGAAAGAGGCTGATTTTTGGCATAAATGAGAGCAGCCATGAGGAAGCTCTTAAACAATCTTCAAATACATTAAGAGCTGTTTATAAGAGGATGATGATCAGTGGTGATCAGTTGTTTGCCATGTCTACTGAAGGCAGGACAAGAAGTAATTGGCTTAATCAGCAGCAAAGGAGATTTAGGTTAGTGTAGCGGGGAGGTCACCCCACTCCGGCCCTGAAGGGGTTAAAGGCAGCCCTGGAGAGGGCTGCCGCTGGGAAAAGCTGAGTGAGTAGCTGACTGCAGCTGTGGCCAGCTCAATCAGGGCCCAGCTAGCCCTTATAAAAGGGCTGGGGGCCAGGAGCTGAAGGAGTCTCACTCTAGCCCTGGAGTGGGAAGGGCTAGATGCCTGAGAGCGAGGTACCTGAAGTGGAGCAGTACTGGGGAAGGGCAAAGGGAGCTGGAGAGCTCCAGCCTGGTAAATCCCCAGGCTGCAGGCCTTGGTAAAGGCCCAGAAAGGTACTGGGGCTGCAGAGAGGCAGCCGGGAAATAGGCAGAGGCAGCTGGTCCTAACCCCTTGCCAGCGATGAGTGGCCATTACACTGCAGTTTGCCCCAGTGAGTGGGGGTTAGATGATGACTGGCAGTAGCCACTGAGGCAAGGTGGGTTTAGGGGGTTGGGGGCTCCCCAGGGATGGAGACCCAGAATATGGGGGTACTGCTGGTGCAGAAGCCCAGGGTAAAGGGCACCGGGGTCCGGGAGGGATATGCCTGCCAGTGGCAGGAAAGACACTGGCCTGTAGAGGGTGCTCTGAAGGCTGGAAAGAGCTAATTCCCGAGATGACCATCAGAAGGTGCCGTGGCAGTGAGTCTTCGCATCGCTACAGTTAGATTTAGGAAAAACTTTCTAACTATAAGGAGAGATAGGCATTGGAATAGGCTTCCAAGAGAGGTTGTGGAATCCCCATCATGCTGGGTTGGACCCCCCTTTAGGGATGCCACCTGATGTACTGGGGTTTCACTGAGCCCCTCCTACTCCACTAGCTTGGATTCCCTCTCCTTGTTTTGCTGAATTAGGCTTTCCAGCCTCTTGCAGCACACACATACACAAGTAGGGCCACGCCCAGCTGCAGACACAGATTGAAGTCATCAGCTCTGTGTGAGAAGAGTCACCTAGCACTCACATGCACATCCCTTTTGGGGCATAACACCCCAAAATACTGTCTTGCGCTGTATAGAAGGATCTGCACAGTGCAAGCTCATGAAAATTGACCCTCTCCCTCAATGTGAAGAGAGATATGCACGGCTTCTTACCCCTCCCTCTGTCCCCCCATATGAATTGCACAAACTGGGTTATGTTATAAACAAGAAATAAGTTTATTAACCACAAAAGACAGATTTTAAGTGATTATAAGGGATAGCAAACAGAACAAATCAGATTACTAAGCAAATAAAACAAAACACGCAAACTAAGCTTGATTCACTAAAGAAGCAGGTTACAAAATATAATTTCTCACCCTAAATGTTGAATTAGGCAGGAAGCAGAGTTTTTGTAGCTTAGAGTTCCAATTATTTCTCTTTATAGACTAGACTCATGTCTCCGTCTGGACTCGGCCCTTGCCTTTGTCACTTCAGGTGTTTTTAGCAGTCTTTCTTCTTGAGTGGGAAGGCAGTGGAGAAGAGTTCAGATCAACCCCCTCCCCAGCCTTAAAAGGATTTGCCTAAGGCCGGAATCCTTTGTTTGATCCCCATCCCCCTACAGTGCAAAAGAACCAGCAGTGTCCAAGGGGGTATTTTGCATCAGGTGACATTAGCACCTGACCTTGTAGTGTCACAGATACATTCCAGGGTGCCTCTTAGGAAGGACAGAGATTAGTATCTTCAGAGTTCTATTGTCCTTCTTAAATGGGTCATTCAGGAGGATTGACTACTGTTTGGTGGGCGTTCCTCCCAAGTACACACACAGTTGTAATTGTTACATAGTCAATATTCCTAACTTTAGATACAGAAATGATACATGCATACAAAGTGGATAAGCACATTCAGTAAATCATAATCTTTCCAATATCTTACATGAGCCATCTTGCATAAAGTATATTTTAGTTATTCCAGATTCATATCATAGCCATATTTCTATGAAGAATATGGGGTGTAATGTCACACCCATCATTGGAGGTTTTTAAGAATAGGTTATACAAACACCTCTCAGAGATGGTCTAGGTTTACTTGGTCGTCCCTCAGCACTGGGGGATGGAGTAGAGGATTTCTGGAGATCTCATCCAGCCCTACATTTCTCTGAGTCTGATTCTATTTAAATCAATGAATTTATATAAATCATCAGGTTCTAGATGAGAGCCCAGTTTTTATTTTGCATTACTGAACCTATTGTTTAGGGAGACAGACTAGAGTGGTAACCGTTTCTCTGTGCAGAACTTTGAGACAGAATGTACATTTACAACAGAGATGAGTGGGTATAGAAATCCTTGCTACCCTCTCGAGCCTGGAGGTACCCATGCAATAAAGATGGGTTGGTGGACTACCTGATCCACCAGTTACCAGCAACTGTGAAGATGAATTGCTTAAAAAATGACTGGCAGGCAGGACTTGGACCAAGTATTAATATCTCATTAACATTCAGCAGCCGTACTGTGATGTGATGATATTTTTTGGGAGGGATGGGGGGTGGGTGGGGAATGGGCCATGAACAGCAACAGAGATAAAATGAGAGCAGTGGGGAAGGGATAAATGTGGGGTAGACTTTCTATGGATCCATTCTAATGGATACACACAACCCAGTTTTGCTCTTACAAATCTAGTTCCTTAGCTTGTGTAAGCTGATGTAGCTCCAGTGATATCGGCTGAGAATTTGACCCACAGTATCTCATACAAGCATTTATTTTGCCATCAAGTTGGTCAGCCAGATTGGGACTGAAGGAGGGACAAGGACATAATACAAACTGGCTGCGCAGAAGGAAAGAGAAACAATGCAACCATTCATTTCCTCCTCTTCATCAATATTTGCACAGTTTCATTATAATCTATAAATCAGAAGGGATTGGTCCTGCTTTGAGCAGGGGGTTGGACTAGATGACCTCCTGAGGTCCCTTCCAACCCTGATATTCTATGATTCTAAGGGTGGATATACAATAGATTGTTTTGCCTGAATCTGCAGTCTTTGTGCATGTAAAATTCTCACTGGGTCTGATTCACCACTGCATTACTCCAGTTTTACCCCAATGTAACCCCATTGATTGCAAAGGCAGGGGTGAATCAGACCAACTGACACATATGTAAGGACTACAGGACCGGGCCTTCAGGTTTGGAATGCCAAATGTTAAGTGCAGAACGCAGCTTGCTCTTCATTTTAGTTCTTCTTCCCAGCATTCAATCTGTGTCACAAATAATTGATTTGGAAACACACTTTGGGTTTAAAATGAATTGGAGCAAGTCTGAAACATTGCCATTATCAACATTTTTCTTTTTTCTTTTTTTAACTTATTGAGGTTTCCATGATGGTATCGCCCTCAGTAAAGATCCGGCAGACAGAGGTAGGCCTAACTGGAGGAAATAATTAACAACATCACAGAAGACTCGTTTCACTTGGGAATCACTTAGGCTATGTCTACACTACAGCTTATGTCGGCATAACTTATGTCACTTGGGGTGTGACTAAACCACCCCCCTGAGCAACATAAATTACACCAACACAAACACCAGCCTGGACCGTACGGTCGGCAGGAGAGCTTCTCCCACTGATGTAGCTTCTGCTGCTTGCAGGGACTGGAGTAGTTAAGCCAATGGGAGAGCTCTCTTCTGTCAGCTTAGAGCAGCGAGCGATGCAGTAAGCTTTCTAGTGTAGCCATAGCCGTATTTTATTTCTGTGGATAAGAGTGGATACAGCTAAGAAGAGATCTGATCTTGAATTCAATTACGTCACAAATGATTCCTCTGGGAGGTCCTTAAATGTGACTTAACTATATGATTCCTCTTCTCACCTAGGGAGGGAAAAAACAAATTAAGAGTTAAAAAATTGTGGGCTATATAGAGCTAAGGAGAATAGCTTCCTAACATCAGGCTGTATTAGACAGAAAAAAGTAATTCCTGCAAATGAATAGCCCGTGCAATTGGAGGAGTAAAAGTTCAACCAAACAACCATAGAATATCAGGGTTAGAAGGGACCTCAGGAGGTCATCTAGTCCAACCCCCTGCTCAAAGCAGGACCAATCCCTAATTTTTGCCCCAGATCCCTAAACAGCCCCCTCAAGGATTAAGCTCACAACCCTCGGTTTATCAGGCCAATGCTCAAACCACTGAGCTACCCCTCCCCCAAATAAGAGAGAGCATTGGGAAGGAGTCCTTAACACTAAAAGTAAAGTAAAACACCTGTGGGTTGGGGGGTGAGTGTAAGAAAGGACGTTCTCTTCTGGTCAGTTTGGGAGGTGAAGCTAGAGATCTTCTCCCCTATAGACCTTGGACTCTGCTACTAGGTTTTGCTCTGTTGTGGCCTTTTCAGCTGGAAGATCCCTGGTGACTTTCCATGGCCCCATTCAGTCTCCCCAGCTGAACGACTCTCAGTATATCTAAAAACAGCATTACCAAAACTCACTGTATTATAAAGACCTCAGCAATCCTCACCTCAGTTACTTTACTTCTTCATTGGGCTCCTTTCTCCTACCCTTCATCTGTTTGTTCCTAGCTCTTTGGGGCAGGGCCCTACTGTCCTTGGTTTTACAGAGCCTCGTACATTGTGAGTGTTCCTATAAGCAGGCAGTAATATTTAACAATGCTCAAACTCCCATTAACATTGGCAGGAATTACACATGACCTGCATAAGGAATGTGGGATTGTGTCCTTTGCTTATCTCTTTCCTATAGTAAAACAGGGTACCAGATAAGCTGTTGCCTTGTATTTTTAGTGTGATTCAAATTGTATTTACATTTATTAGTCTTATTATTTCCTATGTAGATGAATGGGCTTCTGGTTAAGGGACTGGAGGGGGACTCTGCTGGCCTGGGGTCTGTCCCTGACTCTGCCACAAGCCTCCTGCGTGTCCTAGGGAGAGTTCTGTATTGTTACCTCTCTGTACTTTAGTTTGTCAAGGAATTTTATGCGAATGAGAAAAAATATAAACTAACTAACAGGGCAATAAATATAAAATGACTTGAATGTAGTGCATAATCTCTTGACCTGTCTGAATGGATAGGAGCTAAATTTTGCTCTTATCTATAGCCATGCAATTCCTTTGAAGTTAAAGAGGTTGTATGGATGTAACAAAGCAGAATTTGGCCCTTGTTATCAGAGAATAAAGGCATTTCTCACGATTGCCCTTGATTGCGGAAGGCAGTTTTTATAAACTTGTCATCCTTATCTTGAGTCATGCTTTAAATATAGCTTTTTACAATTTCCTCCGTGGCTTCCAAATCACTTTCATATTGTAAGCCTGGTCATGTTAACCCATTCTGAAGGCCAATAGTTCTTGCGCACTGCACATTGCAGTGAATAGTACTAAGGGAAAATCATCCTGAGATAGTGTCACAGCCTATATGAATGCTCATGCTTTCTGACAGCTCCATTTTCTCCTGCCATGTGGGTCCATACTCTTTCTGGAAATTATGGTACCTCAGCTGTTTCATTTTATTACACAAAGTTAAATCCATTTGGAAGACTATTTAGTATGGCAGCAATTTATTCTGCATGCCACAGCTGAAGTAAAATATTTTGCTGCTAAAATATATGAAAGTTAAACATAGTGAAGTCATATTTGATATTGTATATTGAGTATCGGAACAGAATTTCTGTATGTCCAAGCCTTTAAATCTGTTGCCAAGTTACCCTGAACCCTTTTAGCAGGCTTTTGGGGCAAAACACAGTGGCAATTATGTCTGTTTTCTTGAGTGATGCTTGATTTTTAAGAATTGGACTTTTTGTTAGTGTGAACAACAGAAAGTAGCCCATGAGAGTCCCCTCTCTGCACGTAATGTCAGGAAAGTCAAGGAAGGGGCTGGGGAAACCCCTTTTGGTAGGTAAGGGAAAGCTATAGAAATAGTGGGTATGTACGATACTGCAATGATGAGCCTAACAACATTGCCAAGAAGACCTTCTGTTAGTGCACAAATTGCTGTTAAAATTCTAGTGTCCAGTGCAATAGTGAGTCACGTGTTCAAATATGGGCCCTTAACAGGATATTCCAGTTCCACATTTGGATGTGCAAATTGACACTTATTCGGTAGCTGTGACTTTACAGCATGTGATGACCTAGAGCAGGAACACATGCCTTTCATGACCATGAGTCCCATTTATTGTAATTCTCCCAGCACAGCGCTTACAGCAGGTTTTCTGTTGCTTGTGGCTTGCTTAGTATGCAGCAGCAGGCATGCTCATGGATGGGTTTCAACTATTATGAATATAACAAGCGAAAACCTGGTCCCATTCAAATCAATGGGTTGATTTCCGTGGGGCGAAGATTTCACCCACTATGTGTAAGGGGACTGTTGCCCCCTTACTAACATTCAGTGGGGGTGTTTTAGTTGCTAGCTCCCAGTACTAAAAAGGGGGAAGGGTCTATGGGGAATCAGGACCCTGAGACTGACAGCCCCCAGGAACAATGGGGAGAGGCCAATGCTCCACGTCAGCCTGTCAGTCACAGGGTGGGCAGGCTAATCAGGGAGTCAGGAGGCCAGGGAGGTCCCGTCCTCTGTGTGAGCTGGAATTGCATGGGTCAGACAGAGTGGGGCTGCGCTAAAGAGAAAGCAGGGGCCCAAGGTAAGCTGGGGAGCGGAGCTGTGCCAGATCCAGAGGGACCAGAAAAGCAGCCCAGAGAGAGTAGACCCTGTCCTGGGAGCAGAGCTGCAGCCCCAAAGCTAGAGGCACAGCCCAGAGAGAGCAGACTTGCCCTGGGAGGAGAGCTGCAGCAACCAGAGCCAGAGGGGCCAGAAAAGCAGCCCAGGAAGCAGGTCAGTGCTGGGAGCAGAGTCACAGAAGCAGCTTGCAGAGCAGACCTGTCCTGGGAGCAGAGCTGTAGCAACCAGAGCCAGAGGGGCCAAAGAAGCAGCCCAGGGAGCTGGAGGCAGAGCAGCAGCAGCAGTGCTGAGACAGAGTGGTGGAGCTGGGGCTGGAGCAGTCCAGAGCTGGATGTGGTGAGCAGCTGGGGAGAGCGAGGGGGACCCTGGGCAGCGGGCCCAGCACAGGGAGGCGCCTCAGCCAAGAGGCTCTGCGGGCCAGGCTTGGATCGTAACCCCGACAGGGTGGGGGCGACACTGGGAAGAAGGGTCCTACCACTTAGAGCCTGAGAGTGTGTGGCCACCACCAGAGCAAGTGTCCAACCCACAGCGTCCCTGCAGCACAGCCAGGGCCTGAGAAGGAGGCCTGGGACTTACAAGGAACAGACTGTGAGCTGCCCGGACATTCCAGAGACACTGTTTGTGATGTTCCCTGCCACAGAGCGGGGTGATGTGTTTCCTTTAACCTTTCCCATTTTTCCTTATTCTTTTAAAAATGAATTGTTGATTAAATAACTTGCATTTGCTTTAACTTGTATGTAATGGTCAGTGGGTCAGAGAAGTGCCCAGTGCAGAGAGAGTACCCCGGAGTGGGGACACCCTAGCTTGTGTCCTAGGTGACCACAGCAGGGTTGGGAGTCGAGCCCCCCAGGAATCCTGGGCCCAGCCTTGTTGGGGTTACGAGGACTCTGCCAGACAGGAGAGTGGAAGGGGAGTCCTCAAGGGCAGGGAGGCCACGGGGTAAAGGAAGTGGGAGCGAGGACTCAGATCCTTTCGCTAGCCCACTTCACCGGGGTAGTGCAGAAGCCAGGAAAGTTCCCCACAATAGCGGGATTATTCCCCTGCTTACATATGCCTGCCTGCACTTCTTTAGATTGGCAATAAGCTGACGCTGGACTTGTCTTCAGTACCAGGGTAAGTCAACTTAAATTATGCTACTTCAGCTTTGTGAATAACATAGCTGGAGTCGACGTAGCTTAGGTGGACTTACCCCAGTGTCCTCACTGCGCTGCATGGATGGGAGACGCTCTCTGGTCGACTTCCCTTAGCCCTGGTCTACACTAGGAGTTGAGGTCGAATTTAGCAGCGTTAAATCGATTTAACCCTGCACCCATCCACATGATGAAGCCCTTTTTTTTGACTTAAAGGGCTCTTAAAATCGATTTCCTTACTCCACTCCCGACAAGGGGATTAGCACGGAAATCGGCCTTGCTGGGTCAAATTTGGGGTACTGTGGACACAATTAGACGGTATTGGCCTCCGGGAGCTATCCCAGAGTGCTCCATTGTGATCGCTCTGGACAGCACTCTCAACTCAGATGCACTGGCCAGGTAGACAGGAAAAGGCCCGCGAACTTTTGAATTTCAATTTCCTGTTTGGCCAGCGTGGCAAGCTGCAGGTGAGCGCAGAGCTCATCAGCAGAGGTGACCATGATGGAGTCCCAGAATCGCAAAAGAGCTCCAGCATGGACCGAACGGGAGGTGCGGGATCTGATCGCTGTATGGGGAGAGGATTCCGTGCTATCAGAACTCCGTTCCAGTTTTCGAAATGCCAAAACATTTGTCAAAATCTCCCAGGGCATGAAGGACAGAGGCCATAACAGGGAACTGAAGCAGTGCTGCATGAAACTTAAGGAGCTGAGGCAAGCCTCCCAGAAAACCAGAGAGGCGAATGGCCGCTCCCGGTCAGAGCCCAAAACATGCTGCTTCTATGATGAGCTGCATGCCATTTTAGGGGGTTCAGCCACCACTACCCCAGCCGTGTTGTTTGACTCCTTCAATGGAGATGGAGGCAACACCAAAGCAGGTTTTGGGGACGAGGAAGAAGATGATGATGATGATGAGGTTGTAGATAGCTCACAGCAAGCAATCGGAGAAACCAGTTTTTCCGACAGCCAGGAACTGTTTCTCATCCTGGACCTGGAGCCAGTACCCCCTGAACCCACCCAAGGCTGCCTCCCGGACCCGCCAGGCAGAGGAGGGACCTCTGGTGAGTGTACCTTTTAAAATACTATACATGGGTTTAAAAGCAAGCATGTTTAATGGTTAATTTGCCCTGGCATTTGCGGCTCTCCTGGATATACTCCCAAAGCCTTTGCAAAAGGTTTCTGGGGAGGGCAGCCTTATTCCGTCCACCATGGTAGGACACTTTACCACTCCAGGCCAGTAGCACGTACTCGGTATTCATTGTAGAACAAAGCATTGCAGCGTATGTTTGCTGGCATTCAAACAACATCCGTTCTTTATCTCTCTGTGTTATCCTCAGGAGAGTGATATCATTCATGGTCACCTGACTGAAATAGGGTGCTTTTCTTCAGGGGACATTCAGAGCTGCCCATTCCTGCTGGGCTGTTTGCCTGTGGCTGAACAGAAATGTTCCCTGCTGTTAGCCACGGGGAAGGGGTGAGGGGTTAGCCACGCGCTGGGGGGAGGCAAAATGCGACCTTGGAATGAAAGCACATGTGCTATGTATGTAATGTTAACAGCAAGGTTTACTGTGAAAGAGTGTACCCATTGTTCGATAAAATGTATCTTTTTAAATACCACTGTCCCTTTTTCTCTCTCCACCAGCTGCATGTGTTTCAAGGATCACAGGATCTTCTCCTTCCCAGAGGCTAGTGAAGATTAGAAGGCGAAAAAAATGCACTTGCGATGAAATGTTCCCTGAGCTCATGCTGTCCTCCCACACTGACGGAGCATAGACGAATGCGTGGAGGCAGACAATGTCAGAGTGCAGGAAAGCACAAAATGACTGGGAGGAGAGGTGGCAGGCTGAAGAGAGTAAGTGGCGGGCTGAAGAGAGGGCTGAAGCTGAAAGGGGGTGGCAGCGTGATGAGAGGAGGCAGGATTCAATGCTGAGGCTGCTGGAGGATCAAACTAATATGCTCCAGCGTATGCTTGAGCTGCAGGAAAGGCAGCAGTAGCACAGACCACCGCTACAGCCCGTGGGTAACCAACCGCCCTCCTCCCCAAGTTCCATAGCCTCCTCACCCAGACGCCCAAGAACGCGGTGTGGGGGCCTCCAGCCACCCAGCCACTCCACCCCAGAGGATTGCCCAAGCAACAGAAGGCTGGCATTCAATAAGTTTTAAAGTTTTAAACTTTTAAAGTGCTGTGTGGCCTTGTCCTTCCCTCCTCCACCACCCCTCCTGGTGCTTCTCTCCTCCACCACCCCTCCTATGCTACCTTGGTAGTTATCCCCCTATTTGTGTGATGAATTAATAAAGAATGCATGAATGTGAAGCAACAATGACTTTATTCCCTCTGCAAGCGGTGATCGAAGGGAGGAGGGGAGGGTGGTTAGCTTACAGGGAAGTGAACCAAGAGTGAATCAAGGGGCGGGGAGTTTCATCAAGGAGAAACAAACAGAACTTGCACACCGTAGCCTGGCCAGTCATGAAACTGGTTTTCAAAGCTTCTCTGATGCGTACCGCGCCCTCCTGTGCTCTTCTAACTGCCCTGGTGTCTGGCTGTGCGTAACCAGCAGCCAGGCGATTTGCCTCAACCTCCCACCCCGCCATAAATGTCTCCCCCTTACTCTCACAGATATTGTGGAGTGCACAGCAAGCAGTAATAACAGTGGGAATATTGGTTTTGCTGAGGTCTAACCGAGTCAGTAAACTGCACCAGTGTGCTTTTAAATGTCCAAATGCACATTCTACCACCATTCTGCACTTGCTCAGCCTGTAGTTGAACAGCTCCTGACTACAGTCCAGGCTGCCTGTGTACAGCTACATGAGCCAGGGCATTAGGGAGTAGGCTGGGTTCCCAAGGATAACTATAGGCATTTCAACATCCCCAACGGTTATTTTCTGGTCTGGGAATAAAGTCCCTTTCTGCAGCTTTTGAAACAGACCAGAGTTCCAGAAGATGCGAGCGTCATGTACCTTTCCCGGCCATCCCACGTTGATGTTGGTGAAACGTCCCTTGTGATCCGCCAGTGCTTGCAGCACTATTGAAAAGTACCCCTTGCGGTTTATGTACTTGCCGGCTTGGTGCTCCGGTGCCAAGATAGGGATATGGGGTTCCATCTATGGTCCCCACCACAGTTAGGGAATCCCATTGCAGCAAAGCCATCCACTATGACCTGCACATTTCCCAGGGTCATTACCCTTGATATCAGCAGATCTTTGATTGCGTTGGCTACTTGCACCACAGCAGCCCCCACCATAGATTTGCCCACTCCAAATTGATTCCCGACTGACCGGTAGCTGTCTGGCTTTGCAAGCTTCCACAGGGCTATTGCCACTTGCTTCTCAACTGTGAGGGCAGCTCTCATCTTTGTATTCTTGCACCTCAGGGCAGGGGAAAGTAAGTCACAAAGTTCCATGGAAGTGCCCTTACACATGCGAAAGTTTTGCAGCTACCGGGAATCGTCCCAGACCTGCAACACTATGCAGTCCCACTAGTCTGTGCTTGTTTCCCGAGCCCAGAATCGGTGTTCCACAGCATGAACCTGCCCCATTAGCACCATGATGCCCACATTGCCAGGGCCCATGCTTTGAGAGAAGTCTGTGTCCTTGTCCTCATCACTCTCGTCACTGCGCTGACGTCGCCTACTCGCCCGGTTTCGCTTTGCCAGGTTCTGGTGCTGCATATACCGCTGGATAATGCGTGTGGTGTTTAATGTGCTCCTAATTGCCAAAGTGATCTGAGCAGGCTCCATGCTTGCTGTGGTATGGTGTCTGCATAGAAAAAAGGCGCGGAACGATTGTCTGCCGTTGCTCTGACGGAGGGAGGGGCGACTGACAACATGGCTTACAGGGTTGGCTTACAGGGAATTAAAGTCAACAAAGGGGGTGGCTTTGCGAGAAACAGAATGGCCCCCTCAAGGATAGAACTCAAAACCTCAAGGATAGACCTCAAAACTGGGTTTAGCAGGCCGCTGATTTCATGGAGGGAAGGAGGAGAAAATGAATACAAAACAAATCTGGTCTATTTCTTGTTTTGAGCCACTTCATCTATCTTTATACATCTTGTTGGCAGTAGACTGTGCAGTACGCCTGCTAGCCATCGTCATCTCCTGGGTGCTTGGCAGAAGACGGTGCAGTATGACTGCTGGCCATCATCTTCTGCTGGCTGCTGATTAAAAGACAGTGCACTGCCGGTAGGACTCAATCTTCATGAGACGAAACTTAAAAGGGAAATGACCTGGCTGAGTCACTCCCATGTTTGCCCAGGCGCCCGGTTAAAAGAGCACCCAGGACTATGTCGATGACGGCTACCAGTCGTACTGCACTGTCTGCTGCCAAAAGGCAATAAACTGCTGCTGTGTAGCAATGCAGTACCACGTCTGCCAGCACCCAGGAGACATACTGTGACGGTTAGCTGAGCGGGCTCCATGCTTGCCGTGGTATGGCGTCTGCACAGGTAACTCAAGAAAAAAGGCGCAAAACGATTGTCTGCCCTTGCTTTCATGGAAGGAGGGAGGGAAGGGGGGCCTGACGATATGTACCCAGACCACCCGCGACAATGTTTTAGCCCCATCAGGCACTGGGATTTCTACCCAGAATTCAAATGGGTGGCGGAGACTGTGGTAACTGTGGGATAGCTACCCACAGTGCAACGCTCCGGAAGTTGACAGTTGCCTCGGTACTGTGGACACACTCCGCTGACTACATGCACTTAGAAAATTTGTGTGGGGATACACACAATCGACTGTATAAAAACGCTTTCTACAAAACCGACTTCTATAAATTTGACCTAATTTCGTAGTGTAGACATACCCTTATTACTCTTCCTGGGGAGCTGGAGTACTGGGGTAGACCGGAGAGCACTCTGCCATTGATTTAGACCTGCTAAATCAACCTCTGCTGCATTGAGTTTAGCAGCGTCAATCTCCCTGTAGTGAAGACCAGCGCACTGTTCGGTTAGAAAGCCCTTAGCAGTCTAGGCCTTGGCTGTACTCAAGACATTACTTGAGCCTGTTTCTGAGGAGTATTTGAACTTGTTCCTAGTCCTTGCTTAAGTATCTGTCATCCCATCTTAGGTTAGTAAGTGATCATTGTGACAGATGCTATGGTATATTCAACTACTGTTGTTTATAAAGTTAATATATCTTTATGGGCTGGCTAGTGATTCATTTGTCCAGAGATATAATCGGAGAATGGATGCTTCCTGCAGGAACTAAAGACAATGGGGGCAGTGGGGCAGTAATCAATGCAAATCTCCAGTACTGAAACACTGCAGGTAATCGCAAAAAGAAAAGGAGGACTTGTGGCACCTTAGAGACTAACCAATTTATTTGAGCATGAGCTTTCGTGAGCTGTAGCTCACGAAAGCTCATGCTCAAATAAATTGGTTAGTCTCTAAGGTGCCACAAGTCCTCCTTTTCTTTTTGCAAATACAGACTAACACGGCTGTTATTCTGAAAACTGCAGGTAATGAGTCTTTTGCATGCAGATTGGTTTGACCTGGTTCAAAGGCCTTGGCAGACAAAGGACTTTAAACTGTTTAAAATAACAGCCATTGACCTGGGGAGGTGCCAACATCATCCAAGAACTGACCACCATGAGACTGTGACCAACAGGATAAGGCCCTCAGAGAGGGGCTTGAGTTTATTTTTTTAGGACCTACCAAACTAACCAAAGCCTTCATGTGATACCTTGTAAGCTAGGAATGTGTATAAGCTGTTGATTGTTTTAAGATTTGTTTTCTCTGTAATGCTTTTGTTCTGAATAGTAATGTGCTTTAATTACTGGCTGGTCACTGAATGCCCCATCATTGCCCCTCAGAGAACAAAACTGCAGGTGTTGAATTAAAGTCAGACCTGCTGAGTTGATCATAGTGAATTGCATGAGTCTGCAGCTGAAGGCCCTGGTCTGGAGGGAGAGAATTGCAGGATTCTGCCCCCCAGAAGGTGATGGTTGGAAGCTGGAGGCCTGAGACCTAACTGCAGTGTTCTCGAGATCATCACAAGGGGGTCAGAGGTACAGTTAACTCAGCAAGTGGGACAAATGTATCTTGTAGTGTTATCATAGCCATGTCGGTCCTAGGATATTAGACAGACAAGGTGGGTGAGGTAATATCTTGTATTGGACCAACTTCTGCTGGTGAGAAAGGCAAGCTTGTCAAGTGGGAAAGCTTATCTCTCACTCCAGCAGAAGTTGGTCCAATAAAAAATATTGCCTCGCCCACCTTGTCTCTACAATTGTATCTTCATTGTTATGGGCCCAACAGGGTGGAACTTACTAGCTTCTAAAACACATTTCAGTCCATTTCTCCCCATTTTAAATAACACCTCAGGTAGCTGTTTTTTTTAACTTTACTGTTGTCAACTCATTTATTACCATTCCTTCTCCTGCCTCTTTTCATTAACCCTTTCATTTGGTTTTGTCTTTGTGGATTTCAGCATGACTAGGCCCCTTCACAGTGGGTGCTTTAACATAAAATGGTGCTGATGAACTCCAGTATATTAATATATTTTATCTTGCTTGAGAAACAGGAGGACCAGCTTCCCAGTTGGTGTAAATCAGCATAGTTCTGTTTACCTCAGTGATTTACACTAGCTGAGGATATGGTCTGGAAATGTGTAACGTAAAGTTATACTTTTGTTCATTTTGGAGTTCTGAAAAGGCCTAATTAAAGTGTATTGAGAAAGACGGACATCGGGCTGTGGCTCCACTTTTCCCCTCATACTCTTAAACACCAAGGAAATGATCTTTCTTTCCCCCCATCATTTCCATGAAGCTACTAATTTTGTTTAAAAATAATAAAAATGAAAATGATTTTTTTATTTTTAGTTTTAATTCTCGTCAGAACTTTCCTAGCTGCTTCAGAGAATATATTGTACCCCTTAGCTGATAAGAATAAAATGTAAAACTGCCTCCCAGCTGATTAAAAAAAACACTGTGACAGAAGTCGGCTGCTTTTGCATATGTACCACCTCTCTCTGCTCTCCCACCTCTCTCTGCTGGATGGAATTTGTCTGATGTGCTGAATGTATTAGAACTGGCTTAACTACCAAAGTTGCTCCTTTAGCTCACTGATAGGGGCCTGTGTTTTGGGAGCTGAAGCTCACAAACTCTACTTCAGACACTGCAGGTGAAATCCTGGCCTCGCTGAAGTCAATGGCAAATCTATCGTAAAACTTCATGGGAGCCAGGATTTCACCCATGTCTTCAGGTGGTTAAGCAACAACTACAGTGTCTCTAAATCCACATGTACCTGAAAGCCTCCTTATTTTATTATGGGCTCTGTGATATATGGTGATGTACGCAATGAGATGCAGTCCCTTCCCCAGAAGGCACTTTCCTTGGTGACTTCCTAGTCCCTACTAACCTTCCCTAGTTTAAGGTTGCCCTCTGGGACTCCCCAGCCTGCCTATCTGGGGCCAGCTTCTTTAAATTTGGCAGAGCCTAGCAGCTGCACTTCTAAAGTGGCCATTTTCTAACAAGTTTCAGAGTAACAGCCGTGTTAGTCTGTATTTGCAAAAAGAAAAGGAGTACTTGTGGCACCTTAGAGACTAACCAATTTATTTGAGCATAAGCTTTCGTGAGCTACAGCTCACTTCATCAGATGCATACTGTGGAAAGTGTAGAAGATCTTTTTATACACACAAAACATGAAAAAATACCTCCTCCCACCCCACTCTCCTGCTGGTAATAGCTTATCTAAAGTGACCACTCTCCTTACAATGTGTATGATAATCAAGGTGGGCCATTTCCAGCACAAATCCAGGTTTTCTCACCCCCCCCCCCACAAATCCACTCTCCTGCTGGTAATAGCTTATCTAAAGTGACCACTCTCCTTACAATGTGTATGATGATCAAGGTGGGCCATTTCCAGCACAAATCCAGGTTTTCTCACCCCCCCCCACACACAAACCCACTCTCCTGCTGGTAATAGCTTATCTAAAGTGACCACTCTCCTTACAATGTGTATGATAATCAAGGTGGGCCATTTCCAGCACAAATCCAGGGTTTAACAAGAACGTCTGGGGGAGGGGGGAGGTTAGGAAAAAACAAGGGGAAATAGGTTACCTTGCATAATGACTTAGCCACTCCCAGTCTCTATTCAAGCCTAAGTTAATTGTATCCAATTTGCAAATGAATTCCAATTCAACAGTTTCTCGCTGGAGTCTGGATTTGAAGTTTTTTTGTTGTAATATAGCAACTTTCATGTCTGTAATCACGTGACCAGAGAGATTGAAGTGTTCTCTGACTGGTTTATGAATGTTATAATTCTTGACATCTGATTTGTGTCCATTTATTCTTTTACGTAGAGACTGTCCAGTTTGACCAATGTACATGACAGAGGGGCATTGCTGGCACATGATGGCATATATCACATTGGTGGATGTGCAGGTGAACGAGCCTCTGATAGTGTGGCTGATGTTATTAGGCCCTGTGATGGTGTCCCCTGAATAGATATGTGGGCACAGTCGGCAACGGGCTTTGTTGCAAGGATAGGTTCCTGGGTTAGTGGTTCTGTTGTGTGGTATGTGGTTGCTGGTGAGTATTTGCTTCAGGTTGGGGGGCTGTCTGTAGGCAAGGACTGGCCTGTCTCCCAAGATTTGTGAGAGTGTTGGGTCATCCTTCAGGATAGGTTGTAGATCCTTAATAATGCTTTGGAGGGGTTTTAGTTGGGGGCTGAAGGTGACGGCTAGTGGCCTTCTGTTATTTTCTTTGTTAGGCCTGTCCTGTAGTAGGTGACTTCTGGGAACTCTTCTGGCTCTATCAATCTGTTTCTTCACTTCCGCAGGTGGGTATTGTAGTTGTAAGAATGCTTGATAGAGATCTTGTAGGTGTTTGTCTGAGGGGTTGGAGCAAATGCGGTTGTATCGCAGAGCTTGGCTGTAGACGATGGATCATGTGGTGTGGTCAGGGTGAAAGCTGGAGGCATGTAGGTAGGAATAGCAGTCAGTAGGCTTCCGGTATAGGGTGGTGTTTATGTGACCATCGTTTATTAGCACTGTAGTGTCCAGGAAGTGGATCTCTTGTGTGGGCTGGACCAGGCTGAGGTTGATGGTGGGATGGAAATTGTTGAAATCATGGTGGAATTCCTCAAGGGCTTCTTTTCCATGGGTCCAGATGATGAAGATGTCATCAATATAGCGCAAGTAGAGTAGGGGCGTTAGGGGACGAGAGCTGAGGAAGCGTTGTTCTAAGCCATAAAAATGTTGGCATACTGTGGGGCCATGCAGGTACCCATAGCAGTGCCGCTGATTTGAAGGTATACATTGTCCCCAAATGTGAAATAGTTATGGGTAAGGACAAAGTCACAAAGTTCAGCCACGAGGTTAGCCGTGACATTATCGGGGATAGTGTTCTTGACGGCTTGTAGTCCATCTTTGTGTGGAATGTTGGTGTAGAGGGCTTCTACATCCATAATGGCGAGGATGGTGTTATCAGGAAGATCACCGATGGATTGTAGTTTCCTCAGGAAGTCAGTGGTGTCTCGAAGGTAGCTGGGAGTGCTGGTAGCGTAGGGCCTGAGGAGGGAGTCTACATAGCCAGACAATCCTGCTGTCAGGGTGCCAATGCCTGAGATGATGGGGCGCCCAGGATTTCCAGGTTTATGGATCTTGGGTAGTAGATAGAATATCCCAGGTCGGAGTTCCAGGGGTGTGTCTGTGCGGATTTGATCTTGTGCTTTTTCAGGGAGTTTCTTGAGCAAATGCTGTAGTTTCTTTTGGTAACTTTCAGTGGGATCAGAGGGTAATGGCTTGTAGAAAGTGGTGTTGGAGAGCTGCCTAGCAGCCTCTTGTTCATATTCCGACCTATTCATGATGACAACAGCACCTCCTTTGTCAGCCTTTTTGATTATGATGTCAGAGTTGTTTCTGAGGCTGTGGATGGCACTTGCCCCATAACCTCAGCCGTGCGGAACACAATGCCACCCACAGCCTTACACATTGTAAGGAGAGTGATCACTTTAGATAAGCTATTACCAGCAGGAGAGTGGGGTGGGAGGAGGTATTTTTTCATGCTTTGTGTGTATAAAAAGATCTTCTACACTTTCCACAGTATGCATCCGATGAAGTGAGCTGTAGCTCACGAAAGCTTATGCTCAAATAAATTGGTTAGTCTCTAAGGTGCCACAAGTACTCCTTTTCATTTTCTAACAGCAAGTGCCACTTGATATATCTTTCTCTTCCAGCTGGGAGGTTCTTTTAGCTCCTGTTTGTTTTCCCTTTCTCCTTACTAAGAGGATGGCACATTCTGAGATAGAATGGGCTGTCACTGTGGTAGGTATCAGACAGCCCAGAGGTAAGGGGTTCTTTCCACATTTCATTGTGGGACAGAAATCTCCTGCTCCTTTGTTACACTTTCCCTTTGTGCCCAGAGAGCTGTTATTGTCCTGACAACAATTTTGAGATAGTTTTGCTATTTGAAGCTGACTGACCTGCCCTAGGAGATCGTTCTGCTCCTTGAATTTACTTTGTCATTTGTTTTCACAAGGGAAAAACGCTGACTGGGTTGAACAAAGACATTGGTGCACAGACTGAAAGAGAACACATTTTAAAATGACGCTTTTTTCCATGGGAGCCCGGAAAGAAAAGCCCAACATGTTGCAAGTGGTGAGGGACAGTCTCTTGCTCACCTCTACTGATAGGCTACCCATTACTGAAGAGGGTCTTTGCAGCCTGGTAAGAAGTCTCTTTGATCTGGTGTTATTCAGATTACAGGGCCCGACTATTATGTGCTCTTAGGAACTCTTTACACCACTGTGGTGCCTTGATAGTGTATATTGATTAGTGACACAGGTGAGAATCAATCTAATTTTTCAAGTGACTGTGCTGTTTCTGTTAGCTTGCTTTTGTTGGTGCATACTGCTAGGTGGGGAAGTGTGTCTTTTTCACAAGCACAGGGAGGCAGATCAGATCAGCTGTCTGACTTATATTTTGAAGACCTTCAACTGTGATTATTTAGCGTGGTGATAATTTATATTTTTGGACTACATCTCCCATGATGCACAATAACGTCACCCAGTTGGTGAGGGGAGAAGCCACATCACTCCAGTCACATAATCTATGTGCATAATAGGAGAGGAAGCCTGGCTGGGGAACTTTGTTCTTAGGCTATGTTTACACTCACTGAAATTAAAAAAACCACCCATGGCTGGCCTGTGCCAGATGACTCGGGCTCCAGCTAAGGGGCTGTTTACTTGCAATGTAGATGTTCAGGCTCAGGCTGCAGTCTGGGCTCTAGGACTCTGTGAGTGTCCCAGAGCTCGGGCTACAGCCCAAGCCTGAAGGTCTAAATTTCAATTAAACAGCCCCTTAGCCCAAGCCTTGCAAGCCCAAGTCAGCTGGCATGGACCAGTCACAGGTGTCTCACTGCAGTGTAGACCCATAGCGAGAATGAAAGCAGGGGGCACCGAAACTACAATTCCCATGAGGCACCTCAGCAGTATTTCAGAATCAAAATATTTCAGTTTTTAGCCCAAAATTAAGAGATTTCAGTTTTTTGGGTGTTAAGTTTTGATGAAAAAAAATCAAAAATTGGTGTAGTCAAAAACCCAATTTTCTCTGCAATTGTGTAAGTGAGGCAGTGCATGCATACATTGAATAATATTCCCCACACTGAAGACTACATTTTAATGATGACAGATAGTTCTGAGGCTGAATATTTGTGTTAATCTTTTAACATCCAAATGCAAGGTCATGCATATAGGAACAAAGAATTGAGGTCACACTTATAGAATGCGAGACTATATTCTGGAAAGCAGTGACCCTGAAAGAGATGTAAAGCATCATGGTAGATAATCAACTGAACATGAGCTCTCAGGGTGATGGTGTCTGAGAGCTAACTTCAGGGGTGCCAGTACAA
Source organism: Natator depressus (assembly GCF_965152275.1). Lineage (NCBI taxonomy): Eukaryota > Metazoa > Chordata > Testudines > Cheloniidae > Natator > Natator depressus. The sequence goes on from NC_134238.1 coordinate 47,684,589, forward strand.
TTTGTATAGTAGGGGTGCTGAGAGCCATTGAACCAAACTTTAAACTCTGCATATAATGGAAACCACTTCAAGCCAAGGAGTGCTGCAGCACCCCTAGTTCTAGCACCTATGGCTAACTTGTTCCTTGGATGAATAGGCAGAAAAACATTGAGTAGGAATAGGGAAGTGGTAGTACTACTGTATATGGCATTAATAGAGGCATTACTGGAATACTGCATCCATCCTTGAAAAAGGATGTTGACAAATTGGAAAGGATTCAGAAAAGAGCTACAAGAATAATCGAGATCTAGAAAATGTATCTAAGGGCTTGTCTACACAGTGAGCTAGGGTGTGACTCTGCAGAGCAGTAGCTTGCCACGTGGACCCTGCTACAGTGCACTACAGAACTTTTAGTTTACTGTAGTAGGGTATGTGTGGCAAACTATGCTCTGTAGATTGACATTCTGGCTTGCCAACCACTACTTCACCATAGATGAGCATGTGCAGTGAGAAACTAAAGAAACTCAGTTTATTTAGTTAATCCAAGACAAGGTTAAGAGGTGACTAGATCATGGTCTAGAAGTGCCTATATGAAGAGAAAATATATTTTAAATAGTAGAGGGCTCTTTAATCTAGTAGACAAAGGCATAACAAGAGCCAATGGCTGAAAGTTGAGCCTAGACAAACTCAGAGTAGAAATAAGGTGCAAAATTTTATAAGTGAGAAGGTATTTGCTCATTGAACAGTTTTTACCTAGGGGCGTGGTAGATTTTCCATCATTTGGAATTCTTTCAACTGAGATGTCTTTCTAGGAGCTATACACTCTAGCTCAGCCAGAGTTCAGTGTTCAGTACAGGAACTATTTGATGAAATTCTATTGCTGTGTTATGCAAATCCATCTAGATGAACATAATGGTCCTTAAAAATCTGTTAATCTAATTATCTGCTTTGCTTTTGTAGTCAGTTATTGTAGTATTCATGCACTGCAGTATTATTCAGGAACAATAATGAAATATCCTTGAGGCACTTCATCTTTCTTTGCTCATTAATTTTGACATGTAATGTTAAATTCTAGTCCTCTTAGAATACAAAACTAAAGGCTAAAGCAGCAACCAAAAAAAGGATTTGTTTTGTCAAAGTCAACTTGGTTGCATACTGTACACCACACAGTGATTACTGTATACACTCTGGTTTGGGTTCTGATTTATTGGCAATAACAGAAATAATGTAGCTCTCTATCCAGAGAAGTCAGAAGGTTTCAAGCTTAATTGCACTCACACACCAGTGCAAATGAGGAGTCACTCCAACAGAGTCAGTGGGAATTGCACTTGTGTGAGACAAGCATCAGACTTTCTATCATTTTGTTTTCTGCCGCACCTGAGCTGTCACACCACAGGGGAGATTTGTCAGATGAAATCTGCTATCTTATTATGGGATAGGGTGACATTTATGCAAACAGTACACCAGCTAGGGCAAAAACTGTTCAGAATAGTAAATTAAATGATAATGTGTGGTCTTGGTTAGTATACGAAGCAATAAACGGCCGCCGAACTGGACGAACAATGAATTAAGGCAGAGATCCAAAGCCATTTCTTCCAAGTATACTACTCAAGATCAAACATTCTTGTTTAGTTGTGGTAGGCTATTTTTAAGTGCAGCTCAATGAACTGGTGTCCTTTGACTCCCTAAAAAACCCAGCGTCTGAATCAGCTGTATTTTGAAGCCCAATGGCTTGATGGAACAAATAATCCACATGCTGATTTCATGGTTTGCAGTACAGTTGATCCACATGCTGATTTCTTAAAAAAACCTAAACGAGCAGTTTGATCAGCTGCCCTTCAATGAGAGTTTGCTTCACTTGCCAGTTTGGGCTCTCCATCTGGATCAGCTGTACTTCAAAGTGGAATGTCTCAGCGAAGTGTTTGCTCTGTTCATCTGATCCAGACACCAGTATTCCTAAAGGGGTTGAAACCTGCATCTGGCAACACAGATATGTCATGTACTTCTGCACCAGATATGGGCTGGCTACAGAACTTGTTTATGCACATCAAATGTATTCATCATAAGATCCTTTAAAGCTCTGCCAGGTATGACTGAGGTTCGCTTAGAATAGATAAGATGTTTTACACACAGTACCACCTAGTGGCTATGAATAATACAGTTTAGCATTCCATTACATCTCCCCCTTTAAGTTCTACATTTCTACCATTTACAATATTTACACTATCATGCTGTCTTTGAAGTTCAGTGTGTATCAGTCTGTTAAGTGTCTCTGAATCATACTGGTTTTCTAATTATATGACCCAAATGTGTAATAACTTGATCATCTGGATATCTATTAGTTGCAATGACTGGCTGTGGTCAATTTGCAATCCTTGAGTCTTTGTTATCTTATTCTGCATTTGCCATCTGTAGAGTTTGCTCTGTTGATTGGTCTTTTGAGGAACAAACTGAATATGTCAATAGTTTTTGTTGAACTCCCCACTGCTGGTCTCAATTACATATGATCTGTGTGCTGAATTATTTTTCTTTACAACAGCTGGAATTGTCCATCCGTTTTCTCCATCCAATTTAACATGAATGTAGTCATCTGGTTCTAGACCTGGCAGTTCTCTGAGTGACATCTGTTGTAAAAGTGTTCATAAGCTCCCTGAGCCTTTTTATCTGATTTGGTTACTCTCTTCATATCTGGGCACTTTGGAAATAGGTTCTTTTCCAAAATTGGAACAGGAGTTCTGAGTTGTCGTCCCATCAGGAGTTGTGCTGGACTGTATTCAGTTACTGCTATTGGTGCTGATCCTTAACTCAGAAGAGCAAGGAATGGATCTTTCTGATGTAGGATTTTCTTGGCTCTCTGTACAGTTCTGTCAGGCCTTGTCCGACTACGGGGGAGATCGACCTAAGTTACGCAACTTCAGCTATGTGAATAACATAGCTGAAGTAGACATACTTAGATCTACTTACTGCGAGGTCTATGCTGTGTTGATGGGAGATGCTCTCCTCTCGACTCCCCTTGCGCTTCTCATTCAGGTGGAGTACAGGAGTCGATGGGAGAGCGATCTGCAGTTGATTTAGTGGGTCTTCATTAGACCTGCTAAATTGACTGCCGATGCATCAATCGCTGCGCGTCGATCCCCCAGTAAGTGTAGACAAGCCCTCAGCCTCTCCGTTCGCTTGTGGGTAATGTGGGCTGCTAGTAATATGATCAAAATCATAAAATGACTTAAATTTTGCTGCAGTGAATTGTGGTGTGTTGTTCATCACTAATCATTCTGGAATACTGAAGTAAGCAAAAGTGCACTTCAGTTTCTCGGTAACGTTGTGACATTTTAGGTCTTTCAAGTACATTATTTTTATACACCTGGAAAAATAGTCCATGATGACCAGGTAATGATGTCCTCTGAATTAACATAAATCTGCAGCTAGTCTCTTCCTCTGATAGAGGTGTTATTATTTAGAGGTTCTTTGTGTTATGTTGGTTGGTTAGTTCTGCAATGTTTACATGCAGATACTTTATATTTTTGCTGAAACCCAGCCACCACACAGCATTTAATTAATCCTTTATGTCCATAGATGGCATTTAGGATTTCTCCTCTCATTTCATTTGGAATTATGATGCAATTGTCTTTTAATCATGAGTCCATTTGATTCACTTAATTGTCCATGCACCTCAAAGTAGTGTCTTGTTATTTCCTTAGTGTCCTTTAGATACTTGGACCAGCCACCCATAATGTAACTTAGAATTTACTGAAGTTGTGCATTGGTCAAGGTTGCATTTTGTAGCTGGAATTGTCTCTTTTCTGATGCTGGTCTGTAAGTGTCCACATGTGCCTTTACTTCGAGCTCACAGGTACTTGAGTGGGACGCTGGACTCTGTGACAGTGTCTGCTACTACCCGATTTTTTCCAGGAACCTCTTTAGCAATTGGGTTAAATCGCATTCACTTTATCAATAGACGATGGCATCTCAGTTGAGTGCTTGACCCAGGTCTTTTCCATTGTTGAGGATTGCAAGTAGTTTATGGTCTGTTATGAGTGTAAATGAATCAAGTCCATACAGATATCTGTAAAAGTTCTCACATTCCCATATGTTTGCCAGGCACTCCATTCAATCGTGCATGTCATTTTTCTGCTTCTGTAAAAGTGCGAGAGCAAAACGGTAAGTGGCTTTCACTCAGAGCCATGTTGTTGCAGGAATATACCACAGAAGCCATGGGTGCTTGTATCCACATTGACCATTGTGGGGCTGTTCACATTATAGTACTTGAGAACTGGAGTTGTTGAGATTTGTTTTTATCTTTTTGAAGGCAATTTCTTTATTTGACCCTCATAGCCAAGATGGGTTGAACTTTCACAGTTCATTCAGTGGTTTTGTCCCCTGCAGAAAGATCTTGTAGGTAGCGACCAAGGTAATTTCCCATCCTCATTATACATCTCAGTTCCGGAACATTAGTTGGTGCATTCAGTTCTCAAATTGTTTTTACTTTAGCAGGGCTACAATTGATTCCATTTTTGTTTATTGTCTGTCTCAAAAACTCGATTTGGGGTAGGCAGAAAACACATTTTTCCATGTTTAGCTTCAGTCCAGACTAACTGAGCAGGCTTAGGACCAATGTTCCCTCTAATTTTTTCCATCCATGTGTGGAATAAATTTTGTTATGTGCACTGAGGTATATGTGGATGTGCACCACCAGTAGAAACAAAAACCTAGATATAATATATTATGTTTAATAAAAAGTTACCATAGGGATAATTACTCCAGCCAGGACAGGTTAGGCGTTTTAGAACTCACTACTCAAAGAATTAAATTTAAGTGTAAGAAAAATAAAAATTATGAAATGCTTAAACCAGTCAAAACACTAAAATAACACTTTGAAAGAATAAAATTACAGAGAATATATGTACATTGCAGGAAGTAGCAAGAAGTAACAACAACGATTCAAGTATGTGTTGGGAGGTGAGTGTGAAAGAGAGGGAGAGAGTGTGTGTGTGTGTGCTGGCTGCTGGGGAAAGCCATATGCTGTCTCTTTAAGACACTCACTGAACCCTCTCTTGCTCTGTCATAGAATCATAGAACATTAGGGTTGGAAGGGACCTCAGGAGGTCATCTAGTCCAGCCCCCTGCTCAAAGCAGGACCAATCCCCAATTGTCCTGAGCTCTGTTGTCTCCCCTCCCCTGCTCTGAGGAGATGGGGTATGAGAGAGAGAGAGTGTGTGTGTGTGTGTGTGTGTGTGTGTGTGTGAGCGAACGAGAGAGACTGTTTGAGCTGGCTGCTGGGGAAATCTCAGAAACAGTGCACTGTCTCTTTAAGAAAGGCACTCAGTCACTCACCATTCAGACCTCAGACCACAGCAGCTCCAAGTCCTCCTGAGCCAGGCTAACCCCTCTGCCCTGCTCTGCAGAGATGGGGTACAGGTGTGGGGGGAGGGGGACACCCTGACATCAGCACCCTCCTCCCCCATGCTGCTCAGCCAGCAGGAGGGTCCCGGGAGCAACTGCAGGCTGGAGAAATGTGGGGGAAGGGGCACCTGAACCCGTGCGTGCTCTGCTAATCAGCTGGGTAGCACTTGAATCTCTCCTGCACGGCCGCCCAAGTGCGCAGCTTACAGGGAACACAGTTTAGGACAACATTGTGGGTTTTGTTGTATTCTTCCACTGAAGGGCCATATATTATAATATCATCCCTGAAATCTACAATATTTTCCCCTCAAAACTGTTTCATGAAGTCTTTTAAGATTCATCCAGCCCCCATTGGCCTGCAGCAGCGAACTGCGGCCAGTGGGAGCCGCGATTGGCCAAACCTGCGGACGTGGCAGGTAAACAAACCGGCCCCGCCCGCCAGGGGCTTTCCCTGCACAAGCGGCGTCCCAAGTTTGGTAAACACTGGTCTACTACAACCACAAGTTTTGGGGCATGATGCAGGAGTTACTGGGAGAGCTTCTATGGCCTGCGTTATGCAGGTCTTCAAACTAGAGGAGCACAATGGTCTCTTCCAGCACTAAAATCTAGGAAATTCTTCTTTGTTCTGTTACATCCTATTATTCCTAGATGTAACCTTTGAACCAGTCAGACAGTTCCTTTCCTGTTTGTCTACTGACTTCCCTCCTGCATTTGACATGACCTCAGGTGTCCACCTACTGATAGGGCTCCTTTGCTGCTTGTGTTATCTTCTCCTGTTCCGTTCGGCTTAACGTGGAGCTTGTAGGATAGGCTGCCAGCAGGACAGCACGGGAGGTGGATTGGAGCAAGAGCAGTGGGGTCAAAGAAGTAGCCTGCATGAGTGAAAGAGAGTCAGGGTGGTGTATGAAAAGCACTTGCCTCCCACCTCAAGACCTGCATTTGGAAACAGCAATCAGATTCTGGTTGTTCAAAATTTTTGATCTAGGGTCACTTGTTGCTTTGGACGCCACAGTCATGTTGAGGGATGGAGGCTCATCGCACTAGTAGCACAGGCTGAAGGCAGACAGTATATCTGTGGGGTTGCTTGCAGCAGCATGCTAAGGAGCAGCTTCCTTGACTGCTTTTTGTAGCTACAACATACTGTCCCCTAGTGCCAGGGCTGGACTGCCAGCTGCTGCGTTGAGCCCTGGGAAATGATCTCATATTGCTCTGCAGCCCAGCAGCCAGTAATGGGACTACCTGGCACTCCTTGGATCCCAGGTGAGCAAGACTGGGGAAAATGGGAAGATGACACAGGGATCTAGCTTGCATATCTCCATGGGGAACCAGATTCCAGTCCATAGGGATTTATCATTCTGTCCATCCCTACTTACACTGCACAAGGTCTGAATAAATAGACTGTGTTGCCTAAGGAATAACTCGGATCTGTGTGTGAAGCTTTGTGCCAATAAAGGATGCTATCAAAAGGAAAATAATGCTGGAGAATTTGCTTGTTCCCGCAAGTTCAATAAACCTCTCTGTTTACAGTTATTGCTTTTACGCAAAATAAATATCTCTAACAATAAAACAGGGTATAGAGACTAATCTGCTTTCTTTGATTGTTTCTTAGCAACTTAAATTGTGAATTAATTACTAAGCAGCTGAGTTAGTGCTTCACAATGAAGCAAAGATAACATTAAAATAAATAAAAATCTAACACCATTAAGACTGAGATATTGTGAAATTAAGTGTTGGCTAATATGTACCACCTTTGTCCTACGTGATGATAAACCATTGGCTAGCTTTTCTCAGTACAGTCATCTTTGATTGTGAGCAGAAGATCAGCCCTTCTGACACAATGCCATATCTAAGCTGACACAAATGTATGCATCCTCTCAGAGCCCGGCACTGCACAATCAAGTCTCTGAGAAGACCTGCTGGGGCTCCCATTGAAGTAAATAAACAATTCCATTGATTGAATTGGAAGCAGGTTTGGGCCCTAACCTACTGAATTGCTGTGGAGCCTAAATAGTGTTTATAGTCTCTCATATAGATCCCCAGCCTCTCTAAGACGGTGTAGCTCTGGGGACATCTGTGGAGTTCATAGAGTCATAGAAGTGTAGGACTGGAAGGGACCTCTGGAGGTCAGGTCCAGCCCTCTTCACTTGTGGCAGGACTAAGTATTATCTAGACCAGTGCTTCTCAAGCTATCTGATGTGGGGGACCGGCAATTTTTTTTTTCCAATGTGCACGCAGACCAGCAGCCGATGGCTCGTGGACCAGCACCGGTCCACGGACCATCACTTTGAGTAGCACTGATCTAGACCACCCCTGACAGGTGTTTGTCTAACCTGCTCTTTAAAATCTCCAATGATGGAGATTCTACAACATCCCTAGGCAATTTACTCCAGTGCTTAACCACCCTGGCAGTTAGGAAGTTTTTCCTAATGTTCAACCTAAGCCACCCTTGTTGCAATTTAAGCCCTTTACTTCTTGTTCATTCCTCAGAAGTTAAGGAGAACAATTTTTCTCCCTTCTCCTTGTAACTTTTTATGTACTTGAAAACTGTTATCATGTCCCCTCTCAGTCTTCTCTTCTCCAGACTAAACAAACCCAATTTTTTCAATCTTCCCTCATAGGTCATGTTTTCTAGACCTTTATTCATTTTGTTGCTCTTCTCTAGACTTTCTCAATTTGTGCACATCCTTCTTGAAATGTCCCCCCACGCCTCTGGAATTGGACATAATACTCCAGCTGAGCGTGGAGTAGAGTGGAAGAATTACTTCTCATGTCTTCCTTACAACACTCCTGCTAATACACCCCAGAATGACATTTGCTTTTTTTGCAACACTGTTACACGGTTGACTCATTTTTAGCTTGTGATCCACTATGTCCCCCAGATCCCTGTCTGCCACACTCCTTCCTAGGCAGTCATTTCCATTTTGTATGTATGCAACTGATTGTTCCTTCCTAAGGGGAGTACTTTGCATTTGTCCTTATTGAATTATGTCAGTTTATAGCAGCTGAGGATCTGGCCCCAGGACTGTAAGAGGAAGTGGCAAAATATTGTGAACTAAGTAATCCAGAGCTCCCCAGTCTCATCAGCTGGAGCCAGCTGTATGACCAAACTGAGAGCGTATGTCTGGAGTCTGAGTCTTAATATAAATTGGTTTGTCAATGTCTTCCTCAGGTCATTAGCCTACGCACTCCAGATGGCAGAGTGCCCCGGTGCAGAAACCATATGGTAGTGTATAGCAATGATTGAGAGTAGTAGGATAAATACATTGTTATGAGAAACAAATAATGCACTAGGGTCTATGACATATGTGTCAGCATTAGCTGACAGCAGAATGACATGAAAGTTAAAGGTCATGTAATGGTATTATTAATTATGGCAAAGTGTAGGCACGGCCCACAGATAAATGGAGAATGTAAAAGTTGAGCCGCACCATGAAGTACAAAATATATTGGAGTTTCAAAAATCAAAAAGTTTAAAAGTGATGGTCTCAATCTAGACCATGCTATGCTGGAGGACACTCTGGGTAAATTGCCATTCCTCCCAAATTCATGGTGAGCCTAGCTTTGAGCAGGTCTAAGCACCGACAGCTGTCACTGACCTCAGCTGGAGTTGTTGGGGTACGGCACATCTGAAAATCGGGCCCTTTGCGACCCCGAACAGCTTGGTGCCTCAGAGGCTGTGCTGAGAGACAGACAGGGAGAGGGATCTGGGAAACTGTGAGCAGGGGCTAAAAAGGGAGCAGGGGTAAGGTTGCCTCTGAAACCATGGGCCTGGTTCTGCATTATGCCCTTCCCATGCTAAACCCCAATATGTTTTAAGTCCCCTTAAATCTGTTTTGCACAGTGTTTTTGTTTTAACAAAGCAATTTTTGTTATCTGACCTCATCAGAGCTGCATCCTCTACTGCTTCTTTTTAATGACCATTTAAAAATGATTAACAGTGCCTGGAGCCATGACAGCCCGACTTCCTGTGCTGAACTTCATACACGTCTGGATTTGCAGAAGGGAGTTCCCTGCAAGAGAGAGTTTCCCATAAACAAGGACACTTGGGTCATTGTTTAGAAAAGCTGACTTCATGGAGGAGAGATAAGCCATGGACTGGGACGGATGCTCTGGCAGGGAGGTTTTTTCACTGGTTTGGGGTTTCATTTTAATGCTTGAAGCACATTTGTTTACGATTTTCTAAAAAGCCTCAAAGCAAAAGCGTTGTGGGCTGTCATTGGCCAGCATGACTCTAATTCTCAGTTCTGTTCTTTTGTAAAAGTGATGGGAATGGCTTCTTTCAGATCAGATGGGATAACTGGAAGATTATGATGGAAGAATGGGCATGACAAAAGCTTATGTATACCACAGGGAAACTGGGACATTGTAAAGTTTTCATTTCTGGAACAGCTTCCTCAGTATGTGATTAACTGCCACCTCTACAACAAAAACTGCCCTTTTACTGTCAGGTTCCCTAAAGTGGAACCAAGTCCTCACTGGCAGCATTCAGGCCAGTTCGGTTTGAACCATCTTTATTCCTTGTTTGTAGCAGGGCTTGTCGAATTCACTTGCTATTTTTAAGTTCAGTTCAAGGGATGGGTGAAGGCTCAGGTCAGTTTGGATTTTATTTGAACCTGTTTGCTCATCCTTAGTCCAAACTCTGCCGATCTTAATTCTGAATGGAAAATGGGTTATTTATTTAAGGTTCATAAAGATAGAAAACAGCAGGAAATTCAATCAGCATGTCTTCTTTGCTACTTCTGTTCCATTACACAATAATTTCCCCTTCCCTCAGGCTATCATCCGCCTTCTCTTTTTCAGAGGCACTCAATAAGAGAGACTATTGATCCTCACCTGTCAGTTACTTAGGAGCACACAGGCATAGTGTATTTTGAGTCTATTTTCTTGATGGCATGCCTGTGGATAGGGTTTTATTTCTCTGGGATTCTGCTCAAGCTCCCAGATGCTGACTGGTGGGAGCTCTGGCTTCCCTCACCCTCTTTTCGCTTTCAGAAAAGCCCAGACAGTCAGTGGCGCCTCCAGTGGGGAGAAGGAGGGCATTCACTTCCTGGATTCTAGGCAATGAAAAGTTGAACTTAACAACCTTTATAAACTTCTATGTCTAAAGTTAGGCACCTAAGTCCATGTTTAAGCACCTCAGTAAAAGTTGTGCCTTGATTTTCAAATGTGATGAGCACCTGCATCTAGAGTTGGAAGAAAGTTTTTGACGCAAATATGGGTTTCTTTGGCAAAAAAGGCAGATTCAGTGACTCTGAAACATTTCATGAATTGCTATCAAATTGTTTTAGATGGGAGGAAAAAAGAGCCTTAAAAAATTCGAGAAAAAATTTTTAATTTGAAAACACTTTGTTTTAAAAATTCCTTGAATTATAGTCTTTTAAAATTGAAACATTAAATGTTTCCGTGAAATGTATTGTTTAATTGGACCTGAAATAATTTCTTTTGGAATTGTCAGCAGTTGGAAAAAAATCCATTATTTTCACAGCTCTACCTGCGTCTTCCATTGACTTTGCTAGGAGGTGCTTTGCTCCTCTGCCTTCAGTGAGAGGCGTGCGTGCTCAGAAACTCTCAAATTTAGGCCACAACTTTTACTGAGATGCTTAAATAAGGGTTTAGGAGCCACACTTTAGGTTCCCAGGATTGTGAAGGTCGGCCATTACTCCTCAAACTAATATATTAAGAAAAGAGATGCTAATAAAATGTTGATGCCATGAAAATGTATGTCAAGATCCCTCATCTTCTCAGGTCCTCTTTCTTTGTCACTCTTTCATGTGTTATGTCTGTTTTTAGGCCCTGATTCAACAAGGTAATTAAGCATGTGCCTAACTGTAAGTGTATGAGTAGACCCATTGAAATCTATGGGGCTAGACCCGTGCTTAGAGCTAGGCAGGTGCTTAAGTGTCTTGCTGAACTGAGGCCTTAGATGCTAAATGCCTCATGCTAAGGGCCACTCCTTTTGCTTGTCTGCTAAGTGACCCTTGCTGAACCAGACTTCTGAAGGGGTGGATTTGGTTTGACATGTTTAAGCATGTCTTGTTCATGTGGGCTTTGAACACAGGCACTGCTAGCTAATCCAAACGGACCAGATTACTCTGACAAATCTAGTCTGAACATTGCTTTCTTCGTCTTTTTTTCCCCTTTGTCCATTCTCACTGCCCCTGTCCCTGCAGTGTCCCTTTGTTTTCCAGCTTTCATGGGGGGTTTGTTCCAAATCTCTATTTCTTTTCTCCATAGCTCCTCCACAGGTTGCTGAGAAAACAGCCGCTGAACTGCACCTGCATGGCATGCAGCCAACATAACAAGAAAGGAGAGCTGGCCAGAAAGGGAGTGTTCCTGGTCCTTGTGTGTCCCTGGGAAATGGACTCCCAGTAGACAGAATTAAGCCATTCTCCAGAATCTGACTATAGGACCATTAAATGAATGGCTGTGATATGGCCTGACAGCACACTTGTCACCTCTCTGTAGCACATGTAGGGTGCTCATTGGGAAGCTAACAGGAATAAGTGAAATAGTTAAAACTAGAAAAGGGCCTAAATCCCAGGGTCTCTCATCCATACACCTTCATGCTTCAGGGTGAGGTGGAAGGTCTGCATTCAAATGTGTCGATCTTACAGTTTCAGTTCCTGATCAAAACCAAAACCAGAGAAAGCCTGTTGTCTGTTTTGGCTGCAGTACCAATCTCATGAAAAGGAGCCTTTGAGATTTTGGCATGATCTGAGTCTGAATCCCAGCCTTGATTTGGTTCAAGCTTGAACTTTGAACCCTAGCCCAAAACTAATTCAGCTCTAAACCCTGACATCCTGGTCTATTTAAAACAGGGAACTATTTAAATAGCTACACTGGAGGATGTTAGGTTCTGAACACAAAGAATGGAAAACCTGAATGCAAGCTCACCTGCTACTTCTGGGGATGCGGACTCCTGGACTGGGGTATCACAATGGTGCAAACACCTGCTGAACAAGACTTCCAGAGGAGTGGATTTGGTTTGACATGTTTAAGCATGCCTTATTCATTTGGGGTTTGAATGTCACCACAGGCACTGCTAGCTAATCCAAACAGACCAGATTACTCTGACACATCTAGTCTGAACATTGCTTTCTTCTCTTTTCTTCCTCTTTGTCCATTCTCATGTTCCCTATTTCAGCAGTTTCCCTTGGTGTCCTATAGAAAACAGGAAAAGTCATTGAGGGCATCAGAGTGAAGACTGTAAAATCATAACTGCTCCCTTCGACTTGGATGTTTGGTCACTTGGAATGAATAACCACCCAGTCTGCCAAAGTCGCCTGTATGGAAGCACATTTGAGTAAAGTTTGGGTAGATGGAGCCATGGAGAGCTGCTTCTTTAGCTTATTTGGGAAAGCTAGAGAACCAGGTTCTTCTTCTACAATTACTTCTTCATGTTTCTTAGCGTATGGGGTGGTACATGTGTCTGTTGAGGAACAGAGGTGCCAGGCTCTAGTAATGGACTGCAAGCTTTTTAAAGTGTCCTGTTGGGGGCCCAACCCGGCAAGGTGTTGAGCAGTTTTAGCCAGCGAGCTGGAGTTCAGTCCGAGTTGATGGCACTCTGCGTCTTACAGGAAGTGTATCACCTTGGGCAATTAGGCCCTTAGTTCAAAAGGGCCTAATTTTCCAAGGCACTCACCAGCTGGCTGCTGAGTTCTTTTGAAACTATAACCCCCTATTGTTCAACTGAAGTCTGTTCATCGTCATAACCCTTTGTGCAGGGAATCAAATACGTGCTCAGACTGGATGTTTGTAAAGAACTGTGGGTTGTATAAATGAGACTTTGCTGGACAGGGATAGATGAGCCACTCCTGGGTCTAAAGTAGCAAAGGTTGAAGAACCAACTTCTTGTCCTAGCAGGACTTCTGTAGTATTAGTGCTTACCAGTACTTCCAGTGGTTAACATGTAACTTGTAACTGTGAAATCCATTTTGAAGAGAGAAAGTGCCTCCTTTTTAACCAAGTTTGTGTGATGATTGGTAGAGTATGCTTCTAGGATATTATGTGTAGACATCAACTAGCGTTGGAGAAAACCTCCAAAAGGCTTAGAGGTTAGATTTGGCTCAGAGTATCATCTAAAGCTTTAATTTAGAGAGGGCCAAAAGGGGGCTGGGCTTTGTGGTGTGTTTGATTTTTTTGCATTGCCATATCACTCTGCTTTTGTTCTGGAGAAATCAGAGGTGGGTTGAATCCAGATTCCGTTTTATCTGAACCAACAGAGTTTGGAGTTCTGTCACAGGGTGAGCTGGCCCTTTAAGGGGGTTGGGGCTCAGCTGCACCCTAAGGTTCAGGCTCAGCCCACCTTCCCAGGTGAGGGGAATAAGTCCTGGGGTTCCATGGTAGAAAAAGCTATGTCACAGAGTCAGGTCTGTAAAGGGCAGCCTGAGTTCAGGGAGCAGAGAGGCTCTGCTTTTGTCCCAGGCAGACGGCCTGCGAGTGCCAACCCTTCAGGGAACAGACTAAGAAGCCTGTGAGCCGGTCTGTTGGAGGGCAGAAGGGAATAGAGAGGCTCTTAACTCCCAGACCGAGGGCCAGGGCAGCGAGATCTACAGGGAATTGCGGGACATCCCAGGCCAGGGGAAAGGATGTGGTTTATATGTGGAACTTATGCTAAATTGCTAAACTGAACTCCTGTGGGTGCTCCTTGTTGGATGCACTGCCTGGGGAGTTGGCCCTACTGGCCAGGCTCAGACAAAAAGGTCCTGTTTTGACCCATTTCTGGTTTAAATGATTTATTTAAATGAATTAGCTGAACCTCTTTCGTCTATGAAATTGGGCTTAAAATTGTGTAAGAACAGGCTGTCCTGTGAAATTTCTGGTCTTCACTCTGGACAGCCCAGAAATGAAGCTTTTGCCTCTGGTCTGAGGCAGAACCAGAAAACGCAGAGGTGTGTAAAAAATAGAGATGTACAAATAATGGATATGTATATATATATTTTGCTGACAGTTTAAAAAAATAGTTTTGGGTTGAACTGAAACTTTTTGAATTTTTGGTGAATTGAAAAGTTTAAAACAAATTGTTTTGGGTCAAACCTTTCATTTGACCCCAAAGTAAACATTTTATTTAGATTGTGAGCATTTTTAATGGTTTTGCATTGCTGTTATAAAAATTGAAGGAAATTTCAAGTTTATTTCAAACTGACATCAAAACATTTCAAAAACGTCAAAAAGAAATGTTTTGATTGTTTTGGAATGTTTCTAGGCCCCCCCCCCCAATCCCCAAAAGGACATGACTTTTCAAAAAGTTTTGGTGTCACCCAATTTGGATTTTTTGCCAGAAAATCTTTCAGCCAAAATATTTTGCCCACCTCTAGTAAAAATGCAAACCACTAGTAGAATATTTTGGAATATCAAAAATGCTCAGTTCAAAGGATGAAGCAAGGTTCTGGTTAATTTGTACTTTAGTTGAACCTATTCATTCAACCAATATCAGATGAGAAAAAACAAATAACATTTTTTGACATTACATGTCACTTTACTTCTGGACTAAAAACAGCTGTCACACACGCTTTCAGAGCAGGAAGAACAGATTAATTTTATAGGAGGATGTGTGTGCAGCGTAGCATATTGTCCTCCTCCAATAAATGAAGATTTTTCCCACAGGATATGTAACTGATTCTCAGTGACACCATCACTTCTGCTTATACATCTGTTCTGCTTTTAAAAGCTGTATAACTTGATCATTCTGGACAGATCTTCCTTTGAGATATACATTTCCTCTAAAGCTATCAAATCACTGGCATGAGAGCATCTTAATCTATGCCAGGACATATTGATTAAATATTCCTTTCCCTTTTGTTGAATGTCAACATCTTTATAGTTAAAAGAATAACCAACCAATCATCATCATACCTTTTTACTATATTGGCTGATCTTAGAATGATGTCACTGGGAAGCAGTCAGTGAATTGCTTGATCAGGGACCAAAACTCTGTCTTCCTACCAGAACTTGAAACCTTAAAATTAACACTATGTAAAGCCCAATTTTCAAACTTGGGTGCTTAAAGTTTGGTATATAAATCTGTATTTCGGCAGTATGTTTGAAAATCAGCACTTAGATGCCAGAGAGTTCATATATTTAGTGTCTAAATACAGATTTAGGCCCAGATTTGGAAAGGTATTCAGGCACTAAAGATGAAGATTTCAGTGGGAGATACGTGCTTTTGAAAATCCCAGTAGAACATACGAACGGCCATACTGGGTCAGACCAATGGTCCATTTAGTCCAGTAGCCTGTCTTCCGACAGTGGCCAATGCCACGTGCTTCAGAGGGAATTAACAGAACAGGTAGTGATGAAGGGATCCATCCCCCATCGCCCATTCCCAGCTTCTGGCAAACAGAAGCTAGGGATACTTCAGAGAGTGGTTTTGCATCCTTGCCCATCTTTGCCAATAGCCATTGGTGTACCTATCCTCCATGAATTTATCTAGTTCTTTTTTGAACCCTATTATAGTCTTGGCCTTCACAACATCCTCTGGCAAAGAGTTCCACAAGTTGACTGCGCATTGTATGAAGAAATACTTCCTTTTGTTTGTTTTAAACCTGCTGCCTATTAATTTCGTTTGGTGACCCCTAGTTCTTGTGTTATGAGAACGAGTAAAAAATACTTCCTTATTTACTTTCTCCACACCATGTGTAATTTTATAGACCTCCATCGTGTCCCCTCTTAGTCATCTCTTTTCCAAGCTGAAAAGTCTGTTTTATTAATCTCTCCTCCTATGGAAGCTGTTCCATACACCTAATCATTTTTGTTGCCTCTTTCTGTACCTTTTCTAGTTCCAATGTATCTTTTTTGAGATGGGGCGATCAGATCTGCATGCAGTATTCAAGATGGGGGCATACCATGGTTATATAGAGGCAATATGATATTTTCGATCTTATTATCTATCCCTTTCCTAATGTGCTTATCTGCCTAAATACCTTTAAAAATCTGGACCCCAAAGGCCTGGTTTTTCAGAGCTGTTGAACATCCAATATTCCATTAGCGATCCAATGGATAGCACCTTTGAAAATCAGGCCATAGGTGTCTAGCTTCCAGCATCCAGGAAATGTGAGTACAGAGAGTATTTATAGCTGTCAATGGCAGCGTATTAAAAAAAAAACACCTGGGGCGATGGTAAAAATTGATAGGGAATTGACAGGGATAGAAAATTGTTTTACTGTGTTCAGATTCCTTTCAAACTGACACTCCCTGTGTTACTGAAAACAAATGTAATTTCTACATATAGATCTGTGAGTAGGTTGAAAGCAAATTGAAATCGGCATATTTGGGCTTTTTGCTCATTTCAATAAACCAAAAATTGGTGCAGTGGTTTCACAAGTTTCTGCCTAAGAAAAAGGCAAAATTTACTAAGAAGAACTGAAACCAGTGTGAAATGTATCCAGAAAGACTGACATTTTCGACA
Source organism: Natator depressus (assembly GCF_965152275.1). NCBI lineage: Eukaryota > Metazoa > Chordata > Testudines > Cheloniidae > Natator > Natator depressus. Next base: position 47,701,375 of record NC_134238.1, read on the forward strand.
ACTGCTAACTTGTCCCACAATGAAGAAAATAATTGAATTAGTGAAATCTTATACTAGTGAATTAGTTTTGCACAATAAAATTATTTTTTGGCATTGTTCATATAGCTCTGAGCACCTAATTTTGTTTTTGCTGTAAAAAAAAAAATTCAGATGGAAAAAGTAGCTGAGTTGTGTGTGATCTCACCTTAGTTCTGGTATTGTTCAGAAGCAGATAAAGAAACTGGTTTTATCACTAGCTATAAAATTAATTATGGAAATGGAATATGTATAGATAATAAAAATGAACTCCTTATGTGGCTCAAATTCGGTAAAAAAAAATAGCAGATCAGATTTATGATTCATGTTTGTATTTTGTTAGTGTATTTATAAAGGACTTCAGTCTCCAGGGCTGTCTGTCCTGCCCTTTTTATGAGCACTAAAATTCATACTATTTTGAAAAGATTTAGAAAAGGATTCTCAAAAGGGCTTGGCACAAGTTGTTGCCTAAGCCTCAGGGCAGCAATAACTTAAAGCACACATTAGAGTTATATGGATTTTACCTTAATCTACCTACCCTAGCAGCCATATGCAGTGAAACAATCGGTACCTTTGCATCACGCAACAAATATGCAACCTCAAGTTACAAACCACCCCATAAAAGGGAGATTAAGCAACCTACTCAATGACAACAGCACCAAGTAATTCAACCTTTGCAGAATGAAAGGAGCTCAGACATTTGTGTGTGAGATTTAATCAACGCTAGTTATGAAGTGCAGAGCTAAATCAGCACAGACATCTTAAAACGAAGGGCATGTCTACACTGGCAAAGTTACAGCGCCGGCAGTTACAGTGCCACTCAGAGAGCACCGAAGGAAAACTGCTGTTGTGTGTTCACACTGACAGGTGCTTGCGCAATAGCTTGTTCACACTTATGGCGCTATTCGAAGCGGTGCACTCTGGGCAGCTATCCCACAGAGCACCTCTTTCTCTAAGGCTGTGTCTACACTACCACTTATGCTGGCAAAATTTATTCGCTCAGGGATGTGAATATTCCATCCCCCGAACGACATAAATTATGCCGGCATAAGTGACAGTGCGCACAGCGCTATGTCGGTGGGAGAGCTTCTCCTGCCAACATAGGTACTGCCACTTGGTGGTGGTGGTTTAATTATGTCGACAGGAGCGCTCTCCCATCAGCATAGAGTGGCTACATGAGAGATCTTACAACAGTGCAGCTGCATCGGTACAGCTGTGCTGCTGTAAGCAGTCTAGTGTAGATATGGCCTAAGAGTCTGTTCCTGTGAGGTGCTGAGTGCCCCTAGCTCCAAGAGGCTCAGCACCTCACAAGACCAGACCTCATTTGGTTCTTTAACTTTGCTGGTTTGTAATTGCACATGATAACCGAGGTGGGCACAAAAAATGGGTGATGGTCTTCATAAAAATTTATCCGAATTTTGATGAAAAATGTTGAATTTGTGAACGTCAAGGTGTTTTTGACCAGCTCTGTATAAGATTATTCCAGCCCAGGTTATGCTGCTGGTGGGTTTTGTCATGTGTGTATCATATGGGTAAATGTAATGAATGAGTTTGGTACTTAATAAACGTATAGCTTGGTGCTTCTGAAATTTGAGGCGTCAATAACACTGGCCTGAGCTGATCATACTGTGTCCAGGTGCTGCACAATCTGCCACATATCTCTGCAAAGATGCAATAATTTAAAATGACTGTTTATAAAATTTTAAAGCACATTTTGGGGAGCATTCGTGTTTTATTAACATGCATTTCAAACATTTTTCTCCTGCCCAAGACACAGCCAGGGCTCCATGTTGTTACAAAATATCTCAGGGTGAAATCTTGGCCCCAATGAATTTTGCTATTAACTTCAATGCAGCCAGGATTTCACCTTGAGTGTCTAATCCTAGTCCTAGAGAATTTTCCTGAACCTTCAGTTTGCTCATAGCCCAGTAAGTCATCAGACATGGGCAGTGAAAGGCAATCAGTGTGCAGGGTTCTTGTGACTCTGGGCAGAGAGCTGGAAACAAAACAGCCTCCAGCTCTCAAAGCTCCATTTCTGCTACTTGTTCTAGTGTCTCCACTACCTTGGCCTTCTCAAAGGGGCTATTTTTTCCTTACTCCAGTTGCCCGAGCTCTTATACTCAGGCCTTATCTGCATTGGGCTAATGCATCCAGTCAGAAAATGTGTTAACACATTTGAACACTACGTTAAACAAAATTTTGCCCTTAGTGTGGACAAGGACAATTGTCATTAAAAATGTTGGTTGGTCATGGTTTATTTCAGGGTCCTCCCAACTTTACCCGCAGTAAAATGAAGATAATTATACGTGCCTCCTTTAGACCGGGCTTTAAGAGCTGAGGGGGGGAAATCACTCTGGAAATGGTGATTATTAATTGCTGTAGTACACTTCAGCTGCCGCGTCTGCATCACTGTGAACCATCTGTGAGGAGGAGGAATGTTCTGGGCACTGAAATACAAACGGGCACTTTTCATCCCACTCTTCTCTTAGAATTTCCAGAGCCAGGATACTTACAACAGCAGGCTTTTATAACTAGCTTGAGCGCTTACTTTGCCAAGTGCACAACTGTGGGAATAGTATTTACAGCCTCTTGAGGCAGTATTCCAGGTTTAGTAGGGCAAATAGGAGTGTGCACGTGGAAGGCAGAGAGTGACTAACACCAGTTATGCACCCCTAGAATTGTACCTAATCTGAAACAGATGCCTTTCCAAACTTTACCAAAGCTTAGGGAATTTGGATAGAGGGTCTGGTTCAGTAACATGTCTTGTAAATAGCAGGGGCCAGGCGGTGCCCTGGCTGATTTTCCCTGTTGCAATCTAATGCCAACAGATCTAGTTCCCTGAGGTTTCTCCTAGCATTGGGGTTTCTCCTAGCAGGTAGCAAAGAGACGCTGCAACAGCTCCTATGCTCCATCCCCTGGCATAGGGAGAATGTCTTTTCTGAGAAAAGCATATGGCTGGAATGTCCCTATACCTTGTGATCTCTGGTTGCTGGAATGCCTCCGAAGGTTATTGGAAGCTAGAATGGTATAAAGCAGCCTTTAGCCTGCTCTACATTACCTCCAGGACTGATCTAGTACGGATCTGTATCCAAGACTGGGGTGAGGAGAGGGGTGAGAAGAGAGGTTAAAGACAACTTTCCACCACCACCCACCATATTTGCAGCAGGTACCACTCCAGAACAGCTAAGGATCTGGCCCAAAGTGTTTCCTCAGGACAGGCTCTATCAATGGTATTACTGATTATTATTTTAACATATTGTGGTAGCACCTCAAGACCTTGATCAGGTTAGGCCTCGTTGTGCTAGGTGCTGCATAGACATATAGTAATTGACAGCTCTGCAATCTAAAAGACGTGATGTAACAGGTAGATGAGATAAACAACCAGGCTGGGGTTGGAGAGATGGGGTAACAAATCAGATAGAATGTGCATAATTTGTAGCCAGTCAGTAGTGGTCATAACTCACCACCTGCCTCGCCTGTTTTCTATACGCAGCAAGGCAGAGATGAGTAATGTTGGTAACAAGATCTGCATAGAGATCATAAGAACCTGGTAAAACAGTTAGTTGGCCAGTTTATGTAAAACACATATCTCTTTCAAGTCAGGGGAGTGGTGGGTTACATGGCAATATTTTCCATTTTATCATCTTCAGCTGGAGACAACCGGACCTCAACTATTAAAATCCAGAAACTTCATCAACTTCCTAACTCCCTGTAGACAAGCAATAATTATTTACAAATCTGTCAGACACACAGCTTCCAAACTTCAAAGAGAGCTCATTTACCAAGCTTAAAATTCTTCAACTGACATTCCCCTTCATCTGAATTATATTTATAAGTAGCTGGTAATGAAAATCTAACCTCATCCCTTCGATCACTAAAAAAGCACAGGCTGTGATAAAAGTATAAAAATCCAGTATGATTAACTTCTAATTATTCTCTCTAAGAAGAGTTCACCTATTGATTAAATTAGTTTTTTGATTAAAAAAACACCCGAATGAATGATAGAAATAACTAATTTATCAAAAGAGACTTAGATGGGTGAGGTAATTTCTTCTGAAGAAGAGCTCTGTGTAAACTCAAAAGCTTATCTTTCACACCAACAGAAGTTGGTCCAATAAAACATATTACCTCACCCACCTTGTCTCTGTAATATCCTGGGATTAACATGGCTATAACAACACTGTAAACAGTAATTTATCAAGACCCATCCTTTAGTTCAGTTTTGTTTAGTTGAAATTTCTCAAAATGACTAGAATCCCTTCTGTCTTTATACAGCCCTTGTGAATTAACAATGAAAACATATTTTAAAAAGTAGTATTAGCCATAGAATAATTTGATTATACTGTCTGTCAGGCTAGCTTTTTCCAGTAAGGAAAAAAATGCTCTCTATTTCACAGGACATAACATCTTAGAAGAAGCCAGAATCTCCATTACAATATCACTGAACTACATTCAAGTCTCTGTCTTTATTAGGCTGTCAGACTTTCTAATACATGGCTCCTCCCCAATAACTGTGTGGCGATTAATCATCAACAAATCTACTGACTATCAGCATAAAAAAAGAAAAGTGAAAAATACACAATTATTTACAGAGAGACCAGAATGCAGTCCAGTACTTCTGTAACAGTGACAAGGTATTTTAGGAAATATTTTCCATCTTATTCTACTTTGGTCCTTCTCTGTGCCCAGTGGATTTAGTATTTGAACTGAAAATTGAGGGCAAAGATCTTGTAGTCAGATCTGGGGCCAGCCTCCTTCTGCAAAACATTCTGAAACATGTGGTATTGACCATGTGCATTTCAGGGCCATTCTTGCACCATTAAGGCCTGGTCTACAGTACGCGGTTATTTCAGAATTAGCCGAGTTACCTCGAAATAAAACTGGTTCCATCCACACGACCAAACTAGTTTTTTCAATTTAAAGGGCTCTTTACTCCGATTTCTGTACTCCACTTCGGCAAGTGGAGTAGCGCTAAAATCGAGATTGCAATTCTGGGTTACAGGTACTATGGACGCAATTCAATGATATTGGCCTCCGGGAGCTATCCGAGAATGCTCCCTTGTGACTGCTCTGGACAACACTCTGAACTTCAATGCACTAGCCAGGTAGGCAGTAAAAGGCCCGGGAACTTTTGAATTTCCTGTTAGTCACCTGTGCTGATGGTGACCAATCAGCACAGTCCACCATCACAGGCGACCATGCAGAGTCCACTATCTAAAGAGACCACACAGTCCCGGATTCGCAGACGAGCTCCAGCATGGTCCGAACGGGAGGTACTGAATCTCATTGCATGTTGGAGAGACGAATCTGTTATGACAGAACTACGTTCCAAAAAAAGGAACACAAATACGTATGCTAAAGTCTCCAGGGCCATGACGGAAAGAGACTACTCCAGGGACACAGAACAGTGTCGTACAAAAATCAAGGAGCTCAGGCAAGCGTACCAAAAAGCCAGGGAGGCGAACGGGTGCTCTGGGTCACAGCCCCATACATGCCGCTTCTACCGTGAGCTGCATGCAGTTATGGGGAGTGACGACACCACTACCCCACCACTGTCAGTGGACACCTGCAAGGAGGGAGTAGCACGGAGCGAGGAGGATGAGTTTTTGGAGGACAAAGAGGAGGAGGAGGACAGTGCACAGGCGGCAAGTGGGGAATCTGTTTTCCCACCTACCCAGGAACTATTCTTAACGCTGGAGCCAATAGCCTCCCCCTACTCCCAAAGTATGCTCCCGGACCATGATCCTGGAGAAGGCACTTCTGGTGAGTGAGAGCTTGATCAGAGCCACGCGGTGGGGTGTGGGGGGAACCCAGCCGCACTGGGCTGTTCATGTTTAGTTTAAAGGGCTCATCCCTGCTCAGACCTCATTGGAGCCATGCTGGGCTGTTCGCGTTTAGTTTAAAGGGCTCATCCCTGCTCAGAGCCTCATCAGAGCCCTGCGGTGTGTGTGTGTGTTGGCGGCGGGGGGGAGGGCGTTGTGTGAAGTGATCATCCCAGAGAGCCTGCAGGCTGCCTGCAAGCTGAATTCTGTTGCCTGGCCGCATTCGATGGCTTACTCACACCAAAGTGGCAGGCACTTCAGTATAAGAGGCAAAATGAGACCTTGTACAGAAAGAACATGTGCTGTGTACTATGTATTGCCTGTTTCACTGAGAAAGAGTGTCCCCTTTGTTCTCTAAAATGTATCTTTTAAAATACTTCCCTCCCTTTTTCTCCTCCTGCAGCATGTGCAAATGTTTCAATGCGGCCCCTATCTACTCCATCCCAGAGGCTGGTCCAGATTAGAAGGCAGAAAAAATGAACTCGGGACAACATGTTTGCCGAGCTCATGCAGTCCTCCCGCACTGATAGGGCCCAGCTGAATGCATGGAGGCAAACAATTGCGGAGTGGCGTAAAGCGTTACATGAATACGAAGTGAGGAGGGACGTGCGCGATGAGAGTAGGCAGGATGCTATGGTCAAGCTCATGGGGGAGTAAACTGACATGCTCCACTGTATGGTGGATCTAATGCGGGAAAGGCAGCAAGACCACAGACTGCCTCTGCAGCCCCTGAATAACCGCCCTCCCTCCTCCCCAAATTCCATAGCCTCCTCACCCAGACGCCCAAGAACATGGTGGGGGGGGGAGCGCTATGGGGACCCACACAGTCAACCCCAGAGGATTGCACAAACAGCAGAAAGCTTGCATATCCTAAATTTTTATTTGGTTTCTGGACTTGTCTTTCCTTCCTCCACCCCCCATAACCCAGTACCTCCCCTCCCCCATCTAGCTTCTGATTTCTCTCAATGTTTTGTGCAACAAATAATAAAGAACGGTTTTTAAACAATTGTGACTTTATTTCCTTTCATATATATAGGGGGTGGGTAACTTTAAGAGAAACAAACACAGCACTCACACCGTACCCTGGCCAGTCATGAAACTGGCTTTCAAAGCTTCTCTGATGTGCAGCGCGCCCTGCTGCGCTCTTCTAATCGCCCTGTTGTCTGGCTGTGCGAAACTGGGCACCAGGCAAGTTGCCTCAACCTCCCACCCCGCCATAAATGTCTCCCCCTTACTCTCACAGATATTGTGGAGCACACAACAAGCAGCAATTACAATTGGAATATTGGTTTCGCTGAGATCTAACCGAGTCAGTAAACTGCGCCAGCGTGCTTTCAAAAGTCCAAACACACATTCTACCACCATTCTGCACTTGCTCAGCCTATAGTTGAACTGCTCCTTACTACTGTCCAGGATGCCTGTGTACGGCTTCATGAGCCATGGGATTAAGGGGTAGGCTGGGTCCCCGAGGATAACTATAGGCATTTCAACATCCCCAACAGTAATTTTCTGGTCTGGGAAGTAAGTTCCTTCCTGCAGCTGTTCAAACAGACCAGAGTTCCTGAAGATGCGAGCGTCATGCACCTTTCCCAGCTATCCCACGTTGATGTCGATGAAACGTCCCTTGTGATCCACCAGTACTTGCAGCACCATGGAAACGTACCCCTTGCGGTTTATGTACTGGCCACCCCAGTGTTCCGGGGTCAAGATACGGATATGCGTTCTGTCTATCGCCCCACCGCAGTTAGGGAACCCCAGCGCATTAAAGCCATCAACAATGGTCTGCACATTTCCCAAAGTCATTACCCTTGATAGCAGCTGGTCAATGATTGCATTGGCTACTTGCAGCACAGCAGCCCCCACCGTAGATTTCCCCACTCCAAACTCATTCCCGACTGACCGGTAGCTGTTGGGCATTGCAAGCTTCCACAGGGCTACGGCCACTCTCTTCTCAACTGTGAGGGCTGCTCTCATTTTGGTGTCTTTGTGCTTCAGGACAGGGGACAGCAAGTCAAAAAGTTCCATGAAAGTGGCCCTATGCATACGAAAGTTTCTCAGTCATTGGGAATCATCCCATACCTGCAACAGTATGTGGTCCCAAAAGTCTGTGCTTGTTTCCCAGGCCCAGAATCGGCATTCCACGGCTTGAACCTGACCCCACAACACTATGATCTCCCAATCGTCACATGGCGTGCCGTCTGTGTCCATGTCCTCATCAGTATAGTAATCGCGCTGTTGTCGCTTCCTTGCCCGGTTTTGCAGGTACTGCACATACTGCTGGATAATGGGCGAGGTATTTACAATGGTCAAAACTGCAGCGGAGATCTGATCGGGCTCCATGCCTATGGCGCCTGCAGGGGTAATCCTGGAAAAACGGCGCGAAACGTAGAAGAGCAGAGTGGCAGTGGAAGCTGTGCTGTTCAGTTCACGGTAGCCGAACAACGGCGGAAAATGGTTGTCTTCTGTGGCTTTCACGGAAGTGGGAGCCCAGGACAGACAGCATGGAGAAGCTCGGAAGTGTGGCAATAGTGGGAGAGCAGAATTGGCGGTGGAAGCTGTGCTGCTCGGTTCACAATGGCCGAGCAGAGTTGGTAGCGGAAGCGTTCGATGAGGAAGAGAAAGAGTAGATAGTAGAGATGAGAGGAAATGAGAGGTGGATTCATAGTAGAAGGAGAGCAGTGGTGCACCGTCTGCTGAAAGCAGTATGACGTCTGCATGCCAAAAAGGCGCAAAATGATTGTCTGCCGTAGCTTTCTGATGACACACTCCCAGAAACACCTGCAAGAATGTTTTTGCCCCATTATGCACTGGGAGCTTAACCCAGAATTCCAATGGGCGGTGGGGACTACGGGAACTGTGGGATAGCTACCCACAGTGCACCGCTCCGACATTCAATGCTAGCCTTGGTACTGTGGACGCAATCCGCCGAATTCACGCACTTTAGTGGGGGGACAGAAGACTGAATGTATAAAATAGCTTCTGAAAATTCGAATAGAATAATTTCAAAATAATTTCGTACTGTAGACATACCCTAAGTCAATGGGAGCCTTGCCATTGACTTCTGTGGGCATAGGATTAGACCCCCCTCACCTCATCCCCACCTCAAAGGCAAAAAGAAGTGCTCTTCAGGAACACCTTTGTGAGCCAGAGTCCTGGATGAGCTAAAGCAGAAGATGAGAAATCCCACAAGACCCCTTTATTTGAACAACCAGAAATATACTATCCTCTTCCACTGTTTGAAGTGGAGCAGAGGAAAATAACCTGTGGTATAGTGGATTCTGTAAATAGTGGCAGTTATGACCAAAGTGAAGGTGGGTGGACTGAAAATTGCTGTGAAATTTGATTACTTTTTATGCTTTATTAGCTTTGGTGGTTTTGACATGTTTCTTGAAAGAGAGATGGAGTGCCAGTAAAAGAAATGAATCTCATCAGTGAAGGATTTTCCACCCCCTTTGGCAACCCTGTCTCAAGTGAAATAACTAACATTTGTTTCACTTCTTTACTAAAACATATAGAGGGGAAGGAAAACTAACTCTTCCCCCCAGCATTTACTGTAAATTAGTTATTAAAGAAAAAGACACAACCTGGTCTAACAGGCCAGATATCTCCTTTAGAATAGTACAAATGTATTGACGGAGCATCCGAAAAATAAACCTCATAAGACGGTTTATAAAGTCAGACACTTTTCAGTGATGGAATTTTAAAAATAGAAAACCCCATATCTAGATTTTAAAACTGAAGACTCGGGAAGATTTGTTAAAGGCACCGGTGGCAGTTATACCCCTAATTCCCATTGAAAGTTAATGGGAGGCAGGCACCTAATTGTCATTTGTGCCATTGAAATTCTCCCCTCGTTATTTGAGATCGCAGAGTAGGACGTATTCATTGACGAGCGTAAGAGTCATTTCCAAAGTGTTTTAAAGTAACTTTTGTTTTTCATTTTCCAGAAGCTGGTGAAGTAAATAAGTTCAAGAAATTCAAGATGGGACAGACATTTAGGACCAAGTTTTCTAAGGATCCCCACTGTTTTGCAAGTGAGAACAAATGGGTATTTCCACATGCGGAGCAAATGGTTGGGTGAGCAATTACCTGATTTGTGCTTGCAAATGCAAGGTATTTCTATGCTAGTGAGTGCAGTGGCAACATCTCCTCTGGGAGACCTTTTTAACATTTGGCCCTTAAAACAGTATCCTGGGGAGCTATAATCTTATCAAAAACTCCTCATGTCCCCAGTTTTTTGGGGCGTGGGGGAGGTTAGGTAAAGTGGGATTCAAATATGACTGACTCGGAAACATCAAAGCCTGACCATGACAGATATGGCAATTTCCGGCAGTATCCTGGACAAACCTTACTGAATTAAGTTGGAGTATTTTAGGAGTTCATTGTATTAAACATGCAAATGTATATGTATTATTGTGGGATGGTATGTAACATCTCTAGCGGGAGACATTACTAATGTAAACCCTGAGAAGTGTTACAAGCTTCAAAGGACTCTCTTAAATAATGTGCCAGACCAGACTCAACCTTTAGTTGAGTGGCCTTCTAGGAAATACTTGAGAGGAAGAGAATGCACATTCCCACTTCCAGCCCCAATGTTTTGAAGCTGAGGAGAAACCCGTTATCCGTGGATCACCTGTTCCCAGGGTCTCAAGACAAAGATCCAAACTGTATAAAGGTGGGACTCAGAGTCATGGGGATTTCTGCTCTGAGAAAAAGGTGTTATGAACTTGTAATCACAGAAAATACGCTTAGTGGGGTGTGAAGGCTGGCTCCTCTCAGAGCTCATGTTAGGGGTGAGGTAATCTCTGATAATCTTATTAGCATACATGTAGGTTCTTTTATTGTTTTTAATATATTTCCTCTGTAATGCTTTCATTTTAAGAATAAATATGGTTGCTTAGAAAGAGCTACGTGGTACATTATAATTGTAGGCACTTATTCTGATGATAGCTTCTGAGGAGAAGGCAAAGTAGGCCTGCTTAGAGAGTTTGGCTTGCTAGGGAGCTCACCGTATAGGCAGGGAACTGTGCAGCCTGGAAAATTCCTGGCAGGAGGGAGAGAGATGTGGGCCTCTGCCCAAAAGAGGTGACAGCTGGGGAGCCGGGAGCCTAGAGTGGGTGCCCTCAAGCAACCATGGAGGAGGAATACAGGTGCAGTTGCCCTGAACTGTGACATATACACAAGAAATTTGCAAAATCGGAACTAGTGATGGTCTTTTGGTTATGGCACTGGACTTCAGTTTGGGAATATGGGTCCAGTTCGTCGATCTGCACAGACCCCTGTGTTACCATGGGCAAGTCACCCAGTCACTCTGCCATAGTTCTCCATTTGTAAAACAAGGAAAACAATACTTCTTTCTTTTACTCTTTGTTAGTCTTACCTATTTATATTGAAAGCTCTTTCATGCAGGAACTCTCTCTCACTAGGTGTTTGTACACAGCCGAGCAGAACAGGGCCTGACAGCTCAGAGCAGAGCGAGTTATCATAGTACAACTTGATATGACAGGGGGGCAAAAGGAAGTGGCAAGACTGTGGCTAGACAGAAGGAGCAAATTCTGCTCAGGTTAGGCATCTAATAGAAAGACATCTGGGCTTTGATTTCCTGAAGTGCCTTATTTAAAAGCAATTTTCAGTTCAGTGTATTTAATTCTGATACAGAAGCAGAGGATACTGTCTGTTAGATTGTGGTGCTTTACCGGTCAGGCTGAAACGTACATGAAATCATTCCTCAGTCAGTTTCATTCGAAGAGAATGCATGTGTGCGTGCACACACATTCTCTCTTCACTGTTTTGTGTGCTGAAGAAAGCAAATAATAAAAGGGAGTTAAGATTGAGAGGGGGGCAAAGCAGAGGCTATGAATGAGTGTGTCTTACAGTGACTAGATGGATGGTTTTATAAGCATGCTTTATAAGTATAGATACAATACATTATGCATTAAATACATATGCATTAAATAAGTATAGATACAATACATTAAAAACCATCAGAATCCTTATTCAAGGGCTGCTTTTCTCTGCTACCAAGATATCCCACCATATTAATTGCTGTGTACTAGGCCAAATAGCTGTTGCTCTTCAGCCAACATATTACAAAGCTCCATGAAGCCTGGCTGGTACAACAGCTGTCAATGTTTCATACCAGTTCTTGAGAAGAACCCACTCACCCTGCCATAGCCTATGGTGGTTTTGTGTAATAGACCAATGAAGACAAGGAAGTATGGTGGGGTGACACACGCAGAATTTGAACCTAGGCATCCAGAGGTGACAGGACATTACATTTACTCACTTGACCACCTGACTCTCAGCAACTGCAGCAGGGCTGGCTCAGGCACTGCAGCCACACATCTCCAGAGATCAGTGGATGCATGACTTCATCAGTGCAAGTTATTCCTTAGTAGGAATAATTTATTTTTACTGTGCCAACAAAGTGCGCTCAGCACCGTACAGAAAGGGAGATCAGGATCAGACTCCTCTGCCCCTTAATAGGTAGTTAATAGTATGGACAGATTAGCGTCTGCTATTGGTGAGGATAGTTAATGCTTCCAGTTGGAAGGGCAAAATTCCAGCAGCTCTTAAACAAATGTATGTTGAGCCTAGGCTTGAAAGGAGACCTGTTCTATCATAGAATTGTAGGACTGGAAGGGACCTCGGGAGGTCTTCTAATCCAGTCCCCTGCACTCAGGGCAGGACTAAGTATGCAAATGCCAGTCAAATTTCTGGTAAAACAAACAAATGCAACTGAAAAATAATTCCACTAGTTCAGTCTTACTTATCTAGTTGTCTTTCTGCGTCTGTCTTTCTGGCCTTATTTTATAACGCCTTTTTTTAACAGTCACGCCAAGGGCTGGGCAAACATTTTAAAAGTCCCTTACGAAAGGGAACACAGCCATGAGGTTAGCTGTGAACCTGGGAATCTCCAACAGTGGAGTTAAGAGCACTGACAACAAATCAACCTCCATTTAACACTGGACAGGCTGGTTAATCTGTGGTTGTGAGAGGAGGGTATGATGAACATTCTCTCTCCACAATGCAGTCATTTATGTGTTTATCTAACGGCTGGTATGTGCTTGGCAATGGTTTTACTAAGCCAGAATAGCACAGAGTTTGCTTCTTTCTGCAACAACATCCCCCAGGCATCTGTTTGAGGTGTTCTGCTGTTTGGTAATTTACATGCTGCTACTTGTTCTGTTCTATATAACAAAATAGGATTTGAATTGGCAGCTGTTGCATAATACAGATCTTATACTTGCTGCTGTTGCTATTTATTTATCATTGATACAGCACCTGGGATATGCTTGTTGAAGTAAGGTATGCAATTGTTTACAAACTGATCTTGCTTCCATCACTTTTCACAGGTAGCACATGCATGTCTGAATGCAGCATTTCACACTTAACTTTTCAAAAGTTTCTATAAGGGTTCCTTAAATCTCAGCCCTCTGAGCGGTTGTACGCACTTTGGAGGACAGGATTAGAACTCAAAATGATTTTGATAAATTGGAGAACTGGTCTGAAATCAGTGAGATCAAATTCAATACGGACAAGTGCAAAGTTCTGCACTTTGGATGCCAAAATCAAATGCACCAACACAAAAGGGGGAAAAGCTGGCTAGACAGCCTGTTTGCCACTAGTATGGAGCCTAGCCCCGGGGGGGGAGCCCTCAGTAAGAATCTGGGGTTATAGTGGATCACAAAAGGAATACGAGTCAACAACGTGATCCTGCTGTGAAAAAAGCAAATGTCATTCTGGGATATATTAATAGGGGAGCCATCTGTAAGACATGGGAGGTAATTGTTCCACCCCACTGAGCAGAGGCGCTGACTTTTACTTTTCCCGGTGGGTGCTCCACCCCCACTCAGCCCTGAGGCCCCGCCATCGCTCCACCTCTTCCTGCCCCCACTCTGCCCTCTCTCCCAAGACCCCCCTCCACCCTCCCGCCACTCACCCCTCTCTGCCCCACTCCCTCGAGCTCCTCCCGCTAGCCACTTACTGATCCATGGCCAGTCCACGGAGCCCGCGGAACAGCTGATCCGTGGCTAGCCCCAGGGCCGCCCAACAGCCCTGGGGCTGCGGAACCACTGTGACTGGTGGGTGCTGAGCACCTCCTATTTTTTTCCCCGTGGGTGCTTGAACACCCATGGAGTCAGCGCTTATGCAACTCAGCACTGTTGAGGTTGCAGTACTGTGTCCAGTTCTGAGCACCACTCTTTAAGAAAGATGTGGACAAATTGGAGAGAGACCAGAGGAGAGAAACAAAATGACAGGATGTTTAGAAAGCGTGACCTATGAGGAGAGGCTGAAAGAACTGGGCATGCTTAGTCTAGGTGACATGATGAGTAAATATGCAAAAGGTTGTTATAAAGAGGATGGTGATCAATTGTTCTCCATCTCCACCCAGGGTGAGACCAGATGTAATCAGCAGCCAGGGAGATCCAGGTTAGATATTAGGAAAAACATTCTAAGTACAAGGATAGTTTAGCACTGGAACAGATTACCTCAGGAGGGTACGGATTCCTGTCACTGGTGGCTTTTAAGAACAGGTTAGGCAAAGACATGTCAGGGATAGTCTACGTACATTTAACCCTGCCTTGGTGTGTGGCATGGACTAGATGACCATCCTGAAGTCACCTTCCAGCCCTACCTTTTTGGGTTCTCCCAACCTATTTGTTGTTACCGGCTGTGTCTGTAACAGGTGCTGTGCTGTTCTGGAACATAAGAGCTGCTGTATCACATCAGATCAAGTCAGAATCCGACATCCAGTGTCTATTCCAATGTACTGTCCCTGTCCCAGAAACTGTACTTGTCCAGATACTGTACTGTCACAGAGGGGGCCAATTTCCACTCAATGATACATTCAGCCAGTTGTGCCATGCTATATGATCAGATTGTAACCTGAAGCATGGGGACTGAATACTTTTATATCTATGTGTTAGCATGTACAGATACAAATCATGAGAATGATAGTCATCCCCCTGCCCAAGGTCTGCATAGTCCTGCATGGTCCCCATCCTGCATGGTCCGTGTCTTGCTTTCCTCTGCACCACTATGCCCTTCATCTGGTCCCTATTGAGGGCTCCCTTTGGGGCTAGGCTCCACACAGGGGGTAGACAGGCTGGGGTGGGGGGCTGTGATGAGGTGTCCACTCCATACAGGTTGTGAAAGGGTTAGTGTGGGCCTGGAAAGCCATTAACCCTCCTAGTTGCACCTGAAGTGCGGGCCAGGCCTAATTAAAGATGAATACCAGCTGGGGAAGAGGTGGGTGGTGCTATAAAGAGAGGAAGGTTGCAGAAGAAGGGGGTTCCAGGGAGAGAAGAAAGTCACACTCTTGATAACAGAGAGACATGTGGGAAAGAAGAAGGCTCCTGCAAGGTGTGGAGGAAGCAGAGGCAGGGGAGGTACTTGGAAGACACAAGATTGGAGCAAGATCCTGTGGTTGGCCCTGGTACAAGGGCAAGAACCAGATCTCAAAGGACAAGATCTGGGAGGCACTGCTGATTACAAATAGCCCAGCAAGGGGCTGGGGAAAAGGCCTGAAGAAAGGCTGCTGGTAGGAAGTCCAGGAAGGCAGCAGCAAGGTAACTGATGGAGCAGATGTTGGCTACTCATCCTAGGCTCCCTGGACTAGAACCCAGTGTATAGGGTGGACCTCGATTCCCCTACCAGCCCCTGGAAAGTTCTGGAAAGCCCCTGGTGTAAAGGGATAAGGACTCTGTAAAGCCCAAAGAGAAGGATGTGAGGACCATGGGGCCCAGAGTTGGGACTGAAGACCGTTTGTAAGGATGCTGAATTTTTATTTGTCAGGCCTTCTGTTACCCCAGAAAGGGAGAGACTTTGAAGTGACCTGAGTCACAAGAAGAGGGACCACCATAGAGCCAGAATGACTGTCAGCAGGGGGCACCAGAAAAGGAAAGAACTTCTATGCCATGCTCAGCCATCGGGATGTGTGTGTGTGTGTGTGTGTGTGTGTGTGTGAGTGAGTGGTGAATCCATGTTACTATAGGGACATGTTGTCTAACCTTTGGGGTCTATGGAGCTCAGGTGCTTATGGAGCTAGAACAGTGTTCTCTTTTCTGTCAAGCCCCATCCCAAGGTTAGCCACAAAGTGGAGTCTCTAGTTGAGTGGCTCCAATGTAGCCATCCTGTCAGGAACCGAGGAGCAGTTCACTGGGAACCAGCGTGTGGAGGCATAGGGCTTTTCAGTGGATGACCTTGGCCTCCTGGCAGGTTTAGGGGAGGGCCCTACAGCCCATTCCCTGAATGGGAAAACCCTGACTCTTGAACTCCCTCCCAATGGATGTGGAGGAAACCCACAAGAGGATTCTGGCAGAGATTTCCTTTTCCACAGTCCCCTCCTGTGGCTCTTTCCATGGAGATGATGATCTGTCCCAACACTACTAAGTCCAGCCACAGTGTTTGATTTAATGACTTTCAATGGCAGTGAATTGCACTTGACTACATGGTATACAAAGGCATATTTCTTTCATTGGTTCTAAATTAGCCCTCTTTAATTCTACTGAGTGTTCCTTTCTCCTTTTCAGTTGAAAAAGAGAGACCCAGTTGTTTTTCAGTACACCCCTCATTATTTTGAATACCTTGCCCCAGACTTCTCTAACTCTTGTCTTCTCTAGGCTGGATCAGAAGCTTTTGCAAAAAGTAACTGTTGAGTTAAATAAAATATTTAACTTCATTAAAATGATGTAAATTCCTATTTGGATAACAAAATGTTAATGGTACGCAGAGAAAAATTTAAGCAGCTCAAAAATCTTAACACAATTACTCAGGAACATGAGGCGTTTATTGCTGTCAAAGTTAATCATTTTTCAACTTCCAGCTGTTAAAATCCTTCTGGCAGATCTCCAAGCAATTCCCCTACAGTTACATTTCCCTCAATTAAACATTGGTGCTGTTCTCAGGCTCCTATTACATAAGCAGCAATTTCAAATTGTGCTTCTCAGTTCTTTTAAACTAGAAAATAACATCCTGCTGGAACGTCTTTTCAGTTCCAGCTTTATCTGACATTTACACCAGACAAAGAAGGAATTTTAATCTCATGTAGGGTTGGGCCTAAGTTGGAAAGGATGGAAGCAGACTTTCCAAGAGTTGCTCAGAGCTGAGGATGTGGGACTAGATCCTATGAGGTGTTGAGCACCTTCAGTTCTGTGGAAGTCAGCAAGAACTGAGAGCACTCAGCACCTCTGCTGGAGTGCTCCATGCCTTGCAGTATGGGGTCCTTAGTTTGGACAGTATTAGGCCTGATCTACACTTAAAAGTTAGGTTGCTATAGCTGCAGTGTTCAGAGATGTGAAAAATTCACACCCCTGAGTGCTGTAGTTATCCCGAGGTAACCACCAGTGTAGACATGGCTGGGTCAATGGAAGACTTCTTCCATCAACCTAGATACCACTGCTTGGGGAGGTGGATTACCTACAGTGAAGGACTCCTCCCCCCCCCCCCCCGCTGTCACTGTGGGAAGTGTCTATGCTACTATGTTACCGTGGTGCAGTTGCAGTGTCCTAGCTGTGCCACTGTAGCTCTTGTAGTGTATTTTATAGCAGTTTAAGTGTTGTTCATTTGTGTGGTGTGTGTGTGTGTGTGTATTCTTATCTCCTTTGAGACAAGTTATAACTTGTTCTCAGACAGTATCCCCAGGTGAAGGCGACAGGAAAAACATGTTAGAACTAGAGCTGGTGAGAAAATGGATTTTTTTTTGTCCAATGAAAAAGTTTGAGACTTTGTGGGGGTTTTTTGTCTGAAATCTGGATGGAAATTCAAAATTTTGAAATTACCAGGAAAGAAAATTCCAAACACCCTTCATTTCACATCAGTCAAAACACATCCTTTTGATTGGCACTTTTTAACTTTAAATTTTTTAAAAATATAAAATAAATTTAAAAACAATCATTTCAAAATGAAAAATCAATTTTTCATTCCAAAAGTGTAAATGGGATGTTTTGACATTTTTTAAAAATATTTTTGTCCAGGTTTTTATAACCAAATTTTGTGAATCTGTACATTTCATAAAAAAATCCAGTTTTGTCAAGATGGCATTTTTCAGTGAAATTTTTTTGACAAAATTTTCCACCACCTCTAGTTAGAATGCTGCTGGTAAACATTTAAACCTGATTGAAGCTATATAGTTTTGCTCAGAGTGTAGACAAGTTACTGTTTTCCTGATCAGTCTCTCCACCCATTTGAACCTTTAGCCTGAAATCACTACAGTGGAATAGCTTTTCACGTATGTGTCTCAACCATTTATTGCATGTTGCACTACTAATCTATTAAAAAAAAATTATACACATTAAATTATGTTTAAATATAGAGAAACAAATATGTAGACATAGTTACATTGTCATAAATGAGTAGAAAGTATAATCAGTCTGAGCCTGTACATCTTCTTGTAGATGGAACTTAGGCATCTGTGTTTAAAGATTGAGCACATAATGTGCAGCATGGCAAAAGAAATGGAAATGTGAGATTAACTTTAGTGAAATAAAAAGACAGGATGACTCCTCTAAAATCTACTCCCCATTCTGGGAAAGAGATCCAATGCACATGCAAAGTGGGCAGCATGTTGGTTGGCACACATTTGTCGTTGTTATAAGAACGCATCTATGCTTTGCTCCTTGTTTACATAGGAAGCTCCCAAGCAAGATAACATCTTCGTCTATGGTAAAGCAATGTTGGGACATGTGTTTTTGTATAGAGGGTGCATTTGTGGAGGATGATTTGTGGAAGCTTGCCTGTAGCAAAAAGAAAAGGGGTGGGGAGTTCGTTTTATAGCTGGAAAGTTGTACTGAATGCTCAGTTTGGGGAGGGATATATTGCATAATATTAAAGTGCCTGAATTCAAATCCAGCTAAACTGTTACGCAAGTCATATGTGTACAGGCAGGTTCACAGCATATATGCCGGGGGGAGGATTTGAATTTCCGAGGGGCAATATTTTTAATTCCACATAGTAAGTTTTGTTGTTCCTTCATCCATCCTTTCATTAACACGTTACCTGCAGAGCGGGTAGACAAAGAGATACAGCAATTATATTTTGTGTTATGTCAGGGCTTTATGGGAAATCATGGGTGGAAGCAATGGACTGAGCAGCATGTACACAAATTTTGAATTACTAGCTGCCCTCTTGCTATTCTAGGTCACCTTCTCCAATTCACTTAAGCAGCGTCCAGAAAATACAGCAACCGACAGGGAGTGAGCAAATGTAACAAACAGTGAAGTAAATGGCAACCCTGGAAAAGTTGGGCTTGGTGGGAAAAGCGCAACACCCCAAATCTCCACAAGCATGACAGTCTATAGGACAATTTTAGCTTGTTGAGGAAGTTGAGGGGAAAAGCTTAAATAACGGCAAAATTTTCAAAATTCAGATTCTAAAAATACATCTACACGCAATACATATGAGTATATAGCCTTGGTACAGGAACTCAGTGTTATCCAAACAAATTCACCTTGAAAGGCAGGAAATTCCCTGCAGGATATTTAGGATTTTAAGTATCCATTTCCACATACAAGTATTTGTTTGCCTTGGCAAATGCAGAACTGTTGTATGCAATACAAATACATGCACACGTCAGGCTTGGTTACATGAAGAATTGTGCTAAGGCTTGTCTACAGGGCCCTGCAGTGTGTACTCGTCTATGGGGGATGTGAATAGCAATACGCATTGAAGAGCTGCGCGGTAATTCCCTCATGGGGATGCTGCAGGCACTAACTAAAAGGTTCCCGGTTCACATTAACGTCATCCTGTGTGAAGAGGGCTGCACTTGTAGGAACCTATTCCCCATTTAGACACTGGGCATAAACTGAGTTACAGCACAGCATTTTGGTCTACCCTGCTAATCTCACCCCTCTGTACTCCTAACAGTGTAGACATAGCCCTAGTTTAACAACAGGTGTAATTTTTAAAAAATAAACTTAGTGAAACTGTGTGTGGATAGTCTCATTTCTTAAAACAGTCTTATCTGGGTTTTGCTCAAGTTGGTTAGGAACAAGTTTCAACTATATGGCATTAAGCCACTTTGAACCTGACATAAGAATGTCCACCGGGCTGGTCAAAAGTTTTTTCTGTCAAAACTGTGCTCTGACAGAAAATTGGTTTCAGAGGAAATGGCATTTTTCTCAGACAGTGTCTGTTCACTGCAGAAAATGTTGGCTTTTTGCCAAAAACGTGGATAACTTTCAAATTTTGGCCAAACACCACATTTTTGTCCAGTTTTCCTGAGGGTTTTTAACAAAAAGCCACAACTTTCCATGGAAAATTGGGATAAAAGAAAATTAGGACAAAAATGGAAAAAAAAAAAAAAAAAAAAGAAAGAAAAGTCAGTGGAAACAATCCCCAAAGGGTTTGAACTGATTTAACTAAATAGGTACAAATTACTGCATAGACAACCTCTTAGGGGCTCTTATTTTGCTTCCTATTATTCACTTATTTTTGCCTCTTAGGGGGCTTTTATTTGCATACTGAGGAAGGAAGCGACTTTTCAGGAGGTGAAAATCTAGTATTGCCTGGGATGGTAAGAGGAAACACAAAAAGCTGCGTGCATAGCATGCAACGTAGTAGATGATCAGGTATAATCTGGCAACCTTCATGGTAATAATCAGAACAAATGGGATGGCTTTTCACATGGTGCCTGATGACATGCAGGATCGGATTGACGCACTGAAGCACTATACAGAAAAGAACCCCTAAATGATCTGCCCCACAAAACTGGAGGTAATGGGCCAGATTCTTTTCTCATACAATTAACTCCATTCGCTCTAGTTGCTCCTGATTTCCGGTGGTGGGATTGAGAGGAGAATCTGGCCCAAGCTACCTTTCACATACTTGCCTCTTTGCACCCCCTCATCTGGCCTTTTCATTCCTCTGACTGCAGCAGAGATGGCTGCTGGAGAAGGTGACACAATGAAATGCCTCTAGCTGTGCCCTGTGGAAGACATTCTGCTCTGGCCACTGCTGGCTTTTTGGAGTTCATGAATCTTTGCTATGTTGCCAGCTGCTTCCTCAGGCATTTTTCATTAACAATGTTGAGCTGCCAGTATGCTGGGAGTCCGCGGTTGACAGTAAACACAGTTGCGTAATAGCAGCCATGTGGGCAGGCAGTAGGAAAGGGGGAACCCGAGCAGGCTTTTGAAAAATTCCAGATATTTCAAAACCCCTGAAGAAACACTTGAACTGTTGCAATCAGCACATTGTTTTGTTTTTTTCCAAGGAGGGGAATAACATGTTTTTCTAACTACACAAGTTCAGTTTACATCTGGTGTCCTGTTCCCCCCAGGATGTGTGTGGCCAGAGTCACGCACACACAAAATAGTTGTGTGCTTGTAATTCCTTGGCTGCACGAATGTACTGTTGACCTAGCTTGCAAGCCTCAGCAGACATTAAGAGAGGAACCAGAGGAGGTACTGGCTGTCATAGAATGTCATAGAATGTCACAGAATCTCAGGGTTGGAAGGGACCTCAGAAGATCATCTAGTCCAACCCCCTGTCCTCCCTCCCCAAATCCTGGAGTCATTTCTGCCAGCCACTGAGGCAGGAAATGCCATCCAGGATCTTCTCCCTCTTTAGTATGTACCTTCCACCAGGGAATGAAGCACTTTCCTTTCTGGCCAAGTCTCTGTCAGCCAATCTGCCGGGCCTTCCATAGTCTCCTAGTTTTATAACACCAAGGCCAGCAAGGGAAGATGTGAAGGGATGGGAGTTGGGGAGACAGAGTGGTGGGAGAGCAGAGGGGATGCATGAGTAGTGAGAAAGAGCTTGGGCAGGGGCAGGGTGGAGGTAGGGGACTAACTAGACTGAAGGAAGAACAGGACTAGGGCTTGTTGACGCTTAAAATGCTGCAGTTGCACAGCTGTACCAATGCATCTGCACCACTCTAGCGCAGATAGATACTACCTATGCTGACGGGAGGGCTTCTCGCATTGGCATAGGTACTCCACCTCCTTGAGAGGCAGTAGCTCTGTCCATCGGAGAAGTCCTCCTGGCAACATAACGCTGTCTACACTGGGAGTTAGGTTGGTATAACTGCATCGTTCAGGGGTGTGGCTGTAGTTACACTGATGTAAGTTGCTAGTGTAGACCAAGCCTTAGTTAAAAGTGGAATTGCTAGGTCAAGGCCCTTCCCCTGTGAATACCTGACATCCTTTAAAAATGTCATGTTTTATCCATCAGATTGTCAATAAATGATAACACAGCACTAGACTTGTACAACTGTTTTAAACAATTTGTGCTTATGTCTGTGCCAGAAAAATATAGTATTGCTCAGAAAAAAAATTGTCACCATGAATTTTGGCTCAGCACCATGGCAGATCTTTCTAATGGTCCTAGAGACAAAGTGGGTGAGGTAATATCTTTGATTGGACATTAGAAAGACAAAGATCAATGTAGCTAAAGGAGTGGAAGGGGCATGTTTTCAGCTGGGCTGAGACAAATTTCAGTATACAGAATAAATTGCAGCTGTTATCAAATGAGTCCTCTCGCTTACCTGATTTACATCCCGGAAGGAAGACCATCCCCCTCATAGTTTACTCTCTTCCTCCCCCCCTTCCCCCCACACCTAACTTTGTTTAGAAATTTAAAACACAAAGGGTCTGATCCTGTGCTCACTTTCACTGGCTTTACCCTGGTGAAACACTCCTGACTTCAATGGAGTTATTCCTCACTTACACTGATGCAAGGGCATTGAAATCAGCGGGAGCATTTCCATTGGCTGCAATGTTGGATCAGGCCTTAAGAGAGAGCTGAATGAGACCCTACATGTTTACCTCACTTCAAAATTCCTCAAATTACTTTCCTACCATCTCTAGTAAACAGCAGCTCCAGCACAACACTAATCTCATGACTATTCTTGGCCTCTGGGCTTTCTTAAAAAACAAAACAGTCAGTCTTTCTCCTCTACGCCTCCCTGCGGCATTAGCACTGGTGTTTGGGGGGGTGGGGGAGAAGCTGCTCGGCAGAACTGCATGCAAGAAAGACCAAATTCCAACCAATGATATCAGCTGCAATGTGAAAGTCTGTATCCTTTTTGTTTGTTTTTTTGTAAGATTACTGCAGGGACAAAATCTCCTGCTGCATGAAGCCTAACGCTGTCATACCAAAGTGACTGAAATGTTTTCATCCAGCTCAAAGCACAGTTCACATTAACAGAAAGTTTATCAGTCTAGAAAACTTCTCTACACAGCAGAACGTTGGTGTTATAAGAACCTGCCATGTTCATACATATATTTGGCCAGATCCTCAGCTGGGGTAAATGGTAACGTTGCCCTGAGGTCAATGGAGCGCTGCTGATTTACACCAGTTGAGGATCTGGCTCCTTATTGCCACACACAGAAATTGTTCCAATGGGCCCAAGGGTTGCCAGCATGGTTACAATTGTATTTGCTTGGAGCAAAGATTATCATAGTTACACTTGTCTTACATCATGCGTTGGGTCACTTTGCACCGATGCAGTCCTAGTGCTGACCAAAACCACTAGCATTTTAGCTGTGGTATTGCAGTTGGTTCACCCATCACCACTCCACAATGCCTCTTCAGTGATACACGTCGTCTCCTCTACTCTTGATTACCTTCCTGTTTTGAGCCATTGCAGCTTTTGTAATTTTATACAAATACATTTTCTGTTTAATAAAGTGCAGTGCATACACTCTTAGAACCTTACTCATGTTGCATTACTCCCTACATAGACCTACATGGGGCTTTAAAACGTTTGGCTTGTTGTTTTCAGAAGATAAAGAATATTTTTATGCAGTACAAGTGCTGTTTAATTTTACTCACTAGAGAATCATAGAAGTGTAGGACTGGAAGGGACCACAATAGGTCATCTAGTCCAGTCCCCTGCACTCAAGGCAGGACTACCGTGTTTTCTACATAGGAAAAAGCTAACTTCTTGTGCCAATTTAAAAAAAATACATATTGCGACGCCCACAAACCTTCACTGTGGGGAACTTTGCTGAGGTCAGTGGGATAAGCACTCAGTTGCAGTGACAGCACTATGGCTAGAAGGAATGCTGTGTATGGACACGCTGAAGAAGTGTGCATATGCTGCATTGTTAAAATTACTTTGTATTACAGTACAGTTTAGACTCCCCAAGTGAGATCAGGAATCCACTGTGCTAGACACTACTGTGTATATGCCTATTAAGAGGCAGGCCCAGTGCTGGAGAGCTCACAATCTAAATTGATAAGACAGACAAAATGGAAAGAAAGAAGTATTATTATTCCCATTTTATAGATGGGGAACAGAGGGACAGAGTTATTAAGTGAGTTCCCCATGTCACAGTAGAAGTGTGCTTGACAGCTGTCAATCACCAGCAGCTGAACCCAGAGACCCCTCTACAACTGAAAGCAAGAGTCTCTATAGGTTGAGCCAGACGTGTAACAGGCCCATATCCTCTGTGGATCAGGCACAGAGAGGGACTGACCAGTGGGTTATCTGTGGAAGAGCTAGCAATAGAATGCAGCTCTCCTGATCCCAGCTCAGCACTTTAACTACAAGACCATTCTTCTGAAACTGAACCAGAATGCATCCGAAGAAGTGAGCCGTAGCTCACGAACTCTTATGCTCAAATAAACTGGTTAGTCTCTAAGGTGCCACAAGTCCTCCTTTTCTTATTGTGAGAGTTGTAGTCTCTAGAGGAGACAGAGTTACTATGCTAGTGCGGCTATCCTCAGAACCAGATTGAAGCATCATCTCTAATGCTCTGCAATCAGTCAGAGGCAAAAATAACCAAACCCAAGTTAAAGTAGCCCAGTGACACCCATTGGGTTGAGCACAGTTCTAACAAAAATGGCTATGAAGTGGCTCCGATAACACTGAGGGCTAGATTTGCAGCCACCACGTAGGCACCAAAAAAAAAAAATGGTGCTACTGGGAGCTGAGAGCTTTGGAAAACCTGGCCCATAATGAGGCTGTGGGCCAAGGACATTTTTGCAGCCTCTGCTCACATCATCTCTCATTTCCAATGCAAGGAAAGAGTGTCTGTAAAATTTGCCTCTCTGTCGATGATTCAAAATACCCACCTTTAAACTGCTGTGTATTAACAGTTAATTCTTTATACTGAAGACTCTTCCCAAATTAACATCACCAATGCTTCTGCTGCGATTAGCATCTCCTTCACCTTTAGGTGGAAGGTGCTAGAGCTGTGCTCCCCAAAACTGGCCCAGCTCAGAAACTTTTCCTGAAATTGACCATTGACCCAAAGAATCAGTAGACAACAGACAGTACAGAAAAAGTTTTCCCCATTGTATAATTCCGGAGATAGGTCATGCTGGTATTAGGCTGTACATTTTTCTTTCTCATAGGTGTAGGGCCTGGGTTTTTTTGTTCCTCCCCCTTCATTCTGACTGACCAGTTTTATGCTATTGCAACTCCACTCCTGATTTAAATGCAAGGAGAATTCAGGCTCCTTATCCACTTACTTGGACTGTGAAGTACTTAGCATGCTGTTGGTGCTATAGAAACAACTAACCGTAGCATCTTCCAAACAGCTTATTATTCAGTCTCCCTTTGTACATGATTTGCTGTGGCAAGCAATTTTTAATAAAGCTCAGCATTTCTTGATCTATAGCTTTTCAACTTCCTTCCAATTAAAATGCAGTACTTCAAAAGAGGCCTTTGAGTCCAGATAGGTGCGTGTTAGAGATGCATAATCCTGCTGCCGCCAACTTTATTTAATACCTACCAGAAGACTCCTTTGTTAGAATAGGGTCTATTTGCATGTTAATGACTCTCTTCCTCCCAAAAAAGGTTGGCTGATGTCTCTTTTCCTGAGTGGTAATGTTAACATATTCCCTTGAGACACAACCAGCAACATTCTTATACTCTCCGTAATTAAATTAATTACCACAGATGTCTGTCAAGGATGACTCCTTTTAGACCATCATACTCTCATTTGCCAAAATGGTTCACAGCCTTAGGGCCTTACTGGTTCCAGCATGGCTCCCAGACTCTCAGAAAGCAGTACATTTTATATGAATATGGCCCAAAGGCTGCAGTCATTACTCTTCAGTGCAGAACTGTTGCAATCATTCATGCTTTTGTCACCCCTGGGTTTGGCTGCAATACTGAAATCTTTTAGGGATGGTCATCAGGTCCACTAAGATGCTCCAACTGGTGCAAAACATTTTGCCTGCCTTCTGAGTTGTATGGTTCCTGTGTACACTTCATTTCTCTGTCCAAGCTTCTGCATTGGCTTCCTATATGCTTTCAGGTACAATTCACTGTGTTGATAACAATCTTTAAAGCTCTGAAAGATGTGGGACCCAGTTAGCTGAGAGGTGGCCTCTCATGTCATAACCCACCAGAACAATTAAACCAGTTGGGAAACCCTTGCTGTTGATCCCTAAATTTGAACACTCATTGATTTTTTCCCTATCTTTTAACTAGTTACTGACCCCTGAGCCGTGCTGCCCTCTTATCCCATGATGCTTAAGAGTCTTTGGTGTAGGACCTTTCAAAGGCATTCTGAAAGTCCAAGTACACTATATCCACTGGATCACCCTTGTCCACATGTGTGTTGACACCCTCTAAGAATTCTAATAGGTTGGTGAGGAATGATTTCTCTTTACCAAAGCCATGTTGATTTTTCTCCAAGATATCATGGTCATCTCTGTGTCTGATAATTCCCTTCTTATTTACTATTGCTTCAGCCAATTAGCCTGGTATTAAAATTAGGCTTATTGGCCTGTAATTGCCAGGATTGACTCTTGAGTCTTTCTTTTTTTAAAAAAAAAATCAGTGTTATATTAGCTATCCTCCAGTCATCTGGTACAGAGGCTGATTTAAGTGATAGGTTACATTCCATAGTTAGTAGTTCTGCAATTTCATATTCTAGTTCCTTCAGACATCTTGGATGAATACCATGTGGTCCTAGTGACTTACTACTGTTCAGTTTATCAATTTGTGCCAAAACCTCCCTTATGCACACCTAAGTCTGGGACAGTTCCTCAGATCTATCACCTAAAAAGAATGGTTCAGGTGTGGGAATCTCTCTCACATCCTCTGTAGTGAAAAAGACTTAAAGATAGGAAACAAAGGGTAGGAATAAATGGTCAGTTTTCACAGTGGAGAGGGGTAAATATCTGTGTCCCCCAAAGATCTGTACTGTAACCAGTGCTCTTCAAGATATTAATAAACGATCTGTAAAAGGGGGTAAACAGTGAGGTGGCAAAGTTTGAACATGATACAAAATTACTCCACATAGTTAAGTCCAAAGCAGACTGCGAAGAGTTAGAAAGGGAGCTCACAAAACTGGGTGACTGGGCAACAGAATGGCAGATGAAATTCTGTATTAAGTGTAAAGTAATGCACATTGGAAAACATAATCTCAATTATGCATACAAAATGTTGGGGGTCTAACTTAGCTGTTATCACTCAAGAAAGATCTTGGAGTCGTGCATAGTTCTCTGAAAACATCTGCTCAAGGTCCAGTGGCAGTCAAAATACCTAACAGAATGTTAGGAACCATTATAGGAATAGATAATAAGAAAATATGCCATTATATCAATCCATGGTACAACCACACCTTGAACACTGCATGCAGTTCTGGTTGCCCCATTTCAAAAAAGATACATTTAGAATTGTAAAAAGTACACAGAAGGGCAACAAAAATGAGTAGGGGAATGGAACCGCTTCCATATGAGGAGAGATTAAAAAGACTGGGACCTGTCATCTTAGAATAGAGACATCTGATGGTGGATATGATAAAGGTCTGAAAAAATCATGAAATGGAATAGAGAAAGTGAATAAGGAAGTGTATTTACCCCTTCACCTAACACAACAAGCAGGGCGGTCACCAAATGAAACTAATAGGCAGCAGGTTTAAAACAAACAAAAGAAAGTACTTCACACTATGCGGAGTTAACCCGTGGAACTCGATGCCAGGGGATGTTGTGAAGGCCAAAAATTTAACGGTTCAAAAAAGAACTAGATAATCTTGGAGGTTAGGTCCATCAATGGCTATTAGCCAGGATGGTCAGGGACAGAACCCCATGATCTGGGTGTCCCTAAACCTGTGATTGCCAGAAGTTGGCACTGGATAATAAAGGGTGAATCACTTGATAATTGCCTTGTTCTGGTCATTCCCTTTGAAACATCTGGCCACCAGCCACTGTCAGAAGACAGGACACTGAGCTGGATGGACCATTGGTCTGACCCAGAATGGCCATTCTTATGTTCTTATTTGGTGTCAGAATATTTTTATAGGCAAGCCCAGCCTTTGACATTACTCCCCTTGGTGGGCCGTGAGAACCCAAGTCTACAGACTTCAGGGCTCATTTATTTTGTTATTTTCAATGTGTGTTTGTACGACTAAGCTGAGCTGCAAGAATGATAGGGGCTATAAAGTTAAGACCTTCGGTACATGCATAAAACTACCTTCCAAATGCTGTTAACACTGAAAAGATGATAATTATTCCTTAAAGGTTTTGTTATTGATTGTCGGGTTAGGCAGTTGTTGACTGTCCTCAGCAAAACGACAAGGTCTCTGCCTTGGAGAGTTTATAGTCTAGATCAGGCGACTTACATTACAAGGGCCAAGAGTCCAGCTGCAAGAGTACAAACAGACCATGTCAGCAAGAACCCATAACCAGGGTAGATCTGATATCACGGTGGTGATAAGCCTGGTGTAAGTGTCTATGGAGAAGCTAGACAAAACAAAGGAAGGCTTTGAGAACCAGCCTTTTTACACTTTCAAACCAGACTTAACTACCTCCTCAGCCGGCAAAATGGCCTCTAATTCTATAAATAACAAATCTACATGGCAATAGGCATTCAAAGAGAGAGGGTAAAGACTGTTAATTCTTTATCTGGCTGATGCATACCACTAAAGCTGATTAAGAGCCATAATCTGCAGTCATTATCTACTTGTTTTTTTCAGACTCTGGAGAAATGCATTGTGTTGCAATCCTTTGTGTTGTACGTTATTACTGAAAGCCTTTGGGCCTAGTGGGAAACTGATACTTTGCTTCCAGATGTGGCTGACATAGAGTCCGTAAAACCCAGGAGCTTAGAAATTAATAGTTTAGCCTGATGGTCTCTTCCACCCATGAATAATCCAATGAATACAGGGGAAGAAACTGAGGGCTTGATTTCCCCTTCTCATGCTGATGTAACTCAATTTAATTTCATTGAAGCTGTTCTTGATGGACGCCAGAGGGAGAAGAGAATTGGGCCCCAAACCTTGAAATGAATATGGCCTTCATGCATGTGTCCCTCCCATGTGCCCAGAGATTGTGTGTGATTGAGGACTGAGCTGGGCACCATGTTTTCTCCCTGCTCCTTTCTCTTTCCTGGATACAAGCTCAAGAGCAATGAGTTCATTGATTCCACTGGATTCTGTGGAGTAATGTCATCTGCCAGCCTCAGGACAGCTGACACTTATCTGAAAGTGTCTTATATTAACTCAGGTGAATAGCATTACTGCAAGAAAGCAGACTTAACGTGCTACTAGAGAGCCATTTGCATAGCGCCCAGCCCTCTGCATTGACAATGCAGGTTCATTGCTTCTGCTACTACTGCCCCATTTCATCTAAGCGCAGAATTTCTCTCACAACACTGTTAGGTGCATTGCCATTGTTCCCTAGTATCAAGCTAGAGAAAAATAAACTCCTCAAGCTTTTCAAACTGTGACTGTCCTTCCCCAGTAAGGACATGTGCTGGCAGTGTCTCAGAATGAGCACGACTGAGCCAGTCCCTGTGAATGCCAGTATTGTTGGTTTTGAATACCTTTTAGTAGCTGCCTGAAAGAAGAGAAGAGATAAAGTTGAAATGTTAATTGTTTCCAACAAAAGCTGTTAGGGGGAATTTCTTGACTTGGCACTTGGGGACACTACCCATGTCTGGGCTGACAGTGCAAGCTGTGTTTAAATTTTGTTGTTGTTTTTCTTGTGGATGGAACTATGCAAATCCAAAGTGGCCCCAATGACCCTACTTGCCACAGGAGTTTATTCTCATTTGATTGCTTGCGTGGCAGGAGAAAAGGTCTCTCAGGCCAAGAGGAGGTTTGGCATGATATAGGCCTAGGAGCCAGGAGCCCCTGAATTCTAACCCAGCCTCTCTTTGACTTTGGCAAGTCTGACTCATTTCCATTTTCCAGATGAGGAGATGAATAATATTTAATGAACCAGGATTAGATAATAAACTTGAGTCACCATCACTGATACAGGCACAGTGTGAATTCCACCTCTCCCCCCCTGCCAAGAAGGACAGCTTCACTTGTTGAGTGACTCATTTCAGAGGCGGGCCAAAGGTACTTGCACCACTGCCCTCCTGGGAGCACTGTCAGATTTAAACTGCTGCCGGTGCTCTGCTGGTAGGGTCTGCATGGAGGACGTACTTGATCAGTGCCCTGGCTCCTTTCTGACTAAATT
This sequence comes from Natator depressus, assembly GCF_965152275.1. NCBI lineage: Eukaryota > Metazoa > Chordata > Testudines > Cheloniidae > Natator > Natator depressus. The sequence goes on from NC_134238.1 coordinate 47,731,578, forward strand.
GGTTAGTCTCTAAGATGCCACAAGTACTCCTTTTCTTTTTTCTGACTAGTGCCACTCATTTTGGGGAGCTTCACTGGCTGGTTCCAGGGAGGTATTTCACTGCCCATGGAAATCCTCTGTTGGTACTTTTATAGTCCTCATGCCCATATCTGAGTGCCTCTTCTCACCCTTTCTATCCCATCTCTGAGCCAGCAAAGCACCTAAGCAAGTGCTTAATTTTAAGCATTAACCACAGGGAACTGCTCATATGCTTAGAATTAAACATGTGCTTAAGTGCTGGGCTTAGACTGAGGCCAGAGTGCTCAGCACTTTGCAAAATCAACCTGCTTTGTTGCAGGGAAGTTCGATAGTGTTGAATGTGATTTTCCTGACAGTGCACAAGCGTCTTCCTGACGACAGCTAATACATTCCTTGACTTTAAAGCACGCCTCTATCATTTCAGTGCAACAAAACACGGATAGCTGTCCCAGACTTCATTTAATGCTATGACTTTAATAAGACTAGAGGTACATGGGTATCAAATTACAACTCAGTGAGAACCAAATAGTTATTTCCTGAGGGTACCTGACCTACTTTTAAACTGTAGCAAATCGGGCATATTTCAGATGACAAAAATAAGTGTTATCCTTTGCACTTTAACAGTTGTATTATGGCTGATACTGTGTTACTTTGTGCACTAGGATGGCCACTGATGTATCCCCAGATTATAAATCTCCTTGGTTGTCCCCGCCCCCACAACCCCACCGCCGCCATCATGCTTCATGGAGGGCGCCATTTTGCAGAGTGTGCTGCCCTGCCCCCTCTGATGTGATTGTGAGGTCATGCTTGTGGGGGCAGAGCAGTGCAAGATGCAAAATGGCATCCTCTGTGCATCCATGATGATGCCGGACAATACCACATCCAGTTTTATATCAGTACCGGACAGGAACAAACCCAACTAAATTAGGAGTGCTTGGCTTAAACATGGACAGATGGCTTGCCTATGCACTATGCTAATTGCTCTCTGGGTTTTGAGAGCTTCTCAGGGAAGTTGTGATAATTATAAGAGATACTTTTGTATAGAGACCAGTTTTTCTTTAAATCCTTCCAAGTATTGTTGGAATGGAGAAGTTTAGAACAAACCTGTCTGTTACAAATGGATAATGTACTCCCTTGTCATTTTGCATTCTTAGGTGAGACTAGGGCTTACATAGGAAGTTTGGCTGCTTAAGTTCAAAGCACCTACATCACGTGGTCCATACTGCAAACACTTCAGATCTTTCTGACTTGAGTCGATGTAGGGATTTAGAATTGTTCATCATTTCCAAATCCATAGCTAGCTGAGTAACTAGATATGCAAGGAGGCAGATCAATTGATAAAGACAGTAAAACAAAAAACAGAGGGGATGGGGTAAAATCTCCTGCCCTCAAACCTACACCTCTCTTTGTGATGGCCTGCCTGGGCAGATGTTATCAGCCATGTCCTTCTCTCACATTGGAGACTGGATCCATTTCACGTTGGATTGGCTATTGGAAGCCTGAGCCAAAGCTCATTGAGGCCAATGGGAATCCTCCATCTATTTTAATGGCCTTTGGATCAGGCCCTAAATTACTGATGTAGTAGTTGCAGTAAGGGAGAGAGATGGTTGATATGGACTGGGAGGATTCATCTTTCTTAATTGCTGCTATTTTCACTTGCCTTTGTTGTAGGGGAGCTTGGGATAGAAGCTATTAGTATGGTAGGGCTGGTTATTATAGGACTGGTAGCACTGCCTTTTATTAAGATTGTCCGGTGCTTTCTGACGTAAGACCCTGTTTTCAATGACTTAAAACTGTGCCAGACTTTAACTGTTTGGGCTGAAATTTTCCATTCCAGGTGTCTGTCTCAGGCTGAACAGTTTCAGCCAAAAGGGCTCAGCTACTTCCAGGAAAGAGGCTAGGGGAAAATATATCATCATATATCATCATGTTAATAAATTCTGGTGACTTTTTGAAAAAGTGCTAGTGCACCCACGCTTTGGAGAAGGGGCCTGAATTTTAGCAGGGCGATAGCTTTTGTGTCAGGGATGTGCCTTTTGCTGCCCCCATGAAAATCTGCTCAAATATGGCCAAGTTATAGCCTCTGAAAAATCAGTTTGCACATGCTCAGTAGTTGACCTCTCTAATTTTAGCAGCTAAAATCTCAGAAGATTCTGTCCTGGCTGAGCATGCTCAAACCTCTCGCAGTCCCTAGGGATTACCAGCCTGCAAATGCACCCACCCCACAGAGTGACTGAGCCGGCTGCAGCCTAGGTTGCAAAGTCAAGCACTATAAAAGTAGGAAATGTCAGAATTAAAGTAGGCTGTGAAACCTTAATTCAACCCCCTTGTGCGAATGCATTATGCTACAGTCTTGTGTTACAGGATCACATACTATTTTTTTCCATAGGACCCCAGCCTCATTAGTTCACTGAATGGCTGGTGCTCGCTGCATAAGTGGCTATTCAGTTTTTTGTTTTGTTCTCATTGTTCAGGGTGTGGCCCCAGGCCTTATTTATAGCACAGTCTTCAAACCCTGCTCTGCAGAGAGGGTTAGTAATTTCCTCATGGACTTTTGTGTTGTGCTCATCGCTGCAGTGTCTGAATGCTTCAGAAGGATTAATTTATCTTCACAGCAGGGAGTGATATTATCCCCATTTTATAGACTGGGAGCTGAGGCACAGAGAGATTAAAGTCAAAAGTATCCACTAACTTTGAGTGTCCAATTTGGGACATTTAGGGTCTGTTGCAGCAATGAGTGCTCGGAACTTCTGCAAATCAGAGCCCAGAATTAGTGATGACTGTTGAAAAGTTTGTTTTAAGTGACATACTCTGAATCACATAGAGACTTTGTGCAATAGGCAAGGATAGAATCCAGTTCTCCAGGGCAGCCGTCAACTATCGTAACCCTGAGATCATCTTTTCTCTTCCTGCAGTCCCCTGCCTCACTCGCTGCACATTCTAGCATCTGCAGAGTGAGGTAGGGGACCTACAGACAACTGCCTCCTTCAATCTCCACACAATACGGATTCTCCCCAGAGCAGGTCCTGTGGAAAAAATGGTATATCATAAAAAGAAAAAGGAGTACTTGTGGCACCTTAGAGACTAACCAATTTATTTGAGCATAAGCTTTCGTGAGCTACAGCTCACTTCATCGGATGCAATCTCCTCACTGTATTTTCCACTGAATGCATCCGATGAAGTGAGCTGTAGCTCACGAAAGCTTATGCTCAAATAAATTGGTTAGTCTCTAAGGTGCCACAAGTACTCCTTTTCTTTTTGCGAATACAGACTAACACGGCTGCTACTCTGAAACCTGTCATGGTATATCATGTAATTTAAGAGACTCTAGCATAGTGCACAAGCAACCTTAATTCTGGCATTTCCTAACTTTTGAGTGCTTGACTTTGCAACCTTGCTAATTTTCTTTTAATGTACATTTTTTGTGTTTGTATAGATCACCACAGTTATGCTTAGCGCTTTATAGGTAATTTCTTTTTTTATTATAATTATTTTTATAATATGGACATTTGTACTGAAATTTCTGCCAGGTTTCTTAATTTTCAGGCATAGCCCTCTCAAACCTAAATCTTTCCCACAAATCACTTAGTCCAACAAAGTCAGGAATGATAAATTACCCATTCCCACATAGATTACTTGGTGTTGGCAGTAGACGCTTGTCCTTATCTTTCATCCTTTCTCCATGGAGAAAGCATCCCTGTTAGGAAGCGTGCAAACAATCCAGGCCAGTTTGTCCAACTGTAAGGACTGTCAACACATGAGACAAGTTGTCTTGGCAGAACATGACTGAAACTAGAAAATAAGGATTTTCTGCAAATACTATTCCTTAGTGACTGTCAATAATGCAGGCGGGTGCTGTAACTGACCTAGCTGGGCAGAGCATGTAGCAGAACCTTAGCACACTTGAAGGCTTCGCTGCATAAAACAGAGCACTCATGCTGTTTGAGTTGTTTAACCAACTCTGACACTAGAGACTTCTATCACATTTTCCTGAGGTCAGGGGAAAACATAAGGAAATGAATTGCTGTAAGATATTCCAGCCCCCTACTCTGGGCTCCATTCCAGCCAGTTCATGCCTGGAGCCAGACCTCTTCACTTGGAAATTCCCCCTGTTCCAGGGGTAGGTACAACAGGGCTGATATAACATCCCTGTGTCATGTCACCCCCTCACACTTAGGGCATGTCTACACTACGGCAGCACTGCTGTAGTGCTGCAGCCATGCTGCAGTAGCACCAGAGTATAGATGCTTCCTCCCTGACGGAAGGGGTTTTTCCATTGACGCAGGTAATCTTTCTCCCTGAGCGGCAGCAGATAGATGGAAGCATTTTTCATGTCTACGCTAGGGGTTAGGTCGACTTAACTACAGTGCTCAGGGATGTGAATTTTTCTGAGCAATGTAGCTAGGCTGATCTAAATTTGAAGGGTAGACCAAGACATACTCACTATGGGTGATATTCAACAGTGTGCAGAGAGCTTGCATAAGGCCTGTGCATTTAAGTCCTTGTAAGGGAACTCAGCCGGGGCTCGTCCCTCAGCAGGGTGGTGGGGCACCACACCGCCTCACTACACTCTTGGCTGGGTTGGGGAATACCGAGGATATGGCCCAGACCTTCAGGCTGGGTCCCGTAAGCAGTTTGATATAAGCCCAGGCCCTGGGTCAGGGCAGGGCAGCAAACAAACAGTCAGGTGCTCAGGCTCTTAGGCAGGGGCTGAGCAAATAGTTCAGTGTAGGCCCAGGCCCTGGCTTTAGCAACCAGGGGGAGGGGGAGACTGCCACCCACGAGGTGGGTGGCGGGGGGGGGGGCACAGGCCCACCCACTCCACTGCCTCCCAGCCCAGGGCCCTAGCAGCGATCAAAGACCCGCTGCTGTCTCAGTGGGGATCCTGGCCGCAACACACTGACATTGGCTCTGGCAGTGCTGCAGCCAGACCGGGGTTGGCTGACCCCGGGCTACTTCTGGACTCCCCCTCGTAGGGTACTTGGGTCAGGGTGGTGTCCTCAGAGGGTTCCAGCACCATGGGCTCCTCTGGGTCGCCGGTGAGGGGTAGACTTGGCAGCTCCACTGGATAGCTGGCGAGGGGTAGACTCGGCCACTCCTCTGGGTGTCGGTCAGCGTCAGGCATTGGTCACTCCGGCCAGTCCTTGGGTTGGCCGTGGCTTGCCGGGGTCTCCCAAGCCAGAGCCAGGCCACGGGTGTCTGGCCTCTCCAGCTGCTGTCACCCAACTGAGCTCCGGGGTTGGGCTTTTCTACTTCCTGTCCTGTGCCTTGACCTCTGGAGGGCGGGCGCAGGATCCACTGGCTCCGCCCACTTTGGTGTCTGGAGAGGTTCTTCCCTTGGCGGGGTGGTGGGGCACCACACTGCCTCACTACACCTCCCCCGCCCAAGTCTGGCTCCCATTCATCGGGGCCAGACCCTTCCAACTCTCCCAGGCGGGACAAGAAATCTGCATTCAGGTGGTCCTTACCTGCCCTATGGTGGACAGTAAAAGCATAGGGCTGCAGTGCTAGGTACCACCGCATTAGTTTCATATTATTATTTTTCATTTTGGCCAACCACTGAAGCGCGGCGTGGTTGGTGACCGGCATGAACGGGGCCCCAAGGAGGTAGTATCACAACGCGTCACAGGCCCATTTCACTGCCACGGCCTCCTTCTCTATCACCACGTAGTTCCTCTCTCATGGAAACCACTTCCGATTGAGGTATAAGGTCGGGTGTTCTTCTCCATCCACGTCCTGGGACAGAACAGCCCCAAGTCCTACCTCGCGAGGCGTCTGTCTGGAGGATGAACTCCCGGTTAAAGTCGGGGCTGTATAGGACGGGCTTGCAGCAGAGACTGTCTTTGAGTGCCTGGAAGGTATCTGCACACTCTGAGGTCCACACTATGCGTCGGGGGCTGTCTTTGGTCAAAAGCCTGGTTAAAGGGACTGCAATCGACATGAAACTGGGAATAAACCACCGGTAGTAGCCCGCAAGTCCCAGGAACTGGCGCACTTGGCACTTTGTGGTAGGTGGTACGCAGGCAGCCAGGGCCTAAACTTTTCCATGAGGGGTCTCACCTGTCCCCTCCAGATAGTGTACCCTAGATAGGTGGTCTCTTGCTATCCAATGCGGCATTTTTTTTGATTGGCGGTTACTTCTGCTGCCCGCAGGGACCTCAGGACCGCAGCTACCTGTTCCAGTGGTTCTCCCAATGGCAGCTGTAAATAACGACATCGTCCAGGTACGCGGCAGCGTACTTTCGGTGGGGTTGAAGGAGGCGGTCCATCAGCCATTGAAACGTTGCCATGGCCCCATGGAGACCGAAGGGCATTCGAGTGAACTGATACAGGCCTGCGGAGGTGGCAAATGTGGTCTTTTCCCAGGAGGCAGGGTCGAGCGGGATCTGTCAGTATCCTTTGCTCAGATCGAGGGTGGTGAGAAAGCGGGCCTCTCCTAAGCGGCCCCGCAGTTCGTCAACCCGAGGCATCAGGTATGTGTTGGATTTTGAAATGGCATTGATGTCTTGGAAGTCAATACAGAACCACTATGTGCCATTAGGTTTGGGTACCAGCACTACTGGGCTGCCCCACTCGCTTTGCAATGCTTCAATGACTCCCAAGTCTAGCATAGCTTGGACTTCCTCCTCGACAACTTGCCGAATGCGGTGTGGCAAGGGCCTGTTCGATTCCCGGATCACCACTCCAGGCTCCGTCTGAATGGCGTGGTGAACGAGGGTCATGTGGCCTGGCTGGGCAGTGAAAGTTCTGGGGAATGCCTGCAGGAGGCACTGGGTCTGTTTACGTTGCTCCTCGGTCAAGGTTTCTCCAAGCTGAGGTGCTGCGGAGTCCTCAGTCAGGGGTACTCAGAGGCTCAACTCGGGCTCCGGGGGGCAGGGATTAATTAGAAGGCCCTCTCGCTCTCACCAGGGCTTCCAGAGGTTAACATGATATCGCTGAGTTTTCTTATGCTGGTCAGGCTGGTTAATCTCATAGGTGACCGGTCCAACCTTTCAGACCATCTCATATGGCCTCTGCCAACGGGTTAGTAGTTTTGATTTACTTGAGGGCAGGAGGAGCAGGACCCTATCCCTGGGTTTGAAATCGCGGACCCGGGTCTCCCGGATGTATGTTTGGGCCTGAGCTTTCTGAGCCGCCTTCCAGTTCTCCCGAGCTAGAGCTCCAGACTGAGCGAGGCATTCTTGAAGCTGGAGGACATACTTCAAAAGGCCCTGAGTTGGTGACGGGGCTTTCTCCCATGTCTCCCTCATGAGGTCCAGTAGCCCCCTCGGGCGACGTCCATACAATAGCTCACAAGCGGAAAATTTTGTGGAGGATTGGGGTACCTCATGGATGGCCAGAAGCAAAGGCGGGAGCAGCTGGTCCCAGTGGCTTAGGTCCTCTGGGGGAAATTTGAGTAGCATGTCTTTGAGGGTACGGTTGAACCGTTCCACCAAGCCATCGGTTTGCTGGTGGTAGATGGAGGTACGTAGCTGCTTAATCCCCACAAGGTTGCACACCTGCCATAGCAGCTTGGAGGTGAAGTTGATGCCTTGGTCAATAAGGAGTTCCCAGGGTAAGCCCACACGGGCAAAGACCTTCACGAGCTCATCAGCGATGGTTCTGGAGGTGATGCTCCATAGCGGGATGGCTTCGGGGAAACGAGTGGCGTAATCCACGATGACTAGCACGTACTGGAACCCAGCCATACTCTTCGGGAGGGGGCCCACCAAGTCCATGGCCACACTCGCTCAAATGGTGTTTCTACAATAGGCATGGAAATCAGTGGGGCCTTAGCAGCCAGCTGACATTCTGGACAGGAATTACAATAGTTCCTCACCTCCTGGTGCACCCCAGGCCAGAAGAACCGTGTCAAAATTCGGGTGAGGGTCTTTTCCTGTCCCAAGTGCCCTGCAGCTGGGATGTCGTGGGCGAGTTTCATTACCGCTGGTTGGTAACATCGCGACACTAGCAGTTGGGTCTGGACCTCTCTGGTGTGGGGATCTCGTTCCACTCGATAGAGACAGTCATGGCGTAACTCGAAATAGGGCCACACCTTTGCTCGGCATGGATCAATCAGGGTCCCATCAATGGCTGCTAACTGCTCATATGCTCGATTAAGGGTAGGGTCTTCCCTTTGGTCCCAGCAGAAGTCGATGCTAACACGAGATTCGTCAGCAGACATTGGCAGGGGGTCCTCAGGCTCTCCTCTCTGTTTGTTGGGGTCCCTTTCCTCCCCCTCCTCTGCGTGGGTCTCAAGGCAGCCTCCTTCCAGTGCTGGAGTGATTTCCGGGCCTTCCACGGGGTTCAAACGAAGGACCCCATGGAACTCTGGCCAATCATGTCCTAGGATCACGGGGTAGGCTAGTCGCAGGGCCAGGCCAACCACCATCAGCCGCGTGACCCCATCCACTGTTAGCTGGACTCAGGTACTGGCAAAGGGCCGTACATCGCCATGGATACACTGCAACCAGATGGTCCCCAAGCCGGGGTCTGCCGAGAGGCCTAAGCTTTGGTGGATGAGGGTCTGGCGACAGCCTGAGTCAATCAGGGCCAGCGTCAGGCAATCCTCGACAACTACTGGCACTGTAATCTTGGTGGCCTGCAGCCCTCGGGCGTGGTTTTCCCCCGCACAAACGTGCCAGAAACTGCAGTCCATCTCGGTGCAGTCCATAGCAAGTGTCCATATTTCCCACAGGAGAAACAGGGCCCGAGCTCTGGTAGTCTGGGCCACGCGGATGCTCCCCCAGGGCACCCTGGGGGGCTTCTATTGGTCCTTCCGACCACTGTCTCAGGGGCCTAAGGGGCTTGTCGAACTGGCCCCTTGGGATGTCGATACCAGGGCTCCTGGCCCTGCAAAGGGTTTCGCAGCTCGATCCGGGTGCTCCCCTTTCTCTCTAGGTTGGGGCAGTTGGGCCCTCATGGGTGGGCTCGAATAGCTGGTCCCACTGGGGCTTCAGCCATTAGGAAATCTTCCATTAGGGCGATGGTGGTGGCTAGCATTGCAGGCCGATGGCGGAGGACCCAGGCCCTTCCTTGCAGTGGGAGGATGTGGATGAACTGTTCCAGGATGACTTGCTCAGTGAGCTTATTTGGGGTTCGCCTCTCGGGCTGTAGCCACCGCTTGCATGCCTCCCTCAGCTCTTGGGCCACCAACCGGGGTCGAGCACCCGCGGTATAGGTCAGACTCCAGAACCGCTGCCGGAAGGTGTCCGGGCTGACATCTAAGGCATCTAGAATCACTGCCTTTACCTTGGTATAATCCCGCGTGTCCTCCGTGGATAGCCCCCAGTATACTGCTTGAGCAGTCCCGGTCAGATACGGGCCCAGGAGGGTGGCCCACTGGTCGAGTGCCCACCCTGCGACCTGTGCCACACTTTCAAAAGTCACCAAAAAGGCTTTGGGGTCATCCTCCGGTCCCATTTTGGTTAGTCACACCGGTGCAGTGGGGCAGGGTGACCGAGCCGTGTCTCCCGGCTGGGGTTCCGGGGGCCATGGCAGTGCCGCTGTCAGCTGCTGTATGCCTTGTCTCTGGAACGCCTTGTTCTGCACCCCCAGGTCCCGAACCAGCTGCTGCTGCTGGGTCCCCAGTTGCTGAATGAGCTGCTGGTGGGCAGCCTGCTGCTGCTGCTGCTGTTGGAGCTGGGCTGCCTGCTGTCGCTCCTGGCTCTCTGTCAGGAGCTTAAAAAGTCTGGACATATCCATGACTTCTTCTGGGGACTGTCCCCCTCCAGGCCCCTTGTCATAGGGGACAAGGGCTCGTGCTCACATTCTCCACCATGTGTAAGGGAACTCAGCCGGGACTCGTCCCTCGGCAGGGTGGTTGGGCACCACACCATCTCACTACACTCTCGGCTGGGTTGGGGAATACCCAGACTATGGTCCAGACCTTCAGGCTGGGTCCCGTAAGCAGTTTGATATAAGCCCAGGCCCTGGGTCAGGGCGGGGCAGCAAACAAACAGTCAGGTGCTCAGGCTCTTAGGCAGGGGCTGAGCAAATAGTTCAGTATAGGCCCAGGCCCTAGCTTTAGCAACCAGGGGGAGGGGGAGACTGCCACCCACGAGGTGGGTGGTGGTGGGGGGGCACAGGCCCACCCACTCCACTGCGTCCCAGCCCGGGGCCCTAGCAGCGGTCAAAGACCCGCTGCTGTGTCAGTGGGGATCCTGGCCGCAACACACGGACATTGGCTCTGGCAGTGCTGCAGCCAGACTGGGGTCGGCTGCCCCCGGGCTATGTCCGGACTCCCCCTCATGGGGAACCTGGGTCAGGGTGGTGTCCTCAGAGGGTTCCAGCACCATGGGCTCCTCTGGGTCGCCAGCAAGGGGTAGACTTGGCCGCTCCTCTGGGTAGCTGGCGAGGGGTAGGCTTGGCAGCTCCTCTGGGCGTTGGTCAGCATCAGGCATTGGCTGGTCCGGCCAGTCCTTGGGTCGGCTGTGGCTTGCCGGGGTCTCCCAAGCTGGATCTGGGCCATGGGCATCTGGCCTCTCCAGCTACTGTCACCCAACTGAGCTCCAGAGTTGGGCTTTTCTACTTCCTGTCCTGCGCCTTGACCTCTGGAGGGCGGGCGCAGGATCCACTGGCTCCGCCCACTTTGGTGTCTGTGGAGGTTCTTCCCTCAGCGGGGTGATAGGGCACCACACCGCCTCACTATAGTCCTCAAAAGCGATTCCTAGGGCTTGTGCTGTCCCTCTGTGCAGGAATGAATTTCATCCTTACAGCTCAAATCTTGCCCCTTCCACTGTGGGTTCAGCGGGCACTTGATACAGGAAATGCTAGAGTTCCACTGAGTGTCTGAAGGGAGGGAGGATGTCAGGAGCCTTTGCAGGGGATCCACAGATCATGTTAGAGTGAAGTACAGAGCCATGAGGATGGCTGGTGTAGCTATACACCAGTTTCTTGGGGCTGAGCAAGGGCAAGGCATATGTGATCTTTCATTTTATGGTTCCTCTGGTCTTCCTCCCACATGGAGGGGGTCCCTTGGTCTGTAGAACCTAATCCTGCCCTTAGCTTAGAGATAAATTTAAGGCTTAGTTGCAAAACCATTCCATTGCTGCTCCATAGCCTGGAGCCCTTCTTTTTGATTTGCAAGAATGTACTTCCGACAGTTGTTTTGCATAAGCATTAAAACACGTCTGTCAATTCAAGACATAGTTTGATGGGGAACAAAACAGAAGTTAGCCCTATAGGCTTGATTCTGGGAGGTAGCAGTGCTTGCGGGCGCTCATCGCTTTGCAGCAGGAACTTGGCACACCATGAGATCAAGTTCCAATATGAGGAAAAATCCATAACTAAAGCAAGTTCTGGCTTGAATTCATAGTGACTCTTCTGTTCAGACTAGACCTGGATGAACTATTTGCACAAAACCATTTACTGTAGCCCCTTAGTCTGTTTGTAAATTATCCGTGAATAGATTAACACATTTTTTTTTGTTATTCCAAATTATTTGATGACTAGTGGTTGCAGATATGTATTTCAGTTGTTCATGAGCAATTCACCAAGATGACTGTATTGGCCATTGGTCGTTCACTATTTAGGTTATATGACTGGTCACCTATATCACATGCTATTGTTTCTGCCATCCAACTGGTTTACTCTCAAACCCATGTCCAGCTTTCAAGGTGGCTGTGCAAACACTTTCAGCTTGAGTTAATACTCATTACACTTTCTGCAATTATTTTTGTGAACCAAAAATTGCTAGTACAAATGTGTGCAGAAAACAAATAAAATAGGGTTTGAAAGTCATCAAAGCAAATTTGTGGGAACCCAGAGGATGTGTGTGAATGCTTTTTTATGACATACTCACTTAACTGTAATGCAGATTCAGTCACACTTAATAAAAGAGCAATTATAGAAACCTGTCAAACTGAAACTCTTCAAGTTTCCTTGATTGCATGAAATAGACACTTGACATTCGGCAATGCTGCTGGCTGCATTCTGTGCACATTCAAATTAATATCTTCTCTGAGTTTACTCACCCCTACTGGCACACATTGCATATTGAACTGGAAGGTAAACATTTCTCTAAAAGCTGCTTTTATTGAGAAGAAAATGTACTTCCTGTTGATAAACATTTTCTGAAACAGAAAAAAAATGTTTCTCTTCCTGATTGTGCTTTATTCACAAAAGTTTTCTCACAAAAGACTGAAAATACCATCTCTGCAGAAGAATTTTAAATTGCAGTGAGACAATTGCAGGCTTCTCATGTAAAGCTGACTATAGTTATAAAAACCACGATGTTGCATGGTTGCTGATCATTCTCAAGTTACAAAGCTGCAGATAGACAGTAATGGAATTAATATTAAGATGCTGTAGTGTTTAAAAGTAACACCTGAAAAAATGCAGAGTGGTCCATATTGGAGTGATTACCAAGGCGTTGTCTGGAGAAATTTATGGTGGTGTTCCCCCTAACATAGGTAAAATGTATTGTATCTACATACACATGTTCTAAATGGTTCATAAACCTGTCAGATACTATTGGGATTCGATTTGCTTTCAGTGAGTCGAATTATTCGTTTAATGCCAGTGTGCACCGCTTATATTTACAACAATTCAGACAGTTCTTCCACTACTATCCTCCAGTGCTGTACTGGGAATTGTTGGATAGACAGAGCACACTGCAACTGAAATGGTTTAAAACAGTGCTACTGTGGACTATGGGCAAGATTGTCTTGTCCTTCATGTCATTGCATTACATCAGGGACTGGTAGAGCTATGGACTTCTGTGCGATTACTACTGTAATTTGGATATTTGAAGTGCAATTCATCCCAGGATAGAAGGCCTATAGGAAGCCCTCTGAACCATGCAGATCCTCTATTCTGTCATCATAAGCAGATAGCCTAGAAAGGATCCATGTTGCAGAAGGAAGCTCTGCATTGGGTATGTGATTGGGGTGTCCGCCCCACACTGACCAGTAAAGGGTTAATAGAGCCCTAGAGAGGCTGCACAAAAAGCAGCCAATAGGAGAGGGGTTGTGAGGAGCAGCCAATCAGGGCCCAGCAGGCCCATATAAAAAGAGCCTCAGGGCAGAGCAGGTCAGTAATGGCCTGAAGCTTGTGGAGGGAGGGAGGGCTGTGTCTGGAGTAGGCTGCAACCCTGTAGCACCTTTGACTGAGCTGTGCAGGCAGGAACCTGGGGAGAAGAGAAGGAGCTCTGGATGGGCTGCTGAGACTGAGGAAAATGCTGTCCCTGTGGAGAAGTGGCCCAGGGAAATGCAGCAATAGTAGAGCCAAAGGACTGCAGTAAGTGACTGGAGTTTGGAGGGTCCCTGTGCTTGAACCTGGAGTAGTAGGTGGCCCTGGGTCTCCCACACTCACCACTGAGGAAGTTGCTGGACAATTGACTACAGCTGCCACTGGGGAAATGGCTGGACTAGGAGCTAAACTCCCTCAAAATGGGGGAATGTGGATAATGACCTGGCTTGAGGGCTGAACCATGAAGAGGACACTGGTTCCTGATGCTGTGAGAAGTAAGGGTGCTAGAACAATTTTTATAGTGGGGGTACTAAGAACAATTGAACTAAACTGTAAAATCCTGTATATAATGGAAACCACTTCAAACCAGGAGATGCTGCAGCACCCTCTGCACCCTTAGTTCCAGCACCTATGGTAAGAGTGGTTGCCAGTGGACTGCAGAGAAAGGGTGCAAACTATATACAGGGGCATCAGCCTTGAGCTAATCCCCAGAATGATCAGGAACAGGTACCAGTCCAGCAATGAGTGATGTGCTCTGTTACAGGTGTGATGTTGCACTCCATATGTTTTATGGAAATGTGCTTATGAGTGAATATGATGTAACTGGAATATGCTTTATGCAAAAGGTCTCTTTTAAGATGTTATAACCTACTGAATATATTTCTCCTATTAGTATATGTATCATTCTTGTATCTGAAGCTAAAAATATGAAGTATAACTCTGAGGTCCTATTGTAATTATGCAAAGTGTGGGCCATTAATGGTGGTTTAAAATCTTGATAGCTTCCATTGACTAGGACAATTGGTTGTAAATGGCTCAGTTTACTTACAAACCTTCCTGTGTACATGTGGGCCAGCTCAGGAAGAATGGAGGCTGGGGACTCACAGGACATGTGATCATGTCACCTGATACTGGAATCCATCCTAAATCTGGTACTTTACCATTTAGAAGGACGGGTGGGAACCCAGAGAGACAAAAGATCCTGCCTTGTGCCAAAGCTATAAAAAGGGGGTGGAACAGAACAAGAGGGGCTGCCAGTCATGAGAACACCCCTGCTTTTCACCTAAGATGTCTGCTGGAACTCACAGACTGTACCAGCGGAAAGGATTGGGTCCAGAATAGGAAGGAGTCTAGTCTGTGAAAGAAGCTTATTGGAACATCTGAGGGTGATATTTTACCTGTAATCAGTTTCTTAATATGATTAGGCTTAAAGAAACTGATTACAGGTAAAATATCACCCTCAGATGTTCCAATAAGCTTCTTTCACAGACTAGACTCCTTCCTATTCTGGACCCAATCCTTTCCGCTGGTACAGTCTGTGAGTTCCAGCAGACATCTTAGGTGAAAAGCAGGGGTGTTCTCATGACTGGCAGCCCCTCTTGTTCTGTTCCACCCCCTTTTTATAGCTTTGGCACAAGGCAGGATCTTTTGTCTCTCTGGGTTCCCACCCGTCCTTCTAAATGGTAAAGTACCAGATTTAGGATGGATTCCAGTATCAGGTGACATGATCACATGTCCTGTGAGTCCCCAGCCTCCATTCTTCCTGAGCTGGCCCACATGTACACAGGAAGGTTTGTAAGTAAACTGAGCCATTTACAACCAATTGTCCTAGTCAATGGAAGCTATCAAGATTTTAAACCACCATTAATGGCCCACACTTTGCATAATTACAATAGGACCTCAGAGTTATACTTCATATTTTTAGCTTCAGATACAAGAATGATACATGCATACAAATAGGAGGAATATATTCAGTGGGTTATAACCTTTGTTATACCTTACAAGAGACCTTTTGCATAAAGCATATTCCACTTACATCATATTCACACTCATAAGCATATTTCCATATTACATATGGAGTGCAATGTAACAACAGGTTCCACCTCAAATCCGCAAGAATTTCCCAGCAGACCTTGTTTAGTGGAGAGGTTAAATTACTCCCTTGGAATGTAGGGCTGGCCACTTGTCCCTGGGCATTCCAGGGAATTTAAACTCTGGGAAATCTTTTTGTTCCTAAAAGAATAAAAATGGTTTATTACAATAAATAATGGGCAATACTTTATGCTTGCTGTGCAGATACAGCCCATTTGTGGTCACAAAACAATAATTTATGCATGCAAACTGCATTTTTATGCATGCAGATAACACGTGCATCGTCCAACTGATTTTCACATGCATGGAAATTGGGGAAATTTGAATGTTTGCCTTAACCTGATGTAATCCACCTCAACTACACCACAGTCACTGAATGTATGACACTGTACACTTAAAGGGAAACTGCTTCGTTTCTCTTGTGCAACATATGCAGCTTGGGTACAGGATCCTACCTGCAGGGCCAAGTCAGCAGGAGCTGTAGGTACTCATTACACTCAAGGCTGGCCCCTAGTAAACACTATTGAAATTCCATTTATAGTGAAGTGGAATGAATTGTAGGACTGGAAGGGACCTTGAGAGGTCTTCTACTCCAGCCCCCTGCACTCATGGCAGGGGGTAAGTATTATAGACCATCCCTGACAGGTGTTTGTCTAACCTGCTCTTAATCTCCAACGATGGAGATTCCACAGCCTCCCAAAGCAATTTTATTCCAGTGCTTAACTGTGGAAGATCTCAATAGCTTCATAATATATTGCAACTCTTACTTTGTACTATTTTATAGCATCCCATAGTATGCTGGGCCTGTCACAGAAGACATGGGCTCTGCCTCCACAGATCTTAGACTTACACAAGAAGTGAGGGTGAGGGGAAGAAACAATCAGAAGGTGAAAGGCAGGGCAAGGGGAGGACAAGGACTACCTCTTTACAATTTTGTGGCTACTTGGCTGACGCAAGTGGCTATCTTGCAGTGTGGTGACTGCACCGTGGTTAAAGTGAGCCATACTTGTTCTGTGAGTACAATGCCTTCTCTGTAAAGGGTTCCACAGCATTTGTGAGCGGTTAGTATTTTAGGATGAGCTGCAGATGGCTTGAAATGACAAGCATTTTGCTATTAGCCATCTGTAATCACTGTGCACAATCTGGCCCAATTCAACTCACTAGGCAGCCGTTACTCAGAATAGACCCTGCATGGAGAATGAGTCACTCCCCATCTACCAGAGTGGTAGGGGTCCTCTAAGGAATGGCAGTCGTTAAGACTATCTGTATAGCATGGTATATGGCACAGTGAAATAGGTGAAATGTACAGAACTAATAACAGAGTCCTGAGATAGGTAAGGTTGTTATGGGTAGAAGCTCTAATTTCACCTGCCTAATCCTGACTAGGACTAAAGCCAGGCAGCAATTTCTGCAGAACTCCTTAACCTTCAGAAACAATAACAGCAATATGTAGAGGGGGGAAAAACACCTAGAAACCAGTGGTGATCACTGTTCTCTCCCACAGAACCAGAGTCCTTGCATCTAACTGACGCCCCCCAGGAAGAAGCCCCTGCCCCAAAATGAAAGCACTGAATAGTTATATTTTCACATTTCCCCTGAGGCCTCTAGTGCTTCAGGCTGAGAGAAGGGCTGACCTTTTCCCTGCCACAGTTCATTGCTTCCCTTGCTTTATAACATAGGGTTTTCATCAAATTTAAACTTGAATTCAGCTGAAGATGGAAGCATCGCCTGCTTGGAGGCTCTCTGCTGAACCCTCAAAGAGATCTGGGAGTTAATTACACTGTAACTCTTTTGCTACTTGCCCCTCCTTAAATCCCCTTCCCGTTCCTTTAAACAGTTCTTGTTGTTTGCAGCTAAAGGCTGCTCATCATCCGCAACCGCCCCCCAAGTGGCTGAACTGCTTAATACCCTATAACTGATATTTGTTCCCTGCTCCTGCTCTAACCTTTCTTTTTACAGCACTGGCCTCTCTTGCTGATAGCAGATTTGATTTGCCTGCTGCTATGGCAAGCTTCTATGGAGGACAGTGAACTGAACCAGTCAATTAGTCATGTTCTAAATTCCTTGGGTTCATCATTACCATAAGTAAACAGAAAATCCACATCAAGCTTTGTACTTTTAATAGGAAAAATGAACAGCCCATTAGTACATAGGGGCAAGTAAGAACAAGGAGATCAATGGCAGGCATGTAATTCATCATGGTAATTAAATGGATATGAGTACTGTGCTAAGAATTTGTTTGATATCACAAGGAAATAGATTCTCCCACGCCCATCTTTTTCTTCCCCATTCCCCAGAACTGAAACAATGACAGGCACATTTCTGTGCTCCTGCTCCTGCCTGTGAATATAAAGCAGCGCATAGTTGGAGGCTTTTGGACCAACTACTGAATTGCCTATTTTACATTAATCTTTCCTGCAGCAACTCTCACTGTGTATGCCACAGATGAATGCCCTCAACAACAGCTGCTTTCTCCTTAAAGAAATAAGCAAACTAACTTTGTGTATGGCCCATGACTCCAATACTGCACAGTTGAACTGGATCATGGAAATCAGAACTTAGGTTGATTTTATAGGAAAAAAATTGCCACAGGTCCTCTAGCCTCCATGGGCTAGATTTTGGCTAGCCCTTATGCAGGTGCGTCATGTAGGTGCATGAGGGGAGGATGCAAGTAACAGCTTTTCCCCTGAGCTTCTGTAGTTAGGGGTTTGCCAGGGTCCTACTGGGGACCCTAGGCCCCTGCTCCTTCCTATTCCCTGTGGGCCCCTGCTATTGAAAGGGGACAAGAAGAGGGTGGGGCAATGGTCCTGCTCGGCTTCTGGATTGGCCTCTAGAATTGGATGGGCCTGGAACAGGAAGCATACAGCCCTGCTGCAAGTATGGCAGTATGCGTGCTCCTTATGAGACTGCAGGAAGATTTTTTTCTTTTTGTGGCTCTACCTGCCAAGTGGCTTGTGCTAGAAAAGGGTTTTATGTAGGGCAGGCTTCAAATCCCTTCTCTGCCTGAGTCCAAGCAGGGACTTGAGCCTGGGCTTTCCACAGCTCTGCCCACTGGGCCATTGACTGCTTTGGGGTAGCTCTTTCTCTCTCACTCTGGTTTTGACCTCAAATTCCTTCCTGAACCTGAGCAGTTTTTGTGGGAAATTTCATTGGGAAAAGTTTCAGTTTCACTGAATCAACATTTCCCAATGTATAAATGCTTCGTTGAAAATGTCCCAACAAGCTCTAGTTTGGTGCTGTCGTGCAAATGGCCAGGAATGTAGCGTGCGGATTGTATTGTTGTACATGTTGGAGGCATACAGAACTTATTCAGAGAGGCATGGGGGTTTGGCAGTGAAAGGGGTAAATGTGAGGGGTTGGGGTTTAGTTAAGAAGTATACGTCAGTTGGATATTCCCTTCTTTTAAAGATCTGTGTTGGTGGGTGTTCCCTTTATGCAACTTTAACTTGTTTACCAAAGGTTTGGTTTTTTTCCTAATGAAATTTTCTCTTTGTGGAAATGTAAGTTAACTACATGTAAGCAGGAGAAACTGATTGTGTTGGGCAATTTAACTTTGAATTTCCTGCCTTGGAATTCATAGAAATACAAAGTATTATATAACAACATTTTGTTTAAATAAATTGTAAAACAATGATTCAATGCTTTGTCAATGCTCTGCATTCTTCTGTTGATAATACATGTTAGATTTTTACTGTGTCCTTTGTACAGGAGCATTATGAAATTTTTCATAGAGGAAATGAAATGATGGGGTGTTTTTTTTAGTAAACTAGTTTGATTTGCAGTTTGGGAAGTATCAGCTTTCTGGTACATTATAATATCCTTTGCATCAGCTAGAGTTGGATGTATAATACAAAACATTTCCCACAAATACTCATTTTCATTTTAAAATGAATGCACATCAGCCATACTCGCACATTTGTTTCTTTTCACTTTCTCTTAGCATTTGAGTGATCAGTTTTCACTTGAACAAAATATTTAGGGAATGTGAAGTTTGAAACTCCATATGCAAGTATTCCCCCAAACAAAATTTTAAATTCCAGATTTCACATGGGAGGTCTTTGTAGTCTCATCCATAGATTTAGATTCCAAGGCCAGAAGGGACCATTGTGATCATCTAATCTGACCTCCTGTATAACACAGGCCATAGAGCTTCCCCAGAATAATTCCAATCAGGGAACAGAGCAAACCCATGTGAATAATAATCTTCCAAGTAATTATCTCAAATATTTGTATTAAGTGCACACAGTAACTTTAAAAAAAAAACAAAACAGAATTTGAATAATGGGTACATCTGATGAAATTGTGGCCTATAATGGATATTTTGTGACCAGAAAAGCAGGCTAAATTTTTCTCTAACTATCAGTTGCAGACTTCACTCAATTTTACAGAAAAATCAAGTGCCTTTTGTGTCCTGTATTCTGTGGTTCAAATATCTGTTAGGGCTCAAACTGGGAGGAACACAGCTCCCGCATCCGAAAAAAATAGAACAAAAGGGGAGTTTTCCTTGTCAAGGGCCCAATTCTGTCTCATTTATTCACAGTGAGTAGTGCTTTACTCTGCAAGTAGTCTGGTTATAGTCTGTGTAGGGGTGCTGTCACAGGAGCAGCACAAACAAGGAATCACATTTCTGAGAGGTATAATTCCCTCCCTGCTTCCTAGAGGTTCACCTGTGCTTGCTGGTGTTTGGGGGTGGAGCCAATGCTCTGCTCACTCCCCTCCCTGCACACTTGCTTGGGAGTCAGAGTTAGGGGGGAACAAGGTGGAGTAGGTTCCGCGCACCTGGCCCTAGACTCTGGGTAGCCTGCACATCAGTGTCAGGGGTGTTCTTATGCCTGTGTTAGCATGCCACCCAAGTCTGAATCTAGCCTTATGTTAGATAAATGTGAATTAGAAATGAAAGTCTTCAAACGATGGGTAAATTAGGATTTGGATCCAGATAAGAAGTTTGCAGCACTAATATTAGAATGGTATCAGATAAGAAGATAGATATCAATATCTGTATGGTAAACAGCTTTCCCTCTCAGGCAGGGTTAAGCAAAATGAATGTTGGGGATTTTGGAATTCCATACGTGTGCATATTCCGATTTAGGAGCATTATATTTTGTATTTATGATTTTTAAGCCACCAGTTCAAGGGCTGCCATTAGGTCAGTTGTATGAGAAGCAACATCACACTCTAGCAGAGTGAATACATTCAAACCAGTCACTTAACTATGAAAAACAGTCATTTTTTTTAATTCCCTGTTTTCTCCCTCATTAAAATATGGATATTTATTAGCCCTTACCCTCTAGCCAGGGAGAAAGACAAGAAGTGGCTTGTTTAGCTGTCAGAAATACCACTCTCTGGCTAGCTAGTGTTTGATCAAGCATGGGAATTTTGCTCCTTCCATCCAGAGAGTGATCAAAGGAGCCCTAATTTAGCCTCCTGTAGCCACAATCCTCCACTATTCTCAGTTACTCATCTTCCACAAACACTGTCACTCAACAGCAGCTGCATGGAAATCATTAAAAGAACTGAACTGAAAGGAATGACATAAAAAGAATGTCAAAGATTCTCCTTTTGAATGATTTGGTCAAGATTATGCTGCATTGGCCTTTGCTAATGGCTGAAGTAGCTACGTAAATGATGGCACTCTGCATTTTGGTCATTTCGTTCCTGATCTCCATGGTTTGGCAGAGGAGGCAACTGCAAGAGATTTGCCTATTGTCCATTTTAACTCCTGCTATTGCCAGTGGCAGCCCTGGGTTTGGGCCTGACAGATGGCTGCCTACAATGCCAGACCAAAGGCTACAGTTACCCTGTCTCCTACCCATGCCCTTGCCTCACACAAACACTGTTGAATTATGGGTAGAGCAGTGAAACCTGTGGTTGGCAGACAGCAGTTCCCTTCTGCTGTCGAGTCCCCACTCCACAGATCAACAGACTGGCCATAACCCAGGAGCTCTGATTGGCTGCAGATTGGCAGCCCTCACAATTCTCACAGGGCCCTGGTTGGTTAGAGAGTTTGCAAAAAATCCCTCCCTTACTTCCTGCTCCATCTCTCTTCTGAGTAGGGGGATGCAATTTGAGAAGGGACTGCACGGGCTGGCAGAAGGGATGGAAACTGTTGTCCCAGGGACTCAACAGGCCAAGGGTCTGAGAGGTTGTCCATGGGGGAAAATTTACCAGCATAATTATACTGCAGTAGTTACACTGGAATAACTCCCCATTTGGACACTCTTATGCCGAATAAGAATGTCTACTTGGGGGAGTTATACTATCCTAATTATACTGGTGTAATTATGCTGGCAACTTTCCCTATATAGACAAGCCCTGAATTTGGGGCTAGAGGTCAGGCCTAAGGAGCAGCCTGAGCACATGGTCCCTAGGAGCCTGCCTCACATGTAAAATGGGTCCCTGTCTTAAGGCACCTCCTTCCTTTATGCAGGGCTAAGGACTTTTGGCCATCAAGATGTTTATGGCTGATGGAGGATGAGTTTCTTTAAGTGTTTGGATTGATTCCCATTGACTGTACTTTTCAATGACACTGGGGTTCTGTCCATACTAATAAAGGCTTTAGGATAAATCTGTGCATTGGAGTGATATCTGGGCAAATGTTTTCCTTCCCAACATTTGTAAGAGTTTGGATCAACCTAGCATAGATGGGAGAGCCTCCCCCTTCCACCGACTTTTCAGATGAGGCATGATCTCTGCTCTTTTTGACATAGAGCCTTGCTCCTTTCTCACCCATGGCCTAGTCTGGAGGAGCCTTGAGCTGGTCATAGCCCACTGGGATAAGCTTTGGTAAGGAGCAGTCAAAGTGGGGTGGGGGTGGGAAGAGAGGACCCAGAGAAGGGATTGGAAAGTGGTGAGAGGTAGAATGGAGAGGGGAACTAGAAGGAGGGAAGGAGATAAAGTGAAAGGAAGCAAGAGAGGAATAGAGGGATAGATAGGGACTTGGAAGGAGGAAGATGAGATGGGGGGGAATAGAGGGGACTTGGAAGGGAGAAGAAGACTCATCTTGAGGAAGACAGACACCTGGATGTGGGAAGAGGAAGAGAAAAAGGAAAAGAGTTGAAAGCAGGGAATAGCTTGGGGTCCCTCAGGGAAGGAAATAAGTGCTGGGGACCCTGGCAGAGGGAAGGTAAGAGTGGGGAGACAGGAAAAGAAACTAGAAAGGAAAAAATAGAAGTCAGAGGGGAACTTGGGGAGGAAACTAGATGGGGTGAAAAATGGGGTCCAGAGAGGAATTGTGGAGAAGGAAGAAGCTTGGTTGGAAGATGGGGGAGAGAAACCTGTGGGTGGGACTGTAATAGTTTAAAGAGAGGCGAGAAGAGAGATGGGGATAGTGGAGAGGCACAGAGGCAGACTGAGAACTGTGACCCTGAAGAGAATGAGGAAAAATAGATGGCAAGAGAATGAAGAGAGACAAAAAAAGAGAATTATGTATAACCAAAAGACTCGAGCTGGGGGACAGGGGGATGGACAGAAAGAGAAAAAATCTAACTGAGAACAGAAGAGGAAATGGGAAGGAAGAGAGACACCGAGGAAACACAGCTTTAGTGTGAGTACATTTTATTTCCATTTCATTTATTCATTTTCATTCCAGCACGTGGTTAGTGGCTCTCAGATGTTTCATTTCTGTTAACTTCTTTTTTTTTTAAACTGAGTTTTTCTTTTTAATGTCTTTGGCACGGTGATATGGTGATGCCAACAAATACTTTGAGGGAGCTAATATCTCTTATTGGACCAATTTCCATTGGTGAGAGATTGAAGCTTACGCAGAGCTCACTTTCAGATCTGAGGAAAGTCGACAACTATGCTGCAAACAACAACTGTCTTCACCTAGGGCACCTGTGGCTGGCTCTGGCTATTTCCATATAGAATTTTTCTCTTTAGAACAAGTCGAGCCTAGTCAGATCAACGAAGAATGAATTTTCAGTTCTGCAAAGAAGGATATAGATTGTATTTATTATTTAGCTGTACTACTTAAAGCTGAGGAACTGAAGGATGTATTATCTTAATTCGCAAGTAATCAAAAGTCTGGATGTGGCAGAGCAAAACAATCCAACCTATTAACAGTTTTGAATTGTTTCAGTGCCTGAGTCTGAAAAATCAATCAAAAGGACTTAGATTGGAATTCAATTTACATACATAAATATGAAACTTTTTTTTTTACTTTTTTTCGCTGACAGAGGACTAGGTAGCTGTGGAACTGCTTCCAGTTCCTTCCACAATTGCACTGGAAAAGACTAATCATCCAGGGGTGTCAAATCCAATCAGAAGGAAATTAAATTTAAAACAAAGAAAAATTGCAACTCAGCAGGACTCTGAATAGCAATTAGTTAAGTACTTAAACTCAGGTTATCACAATTTTACCTCGTGGGGGCTGATCCTAAGACAGATGGTGTGAGTGATCAGTCCCTTTTAAGGTTAGCTGTATAGTTTGGAGGTGTGCTAATAAGTATGGTAATTGTGCTGTACAAGTTTGTGGGCAGTTAATACATGTATAAGGACTAAGGGGCAGGTTTTGATGATCTGATCTGATTTACATTGTGTAGATCCAGAGAAACTCAGGCCCAAATAATCTGACACTAAACAAATTGAAGGCATTGAGTAACATTTTCAAAACCACCTGAATGACTTTGGCTCCTAAGTCGTATGTTCAAAAGAGACGTAGGTTCCTAAATCACTTTTGAAAAATGATATTTAGGCTCCTAAATCAGTCAGGCATTGCAACACTGAGCTCAGCAGCACCCTAAATACCTTTAGAAATCTGGGCCTAAGTTGCTTTGAAGATAGGGAAATGGCCCACCTTGATTATCATACACATTGTAAAGAGAGTGGTCACTTTGGCTGGGCTATTACCAGCAGGAGAGTGAGTTTGTGTGGGGGGGGGGCGGAGGGTGAGAGAACCTGGATTTGTGCTGGAAATGGCCCAACTTGATCATACACATTGCAAGGAGAGTGATCACTTTAGATAAGCTATTACCAGCAGGAGAGTGGGGTGGAAGGAGGTATTGTTTCATGGTCTCTGTGTACATAATGTCTTCTACAGTTTCCACAGTATGCATCCGATGAAGTGAGCTGTAGCTCACGAAAGCTTATGCTCAAATAAATTGGTTAGTCTCTAAGGTGCCACAAGTACTCCTTTTCTTTAAGCTCCTAAGTGACTTAAAATTTATTCACTGTTTGTGTCTGATAACTAATAAGAAATTATGGTGGTTACCAAACCTGTTCCATGAGTAAGTGCTGAAGTCCATATGGAAGTCCAAGGAAGATAAGATAGCAGTTGTCCCAGCTAAGCGGAGCTTTGGCAAGTGGCATGCAACAGAATTCAGGTACAAATTCAGGTCCCCTGCTTCTAGATTCACGTGTGCAACAGGCAGCTCCACACTATTCTCTACCTTCTCTATATTCCTGGAAACCAGCCAGTCAGCTTCTTTAATATCATATTAGACCCAAATTTGGCTTAGACTCAACAACTGGGTGTCTTTTTGGCAACTCATGCTTTGCATTTAGTTGATTCTTCCACTCTCCGCAAATATATTCTCAGACTGGCTATTGACAATAAGTAGGTTGAATTACAAATCAAGGCCATGCCCCCAGGCCAGCAGCAATTTCACTGAAGAGATAAAATGGCCAATAAACGTGACTCTTGCTGAGTTCAGAAATTGATCTGGTACCCAAAAGGGGATTTAGTCTGGTGAGAGTCATGATAAGTTTTAGCTGATATTTCCTGCATCTCAGAAAAGTGCTAGCTTGGCACTTCGTTGCTGCTCAAAGTGCCTTTGAGTCTACATATTGGCAGTGCCCCATCAGCACTCGGGCAGGGATTCCTCATTAATCTAGCTGTCTGATCTGCTGTAGAGCTTGAAGTTCTCATCTGTGAATGCTGCACGAGC
Source organism: Natator depressus (assembly GCF_965152275.1). Classification (NCBI taxonomy): domain Eukaryota; kingdom Metazoa; phylum Chordata; order Testudines; family Cheloniidae; genus Natator; species Natator depressus. The sequence continues at coordinate 47,756,522 of NC_134238.1, forward strand.
TGCCACAGGGTAATAAATTAGCAGGCCAAAATAACTAAACAAAGTTCCTGTAGACCCAGTCCTGCTTGCATTAAAACCAATAGCACAAAGCCCATTGACTTCAATAGTGCAAGATCAGATCCAATATTAGGGACTGACTCATAAATTGGGTACAGGAACTGTCACATTCTGTGCATAGGACTATTAATTAGATACATGTCATGAATACTTTTGGTAGCATGGTGTGGTTGAATACCACTTACGTTCTCTTTTCAGTCTAGTGACTTCATTAAGTGACAAGTGATTAACCCGCTACCAACCAATATCCTGGCAGGTGTACAATTATTACAGTCCATGATGCTATTAATTTGGAATGCATCACCACAGATGCTTTTGGTGGGAACAATGTGCAAAGTTGATGGATCATAAAATGCATCCTACATAAACACAGTAAACCTATCCAGGTGTGTGTGCTTAGTGGAGTTGCTAACAGTACATCCAGCCAAGACTTAGTCCAAAAGTGAGCTCCTAATAATTGGCTTTGTAACACAAGATTTACTATATTTCTTCTTTCCTTGCATATATTGTCATTGGCGGGCTCAGTAGGGGAAGGGGAACAAAACAAAGCTGCTGAACTCCCTAGGCCATATCTTCAAATCTGTCCCTAATGCATTTGGCACAGCTTAGGTTGGGGTGCAAGGTGAACTTGGGGATTGCCCCTTTTATCCTCAACACACCTCCTGTGCTGGTGGCCACAGCAGTGGCTCTTCACCACCCAAGGTTTTCCCCACACAGCAGCTGGTCCAGAGCAGCTTTGTGCCACCAGAGCAGTGTAAACCAACTGCAGTGGAATGGTCTGATTTCAGTGTTACATTCTTTCTCCAAACAGAAACAGCTCCTGCTGCAAACAGTAGCCAGAATGCTGATTATTTAGTATGTATATTACGGTCATGCTCAAGGGACCCAATCAGAACTGGGACCCATTGCACCAAGAGGTGTACAAACACCTAGGAAGATGTAGTTCCTGCCTTGAGGAGCTTACTCTCTAAGAAGACAAGTGCCATATGGGGGGAGAACCAAATATGTACTATTTTAATAAACATGCATTTGCAATTTTGAAGATTAGAAACTGGGGCGGGGGGAATGATTTATGGAGGGGGGAAGTGATGGTAAATACTGGGAGAGTGTTATCTCTCTCTCTTCCCTGCCCGTCCTCTGTGCAATAAGAAAGGACAGTAGGGAGAGAAAAAGGAAGAAAGGAAAGGACACAAAACCTTTACTCCTCTGAGTTTCCCAGGACAGGCCTCTCTGACACATCATCACATAGAATCTGGGGCCTCATTGTATTTCACAAACCATGGCATTAATTTCAAACTAGTAAACGAAGCAACATTTTTACTGCACCTCTGGCTGGCACTAAGCTGTTGACATCATTGTTTCGAGAGCATTATACAGCTCTCAGCCTGCATGGATTTTCTGTGCAGTCATGGATATTTGCTCTTTTTATGGTGGCTCCCACATTTTTGCATGGAAGCTGCCATTTACAGATCCCCCTGCTGTGCCTCCTCACAGCCAGAGCTGGGGTAGAAAATTCTAGTGATTGGTTCATAGCTGCATCTGCCCTTAGCATCAGTCACACTAATCTATGCTGACATCTCCCTTCCAGCAACAGTGTAAATCCCAGCGGGCAGGGCTCCATGTTACCATGTTCATAGCAAGGAGACTCACCCTGTAGAGCTGAGTGCAGAAGTGCTGCTGGTGGGTGGTGCTCAGAGAGTCCCAGCTAGCCTAAGAGAAGAGGCCCTATCGGGGGAGGGAGGGAGGAGAATACCATTCTGGCTGGGGTTTGTAGGGTGTGAAAGGGGACAAATCGGCAGGGGCCAGGGGCCAGAAAGTAGGAAGATAGAACAGTGTGCGTGTGGTTAGCAAGGAGAAGAATAGGAAAATGGGTGAGATTCTTCTCCTACCATTTCAGAGAATTGATATCAAACCAAAAATATATTACTTTGTAAAATGTATTCTTCCCATATGTGGTGAAAATCTATAATAAAAGTGCTAGCCCCTTCCCTCCAGAAACAATGCCCAGGGAAATAATGTTATGTTGACAGCAATTGTATAAATAACTTTCAGACTGACACACGGGCAACTGAAATTCCTTTCCCATCCCCAGGATAGGGAATAGCAATGGAATCGTCCGTACTACCGTGGCAATGCTCTCTATCCTGTCATAGAGGAGGGCCAAGTTCTAGAGGACAGAGCAATGTAGTCTACAAGCATCTGATAAGCCTTTCGCTGAAACTTTCTGGTATCATGGTGATGGTTTTAATGATGTCCATCATGAACACAAATGCCACCAACAACTAATTTTATACAGGTTTCAGAGTAACAGCCGTGTTAGTCTGTATTCGGAAAAAGAAAAGGAGTACTTGTGGCACCTTAGAGACTAACCAATTTATTTGAGCATAAGCTTTCGTGAGCTACAGCTCACTTCATTGGATGCATATTGTGGAAAATACAGAAGATGTTTTTATACACACAGACCATGAAAAAAATGGGTGTTTATCACTACAAAAGGTTTTCTCTCCCTCCACCCCACTCTCCTGCTGGTAATAGCTTATCTAAAGTGATCACTCTCCTTACAATGTGTATGATAATCAAGGTGAGCCATTTCCAGCACAAATCCAGGTTTTCTTCCCCCCCCCCCCCCACACACACACAAAACCCACTCTCCTTATACAGATTTCCATACAGCTGTCTGATCTAAGGGTGAATTTTGCCAAGACTTTTGGTCTGTATTGATTCATCTTTTCTAGATTTGAATTGACAATGTAGAGGTAAAAGGCTTCATTTCCAACTAGCAACCTCCTGACCTATCCAATTCCTAACACAGTAGCATTTTTTGTCAGAAATGTCTGTCTATCTAAGGTCAATGGATCCTCCTTTTGCCACTCTTTCATTAGACCATAATGAAAAGTTTGGACTTGAAAACTCCATGCCAGATTTTGATTTTAAACCTGTGTAAATGTGAAGTGACTTCACTGCCTTCAGTAGTAACTGCATGTACCCTGGTTTAACTCCAGAGGCCAGAGCACAGAGTTAAAAGCAAAAACACAATACACAAGGAAAAAAACCACCAACCTAGAATGTGGCTACCCATCTTGGTGACAGTGTCCACGAGAGAGGCCAATTATTCAATAAGTATTGAAACTGAATGACTTTTGGGGCCCTAAAGAGAACAGTCCCTTCAGATCAGTGAGGGTTTAATACCCTGCTTGAACACAGTGATGTTGCCACTGATTATTTATCACACTTTTATTTCACACTCAACGTATATTTCCCATTATTTTTGTTAAGACCTTGATGTGATTCTATGCTTAGGAAAGGTTAAGATGTAAAGAACCCTCTATGTTGGGGAAAATCATAATCAAAAGAAGCAGAAAGGAAAAAATTAGGTTTTGTATTTCTCCTCAAAAGGTAGAACAGATCATTACAGTGAATCTACAGACACTTGCGGTGCTTATACACAGCTGTTTCTGTCAGATGCCCTGGAATAGCCTAGACTAATTTCCAAATGGAATCTGGGTGAAAGATAGCATCTTCATAGTTAGTCATAATAACACAGTAACATGTCTCCACCCTACTCTAATTTGGTTTCTATTTTAAAGGAGCTAAATATAAAGTCAGTGAAAAAGAAAAGCATATTTCTAAATATAGACACACAGGTGTGTTTTACATTTTTTCTCATCAGCACTTTGTGTAAATATCAATTAGAAGAGCAAAGAAAAAGAAGCTACTCAAGAATCGCAGAGCCACCCTTCACAGGTTAAAAAATGCAGGTGCGTTCTCATCTCTAAATTATGTGTAATAACTTCCTGGTAAATGCAGACTTGCCAGGTTTCCTGGCAAACACCCATGTTTCAGGTTGTTCCCTAGCCTGGGAAGATAGTCTATTCCCCCTGCCAATTTTGAAAACTCCATCTCTGTCTTTGGTCTAGTGTTGAGATGGTCCAGGTGGTAGCGATTCTGTATCAATTCTCCTCGCTGCACTCAGTCAGTAGTGGAATCCTCTTTCCCTTGCAAAACTCAGTCAGAAGAATATTAAACTATATGGTTACTAACACAAGGGACATAAACTGCTCACCTTACTCATATGAGAAGTCCCAATGACTTAGATGGGAGACAGTTTAACAACCCAGAAGGGTTGGGAGCATATCTCTGGACACCTAACAATATCCCAGAGGTATTTTTGTGCTAGTTAGCATTTCTATAAGACACCACGAAACAATACTAAAATGTGTGCATTTGAGGAAACTGCAAAATACTTTTACTACAAGGGTATTGATTCTATTTGTATAAGGATTGATCTGGGACGTCACCAGTAATGGAAAAGTTTCTGTAAACAAAGGACAGGTTCTAGGATAAGCCTTCTCATATTTCTCCCATAGACACTGCAAACAGATACTTTCAGTCAGTCTCACCTTTTGTTTTAAGACAAGAAAAACAAACATAAGCCTTCTCCAAAGTCCATTGCAGTCAATGGAAAGTCTCCCATTGACCTCCAAGAGTTTTGCATCCAGCCCAGTCAGAGAACACACACTGTGTCTGTCTGCTCTGGCAGTCTGCAACAAACTCATGGAAAAAATGGCAGCTGAACTCTGCACCCAGGAGGAGTGCTTAGAAATGTAAATGTGCAGTACCCAGGCTCTGTCTGCACTTAGGGTGGCCTGTCGAGTACATACACTGCGTGCACTCCCAGCACAGGTATAAACAGCAGCGTAGACGGTGAGGCACTGCTTAGGTGAGGGCAGACATCCCTGAGCCTTAGCCTATGTGCCCTGCACAACTCTACATAGAATCATAGAATATCAGGGTTGGAAGGGACCCCAGAAGGGACCCCAGAAGGTCATCTAGTCCAACCCCCTGCTCGAAGCAGGACCAATTCCCAGTTAAGTTGGTCCCAGGACCAATTCCCAGTCAAACATGCCCAAGCAGAGCCTCCCATCAGCTACACTGCTATTTTTAGCAGCATAGAGTTCCGCTGCGGGAGCCTTTCCCCGCCACAGAAAAGGCACTGACAGTGAGAAAAAGCTCTGGCATGGGGGAGGCATTGGGGGAATGCTGCTGGAGTCTTTCCCTGCCACAGTGAAAGGCTCTAGCCGGGAGGAGGCAGCGGGGAAAGTTTCCAGCAGTTCCCCACTGCCAGAGACTTTCACTGCAGCATGGAGCTACGCCCTGCAGTGTGGACACAGCCTGCCTTTCATCAGAGCAAGTAGCTCCACGTCCCCTACGCGCTGCCGCCAATGTAGACAAGGCCACAGAAACCAAAATCCAGCACAAACACCCAAGAGAAAACGTTCTTGAGCACATGCCTACATCAGCTTAATTCTGCCACTGATCAGTTACCACTTGATCAAACCACCTAAGCCTGAATGCTGTGTGAATTGCCATGATGAATCATTAAGGATTTATTTAGTGCAAGTATTACTGAAATGTGGACACACCCATTTTCTTCCTATTGTTGTGGTACAGTGGCTGAGAATTAACATAGTACATTGCGCTGTGATGAAAACATGTAGGAACAAAGTCAGTTTCTAGACTCATTACGACTTGGCAGCCTTGTTTGAGCAAAATTGTTTTTTCAAGGCAAACATGGACCTGGATGTCTTTTTCAGAGCCTTTGTTAGGGACATTCAGAACATGTGCCCACCAAAGTGCTGGAAGTCATTAGTAGGTGCAAACTATCCCATGGCTTACTCCATATAAAAAATAATAACCAGTCTTTCTTGGGACACTAGATGCTCAGTCCCATCTGTGCCTTGATTTTGTGAGGTGCACAGCACCCCCAAACAGCTTAAAGGACTTCAGCAGGAGAAGTGAGGATACTCAGCATTTCACCAAAATCAGGCCTCAAAAATATTGCAAAGATTCTACAGGTGTTGATCCCTCCCTCATGCAGGTTAATATATATATATATATATATATATATGATCGTGTTGGGCTACAATACAAGAGTCCATTCATTCTTCTCTTCAACCACACTGGAAAATAGCTTTGTCTTTTTCCCTCTAAAACATACTGAACAACATTTTAAAATATTGTAGGAAAAGAATATTTTGGTGGGATATTTTGGAAAAAAAATCCAATGAAAAACATTTGGCATTTTTTGAGCAGCTCCAACTTATACAGTCCTTTTGTGTTCAAGTAATTTTAAATGGTAGCTTTAGAGATATAATTAGTTGGGCATCTTTTTGTTCCCTCTTTACAGGTATTGCATGAGGATATCTCCACTCGGCCAAATCCTCAGCTGGTGTAAATTGTCATAGCTCCATTGAGTTATAACAATTTACACAGGTTGAAGTGATGTTACTCCTGATTTGAAAAGGGCAATATTTGTAAGCATAAGCAAGGGCTCCCCAAGCTGCTTAGCTTAGCTTTGGTTAGCTCTAAAGGACACATAGAGCTTGCACATTACAGCATCTTCCATTACTTTTTGGAACCTAAGACTGTAACTCATTTGTGTGTCTGTGTTTACCTGCTTTAACCTAGTAAATAGTTTTCATTTCTTTTTCTTAGTTGTTAAATTTTTTGTTAGTTTATTACACGATTGGCCACAAGCATTGTCTTTGGTGAGAGATCTAGGATACAACTGAAGTGGGGTAAATGACTGGTCCTTTGGGACTGGGAGTAACCTGAATATTGTTGTGTTTTTTTATCACAAAGGCAGGCTTGCCTGGGTGGCAAGATAGACCGGAGTGCCCAAGCAGAATGTCTGTGACTCCATGTTAAGGCAGTTCTAGTGCTTGAGGAGTTCACACTAGATACTTGTTGGTGAAATCTAGGTATAGCACACACAACCAGCTTGGAGTTTGTGCCCTGGTTTGAAACAGTTTGCCCTGGGGTTGGCACCCACATTCGTGAGCCACTCCAGACAGCCTGTCAGTGTCATCTCTCAATTTCATAAGCATACTCTCCATGCCATTATCCAAGCTGTTAATGAAAATATTGGCTAGTACAAGACCCAGGACAGACGTGGAGCCCCACTAGATACACCCCACTAGTTTGACAGCGAACCATTGATAACTACTCCTTGAGTACAGTCTTTCAACCAATTTTACACCCATGTTATTATTTCATCTAGATCACATTTCCCTAGTTTGCTTATGAGACTGTCATGTGGGACTGTGTCAAAAACTTTACTAAAAATCAAGATATATCACATCTGCAGCTTCCTCCTATCCAGTAGGCCAGTAACCCTGTCAAAGAAGGAAGTTAGGTTGATTTGGCATGATTTGTTCTTAACAATTGCATTTTGGCTGTTACTTATAACCTTATTATCTTATAAGTGCTTGCAAATTGATTGTTTCATAATTTGTTCCAATATCTTGCCAAGTTTGGTAATTAGGCTCACTGGTCTGTAATTCCCTGGGTCCTTTTTGTTACTCTTTTTAAATACAGGTGCAATGTTTTCCCTTTTCTAGTCCTCTGGGACCTCACCTGTCCTCCATGAGTTCTCAAAGACCATTGCTAATGGTTCCAAGATTGCTTCAGCTAGTTCCTTAAGTACAGCAGGCCCTACTGACTGGAATATATCTAATTTATCTAAATATTCTTTAACCTGCTCCTCCCTTATTTTGGCTTGGGTTCCTTCCCCCTTGTTGTTAATATAAATTGTGTAATACATATGTGTAAAGCCTCCGCTTCAAAGGTGTAGGACCAGGAACATGAAGAATAAATACTTTGATACATTTTACATTTTTCCTGGAACAATTTCTGTTGGAACAGGGGAAAAAAGGTTATACTTCGCAAATGTACAATCAGTTCAGAACATTTTATTATATAACCCCAGTGACACAATTCTTCTCCACACATATTACCACCACAGAGTGTATAATATCCGTGCTGTTAATTACAGGCTAGACCACCATGCTATAAACAATGGTATGGTCTTGTTATTGTTCAGAAAAAAATTCTGAGCTCATTTCCCTTAAGTCTTCTGTCAATGTCGTAATCCATATAGTATGAATGCCAAATAATCTCTTTAAATTTTATAAGCCTCTTCTTTAGTATGAACATTGATTGACTAAACTACACACCCTTGCCCTCTGAGGAAAAGAGGTAGAGAACAGGATCAGCGGAGTGGATAATGGGGCCCTGTATATTGTAAAAATGTTATTGTCCTTCTTTATTACCAGTGCATTACCCAACTTAAGTACTTTTTGTAAAACAGTTTATTCAACTGGGCTCATGGAAAGCACTTGATTAGCTAAAATGTCATATCATGTCTATTGTCACTATTGTATTAATGTTTTTGGAAAATACATCCAATGACCTTGAGACACTATCTTCCTGTTTGCTTACATGAAATATTTATACTCTGCATAAATATAGTGCTTGTTAATTGACCTTTCAGCATATATTATTATGCTATACTGTAACCATTAGCCCTTATTTATTATAAATTGCAGCTAATTGTCATTCATTTTTTTTAAAAAAAATAGCATATATATAAACAATTACTTGATTCTTTCCTGTGGTTGATTTGATACTTTGAAAATTCAGGGGAAAATCTATGAAAAATAAATCTGGTCTCTGAAATCAGAGCAGTAGCTCTGGGTTAGTTTAATTCCATAGAAACAGCTACTGGACTTCAATATCTCATCCAAAAATGACTTTTCCATGCACTATGATTCACCTACATTTGTCCTGGTACCAGTCCCTGGTACTGAGCACTTTTTTAGAGGGGAAGTGAGTAAGTAGTAGGTGTCTGTCCAACAAGTTTCTGCACCAATAGAACCTCATCCTGTGAGCTTTCATATAAATATCACTGTGGCATATATAATGATTCAACTTGATTATGATTAGAGTTGGGTTTGATCTGCTTAACTCAATTCTTGATCTAGATTTCAAACCCCTCTGGTGTTCAGATCCTGTGTTTAGTCTGGCCCATCATGAAGTTTGGGCCTGTCAAAGTTCCTTCCCCACTCTGAACTCTAGGGTACAGATGTGGGGACCTGCATGAAAACCTCCTAAGCTTACTTTTATCAGCTTAGGTTAAAACTTCCCCAAGGTACAAACTATTTTACTCTTTGCCCTTGGACTTCCACTGCCACCACCAAACGTTTATCTGGGTTTATTTTTATTAGGAAAGCGTTGTTTGGAAACGTCTTTCCCCCCAAAATCCTCCCAACCCTTGCACCCCACTTCCTGGGGAAGGTACGGTAAAAATCCTCACCAATTTGCTCAGGTGACCACAGACCCAAACCCTTGGATCTTAAGAACAATGAAAAAAAGCATTCAGTTCTTGAAAAGAAGAATTTTAATAGAAGTAACAGTAAAAAAGAAGTAACAATAAAAAGAATCACCTCTGTAAAATCAGGATGGTAAATACCTTACAGGGTAATTAGATTCAAAACATAGAGAATCCCTCTAAGCAAAACCTTAAGTTACAAAAAGACACACAGACAGGAATATCCATTCTATTCAGCACAGCTTAATTTCTCAGCCATTTAAAGAAATCATAATCTAACGCATATCTAGCTAGATTACTTACTAAATTCTAAGACTCCATTCCTGTTCTGTCCCCGTCAAAAACATCACACAGACAGACACAGACCCTTTGTTTTTCCCTCCCCCAGCTTTTGAAAGTATCTTGTCTCCTCATTGGTCATTTTGGTCAGGTGCCAGTGAGGTTATCCTAGCTTCTTAACCCGTTACAGGTGAAAGGATTTTTCCTCTGGCCTTGAGGGATTTTAAAGGGGTTTACCCTTCCCTTTATATTTATGACAGGGCCAAATGTGAAATTTGGATTCAGATCTGGTTTTGAATTCTGAGATACCTTCCCTCACTCCCCAAATAGTTTTTTTGATTGTTTGTTTTTTTATCTATGATTTTATGTCAGACCAACCTCAAGTTATAACTTTGGGACACTGGTGTTGATTGCAACAGAACAGTAATTTTATCCTACTAACATAACTAATGATACCTCTAAATTCAAACATCTTATAATTCATGCACCTATTTAAAGTGTTTGTTGGAACATTTTTATGGGCAGTAGATCATGTTTTTCCAGCTGCTCAGAGAAACAACCTATGGAAAACACATAGATACATGGTTCAAATGCTGGAATTTTTATCAGAGCAAAATGTCTCTCCACAGGCATTTTAAAAACAAATCAGTGAACATGATGTCAGAATATTTGTTGTTTCTATACTGAGAATATTTTCTTAGCATCTGGGTTTGATCTTATAGGTGTGTCTTATTGCTCTAATGCCACAGCTCTGTGAATTTGATTTCCTAGGAAAGTCTGCCATATCTTATCATTTCAATGCCATACAACTTCCTTCTCATTTCTCACCTTTGAATTGCTCTAAAGCCTCCAGGACTTTTATAATTGAATTATGAGCATTGCAGGAGAACATAAAGCAGTGTTTCCTTCAAACCTCAAAGGCTGGATTCTTGCCTCTTTGGATTCATGCATAAGAACAAAGACAGTTCAAAGTTTGTCTCATTATTTAGGCCCTGGAGCATGCTTATAGCTTACAGCTTTAAAAAAAAGTTCTTTACTTATTTTCCCACTTTGTTTATAAGAGTGCTAGGCCTTGGTTCTCTTGTGTGGGTGTTAAGGGGAAAGACAGTTTTGCAAATACACAGCATTTTCAGGGAATACAAAAGGCTGCGTTTCTCAGTGACAGGCTGACAGCAGACATTTCTAATGACTTTGAGTTTGATCTCATGTAGACAATAAGCTGTTTCTTTCAGAAGAGATAAACATGTGTGCACCATAGATACTGTACTACCTCTGCAATTTTCACAGTAAAAAAATGTATTGGGTGTAACTACAATGCACTGTTGTTTCAACAATGTTTTTGACATGATGCATCCAATTGGAACTCAACTGCCAGAACAAAGGGCATGCAGTTTCATTTAGGCTGACTGACCTCCCTTCATGAGGTACAGTATTAGGATTTTTCTTCAACCACTTGAGGTCAGCCCTGGGATAATTCATCACTAGATACAACCTTATTCATGGAGTCAAAGCTTTTCTTTCAAGTATCAGAGGGGTAGCCGTTTTAATCGGTATTCACAAAAACAACAAGGAGTCCGGTGGCACCTTAAAGACTAACAGATTTATTCGGGCATAAGCTTTTGTGGGTAAAAAACCCACTTCTTCAGATGCATGGAGTGAAAATTACAGATGCAGGCATAAATATATATTGGCACATGAAGAGAAGGGAGTTACCTTACAAGTGGAGAACCAATGTTGAAGGCCAATTCAGTCAGGGTGGATGTGGTCCACTCGCAATAACTGATGAGGAGGTGTCAATACCAAGAGAGGGAAAATTGCTTTTGTAGTGAGCAAGCCACTCCCAGTCCTTATTCAAGCCCAAATTGATGATGTTAAGTTTGCAAATGAATTGTAGGTTTTTTGTTGAAGAATGGCTACTTTAAAATCTGTTATTGAATGTCCATGGAGATTGAAGTGTTCTCCTGCTGGCTTTTGTATGTTACCATTCCTGATGTCTGATATGTGTCCATTTATCCTTTTACGTAGAGATTGTCTGGTTTGGCCAATCTACATGGCAGAGGGGCATTGCTGGCACATCATGGCATATATCACTTAGTAGATGTGCAGGTGAATGAGCCCCTGATGGTGTGGCTGGTGTGGTTGGGTCCTATGATGGTGTCGCTAGAGTAGATATGGGGACAGAGAAGGCAACAGTGTTTGTTACAGGGATTGGTTCCTGGGTTAGTGTTTCTGTGTTGTGGTGTGTAGTTGCTGGTGAGTATTTGCTTCAGCTTGGGGGGCTGTCTGTAAGCAAGGACTGGCCTGTCTCCCAAGGCCAGTGAATGAGGAATCATTTTCCAGGATAGGTTGTAGATTGTTGATGATGCGCTGGAGAGGTTTTAGCTGAGGGCTGTACATGATGGCCAGTGGTGTTCTGTTATTTTCCTTGTTGGGCCTGTCCTGTAGTAGGTGACTTCTGGGTACCTGTCTCGCTCTGTCAATCTGTTTCCTCACTTCCCCAGGTGGGTATTGTAGTTTTAAGAATGCTTGATAGAGATCTTGTAGGTGTTTGTCTCTGTCTTACGGATTGGAGCAAATGCAGTTGTATCTTAGGGCTTGGCTGTAGACAACGGATCATGTGATGTGTCCTGGATGGAACCTGGAGGCATGTAGGTAAGTATAGCGCTCAGTAGGTTTCCATTATAGGGTGGTGTTTATGTGACCATAACTTATTTGCCCTGTAGTTTCCAGGAAGTGGATCTCTTGTGTGGACTGGTCCAGGCTAAGGTTGATGGTGGTGTGGAAATTGTTGAAATCCAGGTGGAATTCTTCAAGGGCCTCCTTCCTGTGGGTCCATATGATGAAGATGTCATCAATGTAGCATAAGTAGAGGAGGGGTGCTAGGGGACAAGAGCTGAGGAAGCGTTATTCTAAGTCAGCCATAAAAATGTTGGCATACTGTGGGGCCACGCGGGTACCCACAGCAGTGCCACTGACTTGAAGGTATAAATTGTCCCCAAATCTGAAATGGTTGTGCGTGAGGACAAAGCTTTTCTCTCGCCACTCTCTGGTTATAGTGGTGGTAGCTGGAGGTTGATGGTTACAGTCCTCCAAACGCACTGTTTAATGCAGTCTTTGGGTGGAATCGAGTTGAAGTCCTCTGTTCATAGTATCTCCTTTTTTTCAGGCAGCCATTCAAGCTAGTTTCTTTCATGTCTTCAGGACATGGCTATGTCACTTCCTTTCATGCCACTGCAACCTGCTTCAGAGGTTGCCAGACAGGCAAAACTTTTGTACCATTTTAGTGTCATCCACTCTGGAACCAAAATAGAGACTGAAACAGAGTTTGTAGTTGGTGAAGGGAAATCTAACCCATAAGGTAATTAGCAGGCTCCTAACTCACACCAGAGGCTGGGCCCAGAATACAGAGAATGCAAAGATGGCATAAAGCTCTGTCTGAAGTGCAAGAATGGAGTAACTGACAACCAGTGCCCAGAGGTATACAATATGCAAAACTAGTACATCAAGCCACTTGTTAACTGCTATACACTCAGTTCCTACATACAATACAATCTCATATTGGGGCCCTCCTTTACAAAGGTGTCTTGGTACAACAAAGTTTCCATAAGAGGAGTGTTCTGGTTGAAGAAGGAGTTGTATTGTCCCAACATTTTAGCTCAGGGGTCGGCAACCTTTGGCACGCAGCCCATCAGGGTAATCCGCTGGTGGGCCGTGAGACATTTTGTTTACATTGACCATCCGCAGGCACAGCCCCATGCAGCTCCCAGTGGCCGCAGTTCACCATTCCCAGCCAATGGGAGCTGCAGGAGGTTGCCGACTCCTGTTTTAGCTTGTCAGGAGATGGGCTGGACTGTTGTTTTCATGCAAACCATTGTACAAATTGGGTGCGTACAGAATACATAAATGTGTTTTCACATTTCAAGGCAGTGTTTCATTATTACTACAGAGAGGGTAAGAACAATGGGAAATCAGTCAGTTGTATAGAGCTGGAACTCCAGACACTCCAGTGAAAATGTGTTATCTTGAGCTATATTATTAAGGTTTACATCAAGATAAAGGATGAAAGTTTACAACAACTAGTCAGTCATTAAAATCAAAGACGATGATGACTTCACCCATGGTGATCCTGCTGGTGCTAGCTCATGCCATTCTTTGATCCAGTTCCCAAGTGACTAGCATTATGAGGATCAAACTAGCAGCAAAAAAATCTCTGTCCTATGTGAGTCTTCATGAGTCTTCCAAAATACCTAGTATCTAAAAAAAGAAAAGGGGGGCCCAAATATATTGTTGGTATAAGCCCATTGAAACAGTACCAGGTTTACAATGGCACCAGTGGCTCTGTGGCACTGGGACGACTCTCAGAACGGTCCCCAGTGCCAGGACTGTGGCCCTGCCACTCTCTGCCTGCACTCCACCCCAAGGCCCCTCCTGCACTTGGCTTCTTCTCCCTGAGGCCCTGCCTGCCGCTCGCTCCTCTCTGCCCGCTTCCCGTCTTGCCTGCTGCTCTCACCTCTCCATGCTCTTCCCCCCGTGCAAGCAATGGGTGGGGCCTTGGGGGCAAGAGGCCAAGCAGGGGCAGGGCCTCGGGGTGGAGTGCAGGTGGACTTTCCATCCATGTGGACTTTTCTTGGCAAAGACTTCTCTTTTGGGTGTCTCTGGGGTGAACGCATGCCTTTTTCGCTGCAGTGTTTATACTGTAATAATTAGTATCTTCAGACAAGCTTCCCCCCCACTGCTATTTCAGAGGTTGGTGACTCTGTTTCTTCAGATCATGGCTGGTATCCTTTTTGCAAAGCATGTCCCGAAAGCCTAGGGAATGTTTCCAGCTTGTTAGTGAAGTAAGACTGATATCTTGTAGGGCTGTTCACTGTGGAGGCCAGGACTTGATATGGAGAACAAGGAGGAAAGGAAAGCCGGCTGCGATATTTAAGCCATAAGAACCTAGAACACATTTGACTATGTCAAATGCAAGAGGAAAGGGGAATATCATTTAACCAGAGAACTTTATTTATTTATTTTGAGGGGAGAGAATTTTTTTGACATAATGTTTTTTTTTCATCAGAAGATGCAGACTCTTTGAAATTGAAACTTTTTGCACAAAAGCGTAAGTTTTGAATAAGCTTTTGGGAAGGTTTCTCAGGACCAGGATGGAATTTCTGGAGGGGAGGAAGAGAAGAGTGAGGAGGGGAAGAGAGTCATCTGGCTCAGAATAGCCAATAGCCTCATGTGACCATTTGGGGAATCTGCTGGTAGAATTTAAGAATTTTCTTTATGTATCTTTGTCAAACTGCAAACTCCATTTTGAATATGGGGGCTGTCATAAATATAAAGGGAAGGGTAACCACTTTTCTGTATACAGTGCTATAAAATCCCTCTTGGCCAGAGATGTTCTGGAGTGGTACGGAAACTGAGTGAGGGAAATGCGCATAGATGAAGTCAAAGTTCCCCTGAGCCTCATCAGGCTGATGTGGTTAGTGTAGGTCATTTCCATAGCCAATGGTACACAAGGGAAAGATGTGGACAGCATCACATCCAACCAACTTTGACTATCCTCACCGGATGGCTCAAGTACCCATTTTGTAGCTGGGTGAATTGGTCTGGGGGTGGCTTTCCTGTGTGAGTTCAAGCAAGACTCAATCCCACAACTTTCAGGACTGTAGTTAAGAGCCTTAACTACTCAGCCACCACAATTCATTTGATTTATTTTTTTTTATATAAAACAGTGTGTATCTCATGCTATTAAAGAAAGAGCAATAATGTGCTAGAATCCTGTGCAAAGTCTATGCGTTATGTGCTACACCTTATCATACGCCTCTTGAAGAGGTAAACCACATGGCTCACACGGCTTTGAATAGAATTCTGGTACAGGGTGTGCTTAACCTCTGGGGGGAGTCAGAGGGTTCAGCCCTGGTTCCAAGAATTGGGTATTAGGTCATGTGGTTGCAGATCTCAGAAGGGGGTGATTGATAGTGGATCTGCACCCTGAGAATATGTCCAGTTCCCAGAGTCAGGGTCAGTGCCTGGGCTCTGTTCAGACTCCAGAGGCTTAAAAGACACAGCATCTTAGGTCTTCCACCCCCCTTGACTATTCTGGGCTGGGTTGCTCATTTCTGTGTTTTTCCATGAACAAATCCAAAAGGTCTCATTTTCATTTCAGTGTGAAACACAGATTTCGAAACCTCACATCTTTTTGCAAAATGATTTCTTGTTTTCAAGCCAGCCCTAGCTGAGGGTTCCTGTGGTGCAAATCAGGGCCTTATGGGTCTCTTGGGACATGTTGGACATTATTCTGAGGTGCCAAGGGGAGAAGGGTGGGGGGGGAGGGGGGAGAAATCCCAGATGATCTTTCATTCTGCTAATTATTTTACAGATTTTGAGATCTAATTATTGTATCAATGTACTGTTGATTTTAGCAATCTGTATAAAAAAAGCCAGTTGCACTCTGAAACTCCCTTGAGGTTTGGGCTTCTGGATAAAATCTAACTGCATTTGTCCCAGGTTGGTTTCTCCAACCCATTCCTGAATGTAATTCACTTAGTTATCAAAACAGGTTAAACCCTCCTTAGTCTTTCAAATCGTAGGTGTAAACAGCAGCAGTTAAATAAGTGGATTAGCGCTAGCTAAGACTTGGACACTGTGAAGCCACTTCTGGAAGTGTTCTTACAGTTCCTGGATACGTAGTAATCTTCTTAAATGTTTATATTTTGCCACAGTAATCCTTGTTAATAAGTAAACCATATAATAAAAGGACACCACCCAAAGCAATGTGGTTTGGCAACACAAGTAGCCAACTAATTGGAAAAGCAATTTAATGATGCTTTGAACAGGCTGGGGGAGAATGGAATATGAGCTCTGACACTGAGGATATTTTGACTTGTAGGCAGCAGATTGGAGATAGACTACAGACCACATGATTTAAAACTGCTTGATGGGGACCAGAGCTTGTTAATGGTCTCTGAGGCTAAACAGAGAAGAAAAATCAGTAAGATAAAATAGACAGCAGTTACCCTTCAAGCAGAATTGGATATATGTCCTACCTAAAGTAAAAAAGGCGTTAGAGAGGTTCTGTTGCTAATATAGGGAGAATCCGTAATGTAACTGTTAGGCGATACCATCTATCATATCATATATTCTGAAACAAAGATGCCCTGGGTGTGTCCCAAAAGATTCTCAGAGCTTTGCAAGTGAGCATGTGTTTTTCTTCCTGGGGACAGAAAAGGGTTTAGTTCCTCTCCACCATCTTACACACTGAAAGCTGGATGTCAGATCTTCAGTACTCACCTTCAATACTCAAACTAGGGGTGCCAACTTTCTAATGGGCAACAGAGGGTGGATCACTTGATGATTCCCTGTTCTGTTCATCCCCTCTGGGGCACCTGGCATTGGCCACTGTCAGAAGACAGGATACTGGGTTAGATGGACCTTTGGTCTGACCCAGTATAGCTGTTTTTATGTTCTTAATTGCTGAAAACCAAACACCCTTGCCTTGCCCACTGCCCCGCCTCTTCTCCTGAGACCCCACCCCCACCCAGTCCTCTCCCCCCTCTCTCCATTGCTTGCTCTCCACACTTCCCGCTCACTCCCCTCTCTCCCAGGACTCACCTGCTGCCTGCAGAGCCAGGCTGGGAGGAGCTGATGCGGAGCCTGCCCGCCTGCCCATTCAGGACACAGCAGGGTAGGGGGGTGCTGGGGCACAGCGGGACACCATGAGGGTTGGCCCCGGAACAAGGGGGCAGGGAGGGGTCAGCCCCTGGAGCTAGGGGCTGGGGCAATTGGAGCACAGCGGGGCAGAAAGGGGGGGGTGGACAGGATCTCCCCCCGCCTCTCCCGCCCGGGTGGTGGCACCTACCTCTTGGAGCCTGGTCTGGAAGCAAGCCACTGCTCTGTCAGGCTTCAGCAGCTGAGCAGAGAGCATCTCCTCCATGTGGCTCCAGCTGCAGCTGCTGCTCTTCCCGCCTGGTTAAAAACTGGACACCTGGCAACCATAACTCAAACTGAGAAGGGGAGGTGGGCTAGGGAAAAGAGACTGAGAGAGGAAAAACTAAATTTCTTTTATAAGGATCCAGGTCATTTAAATAACTCCACTTTTTCTCAGGGTGATCACTTCATAGCCCTTCTTTAGTTCGTTAGGCCAGAATTCACTAGGCAGTCAAGAAATTATGTCAGCGGAGCAAGTAGAAGTGAGAGAGAGGATAAAGGGGGAGAAGTCAGGCAAGAGAAGTAGATTTAAGAATTATTGGAAAAAAGATGGCATCTCAAGTTGATGGAGAGGAAGAAAAGTTGCTAAATGTAGAGCAGACCATTTTGTCCTATTTTGTCAATAGAATACCCACCGAACTTCCTCTACGGTTGGGCTGGAGGAAGATTGAGCTGTATACTGAGAGACATTTTATAGTATGACAATATGTCATTTTATAGTAACTTTAAGGAGAGTTGTAGTGTAGTATTTACAAAATGGATGGCAGGGACCTTTCCTGGAGGGATACCTGATCTCATTGTGATGTATTTTTCTTTGCCTGACAGTACTTCCATTTTCTCTTTATGTCCCCCACATCACTGACTTTCATAGCCATTTGACTGAGCCTTCAAAGTAGTTTGGCCCAGTTTATTTCCTCTGTGGAATCTGGGAATGGGTGACAGGGGATGGATCACTTGATGATTACCTGTTCTGTTCATTCCCTCTGGGGCACCTGGCCTTGGCCACTGTCAGAAGACAGGATACTGGGCTAGATGGACCTTTGGTCTGACCCAGTGGGGCCATTCTTATGTTCTTAATTTTGGAGTCTCTCTGTCTCAGTGGGTTTCTTCCCTTGTTTCAGGATAGAAGCTGGTTTCCTATTCAAAGAAGCTGGGCTTATGCCTGGGACTGGACATTTTGTCAACGGCAATCCAAAGACTTTTAAAAAATAGTTTGCTGTGTTGTCTTGTCCGTTGCAGTTGTGCATCTAATTTGCTGATGGATTTGTCAGTGGAGGAGAGCCAAACCTGTGCTTCTCATGTGATGAACCAAATGTTAACATTTTCAGTTTTAAAAATTATTTAGACATCATCAATATTTGTTATCAATATTGATGTGAAAAAGGAGCTATAAAGACTTGCACAGACATCTCAGTACACAACCTTGCAGATCAACTTTTGACCATCAAGTCCCTATGTTGTTTAAAATTGAGAAATATGAATAGGGATATGAATGAATCAAGGTTTCTAAATTTTTATCACTTATATGTATGTTTAATTTTATTGGCCTGGAGTTTTCTAGCCCTTTACTCTTCATGGAGGGTTTCCCAGTGAACAACTAAAGGTGAGATTTTGAGATTAGGAAGGAATTAAGCAAAATCTGCCCATGGGTTTTTGATCCACTCAGACACAGGACCCCCAGAGGAGTTCATGAGAGGTGATTCCCTAAAGGAGATGTCACTGAGATTGCTGAAATCAGAAGAGAAACATAAAGCTAAATAGTCCGAACTTGTCCACTGTATTGCTTCTGTCATTATTGAAGAAGAATAATCTCATGTTCCCTTCCTTCAGCACCTCATTTACTTTGTGAAAAATGATACTGGTTTATCTTAGATAGAAACACAACCCTAATTTTTTCTTCCTGGTTTTGACCTGGCTGTAAGAGTCTAAAACAAATCAGGTGGCATCAATACAAACTGAAGCAGAGGTAATGGGATAAAAGTCTTCCTCCACCATAGCTTATCTCCCTGGGAGTTGGCTTTCTTTCCAAATGCTCATTGTTTTAATGATTTAATAAAAAAAAGCTGCACAAATTGCACAGCTCCTGGAACCCCACTGATTCCATAAACATTATTAATAGTCTCTTTTGTGCACTCTCTTTCACATGATTTGCTTTTTAATGATCCACAGATTTCCATTAAGTTCACCTTGGTCTGATGGTTTACAAGAGATACTAGAGTTTCAGCTATGGGAGAAATAGAATGGAACTGAAAACCAAAAGGGCTTAAATCCCAAGGAAACAAGTATGATGAATTTGGCATTGGGTAAGTAATTCAGGACCTTGAAGCATTGCTTTCACTGTTCCCAGAGCCATGTCCTTGAGCCAAGATGATACGTAAAGCTGGGAACATTTAGTCCAGACCTGGATGTTTTGGGGTTTTCTTGATAACACTTTGCAATTCAATGAATGGCCAAAATGAATTAGAGGGAAGGTTGATCTTATAAAAATCCTGGTATTCAAACTCCGCAAGGCAGGTAAGATGTCTTTCCAAATTCAGATGTGGCTATTGTTATAAGGTGTCAGTAATGCTGAGTCAATCAGTAGAATTTATATTACTCAAAACTTAATCCCTGTAGTTGTTTTGGAATAGAAATAAAAGTGCAGAGCAGGATCCCCATCTTGATTAATTTATTAAGAACAATGTCTTATCTCATCACCATCACTGTCTGTGGTTAAATTGTCCATGAGCTCAACAGCCTGTAGCAATGGTGAATACACCATTGGGTATTTCATCTGAGTTGAAGCCTAAAACATTTTTTGATAAAATAGCTATGATATCGCTGGGTCTTTGGGGAAGAATCTCTAATTGCATCTGGATAGATTTCACTCAGTCACCTGTCCAGAGATCTGGCATAAGATACCTTGTGTATACAAGCAATATATGATGGTCATCTTGGAGAGAACTGTGATCTTGAAAAGCCGATCATGACAGTCTGCTCAACAGAGCCGATTAAACTAAGGCAATTTGTTGGATTTTCATCCTTTTCTTAATGCCCTGTACTTAGTTGTGTTGTTTGATATGACAGGCAGGGCTGGTAGCCTATTATTCAGGTTGCCTGACATTTATAAGACCCTGTTTTCAGTTGCTTATAACTTTGCCAAACTTTAACCACTGGGTTTGAAATTTTACACACTTGGTATCTGCCTAAGGCTGACGGTTCAGCCATTTCCCAGAATGAGGCTAGGGCATAATATGGTTTGCCAGTGTTAAAAAATTCTGGCAGCCTTTACTTTGAAAAGCTCTACCACCCCATACTTTGAAATAGAGACTTGAAATTTGGCATAGGGGTAGCCTTTGTGTCAAGGAGGCGTCCTTTGCTGTCCCTGTGAAAATCTGCCCAAATTTAGCCAAGTTGTGAGCATTTGAAAAATCACAGTTTTCACCTGTTCAGTATAGAGTTCTTAGATTTTCACAGCTAAATCCCTGAATACAGGGCATATGCCAGCCCAGAGCTGAGTTGGATTTTCCCAGCAATTGCAGCTCTGAACTTCTGTGGGCCGTGCTGGGTCTGGGCACCTGAACTGAGAGCAGTGAGCCTGTGCCTTCAGTGACTCCCCTGCTGGGGGCCCAGGCAGTGAGAAGGAGGAAGCTACCTCATTCAAATGAAGAGGGTTGTTGGAGTCAGGGGAGGCAGAGCCTTCCTAAAAGTGGGGGGACCAGGGGCTGCGGCTCCAAGGCCCCACCCCTCGGCTGGAATGGGGTCGGGGTAAGAGCCGTGCGGGCAGCTGTGTAGAGCCAGCACACAGATCTTCCACCTGCCCTGGGCCGGGCAGGGAGTCTGGGGGGGCCAGTGACAGGGGCTGCTTTCGGTCTCACCCCACCCCGGGCAGGTCAGCGCAGTTCCCACAACTGCCTGGGCTCCCCAGCCGGGCTCCACCAGCTGCTGATGTGGCTGGGGGGATGGGGATCTTGGAAGAAGTGGAGAGGAAGTGTCCAGGCCCACTGGGTAAAACCTCTCCCACCCAGAAAGCCCTGCCCCGGAAGACAGTGAACCGGCGGGACCTGCTCTGTGGATGAACTAGGATGGTGTGGTGAATGAAGTTGTTGTCTGTAGGAATCCTGCCTCACTCTTTGCAGAAGTTTGGAAGATATGTAGTGAATGAGGCAGGGGACTGCAGGAAGAGAAAGGGTGGTCTCGTTGTTAAGGCCGTGGAATGCTGCCTCAGAGAACTGGATTCTATCCCTGCCTCTGTTACAGAGTTCCTGTGTGATGCTAGACACATCTCATAAACCAGACTTTTCACTGGGGGTCACTAATGGTGTGTTCCTCATTTTTGGGGTGTCTGACATGAGACCCTGGGTCTGATTTAGAGAAGTGCCGACCACTCACAGCTGCAACTGAAGTCAATGAGAGCTGTGCTTTGAATGTATAAAGTGCTGTACAATAGTAAGTACTCTGAAAAATCAGATCATAAAGGTCTCAGATTGGACACTTTTGACCTTAATCTCTCTGTGCCTCAGCTTCCTGTCTGAAAAATGGGGATAATATCATCCCCTGACTTCAGAGTGGTGTTGTGACGATCAATTCATGAATGTTTTTGAACAGTCTGATATTGTAGTGATGAGCAACAAAGAAAAGCCCTTGAGGAAATTAATAATTCTGTCTTCACATCAGGGTTTGAATAGTGTGTAGTAATAAGGCATGGGGGCCACACACTGAACAATGGGGAGAAAACAAAATATTGAATAGCTGTTCATTAGGTGAGCACGGTGTATGCTTTGTACTGAATGAGACTGGGGTCATTTAAAAATAGGAAGTGATCACGTAAAGACTGTATCATAATACATATACTCAAGGGGACAGAGACGACTTGTGCCCGCAGATAGTGGGAGGGCAGAGTGAGGGCAGTGGCTTCAGCAGCAGTCCATGTAATGATGCTCAGTGCAAGCCAAATCGGTGGGGAGGGGGGATGTGACCCCACCTTGCCCCCCTCCCCACCTTGCCTTTGCAAGGGGGTCAAGTTAAGGTTGCACAGACAACCTTAATTCTGGCATTTCCTAACTTTCATCATGTCTATGACTCAAATCCACCTCTCCATCCCTGACTTCTCCTTTTGTCCATTCCTGCATCTGTCTCACTATCTCTTTGGCATCTCATCCTAAGGGTCCTGCCATCAACTCAAACTCTGCACAACAAAAGCTGAAATCCCAGATCCTCCTTTTCCCTGCGCCTCTGCTGTTGACAACACTGACATCTTCTCTATCCCTCAGTCTCCCAATCTCCCTGAACATCCAGACTGTTACCACATCCTGCCAATTCTTTCTCAAGAAGATCAATAGCCCCCTCCCTTCTTTTCTGTTCCTATGGCTGAAATGCTTGTCTGTGCCTTCTGTTATCTCTCCTCTCAAATACCACATCCTTCTCCTCTCTGGATGAGTACTATCAAGCTCCCTCCCAGTCAATCAAGAATGCAGTGGCTAAAATAATCTTCTTTGTTTGCTGCTTGGATTATGTCCATCCTGTGAATCCCTCCCTCTTCTGTCCTTAGTACCAAATTCTTACCTTTATGTTCAAGATCCACTTCTGCCTAAGACTCTGCTTTCATGTCTTATCCCTTTTTTGCTATCCCTCTTTATTCTGCCAAACCCTCTTGTGACTGTGCTGTCTTTCCGGCTATGCCTGGAACAACTTCCACCATCTAAAACCCTTTACTTTTTTCATAAAGCCCACAACTGGTGTAACTAATGCCAATGCAAATGCTGTATGGAGTGCAGTTGTAGCTGTCTCGGTCCCAGGATATTAGAGAGACAAGGTGGGCAAGGCAAGATCTTTTATTGGCCCAACTTCTGTTGATGAGAGAGACAAGCTTTCAAGCCACACTGAGTTCTTCTTAGCACAAGACACAGATTCATAGTGCTACCTTTCTAGACTGGCCAAACAGTCCATTGCTCGTGCCATGGCTTATGGGAGAGAGACATACTTTCCTTTGGTCCTGTCCTAGAAGGAGATGACAATGTTGCAAAACGTGCTCAGCCCTTTTTTGCGAGGGAGAATCTTTACTTGCTCTCTAAGTCACTCTAGCCAGCACAAAGAGTGAAATTGATGGATCCCCTAGAACCATGGGTGAAATTCTGGCTCTGTTGAAGTCAATGGCAAAATTCCCATTCACTTCAATGATGCCTGGATTTCATCCCAGGTCTTCACTGCTGCAACATATGTCTATGCTTTAAGAGTGGGAGGAAAATGTCGGAGAAAAATGAAAGGAGGGGAATAATCTAAAGAAATCAGAATTTTGCATTAATGATAATTTAAGTATAATTCAGTTTTTAAAATGTCTCATGCTGGAAGCTGTTCATGCACCTCTAGTCCTCCCATGCTTAATGGCTGGCTCTAGAGGCAAGGTTCTGCCATTTCAGCTCTCTATTTAGTGCTCTTTTAACTCATGGCCTCCAGCAGTCATGGTGTACGCTAGTTAGATCCATAACTGCTGCTAATGGTACTATATGGTAACTAGTGAATTATGCCCTGGTGCTTTTCAGGGCAGATGCTCTCTCTCACACACACACTCACACAAACACACACGCAATAAGTGATTAGCTGCTTCTTACTCCAATTATTTTTCTGGAGAAAAGAGCCAAGAAAAAACAAACGAACTCTAGCATCTTAAATAGGCTGCTAAAGAGCTATCAGTCTGAGGCAGATTTTTTTTTTTTTACCTCCAGACATTCTGTGAACACATACCTTTAATCATTTGGCAGATTACCTTATTCACCACCACAGAGCCTGAGCTCATTATTTAATTAAAATATCTTTTCTTTTCATCAAAACCACATGGACTTTGTTTGTATGTGGGTTTTTTCTCCCCCACCCTGGACATCTATGTAATAATAGCTGCATAAAAGAATTTCTGTCATTTCGTATTGATGACTAAAGGGTTAGCAACATCAAGGAAAAAGGGGAATTGTCTGAGTAGACTTAAACTAGCCAGTTGACATAACAGCTACTTGGGTGGTATGAGGTTTCTGAGATGTATATGATAGTTTACTGCTTTCTCTTGCCAAAACATCTGGAATCCAAAATCCAATCGTTAGACAGCCACACGTTAGAAAAACAATCAGACAGAGAAAACAGGACCAAAAAACCCAAAACCAACAACCCCTGGATAAGGCATCATTATTACGACTGGGAAATTAGACATTTAAGGTTGTACTTCAAAGCAACTATTTTTATTATACATGCTCAAACAGTTGATTTATTGCACAGCAGAGCAAGACAGGAGTGAATATTCCAGCCTCCCAGGGGGAAAAATTCCTTGTACAAAGAAGCTGTATGCTAAGTAGTTTTAGAGGCAGACTGCAGATAAGAATAGAATCTTTTTTCTTCTCTTCAACACCCCCCCCCCCATTTATACACAAACACAGAGCAGCAGGAGATACTCTTTTCTAAATGCACAAAGATGTCATTTCTATATTGTGATATTGTGGCGTCTTGCTCCAAAAGAGTTCACATTTTTCATACCCAAGGGAAGAATATATTTAAGGAGACAACAGCAGCAAAAAAATAGCCCATCCAAAACTTTGACCCATGAAGAGACCTTGATCTGGGCCAAGTCAGCAATAGCATCCATAGAAACTGCCAGGCCAGAGAGGGTACTCCGCACAGCTTAGCCGTCGAGGGCTCTCCACAACAACAGAAGGAGGAGAAGGGAAGGCAATGGATACTCAGGCTCCCGTCGTTTTCAAAAACTCATCACTTGACAATTATAATGCTTTCCACTCTAATCTTAAAAATGTTTTGAAAAAATGTTCATAAATATGTTTCCGAATCCCATTGTGTAACTGAAACATTTTTCTAAGATTAAAAAGTGGAGAGTGCTGGCACAAGGTTTGTTTGAACAAGTGGGCTTGTGATTTCTTATTCCTAGGGTAAATGAATATTTGATTAGGAGTCTTAGCAACTGTGCTGGTGGAATTTTGAACTTTGTTTATTGAGCACATGAATAAACTGCTTGCAAAGCCCAAGAACTTTGTGAGACTGAATTGTTGGTGTCTTGGTCTTGGAGAAAACTGAGGGGGAACATATTTTCTACTGATTAGAGCAGGGGAGTCAGGACTCCTGGGTTCAATTTCTAATTCTGACCCTCACTCGCTGCGTGACCTTGTTCACCCATTTGTAAAATAATACTTTGCAGGGTGGCTGGAAGCTTTAATTAACGTCTAAAAAAACCATTTAGATCCTCAGATAAGATGTTACTGTATTTAAGTGCTAAGTATTATTATATTATGAAACTGAAGCGAATACGGAAAATAAGTCAGTTTTTTATGATCCCAATTAAAGCACACAGACAGAAAGAATAAAAGCACTCCTCCCTTAAACATGCACAAAATTGGCAAAACAAATCAAGTCTCAGTTTTTCAGGGCTAGAAATTCTCTTCAGCTTCCATGCTGCGGGAATGAGCAAAAGGCCACCACCCACTCTCCCATCAGTTTTTTGGGGGTTGCATGACTTTTGAGGCACAGGAGTTGGCTGGTAGATGTTAGACTCTGACACTCCGTTTCAGAATTCAAAGACATTCCTCACAGTCTGTGCATCACAGAGATATTTCCTTGGAGTCAAAAGTTTCATCCTGCAGTAAGAGGACCTGTGAAGAATTGTTTTTTTATTACAAGGAGAGGGAACAAAAGTAGGTGATTTATTTAAGTAGCAAGCAGTCAGTCTCAGATAAGAGAGAGCGTATCTTAGCCTCCACGTTTTCAGCTAATGAATGAGCATGGGAAACTGGAACAAGATCAAAGTTGCTTTGTGACAAAATTGCTGACATTCCTGAAATAGCTCAGAGTTCCTCCGTTCACACAAAGTATGAATCAAGTTCACTGACATATAAAGAAAACCGACAATGGAACCTTTAATTCTATTGTTACCTTGACTCTCAACTTATTGCCCTGCGGACCTCCTACTAAAGCCATTAAGAAATGACTGCCACTTGATCCATTGTTCCCCTCCATATAAAGATGTCAGAGGTCAAGATGTGTAGCCACAAAAAAGGCAAACCTTTAAAATACAGCCGCTAGAGAGTAGTGGTTAAACTATTTAGATCATTGTATGTTTTGAATGCAAAGTGTCATTTGGATTTCCAAGATATGTTGACCAGACAGAAGGATTTTAGAAGGTTTTAAATATTGAATCTGACTGTTATTAATTTAGCTTGCAGTAGTACAAGAGGTCCCAAGTAGGTCTGAGGCCCCCTTAGACCAGGCTCTGTACAAACACACAAAATGACACAGTCCCACTCCAAGGAGCTACCTGTCTAAGGTCCTAACGTCAGGTCTGCTAGATGGGGCAGGTGGGGCTGTACCCAGGCACGGGGTTCATGCCAGTGGATCTAATTTGCATGCAATAATGGAGAAAAAAGGAAATGTGTGCCAACCTAGGGCCTAATAAGACTGACACATGGGAGACCTGGCTTGGAATTCTGATCTAGTCTATCCAAGGCCAGAAGGGCTTTGTGCTGCACAGGTAGCTCATAATTCAACAGCAACCCAGCCCTGATTGCCCTGGGAAAGTAAGAAGCAATAGCAAAATCCAAATCCAAAGGGAAACCTCACCTAGAAGGATGATGGCAGCCCACAATGGGCCTGATTCACCTCTCATTTATACTGGTGTAATTCAGGAAAACCTCCCATTGTGGTCAATGGAGTTACACAGATGTAAAATCAGTATATGTGAGAGGACAGTCTAGCACAAAAACCTGAAGGAAAAATAATGTCTGGGGGCTGGGGGAGATTAGGAATATTTGGGGATCTGACAGAGATGCTGAGGACCCTCAGTGGAAAGAAAAAGAGGGGGTATTGAAAATGCATATTAGCAGAGGTCCCTTGTGTGGATTCTGGGGTGCTCTGGTACTAGCCTGCCTTGCAAGTGCCACTGGTAGCAAGACCCACACTCCTCCCCAACTAGTATGGAGCATGGCCCGCCCAGGGACAGAATTCCTCCTGAGCAGGAGGAAATGAGCAGCCGCAAGTTGTGTCTTAGCAGATATGCCACAATGTCCTCTATTGACCCGGTACTGCTCAGTGAATGCATCACAGGCTGTTAAAATTAGCTTTTCTGACAAGACTGGTTACTAGAAAAGATCAATTGGAATTTGTTAAAAAAAATCTTGCCACTTAGCTGCTTTAGCAGAATGAATTGCATGAGACTGGATCTCAGAATCTCCTCATTCTGTGTTTGCTAGTCCACCATGCTTCTCTCTTTGTCTAATCAAAGGGGACCCTTTCTTTTGCTCCATCTGCTATCCTCTTTCTTTTTCTGCTTCTAGATAGAGCAGACAAAATAGATGACTATGTACTATTCGTTGTTCGACTGCAGGATGTGGACAATCCATTCATTCATCCACCATGGATAGCCAATGTCAACCAGGTAGGAATCGGGGTGGAATGCAGGTGGGGCTATGTCCATCCAAAGGAGTTTTAAAACACGTATTTCAGCCTATGCTAAAAAGTGCAAATGCTGGTACATGCTCGTCTGGACCTAGCAGATCACTGGTCCAGATAACACCAGGGGAATGTCACGTTCATAATAAGTGATTGTACAGTGCCTACCACAGTGGGGCCCTAATTTCAGTTGGGGCCTGCAGATGCTACTGTAGTACAAATAATAATAAACTAAAGAAGCCGGAAATGAAGGTGGGGGGCAGAGCAGAAGTAAGTGGTAGAAGGAGTTTCTCTGTCCCTTTTTGCCATAAAAATGCTGTAAACTAGTAGGCTTCTGCTTCTTTATATGCTCATAGTGGTACAGTGACTTAATGAGTCATCATCTTGAAGCACCGATATGTCAAAATAGTGAAAGAAAATCTGCAGTCAGAACACCAGCCCTGCTTTGTGCTATAAGGAAATTCCCAGCCTGTGAAGTCTGAGTGGGATTGGCTGCAATTTTCATTTTAGAACTAGATGACACTAGTTGCTTCCGCAGAGAATAGTTTTCTTAGCAACACATGGAAAAAGCTTGCAAGAGATGCCTACTAGCAGCTAAAAGTGGTTATTGAATTAGATTAGGAATTTTCTACTGTGAAATATGTAGTGGTGGGATGCAGACAGGTCTATTTGAGAGTGATTTAGTTCAGAAGACTTATTCTGAGCGTCTGATCCAAAGTTCACTGAAGTCAATGAAAAGATGCCCGTATACATCTGTGTATACATGTGACACGCACCCAGTGCTACAAGAGCCATTCCTTTCCTGCAAGAGAGTTGTTGCTGGTTAAATGGAAGTGCTAGTCAGAAGAGATTTATATGGTATGGATGAAAATATAAGGATTTTCCACACAGTATGATCTTCATGACCTTTGTGATGTAGACTCCTCAAAGGATATTTTCTCATAATTGAAGCACGTTTCTTTGAAATGCCTGTCCTTTTTATATCACTCTTATTTGTGGTCCTCCAAATACAGACTCCAATGTGCCGAAGAACTGTTATGGTTCTGTTATAAGATGGCCTTTTGTGCTCCCCCAGGATCACACTAGGTATACATAGTAATCACTCCACTGCTGCTAAGTAGAACATAGACCTATTCTGCGAGAGTTTCTCTTCACACTAGCTAATTTTCAGATTCTCCATGCAATATTTGTTTTAATGTATTGAAAGCCCATAAGTAGGGATGTGCAAAACAATCATAACACTGTACTGGAACCCGTAGCATACTGCATACAATCGTTTGTTAAAAGGTATTGGATCGCTTCAATTTTTTCAGGTTAAAATCAACTGAATTAGGGCCAAAGCTCATAGAGGTCAGTGGGAAGATTCCCATTGTTTTGCCTTCATTTGATTTTGAACTGCGGCTCATGTGAAGAGAGGAGGAAACCTCACCCTGATGGGTCCATGCTCATTCAGTTGACAGCTCTGTTCACAGCCCAGAAATGTCTTTGGTCTGTGATAATTTATTCAGTCTCCCACCCCAGATATCACTCAGTTGGCAAGGTCCCTTCACCTGTACTAGGAAATTGGATGATGAAGGACACTACCTCTTCTCATGTCCTACCCTAGTTTACAGCTCAATGCCCTGATCCTGCAATCTGCTTTGAATCAGGATCCCCCTGCACCAATGCAAGGCCCCATTGAAGACAGCTGGGGGGTTATAGGCTGCTATCAAGATCAGGGCATAAGGCCCCAGTCCTCCAAATGAATCCACACAGATCCAGCTGAAGGACTGGAGACTGATCCTGCAAAGTATTTTGCATGTGAGTAACTTTATGCATGTCAGTAGTCCCATTGAGTTGAGCGGTATTACTTACATGCAAAATTGTTTGCAAGACTGGAACACAAGATCCTGATCCTGCAAACTGCCCTATGTGGGCACAGCCCCATTGACTTTAGTGTGACTCTGTGGGACACAGGCTTCCACCTGCATGGAGCAGTTTGCAGGACTGGGACCCTCGTTTGTAAGCTTTTGTGTTTAAAGAGTGCTGAGCACAACAGGCCCACAATCATGATGGGGGCTTTTAGTGCTAATATAAATGATCTTTACTAACATTATTATAATGCTGAAGTTGAAAGCAGCTATTTAGTACCTTGACGGAAGTTTATTTAAATCTGAATAGCAGGGACCACTGCTGAATATTCAGTACTACTCCTAATGCAAGGACATACATCTGAAACAAAGAATGTAGGTCACACTTACAGGATGGAGGACTGTGTACTGGAAAGCAGTGACTCTGAAAAGGACTTGGCAATTATGGTCGATAACCAGCCGAATAAGAGCTCCTAATGTGATGCTGTGACTAGTGCTCATGCGGTTCTTGGATGTATACACATGGGATTATTGAGTAGGAGTAAGGAGATGGTATTTCCTCTGCAGACAGCATTAACGAGACCATTACTGGAATACGTGTCCAGTTCTGGAGTCCACACTTCAAAATGATACTTCACTTCCGTGCCCTGACCCCTACCCCTTGGAATGTTGATGATACGGTACAATGTGTTACACTGAAATCAAATGACTCCTCTCCTGGTATTCTACACTGCTCCTGTGATGACCTAATGAAACAAAACATAACCCCCCCTTATTGGCCAAGTGACTGACATTTTCTATTAGTTCACCTAATAGAACTTGCAGGACATTTTGCTTACTGCATCTTCCCAGTTTGCCCAATTATTAGAGTTCCTGGAAGCTCTAATGCAATTTCTCATGATTGTCTTTTCACCTCAGGTGAAAGTGTATAACCCTCTATTTAGCCTCTGTGGCTTGACTGAAAAATTGAAGACCATAGTACTTATTATTTTGTAAACATTGTATAATAAATCTCACCACAGACTGGATCTGAAACCTGCAAATGAATTATTTATTTAAATTAGGACCCGAGCAGTTTGTTTAGATACAAGCTAAGAACTGACCCAAAGCTTTTGCTAATGGTCAAATTAAACCTTAAAAAAACCACCCTACACTGTTTCTCAGACATTCTTGTCAACTGCTGGAAATGGCCCACCTTGATTATCACTACAAAAGGTTCCCCTTCCCCCTCCCTCAGCCCCCCCGCCCCCGCTCTCCTGCTGGTAATAGCTCACCTTAAGTGATCACTCTCGTTACAGTGTGTATGGTAACACCCATTGTTTCATATTCTCTATGTATATAAATCTCCCCACTGTAGTTTCCACTGAATGCATCCGATGAAGTGAGCTGTAGCTCACGAAAGCTTATGCTCAAATAAATTTGTTAGTCTCTAAGGTGCCACAAGTCCTCCTTTTCTTTTTACAAGAGATGCTGTGGTCAAAGGTTGCTTTCCTTCTATTTCAGGTCCTAGTATGGCTGCCATTACCCTAATATCTGAGCACCTCACATCACTTAATATAGTTATCCTCACAACTCCCCTGTGATGTAAGAAAATGCTATTACTTTCCCATTTTTCACAGAAATTAAGTGACTTGCCCAAGGTGACACAAGAAGTCTGTGGTGGAGCAAAATAATTGAATCCAGCTCTCTGTTAGTGTCCTAACCACTGGACCATCTTTCCTCCAAAGTGTCTACTAAAATCCAGAAATGACAAAAGAATGCAATGCCATTTCACTGATAGTAGAAAAGGTGAAGGAGATAAGGAAATACCAGTTCTTTCCTCCTGACAGCGCGGGGGGAAAATCAAATGTTTCTGTATTGGTAATAACATTTTGATAAAGTGTGTATTCTCCTGGGAATCACTTGTCTCTCTAGCAATGTCTGGAGAATGCTGGATTTTTTCTGTTTTTGTGGAAGGTAAGAAAATATGTGCTTTGTTCTGCTGAGAAACAAGGATCCTTTCTTTTAGCTCCTTTATCTTTTATCTCCAGTAGCAGCCATTTAGCTGACCAGGGCAGTTTTTCAGTGTTAGGGTTTAAAGGGAAAGAGTAATGCTGTCACAACAGAGATCGAAAGTCTGGAAACACATAGCAAGCCATACTACCAGATACCTTGCACTGGGTTTTACAGTGCCATGTGATAGTGTGTTAGCTGCCCACAGATTGCATGTCACTCTGGAGCAGCTGTAAAACATCTAGCAAAACTAATGTTTCCCACTCTAAAGCATGTTGAACATTTTAAGGCTCAAATGGTCATTGATTCGGGTTGTTGAAATGTCTGGGTGTCTAATTTAGATCGTTTGGGCCTGATTTTCAGAAGCATTGGCAACTCCAGTTGACTTTGTTGGTTGAGTGCTCAGGACCTCTGAAAATGAGGCCCGTGGTTTCTCCAGTTGGATACCCAAAAACCAAGGTGCCCAAAAATCAGAAGCTGCTTTTTAAAATTTAGGCCTAATTATTAAGTAATAGTTCAGTGCAAGCTATTATCACCTTTGAGCCAAAGATTTCAAAGAAATATGCATGAATGAATTTAGGACATCAGTTTCCAAACATCTGAAATAAGGTCCTGGCCCCAGGGGAGTTTTGCCATTGACTTCAGTGGGCCAGAATCTCACCCCTAGATTGGATCTTAGATAGTAGTTTATAAAAAAATATCTCTATGTTAAAAATTCTACACCCCTTAGGTAGCTCTGAGCCACATGGTACCAACTGGGTTGTGTTGTGGTGTTGCTAGTTCTTTTTGTGCTGATTACATTGCTTTTTGGAATTCATTGCTTTTTAGCGCAATGAAATTGTGGGCTTCTGGGTTTTTTCCTGAATCCCTCATCTTTAGCCTGTCTTGTCCTCTACAATATTATATCCTAAAGAAGAGCTGATTGCAAAATGGTCTTTGCAGGCTCTCTCAGAGCTAAAATATTTCAAAATCATTCCCATATATAAAATATTCCGCCCTTGTAAACTATTCCGTTTTCCCTCTCTCAAGACACCATTGGCAGTAGGCAGCTCCTGCTATGACATCACTAGTTCAGAGCCTGAGTGTCAACTTACCAGTAGAGAGCTGCAGAGAACCCCCAGAATAATAAAATACCACTGGTTGTGGTCCATGAACGCCAGGAGTCTTCTTTCCCCAGGTAACATTACTTTCTCATTTCTTGTGCAGCTGTTCTGACATAGTCCAATATACAGAACACACAACGATGTCTGACCCTCTTTTTAAACATCGATTAACCTTAAAAAGTCCCTTTCTGTAAGTTAAAGAAAAATAAACTTGACTGCATCCTCAGAGGGTGGTTTGCCAAGCGATGCCCTAAACTCCTCTATAAACGGATTATCAACCAGACTGAAGAAGACTGTGGAAATCTTTATTGCTTTCCGAGAAATATAAATTGAAAATGATTGGTTTCCCCTTATATAACCTACCAGACATACAATATGGCTGCAAATTTTATACTGGAACTAACTCTGTGCATATTATTTATAGAGGGGGAGGTTTGTTTTAGGGGTTTTGCTTATAACATCTAGTCAATTTTTTCTTTTTACTAAAAATGTACAGTTTGAAATAGAGATGTGACAAATTATCTAGGAAGAGTTGTTCCCATTTTTAAACCAATTTGCTGCATTCAATTTTTTGGTCTGTTTTCAGTGACTATGCTCACTAAAAAAATTCACTGTCAGGAATATTTGCCAAATTTCAAATAAATATAGATTCATAGATATTTAGGTCAGAAGGGACCATTATGATCATCTAGTCTGACCTCCTGCACAACTCAGGCCACAGAATTTTGAAGACTATGCACCAAATATTGGAGACTATGCACAGAAAGTGACTATCTGGTTTCTGACCATGAATACTCACACCAGAAAGCTGATTCGAAGAGTTACACGTATCTAATCAAAGCTCAGATAGAAATAAGGCTACCTAACAGATTAAATTTTGAATAGTGAATATTCACAATCAATTGCTTGCATGCAATCTACAGGTCACAAATTATTCACAGAAGTTATTCAGCAAATCAGTTCAAACAGTGAATAAATCCTAAAAGATAGTGATCTGTGCAAAGATAGGAAAAAAATGTGACTTTTTGGAATTGATCATGAATTATTTGTAGCGAGCAGCAACAACCACCCTGGGAATGTCTACACTACAGTGTTTTACAAGGTAGGAACGGGAATGCCAACATCACTGATAGTGAATTTTGCAAAGTAAATAGCAAAATATTTCTTCCCATATCAGCAGGGGGAGTGACAGACTATTTTGCAGGGAAATTAACATCCATCATCTTTAGGAACATCACCTTTTGCAGTCATGCACTGAACATCACAAACCTCAGTGCTTCTAATTTGAGTTGGCATCAGCTGAAGGAGAGTGGAAGCTTTTCAAGGACATTGGCAATATTTCTTTCTTGTTACAATTAGTGGTGTGAGATCTGCAACTTCCATCTGCACAATGCAGTGAGACCAGAGGGCACCTCAGGTTAATGACTTGGAAGGGAAGCAGATTTCCTACACATTTCAGTTCGCTGACACAGAGGTGGAGGGGGAAAGCTTTCATAAACGGTTCAGTATAGAGAAACAAAAGTCTGTAAATTCTGAGTGAGAACAGAGTTTTTATTGGCAGGGGCAATATTAGGCATAGGCGGTTGCTGAGGGCACCACATCTAAGGAAGTATACTAGTATTGGGAGTGACATGGTCACTCACTAAGATCACTGCTAAATCATTCTTCTCTCTCCCTGTAGAGGAGTCAGCTCACATTTGCCTGTGCACACAATTGAGCAAAAACTGGGACTGGAGGAAATGATGGAGACAGGGAAGAGGGTGGGTTGCTAAGATGGATAGGATGAAGGGAGGCAGGCAGCTGTTGAGGGGATGCCACATCCTATCTTGTTTAGGCTTAGAATCCACATAGGACAGTAAGTAGATGACTTCAAAACCAACAGCTTCAAATCATGAGATGACCCACTAAGAGCAAAACATGAGCCATTATCAGCAGTGCAATCCTGTGAAAGCTGTGAATGTCTTGAGCAAAGCTGTGAATAAGGCTACAATTTTGTCACGGATATTTTTAGTGAAAGTCATGGACAGGTCACGGGCAATGAACAAAAATTCATGGAAGCCCATGACCTGTCCCTGACTTTCACAAAAAATATCCCTGACAAAAGGGGTAGGCGGGTTCAACACCCACTGCTGCTGGGGCTCCCGGTCCCCCACCACTGTGGTGTAAGCCGGACTGAATTATAAAGGGTCGTATCAGACCTGCTAATATCAGGCCATTGTTTAAAAAGGAACACTTTAAATATAACTAATTTTCCCATTCTCTCCAGTGCTTTGTAATGTGTGCTGCACACTAGCTGCTTGTTTATTTGCACTCCAGAGGTGACTACATTAGTGTTGCTGGATGGATGTTGATACCAGTCAGCTCTGTGTTCTTGGGGAACCAGGGTGCAGTTTCCAGCCTGTCTGACTCATGAAAGAAACCCCCCCGCCTCTGCTTGAACCAAAACCGATCAGAGAAAAGACTTGCAGAGAGCAGTGAAGGGCGGTGGGAGACACACCTAGACCATCCTCACAAGGGTGATAGGATTAAGGCAACTCGCCTAGCCTCATCTGCTTCAAAGAAGGGGTAGGGAGGCATCTCCATTAGCATATAGAATGGAGAACAGAGCTTCCAAGGCAAGAACTACACTGAACTCTGGGACCAGAAAAGCAGGGAAGCACTGCATTCTGGAGGATCTCTGCTCCAGATGTTAATGAACCTACACCTGCACACACCCAGCTCAGCAGTTATCAGACCAATTCTAGTAATAAATCCTTGACTGATATCCAAAATACTGAAGCAGCCTAATTGCATTGTGAACTCCCTGGAAGGAACACCACCCATAGCCAAGAGTGATCAGCCAAGAGTGATCAGTTATCTAGTCTAAAGAAAACCCTGGAGTCATCAGTTTACCCATAAACAAATCTAGTGTTCTCCCTTGAACCATTGTTGTTTCTCTACAAAACCTGCTACCTATGTTCAAGTAAGTATTCTGATGCCTGGATCCAACTCTGCATCAGTTCCACTGGGATTTCATCTTCTCCTGACTGATTGTGCTGGGGGCTCTGCCTGTCTCCAGCACTCAGGAACCTGAGCTACCATCACCTGGGAACCCTGACCAGTTCAAGCTTCAGAGAATGGGTGAGACACCAGGTCTCTCTCTCTCTCTGTGTTTTCTTTTCTACCTCAGGTATAACTTTCTAACCCTGACTTGTTTGATCAGGTATAGTTTTATATATATGACTTTTGTAACCTTTAATAATGTAACTGTTCTGTTTGTTCAGGCTCTCCTTGTGTGGTTATCACTATTATTCAATAAATAACTTTTATGGTTAAGCTGGTTGCTTCTCTCTCTCTCTCTCTCTCTCTCTCTCTGAAGTTTACTCTTTTGTGTTTTTAGATTCCCCATTTACTCTGCAGCAATGCTTCTTTTACCTAAGCTAAAGATCTCTGCAGCGCCCAAAAATACTGTGGGGTTTGCTCATCAAGTGGGTGACTACCAGAACAATTGTGACGTGAAAGCGGGGATAGGGACGTGCTGAACCTGTGTAATAAAATTACAGAACAGCACCACCCCAGAAGAGTAACCCTAATTAATGATCATACCCCAAAGTAACGGGCAAATCTGGTAACAATGGATGGATAGATAGATAGATATAGATATAGCTTGTATTGTGATTTGGGAACCTTCAGAATGAAAAATGCAATAGACATGTAGATTATCATTAATAGCAGTAAATAGTTCTATTTCCTACATTTGTCAGTGCTGGATGTACACTGCTTGCTTACATTGGTCTGATAAGGGGTCATGTTGAGATATTCCAGTAGCAGCTACAGAGCACCACCCACTGTATACCAGATTGTCACTATCTAGCCAGTGTACTACATAACCCAGATGTCTTGTATTGTTGGGACGGAGATGAGCCTTTATAGGCAAGTGGAGAAAAGCAGTGAGCATGTAATTAGGAGGTGCCATGAAGCAAGTTCAGTCTTCATGGCATTCCATAGACTGATTACTGTTCCCAAACTGGGGCTACAGTCAACTTAAAACCAGTCCTCCTTATTGTGCAGGTGTGTGCAAGTTCATGGACCACATGGTTTGCTACTGCAATGGGTCTTATTCTTTATTCAGGCCATGATCCTGTAACTGAATATCAGTTAATAACTTTTCATAATAATTCCGCTTGTATCAATTTCTAGGTACAGAGGGCAGCCAGGCACAAAGCTCCTTCTTTGTCATACTTCAGCTGTGCCTCTGGAACACCTGCAGAGAAAAGGGTCTCTGTAACAGACCTCATGGTAATAACCGCATCCTGGGTCCACTTATTGACATCTGCAGTTTCAAAAAGTGAAGAGGCCAGGTGGATCCAATTTTTTCCCCCCCCAGAGGACTGTGTCTGCCATTTTAAAGACAAGCTAGCAAGGAGCTGAAAAGCCTTTCAAAAGCTTTTGTCAAAAGCCTTTCGTGTGAGAACTGAGCACAGAATCTGCAAAATTAGGTCTATGTGACAGGAGAACAACCAATCCTATTTAGTGTTCCTTGCCCATCAGCCTACACTGCAAACAGTGTACACCTGGAGGCATGAGCAGATGCTGAGAGCATAAAGGACACTAAAGGGTAACAGAGTAACAGCCGTGTTAGTCTGTATTCGTAAAAAGAAAAAAGAAAAGGAGTACTTGTGGCACCTTAGAGACTAACCAGTTTATTTGAGCATGAGCTTTCGTGAGCTACAGCTCACTTCATCGGATGCATAGCATATCGTGGAAACTGCAGAAGACATTATATATACACAGAGACCATGAAACAAAACTTCCTCCCACCCCACTGTCCTGCTGGTAACAGCTTATCTTACCAGCAGGACAGTGGGGTGGGAGGAAGTTTTGTTTCATGGTCTCTGTGTGTATATAATGTCTTCTGCAGTTTCCACGATATGCTATGCATCCGATGAAGTGAGCTGTAGCTCACGAAAGCTCATGCTCAAATAAACTGGTTAGTCTCTAAGGTGCCACAAGTACTCCTTTTCTTTTTACTAAAGGGTAAGTGACAGGTTACACTTGTGTCTGTAGCAGGAAAAATGTGTGTGGGATGAGGTTTGGATGGGGAGAGATAGGTTATTATGGTGGGATACTGTGAGTAGGATGTTTCTGAAATGATTTCCGTGAGATTATTCATACAGAATTATCCTATTGTTCAATAGAGCTAAACCCAGAGGATGATGCTGACTGGAAAACCAACTGTCCCATGAGGCCAGGGGCTGGAGGTTGCTCTGGGCAATGGAGAATGTTAAACTGAAATGTGAGCTGGGGACTGTGGTTGGGATTACCTCATGATGACATTTGAAGTAGGGAATTTCCAGGCATTTTTCTCATTCGCTCTGTGTTTGTGCTAGAGTTGATGGAAGTAATTGGGAGGATCCTCAGCATCTATGGGATCTGTGTGGATTTGACAACTATATAAAATGAGAGAGGCCACAGATTAGCCCGTATGTGTGGCAGACAGTCTGGGTTTGATGGGTCCAAACTTCTGTGGAGAAGGGCTCTGTCAGGCATCGGAATGGTCTACAAAGACAAATATCATTTTCAAGTTCAGACCTCGTCGTCTCTCTCACCTCAGTTATTGCTACCTCCTCCTCTCTGACCTCTCTGTTTTCCAGATTTCCCTTTCTTCCAAGACATACAAACCCAACTGCCAAGATGACCTCCCTTGCCTGTTAGTCTAACCATCTCCCCTTCATTACTCTGTTCCACCCCACTTATCTGCTCTTATCTCATATCAGGTAGCATCCTGCCCTTCTCTGCTCTGT
The DNA here is from genome assembly GCF_965152275.1 of Natator depressus. NCBI lineage: Eukaryota > Metazoa > Chordata > Testudines > Cheloniidae > Natator > Natator depressus. Next base: position 47,794,869 of record NC_134238.1, read on the forward strand.
CGATGAGGCCAACATTAACCGCCCATTTGTTCATCTCTCTCACAAACGTGTCTTCACTTCCTTCCACACCACCCCCTGTGCTTGGAATAACCTCACTCAACTGACCAATAAGAGCACTACCCATGTGTCCTTCATGTCCATCCTCAGGAAATTGTGCAGATACTTAACCCATGTGAATGTGAGATCTTGTTTCTGTTACCCTTCTTCTCCCTGCACACCCTTTGAGTTCCCCTCAATTGTTGCATTTTGTCTTTCATTATACCTTTAAATTCATTGGAGTAGGTTATTATGGTGAGATTTGTATGTCAGACATTTGTGGAATGATTCCCAGTCAGATTGTCTGTTGTGCTTCCTATATGTTTGTAGAGTGGGGCCCCAGTCCTGACTATGACCTTTGGGAGCTACCGTAATAAAAATAAATAACCTCAGTTGTAGCAAATCAGGGAATTCTACACATGATTCCATTTCATCTCACAAGATACATATTAAAGTTCAGTTATTCCCCACCTCTCTGCAAACAAAAGCCTAGAAGAGGTAACATTATAATGCCACCCACCCTGATTAGTGGCTGGGAGACTTGATTGGATCTGCAGGGTGCCAGACAGCTTTAGACTGAAAGGCAGAGTGTACGCAAGGGTGAGCCCCCTAGCTCTCTGCTGCCCATAAGCCAGCAAGAGAGAGATATGGGAACGGACTAGCTCCTTGTTACTCACAATAGGTAATTTAAACCCTTGATGGGGGTTTCCAAGCCTCTTGCCCCACTTTAGCTGAACCCACCCTCCAGCCCTGTAGTTATCTGTGTTTAGGATGCTGTGGGTCTGACTGATCCTCTATTTCAGGGTCAAAAGGTATTTTTTCCACATCAGAGCCAAGTTGGCTGAGGCCTGGTTGATTTTTTTGCCCTCCTTGTAGGATCATGGAGACAGAGTAAGTTAAATAGGAAAAGGACTTAGAAATGTAATATTAGAATATATGAACATTTAGGTTGTTGCAACTTGCAGCTGGTGTCCAGTGCAGATAAGAAGCCAAAAGGGCCAGTCCCCAGAAACAAGAAACCTGGGATTTTGTGGGTGCTCCACTGGCCTTTGAGAAAAGGGGAGACTTGAAGACTCTGCAAATTGAGGAACCTCTTTAGTACCTTCTGTCCCCTTCACAGGACAGGAAGGCGAGAGGATTCAGCAGAGGAATCTGAATCCTAGGGATAGACAGTGGAGCATCACCCTTGAGTTATCAACTGTGACAGGTTGTACCAGACCCTGAGACCCCCTGCTGGAGTCCTCATGGTCCTACCATACCCTATCCCAGAAAGAAGCAGTGGAGGTGAGTCCTCCAAGTGGTCTAGAGAGGCTGCATGGAAAACAGTCAGGGAGAGGCTACAGGGAAGCAGCCAGTCCAGGCCCAGCAGGCCCATATAAAAGGAGCTGCAGTAATTGAGCAGAGTCAGTTGCTACTGGGAGTCAGAGGAGTGAGGATGGTGTTCCTAACTGGCTAAAGGAACTGTAACACCTTGGACAGAGCAGTTGCTGGCAGATACTGGGGGAAGAAGAGGGAGCTCTTGGCTGGCTGCTGGGACTTGGTAGCTGTAAGCTCTAAGGTAAGGGTGAAGGGGCCATTGGGAAAGTGGCCCAGAGAATCATAGCAGCATTGTGAGCAGTTGAAAGGGACACAGTGGCATATGGCTGCTATTCATAGGGTCCCTGGGTTGGGACCCTGAGTAGTGGGCAAGCCCGGGTCTCTCCACTGACTAGAGGTGGAGTGGCCAAGGCCCTGAGCAGAGGAGTTGAATCCCAGAGTACCCTGAAGAAGGTCAGAGATATTGGACTTTAATACACCCCTAAAAGGAGACCTGAACTGTTTAGTGGCCAACCTGGAGAGTTGGGACCAGAAAGGACCAGAGAAGGCAAAGACATTCCCTCCAGGGAGGGAGCCACAAGGGGCATGGCCCCCTACCAGGGAAGGATTGTTTAAAGACTCAGTGATTAAAGACTGGGGGAGGGCTGCATGAAGAAACATTCCAACCAAGGGGTACTGGGATAGGTCCCTGTTGGACTGTTTACACTGGAAGGGGGTTGTTTTGTGTTGTGTTACACATATGGACTGTGTTTGACTCGGGTGGAGGGTTGAGTCACGGAAGACCTACCACAGTTACAGAGAGTGCAGGCACACACACTCAGCCAACAGGGCACCTGTGAGAGGTGAGTGCCACCCCATTACATTGACTATATGATGGGAGCTCTGTAATCCCCATGCTTAAAATCCATCCCTGTGTCCTCACACACTTGTGTGCACTCATAAATTCTAAAATTCCAGTTTTAGAAAGTTTCTGAAGACTGATAGCTGTGTGGGTGTTTGGGGTCTATTATGGGGCCTGGCTGCCATGCAGTGCCCTCTTCTGGTCGAGTGTGGCAGTGCTCCTTGCCTCAATTTCTCCTCACCTAGGTTTTGTCCCTCGCAGAGATTCACATAGGTCAACTCTCCAGCTGGGTCACTCTGAGTTCAATTCCCTTTTGGGGTTAACAAGTCCAAACAAATGAGGACCCAAATGAACAGAAGGTTCTTCTGGCTTTTGGGGCTTCTCTGCAGTCTGCCCTCTGGGTTCTGTTCCCAGTCCCTGCTGGGTTACCTTGCAGTTTCTCTCTCTCTCTCTCTCTCTGACTACCAGGCTCCTTCCCCAGAGTCCCCTCACAGTCTCCTATAGACCCTTGCTCAGGACCTTCCACAGAAGCCTGCCTGCTCTATGGTTCCAACTTAGGTGTCTATTAAGCTATCACCTGACCCTCCTTAGTCCTGACTCCCTCAGGCTAGGAAGCAGCTAATTAATTATGGCACAGCTGTGGCTGACCCCATTCCCCTTAAACAGGCCTGTCACCCTGTAGTGGGGTCAATTGCCTTTTTGTATCAGGGAGCAGGAAAGAACCTCTCTTGTCAGTCTCAGTTTGAGCTAGACTGTTCTTGTTGCCACAATGCATCATCTTGTTGTTTTTGTTTATCGCAACAGATAACAAAAGGCAGTGTTATTTGTACAGCACCTAGCACAATGTGATCCTGGTTCATGACTGGAGCTCCTAAGAGCTATGCAATACAAATAATATCTTACACTTCATTGGGAAAGGACCCAAGCTACATTACAAACTGTGGCTTTGATTCAGCCAAGGGGAGGCAGCGACTTAATGGAGGCGCTCATCAATAGAAAGCCTACAGCAGAACCAGGAAATGCAGAAGCCCATGGAAAGGTAAGAAACGATCTCCAGACATTGAAGGAGGTTTTGGTTTGAGGAGCCCAGGAAAATTCAGACTTAATTCTTTCTTAATCCAAATCAGTTTGCCTGCCTGACACACGAGAGGGTTGAGGAAAAAAGATTGCCACTTCTCATCTCACCTCAAGTTGGATAGAAGGAAGGGTCTATAGCAGTAGTTCTCAACCTTTCCAGACTATTGTCCCCCTTTCAGGAGTCTGATTTGTCTTGTGTACCCAAATTTCACCTCACTTAAAAACTACTTGCTTACAAATCAGACATAAAAATACAAGTGTCACAGGATGCTGTTACTGAAAAATTGCTTCCTTTCACATTTTTACCATCTAATTATAAAATAAATTAATTTGAAAGATAAATATTGTACTTACATTTCAGCGTATAGTATATAGAGCAGTATAAAACAAGTCATTGTCCATATGAAATGTTAGTTTGTACTGACTTCGCTAGTGCTTTTTATGTAGCCTGTTGTAAAACTAGGCAGATATCTAAATGAGTTGTCGTACTCCTGGTGGCAAACCACTGGCCTAAGGAATACTGTGCTCAAATTTGTGCTACGTAGTAACAAAAGCCAGGTAAAGGAGGTTAATGCTGATATTCTGATGTGAATTTATATTCTTTCTCACTTTGTCTCATTACCTAATGCCATATTTTTTAACAAATGAATTTCCTTTTTTATAAATAAGGATATTTAAAACAGGAAAAATGGTGCATTGCAAGGGATATTCTTTATTGTCTAAATATTTAGAATTGGGCATCTAAAAGATTATGAGCCAATTCTGATGTCTGTTACATCAATATAAATATGCAATAATGCTTTTTTCATAAGTGGAGCTATTACAGGTTTAGATGGTGGTGATAAGGCCTTGACAAATTATTTACCTGGTAAATTCTAATGACTCATTCGGAAGCAAAAGTAGTATGAGCTTTGGATACTACCCAAGAAATACAGAATGGGACCCTAATGTTAAAATCTTTTGGTTTGTAGGTCATGGGGGGGGGGGGGGGTTTCCCCTGAAGGAAGTGCTAAATTAAACCTTTTCTACTTTTCAGTTTAGGAATAACAGTGGACCAATTTCATACCTAGTGTAACATTGCTGAAGTCAATGTGGTTACATCAGTGACAAGTGTGGCCCAGTATAATTATAAACCACTTACTAAGCTTGTATTTGCTATTGACACCACATTTCACACATCTCTGCTTGATTTGTAGGGGTCCAAGTGCATGTGTGCACTCACCATTTTGTCTCTCTATTCTGGTACATTAGATTTTCAGTTTAGTATTCCCCTCACAGTGTTCATGGCTTAGGGCCTCAAGATTCCTGTTTACTCAACTACTGTATAACTTGTATTTTATAGTAACTTTATTCACAGTAAAAAGTTTACCATACCGACTAAAAGTTGATGCAACTGTTATTATCATGAGACGCTGGAGTATCTCGAAGTTTTTGGTAAAGTCTCTGTATTTTACAGTTTGTTTTGTTCTGATTCCCAGTCCCCATGTGCTGATTTGCATGTTTTCATGTCTGACAGTTGTGCCTGATCTCCTACGTTAGGCCTAAATCCATATTTATGAGCTGACTAAGTGCAGGAGGTCAGGAGGGACAAAAGATGTCATCTCCATTCTCCACCCCTCTCTAACAGGAACGAAACACTAGACTGACTCTCTCCAGATGAGCCATTTAATGGAAAACAGGATTATACTCTAATTATTTTAATGGATGTACATTTCATTATTTTTAATTGCTTGCTTATTCATGTATATGGTGATCCCGTATGAAAAAGGGAAAATAGCTTTTTCTTTTAAGATGTATTTGGATAAATGTTGAAGGAAGAATAAAATATGTAACATCAGAAAAAGAAAATGCAACAATTGAGGCCCTGCCCTATCTTTGTATCTTTATCTGTCCAACCAGATTCTGTGCATTCCTCACACAGAGCATAACTTCCAGCAAAGTCAAAGGCAGTTTTGCCTATGTAGGGACCGCAGCACCAAATATCAACACACTAAAACTGGATATAACGTTTAAAATACAATGCACTGAAAACATTTAAATGGCATTAAATCTCCTGCAGATGGTAACAATCTACCCCTTCCAAAAATAAGCAAGTACTATAGCTTAACATTAAATAATAGTACCTGACTATCATATAGCATTTTTCATCACTAGAGGTCAAAGCTCTTTACAAAAGATGTCAATATTTTTATTAGGACTGTCAAACTATTAAAACATTGCAATTAATTGTGAGATTAAAAAAATAGTGATTAATTGCAGTTAAATAGTAGTAGAATACCAATTTAAATTTATTTTTGGATGTTTTTCTACCTTTTCAAATATATTGATTTCAGTTACAACACAGAATACAAAGTGTACAGTACTCACTTTATATATTTTTTATTACAAATATTTGCACTGAAACAAGAGATGGTATTTTTCAATTCACCCCATCCAAATACTCTCTCATGAAGAGTCTCTATCATGAAGAGCAACTTACAAATGTAGAATTTTTTTTTTTACATAACTGCACTCAAACAAAACAATGTAAAACTTTAAAGCCTACAAGTCCACTCAGTCCTACTACTTGTTCAGCCAATCCCTAAGACAAACATGTTTGTTTACATTTATGGGAGATAACACTACCTGTTTCCTATTTACAGTGTCACCTGAAAGTGAGAACAGGTGTTCACATGGCACTGTTGTAATATAAAGTGAGCATTGTATTGTGTTGCTAATATTTACTCTCAAGTAACTATGTGCAACAGTAGCTCCAATGATACTATGCTAGGACTACGAGGTGCAACAATATTATAAATACCAGTAGTATTCACTCACATGCAGAAATGTTTTCAGGATCTGGGTCTCAATTTTGTGACTAATTTTTTCTTTTCAAAGGTACTGAGGCCCTGCAGATTCAGTAGAGCTCTTGATTTAATAAGTACACCTACCCCTTACCTAGCAGTGATACCCACACCCTCTCCCCCCAGAGCCCAGCCACAGGGCCCCCGCACCTTGCCCTGATACCTGCACCCTCTCCTCCCCAGACGCCGTGGGCGCTCAGCCCAGACACCTGCCCCATCTCCCTCCCCCCCCCCCCCCCGAGCCCAAGGATCCGGAGGGAGAAACAGCCTGATGCTCAGTCCCAGGCTTGCATGGAGTTTCCTACATGCCACCCTCTCCTTCCCTCAGGGCATGCTGGGAACTGCAGCTGCCAGGAACGCTCTAGCTCCCTCTCCCTCCGCCGAGCAGGGTCTTCTATGTGCGAGCTGGGCTCTGCTGAGTCCAGTGGCCCTTAGTGACAGACAGCAGCACTGCAGCCCATTTCTGTTCAATCTTGTACTTAGCTGTGACACTTTCAGTACCTTTCGCAGACCTGAAGAAGAGCTCTGTGTAAGCTTGAATGCTTATCTTTCTCACCAACAGAACTTGGTCCAATAAAAAATATTACCTCACTAACTGTGTCTCTCTAGATAAATTACGACAGAAGAAGAACCTAAGGCAGTGCCCCTGCAAGGCCAGGGTCCATTCCTCTATACTTGAAATTCATTCTAGAATCTGGCAATTGGGAATCTATGTAGCTCCATGCTGAATAAAGGATGGCTTTTTTTTCTTTAACTAGGTGCTTTGGACTCTTGCAGCCTGATTCTTCTTTTACACTGGTGTAAATCACTGGGGTATTTCCAATTATGTTAATGAGCTACCCCAATGTGAAACCATTATATGAGAGGAGAATCAGGCCCTTAATACTTAACTTGGGCTGTTCAAAAGCTGTAAGATCTTATTGCAAGCCACCTCCACTGTGCATAAGGGCTGTATTATGCACCTAGATTCATTTGACTTCTTCCTTTGGAAATGGTTTGAATTAGTGGTCCTCAATATACAACCAATTTAGATTTAATAAGATAGTGCTTGTCTTTTAATAAAATAACAATAATTAAAACCATATTTCTTGTGGTTCAAATACTAGGCAATCAATATATTTCTGTGAGGAGTTGCTGAGATGCTTGAAATATGGTTTTAATGATCAGCTGGAATTACTTTTATACAGAAAAACTGTTTTTAATAAATGTAAATTAACTGTGCACTTGTGAGAGAAGAGGGACTAAACAACCTCCACAAAAGGCAAACAGAAGTAACAAGATACAAAAAGATCAAAATATCAAATGCCAAGAAAAGCAAAATAACTGTTGTCCATGTCAAAGATGGCTTTTTTTTTATCCTTCTCCATTTCCCTGTTTTTTCGGTATGTGAGTGTAATAATTTTTGCAACCATCAACCCATACAGAGTTCTTCTAAAAGATTTATTTTAATTTTGAAGGCCCCTTTATCCCTGGCATAGGGGAATCAGTGGGTGGCGTAAGAGCTGGCGTACCTGGTTCTACGCCAGCCATTCTCATAGTCAGGGTCCAGGGGGCCAGTTGGAGGCATGGCTAGGGAAGGGGAATGTGGCTAAGGCTCTGCTCCCTAGGGGCCATTGCAGCTGGATGCAACCATTGCTCCCTGAGGCTGCTATAAGGTGTTTTGGGGCCTAATCAAACCCCCGTTTTCCATTCCAAATGGAGCTCACCAATAGCTAAGCCCATGTGTTGCAGATATTTTGAAACTAATGAACTATGACTCCACTAGGCAATATACTTACAAGGAGTTTTTGTTTTGGTAGCTTTCTGTGTGATCAAAGCACACATGAAACAGACTTTTATTTATCAACCAGTTTTATTCTTTAACCCACTGGGGGCTCTCATAGTATAAAGGAAACCCCTTTGCTCTAACCTTCCCATGCAGCTTTGTATATAAAGAGACATGAGACAAATTTATAAAAGTTACTTGAACTCTAGAAATAAAAAAGTCATTGTGCTGGGTATCCCAGCACCACAAAACTACAAACATGGTTAGAATCATGTGCAAAATGTAAAAATAACTCAACAATTAGTTTATCATAAACCGTTAAAGGGTCCACTGTGTTGTAATCAGCTCACACAAAGAGTATAAAATATGTAAGAAATTTAACTTTTGCCCAAATCACATTTTTTTAATGTAAGCCAATTCCTTTTTCAGTGTCAAATATACAGGCTTTTTACTGCTCTCCAAAATATCCATGTTTGTATATTTAGTTATTGTATTGTATTTGATTAATATCACCTTGCTTCATCCACCCCCCCCCCATGCAATTTTTATTGCTGCTCAAAGGCAGGTATTTTTCATTTGCATTAATATGTACAGTAGCATAAGCAATATTATATGTGTAACTTGAGAAATATTTGCAGTCTGTTAAGAGTTTCTTTGCCTGTGTATGGCCACTAAGAGCTTGTCTGAATGGCACTCGCAGAGTGCACGACAGGGGTGTGATTTGTAAAGTGCTGTAACGTATTGCACTCCAACTGCCCAGGGTAGACCCTGCTGGCATGTTCCAAAAGGTTCCTAGCTCAGGTTAACAGATGATGTTAACACAAACTAGGTACCTTTTCGAATGCACCACCAGGATCTATATGGGTCAATTAGAGCACAGCACCTCGTGCACTCAACAAATCACACCCCTCTGACTTGCTTTGCCCTTTATGTTGTTTCGATCGCATAGTACTGAATGTTCAAGAATCTGTGCCTGATATTAGATTTAAATGAACCTCTTTCTAGGCATGCAAGTCATTATAGGCACTAAATAGCTGCCTTGCACTTCATTATAATAATGCTAAAAAAAATCATTTATACCAGCACCGAAAGCCCCACTCATGATTGTTGGCCTTTTGTGCCAAGCTCTGTACAAACAGAGGCGCTTACAAGCGACAGCCCCAGTCCTGCAAACTGCTCCGTGCAGGTGGATCCCTGTGTCCCACACTAAGGCCAGTGGGACTTGGCCAATGTGGAGCAATTTGCAGGATCAGGAGCTTCTGCCCCACTCTTGCAAACAATTTTGCAGGCAAGTAATGCCATTAAACTGAAAAGGGGCTACTGACATGCATAAAGTTACTCCCGTGCAGAATTCTTTGTAGGATCAGGGCATTAGTGCCTAGTCCTTCAACTGGATCTAAGTGGATTCAATTGGAGGATTAGTACCTTAAATCCTAATCCTGCCAGCTACTCCATGGCTTTCCCTGGCTATCTTCAATGGGAGCGTTATCCCCCTCCCCTGCTACCAAATAATATAATCTCTTTCTGTGGCTGTCTTCATGCTCTTTTCTCATCCTGCTGGGGCCTGGACCTAGATGTAGTGACTTCTCAGGGCCTGTTTAAAAAGAGGAGTGGACAGGATGCACAGAGGGTTGCCTTGGGGTGGCAGGAAAGGATCTCATTTACATATGCTCCTCACCCTACTGTTTGACTCTGCAATCCATTCCCAGAGACATATTGTCTCCCTTCCACCCCAGTCTGAGTCAGATCTGACTCAGTCTGATTCTCAGACTGGCTGGTCTGGTGTGCAGCTGAGATATGTGGTTGTAAGGGTCTAACATGTCCCCGAGAGTATACATGGACCTGAGAATTTGACCCTTTTATTATTATGTGTTCTACACAGACTTTTCTGGAAAAACAATATTTTACAGTATAATTAGCACCATGACAAAACCAGACCATCCCACCACTAATTTATGTTAGAAGTCATTTTAAACCACATATTAAAAAGAAGTAATCCTTATTGTCTTCTTGGAGACTAGTGGCTGAATATTGTACGCTAGTGCAATGAGAAATTGCTTGTATGTCAGTGCTAATGGAATGAGGCAGAGCCGGCTGGCTTGGCCAACAGAAGTTTCCAGTGTCTCAGATGTTTGGGTGACTAATGGCTGTGGGATGAGTGCTGGCACTGAGTTCTTGTTGAGAGAGGAACAATAGAAGGAGATGGGAATGGTAATTGCTCTTCACAGGGTGGGGCTTGGCTAATTTTGTAGATTCACACCAGTAGAGATAGGTAAGACTGTTCACATAAAACGAGAACAGGTCTGCCCTAAATGTCCCTCCAGAACGCAAACCAAACCTTTTCTGAGATTTGAAAAAGTTCAGATACCTATTTACTAGGCTCTTTTCTTGCAAGCAGAATCACTCAGGTGATAGATCTGCTGCACCCAAGTGACAGGTTTCAGAGTGGAATCCCATTGAGTTCTGTTGGCCTCCATGTGGGTGCAGGAGTCTACCCACACCTCGTAACTTGTAGGATTGGGACCTCACTCTCCATTTTTCGGTACCTCTGTACATCTTTGTATCTGGTGGGACTGGAATGGAAATGCTGAAATACCACCTGGAAGACTGTACTCTCAGTACGTGAGTATGTCAGGAAAAACATGGACAAATTGGAAAAAGTCCAGAGGAGAGCAACAAAAATTATTAATCGTCTAGAAAACATGACCTATGAGAGAAGATTGAAAAAATTCGGTTTATTTAGTCTGGAAAAGAGAAGACTGAGAGGGGACATGATAACAGTTTTCAAGTACATAAAAGATTGTTACAAGGAGGAGGGAGAAGAATTGTTCTTCTTAACTGCTGAGGATAAGACAATAATCAATGGGCTTAAATTGCAGCAAGGGAGATTTAGGTTGGACATTAGGAAAAACTTTCTAAGTGTCAGGGTGGTTAAGCACTGGAATACATTGCCTAGGGAGGTTATGGAATCTCCATCATTGCAGATTTTTAAAAGCAGGTTAGACAAACACCTGTTAGGGGTGGTCTAGATCAGTGGTTCTCAAAGCCAGTCCGCCACGTGTTCAGGGAAAGCCCCTGGCATGCCGGACCGGTTTGTTTACCTGCCGCGTCCGCAGGTTCGGACGATCGCGGCTCCCACTGGCCGCGGTTCGCTGCTGCAGGCCAATGGGGGTTGCGGGAAGCGGCATGGGCCAAGGGACGTGCTGGACGCCCTTCCCGCAGCCCCCATGGGCCTGGAGCAGTGAACTGCAGCCAGTGGGAGCTGTGATCGGCCGAACCTGCAGACGCAGCAGGTAAACAAACCGGTCCAGCGTGCCAGGGGCTTTCCCTGAAGAAGCGGTGGACCGGCTTTGAGAACCACTGGTCTAGATAATACTTAGTCCTGCTATGAGTGCAGGGGACTGGACTAGTTGACCTCTCGAGGTCCCTTCCAGTCCTATGATTCTATGTCCTGTTTGATTGTAAGCAGGAGTTACCAGGGATCTTAGGAGAAGCCTGCTTTCTTGAGATTTGCAGCCTAGCTTGCAAACTCAGATAGTTTTGACAAAGTGTAGAGAAATTTCTGAATGTTTAGCTGCTTATCTGAACCCTTTAAGCTCCATCCATTGCAATTCCAAACAAACAAATCAGACCATCCTATTTCTTTTTTTAAATTCAGATTGTACTACTCCAAGAAGAACAAGAAAATCAATGCACAAGCAGGAGCTCTAGAACAGATATTCATCAATAAAACATTTATAGGCTGCAAGCAAAACCCATGAGATGGATAAAATGTGGGCTCAACATAGCATTTCACATTCTCATTCAAATGAATTGATGTTGCTTGTTCGGTATGGGTTGGTTGTTGTGCATTAGGTTGTATATACTTGAAAATCAAAGTTTTGCTTATTTAAGACATAATCCAAACTGAGTTCTCACTGAGGCAAAGTTCCCATTGAAGTCAATAGATTTTACCCAAACAAAGACCCCAGTAGTGTTTATCTGATAAAAGCATTCTAGCCCCTATACTACACCAGAACACCAAGCAGTACATCATATAGATCTAGGATTAATATTCATATAGCTTGAGCAGGGAGGGGAATAGAGCCTGTTTTCAAACACGAATAAAAGCAATGTCAGTGTTCTGTGCTGAATCTAAAGCTTTAAAAACCTCAGTTGACAGTGTCTAACTGCCCTCTTCCTTATCCCATGAGAGAAGGCATTCAATGAGCCAGGGGCTTTAGAGGCTGAAGTGCTATACACTGTACACAGACAAGGACAAACAAACTATTGGAGAATTCAGCTTGCACATGGCATTAAATCTGAATGGCTCTGTGCAGTTCTGACCAAATCCATTGCTTTTTCATTGATGTCTTGGTGTTAAATAAAACTCTCTTTCTTAAATAATTTATTTCATTTCTCTAGTGTTTGTAAGAAAAAAATGCTGTAGGCATGAGACTTCCCTGAGTTTTTTCACAGCTGCCTGCCAAAAGTACTTGAGACTCCTCAGTGAGAAGAACTTTGCATAAGTAACTCTCCTGTTAAAGAACTTTCAGCTTTTCAAAATGTTTTTAAATGTCTAAGATTTTAACACACATCTGAGTCAGCCTTGAAACTTAGGCTTTGATCGGTTTCTTTCTGGACTTATTGCATTGAAAACAGTAGTGTAAAGCTGTAAGGCTATAAACAGCAACATATTAGTGCTTTTTTTATATAGATTGCATATATATTATAAATTGCCCCAGTTTAACCAAAGATGTGCTTTTCAATCAACTTAGTTAAGCCAATGCAAACTCCTGTGATAGCATACTTAAATAGGTTTAAAGATGGTTTATGTTGATTTTGCTTCAGTCCTTAAAGGATCTCCTTAGTGAACAGTTGTCCAGTTTTCCACCAGAACACCCGGTCAAAAGGGACCCTGGCAACTCTGGTCAGCACCTCCGCCCAGGCCGTTAAAAGTCTGGATGGCGGTGCTGCGGTGCTAAGGCAGGCTAGTCCCTAGCTTGTACCACGCTGTGCCCGGAAGCAGCCGACAGGTTCAGCTTCTAGGAGGGGGAGGTGTGGGGGGGGCGGGCGCCATGGGGCTCTGTGTGCTGCCATTGCCAGGAGCACCAGCTCTGCAATCCCATTGGCTAGGAACCAGCCAATGGGAGCTGGGGCTGGGCGGTGCCTGCAGGCGAGAGTGGTGGTTGGAACCTCCTGGCCCCACGCCGCCTAGGACCTGGACCTGCTGGCTGCTTCCAGGGTGCGCGCAACTCGGTGCCGGGACAGACAGGCAGCCTGCCTTAGCGGCCCCTCCCCCACACAGCTGTGCCGCTGACCGGGAGCCACGCGAGGTAAGCCCAAGCCCCAACTTCCTGGCCCCACTCCATAGCCCTCACCCCCTCCTACACCGCAATCCCCTGCCTCAACTCACAGCCCCCTCCCGCACTCTGAATCCCTTGGTCCCACCACCCAGCCTGGAGCCCCCTCCTGCACCCCAAAACCCTCATCCCCAGCCCCACCCCAGAGCCCGCACCTGCAGCCCTCACCGCCTCCCGCACCCCAACTCTCTGTCCCAGCCCAGTGAAAGTGAGGGAGGGTGGGGTAGAGTGAGCCACCAAGGGAGGGGGGAATGTAGTGAGTGGGGGTGGGGCCTCAGGGAAGGGGCAGGGCTAGGGTGTTCAGTTTTGTGCGACTAGAAATTTGGCAACCCTAGCTTATGCTAACTCAATATAAGCCAGGTTTAAATCAATGGAAGAGTGTCCACGCAGGGTTTGCATCAGTTTAACTAAATCACATTGAAAAACATGGCATTAGTTACTCAGCTGGGCCTTCTGACTGACCTCCAATAGTTTGATACAGGACTGCAATAATAATGCTTACAAATCTCAATTACAAAGGCAGGTAAGCACCTTTATTGTCATTTTAGAGCTGGAGAAAGTGGTCCCCAGAGACGTGAGGTGCCGGCTGCAGAACCAAGGATAACATGCATGTCTCCTGACTCCTGCTTTTGGTGCCCTATCCTGTAGGCTACACTCCATTGTCAGTAGTCGCCTTCCACCTTTGACCACACCATTCACAGTCTGTTTTAGACACTGCCTAACTGAACAAATCTTAGTAATGCTGTGTGGGTCTTTCAGTTGTCTTTCTAAACAAAGCAACCTGCCCACTGGGGTGGGATGCATTTTACTTAAATACTAGTCATACATATACTATCAGAAGATAATTGGAGACCAACACTGACCCTTTAGTAATTAGGGGCATTCTAATTAGTTAACATTAGAAACAAGAGTTTTCAAACTTAACCAAAATCTGAGCTGTAGATACAAACTTTACTGTTTCAGAGGGGTAGCCGTGTTAGTCTGTATCAGCAAAAACAACGAGGAGTCCTTGTGGCACCTTAGAGACTAACAAATTTATTTGGGCATAAGCTTTCGTGGGCTGAAACCCACTTCATCAGATGTATGGAGTGAAAAATACAGTAAGCAGTATATATATTACAGCACATGAAAAGATGGAAATTGCCTTACCAAGTGGGAGGGGGGGTCAGTGCTAACAAGGCCAATTCAATCAAGGTGGAAGTGGCCTATTCTTGACAGTTGACAAGAAGGGGTGAATATCAACAGAGGGAAAATTACTTTTTGTAGTGCTAACGAGGTCAATTCAATCAAGGTGGACATCGCCCATTCCCAACAGTTGACAAGAAGGTTCTTGTTCTGCAGTTCTGCAGTTTCTTGCTGAAGTCGATTTTTAAAGTTTTTTTTGTTGAAGAATTGCCACTTTTAAGTCTGTTATTGAGTGTCTAGGGAGATTGAAGCACTCTCCTACTGGTTTTTGAATGTTACAATTCTTGATGTCTGATTTGTGTCCATTTATTCTTTTGCGTAGAGACTGTCCAGTTTGGCCAATGTACATGTACAATGTACACTTTACTGTGTGGTTAATCTTTTGAATTTTGCATTTAGTAAAATCCAGTGAAAATATACCTTCATCAAGGACTATCCCCAATAAGCTGTTCTGACTTAAGTGACCACTTTAAATTATCTCTATGGTTTTCAGCATTTTTTTGAAGACCCACCTCTGCTAGGCGACTGATCTTTGCTGGTGCTCTCAAGTATCCCTCTCCACCTTGGGAAGGGAGAGAATAGAAACCAACCCAGTAAAGAAGGGCCTGTTTTAAGATATTACAGTGATTGGAATAGGAGGGAAGAAGGAAGGGATAAGTAGAGAGACAGAATTTGTCCTTAATATCTAGTCTAGGATCTTGCAGCTGGTGTCTGAATTGAAACAACCATCTTGTTTATAATGAAATCCTCTTTTCTTAGTTTGTGTTTATAAACTTAAGACAACTCTCCCATTAAAAGCACAATTCTTTAATTGATTAATCTGTCTTGATTTAAAAAAAACCCTCTCTTTTAAATCGGGAGTTGTTTACTCCAGCAATGCCACTAACTATAACAGCCACAGTACCATGAGGGGAGAAATTTCATGATCAAAGTGGGGAAGTGAGCTGACAGGTCTAAAATAATCATTTGTTCTTTACCCATCGCTAGGAGATCATTAACTAACATAAACGAGTGTAATTTCTGTATCATTCTGAGACCTGGAACAAGACTGACTATGGTAAATGAAGTCTCATGGCTCCAGCTACTGCCAGAATTGCCTGGTCTCCTCCTAGCTGAATCACCTTTTCCTAAAAAAAGGAAATTGATAAGTGGTGAGTTTGTTGATTTGTTAAGATGGAATTTGAGCTGAGGTCTAACAAGTGCTTCCTGAGCAGATGCTAGCGACCAGCCTGTCCAAAGGGCAGCATTGATAATCCTCACCTTCATTCATGGCCTGGAGGCCTTCACTTGCCCGAAAATGCATAGATTTAACTCATGGATCATAGGCATTTTTGGTCTTGCATAAGATGGCTACACAACTGCTCAGATACTGCAATGATGAATGTGCTATACTGAGTCAGCTCCTGTGCACCTGTATGTGGCTCTGTGCCATCTGCATTTACATACTGTTTTTCTTGGGTAAATGAGAATTCATTTCCTTATGTGGTGTAATGTGATATTTAGTGCTCTGTTGCTATTATGTGTCATGGCACTTCATTCTCGCACACATACCCATGCACACTGCCTGGGGTCAGAACAACTTTGATGCATGGCTTCTAATAGTGTCAATATTCCATTATGTGCCTTTTATTCACTCACTTCTTTTTGGCAGCGGTAACACAACAACAAATCAATGTTTTCCTATTCTCCATTGTTAATGACCTTTTAAAAAGGAGGGTGGTAGAGGAAGTTTGAATATGGAATAGGGGTATGTGTGTCAGTGTCTGCTTATGTGCTACCTACTGTAAATTCCCTAGTCAGCAACAATGGTATATATTTGTGCAAATCATTTACACTTTGCATAAGTCGGTCACAGAGCGGGGGAACCATTTTTGACTCTTGACAGTGCTGTAGTCATTTTCTGTACATCATGACATCCTCCTTCTTACAGTTCACGACATCACAGAAGATAGAGATAGCAAAGACCTGTGAGATCATCTAGTCTATCACCCGACCAGTGCAGGATTGTTTCGTTCAGTATATTGACTAGTATTTTGTCTGGCCTAGTTTTCAAAACCCATGCAATCTGAACCTTGTGGCACCGTAGAGCAACTCTCTTTCCCTACCTTTGCCTACTTCTGAAGTCATGTGCCCTCACCCCTAACCTGCCCCTAGTTTTTCAGTTTAATCCTTGAGGTTGCTTAGGTTTTTTTCCAGAATGAAAGCAAAGGAACCAAAGGCAGAGCAGTTCTTGTAAATTTAATTAATAAAATATTTATGCCTGACAGAGGTTCACAAGAACATCTGTTGTTTGATTTTGAGAGATGCCAAGTTTGCAAAATGAATGGCATCCTGGCCAGATTTCAGCTTGGGTAATTACATTCTTCCTATTTGAAATTGTTCCTGTCAGTTCAACTAAATGCAGTATTTTTCCCCACTTCCTTTGCCTAATTATTGTATATTGTTGCTGTATGCTGTTAAATTGCCATATTTCACTCCTGAGGTTGCCACAATGTAGTTATGGAAGATGCTAGGGGCTTTTGCATTTCCAGAGAAATCAAGCCTGTGCCTGGAGCCCTAGCAGGTAAAATGTATGATGTTGTGATCTCTGATGCTTTGGGGCTTTGATATTAAAAAAAGCTCATAGACATTTTTTTCTCAGGCTACTTATAGTAGGAGTGTGAAGGAATTTGAATCACTGACAGAACTAGTGAAAATGTTTTTGCAGGAATTGTGAAGAGCAAAACTTGACATTTTTAGTTAAAATTTCTACCATTTTGAAAAGACTTGTAAATCTGGGTCCGAAGCATGCGCACATCTATAAACAACCCTACACTGAGGACCTCAACTCTGCCCTATATTAGTACGTGTTCAAGCTCCTATACACTGGTCTGCCTAGGACAGAGTTGTAATGCAGTGCAATGCTGAAAGAATGCTCTCTTCAATAATAGTTGTGAGGTGATAGAATCTAAGAAAATCCTTGTACACAGAAGGCCTGATTTCCACTGCCTTGCACCTTGTATAGTCATTTACATCTGTATAAAGTGGATGTTACCACATTCTGATTTAGTAGCATTTTATTTCTCCTGTACATACAGGTAAATGAGTGCTAGGGTTGCCAACTATCTAATCGCACAAACCCAAACACCCTTCCCCACCCCTTCCCCAAGGACATGCTCCTGCTCTGCCCATTCTCCGAGGCCCTGCCCCCCACTCACTCCAGCCCCTCTCCCTCCGTCGCTTGCTATCCCCCACCCTCACTCACTTTCACTGAGCTGGGGCAGGGGGTTGGGGTGCAGGCTCTGGGAGGGAGTTTGGCTGTGGGAGGGGGCTCAGGGCTGGGGCAGGGGGTTGGGATGCGGAAGGGGGTTCGGGGTTTAGGATCTGGGAGGGAGTTTGGGTGAAGGAGGGGGCTGGGGCAGGGGGTTGGTGTGTGGGAGGAGGTTCGGGGTGCAAGCTCCGGCTGGGCAGTGCTTACCTTGTGTGGCTCCCGGGAGCGGCAGCATGTCCAGCAGAGGCTCATAGGCTCAGGGGCAGCCAGGTAGCTCTGTGTGCTGCCCCTGCAGTTCCCCTTCCCGGCTAATGGGAGCTGCGGAGTTGGTGCTCGGGGCAGGGGCAGCGTGCAGAGATCCCCTGGCCGTGCCTCCGCCTAGGAGCCACTGCCAGACATGCTGGCCACTTCCAGGAGCGACGCAGAGCTAGGGCAGGCAGGGAGTCTGGCTTAGCCCCACTGCGCCGCTAGACTTTTAGTTGCCTAAAATCTCCCGGATTGGCTCCAGTAGCCTCTGGGAGATCAAGCCTGATTCTGGTAAACTCCTGGCCAAACAGGGAGGGTTGGCAACCCTAAATTAAGCGCATCCAAGATAGTGGAGAATCAGGCCTACTTTTACACCAGAATAACTCTTTTGACATCTGTGGTTTTACCTTTTCTGTTAACATTTATGTGGGGTTACAGATTAGCTCTGAAAAAAGGAACTTTCATTTTAAAAGTTCTCTCTGTGGTATCATATTTTAAGCCCTTTTAATACAGTAAGCATCAGTAAAGGGTACTTTCTGTTCCGGGGCATATAAAGCACATGTGAATATAAAACTCTAGACTTCAAGGTGTGAAAACTAATCACAGAACATTTCAATTTTCAGGCATTCAGTTTCTTGATGAAAAATTGAAATTTTCTGCAGAAGGGAGACACTTCATGCAAAAACTTTTGTTTAGATGAAAACCCATTTTTCCTTTAAAAATCTTTGTTTTGAATGAAAAATGTTGACCCGCCCTAGTGTTTAATTTCTATCAGCATATCAGATGTTTCTATTCTGTTACTGTTTCTCTGGAATGTACAAAATTAAAAAGGGGATATATTTTTAAGATGGATTAAAGGTGATTCCTTCTTTTACTGGGTTTTTAAAGATAGAATAAAAATGACAATTGTGAGGAAAATCTTCTTAGATTCCCTTTAAATTCCCATTCTCAACCCAGTAATATCTGAATATACAATAGCTCTTAATCAGTCACTAAACTAGGTTTCAGAGTAGCAGCCGTGTTAGTCTGTATCCGCAAAAAGAAAAGGAGTATTTGTGGCACCTTAGAGACTAACAAATTTATTTGAGCATAAGCTTTGGTGAGCTACAGCTTGAAGTGAGCTGTAGCTCACGAAAGCTTATGCTCAAATAAATTTGTTTAGTCTCTAAAATGCCACAAGTACTCCTTTTCTTTAAACTAGGTTTATTAACAGAACAATAGACAAACTGTGGGAAAAGCAAACTTTTGAAAAGCCAAGTACCTGAGAATGGCTTGCAGTTAGCAAACAGAATGAAACTCCATTTCCTATTGATATGTCAAGTTAGTTACTTAAAATGAGCTACAAAGGACTTTATTTAAATTGGGTTTGTGCCTTACTTTGCCTTTTTATGATTATAAAGAGGACCTGGAAGTTTATTTCTGGAATTCTGTCTGTTTGTTAACTTAGAAATATCAGAAAAGTCAAGTTTGGTCTTCCCTGGCTGTGCTAAATGAGCTATCTTAGATGTGTAGTGTGAAGTCTCTAAGGGATGAGGGCTGGAGGGGTTAAGGCCCAGATCTTCAAACCAGGGTCAGTGCTACTGGGGATGGGGCAAAAGGAACATTTACCCTCCCAAATTATTTTCAAGGGGTCCCAAATTCATAGGTGCCTGAGATATTGGGGGGGGGGGCGTTTAGGCAAAGGGCCATGTCTTCTCCTGCCCATTTTTTAAACCTGACTCCTGAACGCGGTCAGGAGGTGGCATGCCGCAGCCCAGCCAGCACCCTGACCCACTCCGCACCGTGCCACATGCACAGTGTGCTGGCCAGTCTGGCTCTGCCTGCTGCTTGCTGCTGGGCCTTCATCTGCCATTGGCTGCCAAAACTACAGCAGTGGCTCCTCTCAGCCTTGCTTGCCGGCCTGGTCCGGGAAGTAGGACTGGTATTGTCAACCTTAAATGTTCAAAAATCATGAGTCAGGCTCATCATAATTATGAGATTGGCTTTAAAATCACAAGATTATGTAAAAATAATAGATTTGGTTCCTGCTTCTTTTTGAGCCTTTAGGGTGCACCGGGGGCGGGGGGGAGTGGTGTCACATTTTGGCACTTTCTCCACAGCCACAAGGGCTAGAAACTTACTTTTTCTTTCAGAATGAAGGCTGAAATCATCACACATCCACTTGACTCCCGGTGCTGGGGTTTTAAGGAAAACAATAATTATCATGAGACTCATGACAAAATCCTGAGAGTTGGCAACACTGCCAGCAGGGAGGATCAGATAAGGGGGGAGAAGGGCAGGCAGAGCCTCTGGGAGAATCAGGCTGGTCAGGGGCAGGGGGAGGCAGGGGCTCTTGGAAAGTCAGGCTGGTTGGGGGAAGGAGAGGCAGGGGCTCGGGAGGGTTGGGCTGGTGGAGAGGTTGGCACTTGGAGGGTCAGGGTGGTGTGGGTGGGAGGCAGGGGCTCCAAGAGACTTGAGCTGTTAGGAGTGGGGGAGACAGGGTGTCGGGGGGGGGGGCAAAATACCCACTTGCCCCTCCAATAACAGGATCCTAGAACTGGCCCTGCACCTAACCCCCATTGATTTCAGTTGGAGTCAAGCACGTAAAAACCTTTAAAAATCTGCTCCTAAGTGCCTAAGTCACTTTTGAAAATGAGACGTAGGCTCCTAAGTCAGTCAGGTGTTGCAATGCTGAGCAGAGCAATGCCTAAATACCGCTAAACTCTGGGCCTCAGTCACTTTTCAAAGTGAGACTTAGGGCATGTCTTCACTGGCAACGTTAAAGCGCTGCCATGGCAGCGCTTTAACATGGTTTGTGCAGTCGCAGCAGAGCGCTGGGAGAGACCGCGCTGAAAAAACCACCTCCTCGAGGGGAATAGCTCCCAGCGCTGGTGCACTGTGTACACTGGCACTTTGCAGTGCTCAGGGGGGATGTTTTTTCACACCCCTGAGCGGGACAGTTGCAGCGCTCTAAAGTGCCAGTGTAGACAAGCCCTTAGGCTACGTCTACACTAGCACTTACTGCCATATAACTTATGTCACTCAGGGGTGTGAAAAAGTCCCCCCCTCCCCCCCCTGATGTGAGTCAGTTACGCCGACACAAGTGCCCGTGCAAACAGTACTATGTTGGCGGGACAGCTTCTCCCTCCGACATAGCTACCACCTCTCACGGAGCTGTGGCTTAGAGTGGTTACATTAGAGAGCTTACAGCAGCGCTGCTGCTCCGTCGCTGTAAACTCTCCAGTGTAGCCACAGCCCTTGTTTCTTAAGTGATTTATACCTTTGGAAATTTTATCCTTAATATTCATTTCCCTCACAGGTGCTCTGCTTTCAATCTTATCTCTCCAATACTGTCACTGGATCTCCAGCCACCATAGAGCCTACCAGGGTAGAGAAGGCATGAGGTTCTAAAAACCCCAGGATATATATTTTCCAGACAAAAATCTTTCAGGCCTTCTTTGTACATAATAAAGGAACACAGAGAAGGACTACAACATTTTTTTTTCTTTTGGAGGTCACCTTTAATGCCAGTCAGGTGTTTTGGACACAGAGTAGTGATGGTTTCAGAGTAACAGCCGTGTTAGTCTGTATTCGCAAAAAGAAAAGGAGTACTTGTGGCACCTTAGAGACTAACCAATTTATTTGAGCATGAGCTTTCGTGAGCTACAGCTCACTTCATCGGATGCATACTGTGGAAACTGCAGAAGACATTATATACACAGGGACCATGAAACAATACCTCCTCCCACCCCACTCTCCTGCTGGTAATAGCTTATCTAAAGTGATCATCAAGTTGGGCCATTTCCAGCACAAATCCAGGTTTTCTCATCCTCCGCCCCCCCCCCCCCAAACTCACTCTCCTGCTGGTAATAGCCCATCCAAAGTGACCACTCTCTTCACAATGTGTATGATAATCAAGGTGGGCCATTTCCTGCAGAAATCCAGGTTCTCTCACCCCCTCACCCCCCTCCAAAAAACACACACACAAACTCACTCTCCGGCTGGTAATAGCCTATCCAAAGTGACCACTCTCCTTACAACGTGCATGAAAATCAAGGTGGGCCATTTCCAGCACAAATACAGGTTTTCTCACCCCCCCCTTTTTTTTTTCCCAAAAAACACACACAGAGAAACTCACTCTCCTGCTGGTAATAGCTTATCCAAAGTGACCACTCTCCCTACAATGTGCATGATAATCAAGGTGGGCCATTTCCAGCACAAATCCAGGTTTTCTCACCCCCCCCCCCCGCCGACCCCCATACACACACAAACTCACTCTCCTGCTGGCAACAGCTCATCCAAAGTGACCACTCTCCCCACAATGTGCATGACAATCAAGGTGGGCCATTTCCAGCATAAATCCAAGTTTAAACAGAATGTCTGGGTGGGGGGGGGAGGAAAAAACAAGGGGAAATAGGCTACCTTGCATAATGACTTAGCCACTCCCAGTCTCTATTTAGGCCTAAATTAATAGTATCCAATTTGCAAATGAATTCCAATTCAGCAGTTTCTCGCTGGAGTCTGGATTTGAAGTTTTTTTGTTGTAAGATAGCGACCTTCATGTCTATGATTGCGTGACCAGAGAGACTGAAGTAACTAAAACCCCTCCAACACATTATTAAGGATCTACAACCTATCCTGAAGGATGACCCAACACGCTCACAAATCTTGGGAGACAGGCCAGTCCTTGCCTACAGACAGCCCCCCAACCTGAAGCAAATACTCACCAACAACCACATACCACACAACAGAACCACTAACCCAGGAACCTATCCTTGCAACAAAGCCCGTTGCCAACTGTGCCCACATATCTATTCAGGAGACACCATCACAGGGCCTAATAACATCAGCCACACTATCAGAGGCTCGTTCACCTGCACATCCACCAATGTGATATATGCCATCATGTGCCAGCAATGCCCCTCTGCCATGTACATTGGTCAAACTGGACAGTCTCTACGTAAAAGAATAAATGGACACAAATCAGATGTCAAGAATTATAACATTCATAAACCAGTCGGAGAACACTTCAATCTCTCTGGTCTGGCCTTCATGTCTGTGATTGCGTGACCAGAGAGATTGAAGCTGTATTCGTGCTGGAAATGGCCCACCTTGATTTTCATGCACGTTGTAAGGAGAGTGGTCACTTTGGATAGGCTATTACCAGCAGGAGAGTGAGTTTGTGTGTGTGGTTTTTGGAGGGGGGTGAGGGGGTGAGAGAACCTGGATTTGTGCAGGAAATGGCCCACCTTGATTATAATACACATTGTGAAGAGAGTGGTCACTTTGGATGGGCTATTACCAGCAGGAGAGTGAGTTTGTGGGGGGGGGGGGGGCGGAGGGTGAGAAAACCTGGAATTGTGCTGGAAATGGCCCAACTTGATGATCACTTTAGATAAGCTATTACCAGCAGGAGAGTGGGGTGGGAGGAGGTATTGTTTCATGGTCTCTGTGTATATAATGTCTTCTGCAGTTTCCACAGTATGCATCCGATGAAGTGAGCTGTAGCTCACGAAAGCTCATGCTCAAATAAATTGGTTAGTCTCTAAGGTGCCACAAGTACTCCTTTTCTTTTTGAGAGTAGTGACGGTAGGAATAACGGAAACATAGCTTCCGGAAAAAAAATACTGTTTACCAACACGTGCTTCCTCTTTGAAATCTTTTGTGATTTGAAGGAGGAAGGGGGGGGGGTCAAGATGGATACACTTTAAATAAAGGCTTCTAATCAAACACTTGAAGCAAGTGCAAATGTCCGCATGCTTTGGTTAGTTTCTAGCAGAGTAGGAAATGCCTCGTTCAAATAACAAACATACTTTTTGATTGCATTCCTGTCTCCCTCCCTGTGCGCAAATGTGGACATTACAACGACTGTGTTCCTTTATATAAATTAGTGATCATTTGGCTGATAGAGCAGTACCCTTTCAGAATTCAGGTCTATTTAAATGGCTGTATATGTTGCAAAAAGCCTCTCATTTCTCCTAGAACAACTTACACTTCTCAACCTGTCACTGCATCCCAGAAAAGGCAATGGCCTAAATATATGGAGGATTTCTGTCACCGAAGTAAAAAACTTTCAATGGAGATGGCTACCATTAGGCATCTAAATAAAAGTGGCCAGATCTTCAGAAATTCTGAACACCTTGAACTTCGCGTCACTATTATTTAGGTGCCTAGTGATAGACACCCACATTTGAATGTTTTGGCCATAGAGGTTATATAATTACCTGTTGAAAGAGAAAAATCTGCCACAAAGAATATATATTTCATGAACTAAAGAATGATAAATTGTTGGCATTTGAAAGGAATGTACCTGTCAAGGATTGACACCACATCAGCCCAAGGTTTCCTCACAAAGCAGCCATGGGCTTGATTTGCTCTCATTTCCCATTAGTGTAACTCCAGTGACGCATGGTGTGAGAAGGATTATATACCATGTGTTTCTGTAATCTTTGGTTTGCTCTTCTGTCACTCCTTGCAGTCACCAGGCTTCCACACTGCCCTCAATTCTCCACAATCAGCATCCCGCCAGCATCATTTGGCAATGAGCACACCCTGCCCTGACAATTTGGAGTGACTATCCAGACCAGATACCTTTGCTTTACTTCTTCTTCTCATTAAAAGTTTGGTGTTTTAGTCTCTGAGGCCATCCACAGTGGTCATCCTAAGTAATTCCAAAAGCATCTTAAAGAAAGCAACATTCATCCTTTGTTTCAGAGTAGCAGCCATGTTAGTCTGTATCCGTAAAAAGAAAAAGAGTACTTGTGGCACCTTAGAGACGAACAAATTTATTAGAGCATAAGCTTTCATGAGCTACAGCTCACTTCATCGGATGCATACACTGGAAAATACAGTGGGGAGATTTATACACACAGAGAACATGAAACAATGGATGTTACCATAAACACTGTAACGAGAGTGATCACTTGAGGTGAGCTATTACCAGTAGGAGAGCGGGGGGTGGAGAGGGGGGGAGGGGAGAAACCTTTTGTAGTGTGGGCCATTTCCAGCAGTTCACAGGAACCTCTGAGGAACAGTGGGGGATTGGGGGGGTGGGGAATAAACATGGGGAAATAGTTTTACTTTGTGTAATGACCCATCCACTCCCAGTCTTTATTCAAGCCTAAATTAATTGTATCCAGTTTGCAAATTAATTCCAATTCAGCAGTCTCCCGTTGGAGTCTGTTTTTGAAGTTTTTTTGTTGAAGAACTGCCACTTTTAGGTCTGTAATCAAGTGACCAAAGAGATTGAAGTGTTCTCCGACTGGTTTTTGAATGTTATAATTCTTGATGTCTGATTTGTGTCCATTTATTCTTTTACGTAGAGACTGTCCAGTTTGACCAGTGTACATGGCAGAGGGGCATTGCTGGCACATGATGGCATAGATCACATTGGTAGATGCGCAGATGAATGAGCCTCTGACAGTGTGGCTGATGTGATTAAGCCCTATGATGGTGTCCCCTGAATAGATATGTGGACACAGTTGGCAACGGGCTTTGTTGCAAGGATAGGTTCCTGCGTTAGTGTTTTTGTTGTGTAGTGTGTGGCTGCTGGTGAGTATTTGCTTAAGGTTGGGGGGCTGTCTGTAAGGCCTGGCCTGTCTCCCAAGATCTGTGAGAGTGATGGGTCATCCTTCAGGATAGGTTAGAGATCCTTGATGATGCATTGGAGAGGTTTTAGTTGGGGGCTGAAGGTGATGGCTAGTGGTGTTCTGTTATTTTCTTTGTTGGGCCTGTCCTGTAGTAGGTAACTTCTGGGTACTCTTCTGGCTCTGTCAATCTGTTTCTTCACTTCAGCAGGTGGGTATTGTAGTTGTAAGAACGCTTGATAGAGATCTTGTAGGTGTTTGTCTCTGTTGATCTTATAGGTGTTTGCTCTACGATACAACCACATTTGCTCCAACCCCACTGTCTGAGGGGTTGGAGCAAATGCGGTTGTATCGTAGAGCTTGGCTGTATATAGTGGATCGTGTGGTAAGGTCTGGATAAAAGCTGGAGGCATGTAGGTAAGTATAGCAGTCAGTAGGTTTCCGGTAGGATGGTGTTTATGTGACCATCGCTTACTAGCACCATAGTGTCCAGGAAGTGGATCTCTTGTGTGGACAGATCCAGGCTGAGGTTGATGGTGGGATGGAAATTGTTGAAATCATGGTGGAATTCCTCAAGGGCTTCTTTTCCATGAGTCCAGATGATGAAGATGTCATCAGTGTAGCGCAAGTAGAGTAGGGGCATTCGGGGAGAAGAGCTGAGGAAGCATTGTTCTAAGTCAGCCATAAAAATGTTGGCATACTGTGGGGCCATGCGGGTACCTATAGCAGTGCTGCTGATTTGAAGATATACGTTGTCCCCAAATGTGAAATAGTTATGGGTGAGGACAAGGTCACAAAGTTCAGCCACCAGGTTTGCCGTGACATTATCGGGGATACTGTTCCTGACGGCTTGTAGTCCATCTTTGTGTGGAATGTTGGTGTAGAGGGCTTCTACATCCATAGTGGCTAGGATGGTGTTTTCAAGAAGATCACCAATGGATTGTAGTTTCCTCAGGAAGTCAGTGGTGTCTCGAAGATAGCTGGGAGTGCTGGTAGCTTAGGGCCTGAGGAGGGAGTCTACATAGCCAGACAATCCTGCTGTCAGGGTGCCAATGCCTGAGATGATGGGGCATCCAGCATTTCCAGGTTTATGGGTCTTGGGTAGCAGATAGAATACCCCTGGTCGGGGTTCTAGGGGTGTGTCTGTGCGGATTTGTTCTTGTGCTTTTTCAGGGAGTTTCTTGAGCAGATGGTGTAGTTTCTTTTGGTAACCCTCAGTGGGATCAGAGGGTAATGGCTTGTAGAAAGTGGTGTTGGAGAGCTGCCTAGCAGCCTCTTGTTCATATTCCGACCTATTCATGATGACAACAGCACCTCCTTTGTCAGCCTTTTTGATTATGATGTCAGAGTTGTTTCTGAGGCTGTGGATGGCATTGTGTTCTGCACGTCTGAGGTTATGGGGCAAGGGATGTTGCTTTTCCACAATTTCAGCCTGTGCATGTTGGCGGAAGCTCTCTATGTAGAAATCCAGTCTGTTGTTTCGACCTTCAGGAGGATACTCACCTTTGGATACCCCAGGTTCTCAGAGTGAGTCAAGGAGAAATCAGTGTCATCCTCACAGAGTCCTTATGTTATCCTGGCTCTGTGCTCCTATCACACCCCACTCCCAACTATGTAGGGAGGGGGGCTCCGAAAGCTAAATACAGCTTGGAGTTGTATTATCTATCTATTTGAGGGAACACCTACTGGTGTCAATGCATCCTCCTGGCCCATTCCTTTTGCCCTGACCCACCCACCACTAGCCCCCAGATGTCAGACAGCACTTTATGGCACAGAGGGGAAGGAAGGTGGTGCTCTGGATTCAGCTCACCCTCTCTTCTACATGGGAGAAGAAAATCTGTACACAGATTCTCTCCCATAGGATCATTTGCAACCCTCTGTAAACATTTCAGCATATGGGTCACCCCAGTGAAGCTTCTCTTCTTCGTGGCTTGTACTTTTCTTGTTTAGACTGTGTAGGACACTTTGGTGTTTCACTGTGAACATCCTTTCTTACCCTGTGGTTGATAATCAAACATACCATAGATTATACAGTGAACTCTGATGCCAGCATATTATTTTCTGTTGGATATTCCAGTTTACCCAGTATTTAAAGGAAATCCACAATGCTTGAGGGACAAGCTTTTTTCCCATCGCCTCCTGTCGCTCAGAGAATCTTACTTTGTTTGCAGCAAATAGTTCACCCAGCAGAAGAGCAAAATCTTCTGAGAATCTAGCCTGGAGTGTGGGTTTTGTTATCATGTTTGTCATCTAACTACATTTTTTGTTTGGGATTATTATTGAAAAGTGCTGTAGAGAAACACAGTTTGGGGGAGTAAAAGTTTTTCAGTATTTGCAGTTACATCATCACTGGGTCTGTGACCTTTTCAACTTGGCTGGGAATCTGCTGGAAAACAGCTGTGATGTTTTTCAGTTTTGAATTGTAAAAAGGAAACTCTTTGCCCTAATGTCTTGCTTTGTTAGTATTACTGTTGTAAACTTCTTGGGGATTTTGTAGAATACTCAGTGTGTTTTTTTGACAGTGAAGTGCTGATTTTTTTGTCATTTACAGGGGTTACCCCAGGGTGAGCCAATACAGTTTAGGCTGGGGTTACTCTGGTCCTTAGGCCTGTAAAACATGTTCAGACCCTTAAAACTACAGTGGGAAACCAATTACATAAAGACTTATTTTGCTTCCAGAGACCGGTGGGTGTTGTGCAGAGGCTGCCAAGGTCAGAACTGGGGCGTTGTATTTTTCTGCTCTCATTCTACTACTGCTAAAATGCTTGGTAGAGTTGATCATGGATACATTAGTTGATATGTTCGGAAAATACTTACTATTTTCAAGTAATAAACATGAAGTAATGTCAGAGACTGAATTGTCAAAAGAAAACACGCTGGAACAAATGGATATATGAAATAGCAACTAGTCACCAGGAAAGGTGACTAGTTGCTATTTCATTTATCAGTTCGTTCCAGGATTGTATCATACAAGAGTTCTGAAGGAACTTAAGAATGAAAAGACTGAGCTGATAGCAAATATATGCTATGGTTTGATTTTTTTGTTTTGTTTTCCCCAACATGTTAGCATAACTCTGCAACCAGTGAAGTCAATGAAAATTATGATAACCTGAGTACTCTGGAAAATTTCTTCCAATATTTCATCAAAATCAACTACTATCCTGAAGGACTGGATGTTGTACCTGTCACCTTATGTCCCTTAAAGTTAGTTTTTGTCCATGTTCATTAGAATTTTCTGTGCATCTGGAGGGCTCTGCAAATGACTCTCACCTTGTGGGAGATGGCCCTTAGAGAATTCCTGAGGTAGGGTCCACACACAGATTCATAGATTCTGATGCCTCTCTCCCTCTTCTTGAGGCTGATGGGTTTTCACATTTCCTAGGCAGCCTGGATGAAAACTCCAGCACACCAATCTCAAACCGCAGCAGTTGTAGTAACGCAAGATCTATGAATAGAAAATCAGATGAAATCATCATGCTGAATACTTTTCATCTTTGGCTACACTTGGGGTCAAACAATTTTCAGGGCCATTTCATTGCATTTGTTGTCAACAAGAGGTCTTTTTGCTAATGTGGACAAGGCTAAAAAAAACAAAACACAAAGAGTGGGACTAAATGGCCAATTTTCAACACATCAAAGTGTTAATGGTAGGGTGCCTCAAAGAGCCATGCTAGAACTGATCAAGTTTATTACATTCACTAATGATCTGGAAAGTGGGGAGCTCAGTAAACTAGTAAAATTTGCAAAGGGCACAAATTATTTAAGATAGTCAAAGTTAGAGAAGACTGTGAAGAGCTTCTGAGAGCTGACAAAACTAGGGGGCTTGATGGCAGATGAAATTCAGTGCTGACAAATGAAAAGTAATGCACATTGGAAGGAATGATTTGAACTACTGATACACATTGCTTGGTTTTGAGTTAACCAAAGCCATTCAGAAAAAAAGACTTGAGTGTCATTATGGACATCTCAGTGAAACCATCTGCTCAATGCACAGCCAAAATGTGAGTAAAGTGTTAGGACACAGAAGGAATGGAATGGAAAATAATATTGATTATAGTATAATGCCATTATATAAATCAGATACACCCTCACCTGGACATCCCATCTCCAAGAAGATACAGTAGATGTAGCAAGGGTCCCGAGATGGGTGGCAAAAATGGTTAGAGGCCTGGAAAGACATTTATGAGGAGAGACTGGAAAGTTTAGGGTTGTTTAACTTAGAGAGAAAATGAGTAAAAGACAGCACAGAAGTATATAAAATAATTAATGCTATACTGAAGCTAATCTTTCTCCAAAAACCTGGGGACAGACCAGGAAAGTGGAAGACAACACACTTAAACCCGATAAAATAATACTTTTTACATAACGCATAATTAAAGAATTAGACATGTACATGAGAACATCCACAATTTTATTAGATAAGAATAAAAGTGTGAAATGTTTAAATCCTTATGTTTCAGGACATAAGACAAACATAAACTGACGGGATTAATAAGAAATTTATCCTATGGGCAGATAATGCAATTAATGTCCATTTTGGCAATTCTAGAACCTTTCTCTGAACTATTTGACCACTTTTTAGAGGCAAGATACCAGAACAGATGGACCACTGGTTTGACACAGTAGAGCAGTTCCTACATTCAGCTGTTGTTACCAGGGACAAAAAAAAATTTCTATCAGATGTAGTGTAGCAAGTAGTTCTTAGATCTCACTTCACCATGTTTGACATCCTAGCATAAGCTACATATAATAATTTCTATTAAAAACATAGAACCATTTCTTGAATACCTGCTGGTAATGCAGCTCTGCTCAGTGAATGGAAATGATATGTACCCTAAGTCTCAGGACATTATATAGTTCATAAACTGTCCAGATTATAAAATATTTCTTAAAGGTACAGTTTACTTCTGTCTTAAATATATAAGATGTCAGGGCCCCAGTATCAAGCCCCACCCCTCAGGGTCCCTAGATGAAATCCCTAGTTGCTACGCCATGACCATGGGCTAGCTAATAGTTTTAGAGCTCAAGGTCTACAGCTCCATAGCAGCCATGCCCCAGGCCACTGGTTTGCTGGACATACAGCATTCCTCATTGGGTACCTGGATTATATAAAGACCACAACAGGAAGAGGAAGCTGTCTGAGTAATGGGCCATTGTCTGCTAGTTGCTACTGCCTTGCCACCTTGCGTACATGCTCCTTGAATTGGATCTCCCAGCTACCAACCCCTTGCACACGCTCCAGTCATTGCCTCAGATGGCCCCTGATCCCAACTGGCCAACTGTGCACCACTTGGCCATTGTTCTGGACTGCCCCTAGCCTGCTTCAGCCAGTAGGCATTATACCATCTGACTCAGCCTTAATCCCAAACTACAATCTTTTTTGGATAAACTTTCTTGGCTGACCCTCCTCAGACCCTTGGAACACTTTACTGTCCAGTTCTAGCAGCCTGAAGGTGCCATTGGTACTAACCTTTCTGGCTCAAGGATGAAATCCTGATCCTATTGAAATCAATAGGAGTTTTGCCACTGACTTCAAGGAGGCTAGGATTTCACCCCTGGTATTTCTCTACAAATGTCTTAAACTCTTTTTTATACAAGGAAGAGGCATTTGGAATATGATCCATATTTATGTTACATGAGAGAAGAGTGCTGGGACAGACCCATCCCTGTGGTGAGTGGCATTACTCCAAGGCTGAAACTGACCCATTATGTTTTCTTCAGCTGATCTACGCACTCATTACCATTCCCAGTTAAATTATCCAAATGTTTCAAAGATGCAGGTGAATTTCCTAATTATTAACATCCCTTGTCTACTAACAACAGAACAACTTCCTGACTTTTGCCATGAGGTTTTATTTCAGTAACAGATGACTGTCATAATAGACGCATGGACATCTCTTCTTAAATGAAATTGTTTAGACTGTGGTTGATGAATTCATTTCCTACTAGACAAAAATACCAATAAATTCAAACTTCAGTCTGTGAAATGATTCTCCAAAATATTTAGCTCTCATTAGCCTCCTTCAGCTGTCAGATAATCTGGGCAAGAGCTTAGTCTGAAATCAAGAAGAGAGAACTGTAGTTCTTACCTCTGTCACTCTGTCTCTGCACAAAAAGTTTAATAGATAGCATATGCTGTTTGCTGATCCTTTGTTCCTGCCCCAGCAGTCAATGCACTGCCAAGTCTCACTGAGTTTGTGTGTCTCACCCATTTTTGGCTTGAGGTACCTGGAATCTGAAGCAGGTTCACATAAAACTCGGAAGATTCACAGTACATTTAAATGGAAAATATGAACCATCACTCATAGAGTGCATTTTTCAAATTTAGTCCTTTAAGTGACCGAAACTTGGCAGGCTTGCCAACTGTCTGATAAGGATGGATGAGAGACCATGGAGTCTCCTCCTTGTCTCCACAAAAAAACCCCCAAGCAATGATCTCAAAGTGACATTTCAAGTGAAATTAATTATTAAGCTGTACAGTCCTCTGTTTGTTTGTTTTTTAATGGTATTTCATTATTAAAGATGTTGGAACTGCTTTGAAGATTAGGATATGAAAAAGGTGTCTCATCTGTGGTCTTAAAAAAGATCTTAGGCATGTGAAAAGATACGGCGGCTTCCCTCAGTGGTTTTGTAATTCACTGATATACTGTCTATGACCCTTTCCTCCAGGGGAATTTCCCAGATGAAGAATTGTCTGATTCTTCCATAACTGGCCTTTTAGAGGCTTTTTGTCTTGTTTAAGTTCTTTTCTTTGTCGTTAAGTTACATTGCTGAAGAATTGTACCGTCTGTTCGCTATATGCTTCTCTTTAAGAGATTCCGATTAAGAAGTCTCACAATATTGATAAAACTTCATGCAAGTTAAAGCTTCGGGGTCTGTAAGTGGAGACGTGCGAGTTTTGAAAATTCCAAGAGTTTGTTTTTCTCTCTCCAGTTAGACAAAAATACCCATTTGTAACGCCTGGCTTGTTGGTGAATTATTTGAATCAGGTGTTTCCTACCAAGTAGAAAACTATGCTGGGTAATACGTGCTGTTTGTAAAATCTACGGGAGACAGATGGGAAGAGATTTTCCGTGTGGATTTGATTAATGGAATATATTTGAAAATCCTCCAAGAAGCTGTTATCTTTGCGCATTATAGCTGGCGCATCAAGTGTGTGTGAGTATGCACACAGCTTAGTGTCTAATGGCTTGGGGAGCACCCCATTCAAAAAATCAACATTTTGGAGCCTCAGACAATCATTTAAATACCCAAATTATCTTTAAATAATGATAAGGAAACATAGTTGGCAGAAGCTAAGATATTCAAAGTTCAGGCTGGCATTCCATCCATGAGTCATCACAGCATTGTGAGAAGAATAACAAAAACTCCCTGGACAATCTCTGAACTTTGAATTTCCTGGCGTTAGGCGGTTCCCCATCACCACCACAAGGATATTGGTCAGAAATGCGTAGAATACATTTTCTAGTTTAACAGAACCAAAACAACAAGCCAGTTGGGGACAAGTTAGAAAAACCATGTGCTGGCTGCTAAGGACCACATCCTGATAGCCTTACTGCCATAAAAACTTCATTGCATTCAAGGGGAGTTTCATCTGGGTAAGGACAGGGTAAATCCCGCATAAGACTTCAGGATTTGGTGCTAGGGTTGTGCTTCATACTCAAGTCCAAAAATGATTATACCTGCTCGTGGGCTATCCCCAAACATTTCTGGGATACAAATACTGGGCAACATTCTCCTCTCTGATCCACAGTGTGGATCAGTATCAGAGTCTGCCTCAGTGGGGCAGTGCCTTCTGTGTGCTTTAGCAATGCAGAATATGTAATAGTGATTGGCACTGTGGATACGGGATCTGCAGCGGGGTCAGAGATAATTTTACCCACTGAATCGGAGCTGTGCCCAAATGTAAAAATGATCCAGAGATAAATTTTGATCACAAAACCTTCCTCCCCACCCAGGCCAGAAATAAACCTCTGACAACAAGCCTGGGCTTTGTTAACTAAGCTTTCTCTCCTAATTAAACAAACCAAAAACTCCACAGGGCTTCCTCTAGCTCCTGAGGGGAGCCCTGAAAGCTGATTTTAAAAGTTATGCCATGTTCTGTGCCTTTGCTCTGAGACTAGAATCTGAGCTTTGGTCCTTGGTGGTTTAAGCAAGCCGCAGCTTTGTTATCGTGACATAAGAATGATTCATTACTTTTGTGCCACAGTAAGCACGTGTGAGGAAACTGAATAAATATCCCCTATTCATCTTAGATAATGGAAGGAATTAAATTGGTTGGCACTTGGACCAAAGCTCATTAGATTTGCATCTTACACTTGACAACCAAAGATAATATCAGAAAAGGGTTTTTCTTATGCCATTTTCTGCATGTGCTGCTGTAATTATTCACGTGTAATGAGATCATATCTTAGTGAAGAATGAGAAATAGGGGTTTTTTCGGTTGTCAAGACCTATCTGAACATAAAGTTTATTTAAACACATTTTTTTGCTATGAGCTCATATTAAATCTCAGCCAGTTTATCCATCGCTAATTTAGTTATATGGTCATTACATGGAAAATCCATTTCAGATAAAGCAAAGCATTTTCATCCTCTAGTTACACAAGTATCAGGTCACAGCAATTATGTGCAAATGCCAGACACCAAGTATGCCACTGC
The DNA here is from genome assembly GCF_965152275.1 of Natator depressus. NCBI lineage: Eukaryota > Metazoa > Chordata > Testudines > Cheloniidae > Natator > Natator depressus. Next base: position 47,828,996 of record NC_134238.1, read on the forward strand.
AGGGTAAAGTTGTATATGGTCTGATCTACCAGTGAGGAGGCTACTTTGCACAACAATGCCGTGAATGTGGCATTGCACTGACAGGATCCAAGCAGTGGGTTGAGAAAAAGAGAAGAGTCTTCCTGTGAATGAGCTGAGTCCCTACACAGTCCTTAACAGAGCCCAGAGACAGTAAGTTAGCATCCAAAGTTACCCTCTTGCTGGGGGTTGGTTTTAATGATAAGAAAAACAAGAACAAAACATAAATCTCACCCTAGGCTTCCCCCTTGATCTTGACTGTCCCTAGGGTCTCCTGAATATCTGTCCTAGCACTCTGGTTCCTTCTCTGAGAGAATCACTGTCACCTCCTAAGGATGGAATTATGAGCCATACCTACCAGAACACTTTAAAAATCTATCCCTTCCTTTCTGCGCCTACAGCCAAATCACCCCTCCACTATGGCAATTTCCTCCTCTCCGGACTCCTTGCTCCATCTCTGGTCCATCAAAATGTTGCTGCCAAAGTCATCTTTCTTGTTGTGACAATGTTATCTACCTCTCTAAATGTTTGACTGTTTCCCCGTTGCCCTTCAGATCAAATTCAAATGGTTTGTCCTTGCCTTCAAGGCTTTCCATTGTGCAGCTCCTGTTTATATTCCTGACCAGTTGTCCCCAACCTGCTGTCTCCTTTAGCCAGCCTGGATACTCCTTCTGTCTCCTCTCACAAAAGTCTTTGTGCCCTCTTCCATGATGCTCTTTATTCTTGGAATGCTCTACCCAAAGCTGTTCACTCAGCCACCTCTCTAGTCTCATTTAAATCTTTCCAAAAGGCTCAGATCTGGCATCTCACCAACAAAAATAAGTGTAGAAAAACAATGAAAAGAGCCAGCAAGATGTGTTTACATGCCTTACTAAGATACCACATGTTCTTGCTACTGCCACCTTTGTCCTTCCTCATCTCCGTCCACTCTGCTAGTCTATAACCCTCACTTGTGTCATGTAGAAGTTGGGGCTTGTCTACACTTTAAATGTTACAGCTGTACAGCTGTACCATTGTAGTGCTTCAGTGTAGACACTACAACACGAATGGGAGGGATTGTCCCATCGGCATGGGTAATCCACCTCCCTGAGAGGTGGTGGCTAGATCAATAGAAAAATTCATCCATTGATCTAGCGCTGTCTACTCTTAGGTTGGCTTAACTATGCTGCTCAGGGTCTGGATTTTTCACACCCCTGACAGATGTAGTTAAATCAACCTATTTTTCTAGTGTAGCCCATGCCTTAGGCTTATTTGCTCTTCTATACAGATACGGTAGGCTAGATTTTTCTAGTCTGTCAAGTTCAATGGAGAGAGCTCTCCACAGAAGAATTTCCCCTGTGTAGGAATATTCTCCACTGTCATAAAACTGACAGAGATACCTTATACGCCAGCTGCACTCCCCCACCCTCAACATAAGGAAAGGTAAGAGGTGCATCATGGATAACCCAGCTCACCTTTGCCTGGTCTTCAAGATCTTATGCCAGTGACTGAGCTACAGCAGGCCCCCTACTGCTCTAACTTCCATTGGGGTCTGCCAAGGATCAGGAAGTCACAGCCGGCTTCCTTTAGCTATCACTTAAGTTGTAACGGAGAATTAGGACCTGTATCTTCACTTATTTTATGAGTCACCCAGCATATTTTTGGGGTGCTTGAAAAATAATTAAGAGCTTCTCAGTATTTCCTTAGCTTACTGTGCCTCTGTGTTTGCAGCATTTCCTGTACTTCCATGTAATTAGCATAGAGATTACCAAGGGAAGCTACAGGTAGCAGCTGAGGTAGCAGTATTTAGGCTTTGTCTACACTAGCCCTTTTGTCAGTAAAACATTTTCTCAGTCAGGGGTGTGAAAAAACACACCCCTGACTGACATAAGTTTCACCGACAAAAATGCCAGTGTGGACAGCGCAGTGTCGGTGGGAGAGTGTCTCCCACTGGCATAGCTACCACCGCTCTTTGGGGGGTGGCTTGATTATGCCGGCGGGAGAGCTCTCTCCCGCCGGCATAGAGCGGCTATATTGGAGAACTTACAGCCACACAGCTGCAGCAGTACAGCTGTGCCACTGTAAGGTGTGTAGTGTAGACATAGCCTTAGTTATCCAATGCCACTGACAAGTTTTTAAATTGTGACTGTTTATGTTCTGGTAAGAAGTGACTAGGCAGGAGTAATGGACACTTTACAACTATAATAGTGTACTGAGTTTAACTGAAAAACAAAAATCAAGCAGCAAGGCAGACACATTTTAAAACAGCTAATATTTTAATCAGAGCGGGACAGAAAATATTTAATCTTGACTTTTTCTGGAACAATTAAACCAAAAATTAAAATGGTTAAATAAACATTGTCATCTGGGCTAACTATGTGAGCGTGTAGTATAAGCTTCAAAAAAGCTAGATCCTGTCTCTTGAAGGAGGGATTTGACAGTGGAAATCCCAGCTGACCGTTACACTTGTAATTATAATGCTTTAGCTGTCGGTATTTGTCTCAGTGGCCTTGTTTAGAAAACAGTGTAGGCAGTGCCAGCCATAAAGACAGGGAAGAGCAAGGGCCTCTCTGCAGTCACAGAAAAAAACAAGTAGGCTCCTGTTCTGAACATAATCAGGCCCATCCATCACTGTTCTGATTTGTTCTTTTAGGCTCCAGCCACATCCATATTTACTAGATCAATCAAAATGTGTCCTTCATTTCCTTTTTTAAAAAATAGGGCATAAAACGAAAAAAACAAACCCTATACATTTATAAAATGTATTAGCCACCAGAGACAAATAACACTTCTGGAACTGTTCCATTCCTTGACTAAGGGTGCCATTCATTTCCCATCCAAGTGTTGGGAGAGTGATCAGGCTGTAGGTATGTAATTACTCTTACAATATTTTTACATGAATATATTTTAGCCAGACATCTATCTTTTAAAACTTCCTCTTTCTTGCTGTGAACGGATCACACTGCTCGATATTTACATAGCCCCCATCTCTCGAGTATCTGAGCACCTCACCAACATTAATAAATGTATCCTCACAACACCCCTGAGAGGGAGGGGAAGTATTCTAATTATGGCTGGGCAGGAAACGGTTTTCCTACCCTGTGAAAAATTTTGACATTTCAAATGTTTTCCCATCCCAAATTGGGGCTGTGATGCAGCAGATGAGGTGCAGCTCATGCCAAGGTCCCCCTGGCTTAAATGAACACTGACAGATGCATAGCTGGAGTCTGTCTGGTTCGCTGTAAGGATAATATTGATAGAGTAGGCATTAGAACTATGAGAAAGTTTGTAGTGTTTGGATTCTATTGGATGCTTGTGAGTTGCTGCATGCATCAATCTTACTTCAATATCTGTTCCATACTGTAATGTAATATTTGAGCAGTTATATAGTGACCCTCTGTGACTGTATGAATGAGAGGGACATTCAGTAGTGTGGAGAGCTGCTCTTCTACAGAAATTGTTATATCCCTCCCAAAAGAGGAGACCCATCAATACTGAATGTGTTCTAGTTGGCTCAGGCTCTTACAACTGGAAATTCCCTACATCTTGATTGAGAAACTGTCAACAAAAGGACTAAAGACTCTTATTGTTGTTCTGCTCCGCCCCCCCCCCCCGAAGATGAGTCATGGAAGTGGACTTCTCCGATCAGCTGAGTTTGCAGCTCAGAGCACATAACAGGGGGGAGGGGATAAAAACCCCAGGCCAAAGGATCTAAGCAGTTCTATGCTGCTTGGACTGTGACGGGACAAGGTGTTTCTAGGCAAAAGCAAGGGATCCCCAGCTGCTTAGCCTGGGTTAGCCCTAAAGATCAAACAGAGCTTACTGATTGTTGCTTGCTGAAACCTCATTTGTGTGTCTGTCTGCTTTAATCCTGTAAATAACTTTCTCATTTCCCTTTCCTACTTAATACATCTTCAAATAGTTTACTACAGGATTGGCTACAAGTGGTGTCTTTGGTGTGAGACCTAAAGGACAATTGACCTGGGGTAAGTGACTGGGCCTTTGGGATCAGGAGTAACCTGAATATTGATAAAAAGAAAAGAAGTACTTGTGGCACCTTAGAGACTAATCAGTTTATTTGAGCATAAGCTTTCGTGAGCTACAGCTCACTTCATCGGATGCATACCAATGAAGTGAGCTGTAGCTCACAAAAGCTTATGCTCAAATAAATTGGTTAGTCTCTAAGGTGCCACAAGTACTCCTTTTCTTTCTGCGAATACAGACTAACACGGCTGTTACTCTGAAACCTGAATATTGATGTGATCTTAGTGTAAGGGGTCAGGTGTCAGGAATCGGAGCCTGCAGCCTAGCTACTTTTCAGGCACCCTCATCAGTACAGCTGATTAGCCACTCCACCTGATTGGCTGCAGGGGCCAGCAGCAGCAGCTGCTTGCAGGCTGCTCAATGCTCATACCTACCACTTTGGCTGCTCCTGTGTTACTTGGTTCCTGCTGCTCCTGCTTTGCCTCCAGCCTTGCCTCTGTCCTGCCTCTGCTTTGAACCCCTCCTTGCCTGATATCCTGCTCACTCCAGTTCCTGACCTCTGGTTTGACCCGTGGCTCTGGCTCCTGACTGTGGAGTCAGGCTTGACCCTTTGCTCTAGTGTCCAGTTCCTGCCCTTTGTTTTGACTCTTGGCTCTGGCTCCGGACTATGGACAGCAGGTCAACCCTCAGCGCTGGTATCCAGTTTCTGTCCTCCAGTTTGACCTTTGGCTTTGGCTCCTAACTACGGCTCTAGGCCTGCCACCTACCCCGATTACTAGGCTAGACAGCCCTAATCCCAGTTGGCTGACATCATTTATCACAGAGATATGCTCACCCGGGTGGCAAGACAGACCAGAGTACCCAAGGGACAGTCTGTGGCTCTGTGTTCAGGCTGTTAAAGTGTCTAAGGAGTTTTCACTTGGTGCAGTAGGTTGGTGAAATCTAAGTTGAGAACGCACAGCCAGTTAGGGGGTTGTGCTCTGGTTTTTAACAGTCTGCCTTGAGGTTGGTACTCACATGGTTGTGTCACCACTGAGAGCATTATAGGGCCAAAAAGTCACAATCTCAAATTTCCACAAACTGAAAATACAAAACTTATTTCAGTTTAATGAAATGTTTCAATTGACCGAAATAATTTTGAATTATTCCATTTCAGTTTTGACCTCCTCCCAGCCCCCATTTTTTTAAACCTTTTTGGTGTAAATTTACTAAAATTTCTAAACAAAAAGGCATTTGACTTGAAAAAACAAAACTTTCTGGTCTTGAAACTTTTTTTTACTAAACATTGTTGAATCAGTTGTCTCAATGAACCCAATCTTTCTGTAAACAGTTTCAGTTTTAATGAATCAGGAATTTTGACGCAATTCTTTTGTTGTCAAAAATGCTGATCAACTCTAATTGTTATCCCAATTTTACAATGGGGAACTGAAGCACAGAGAGACTAAGCCCAGTCTACGCTACAAACTTATGTCAGTATAACTACATCGTTCAGGAGTGTGGAAAATCCACTCCCCTGAGCAATGCAGTTATACCGACCTAACTTCTGGTGTAGACAGGGCTCTGTCAACAGGAGGCCTTCTCCCATGGACATAGCTACTGGCTCTCGGGAGAACCGTTGGCGCAGGTAGCCTCTTCACTAGTGCTACTATTTCCCAAGCTCACACAGGAAGTCTGTGACAGAATCAGGATCAGAACTCTCAATCCATTGCCTTACTGGATAGTATAGTGGACTGAACACTAGAGTAGGAGGCACAATGAGTCCTGTGTTATAATCGTGGCACCACAGGGTTTAAGGCTGCCACTATGATCTAATTCTTCTTCTGTGGGGATCTCTCTCCATTGAACTTGACAGACCAGAAAATCTAGCCTACAGCATCTGCATAGAAGAGCGAATAAGTCTAAGGCCTGGTCTACACTAGAAAATTAGGTTGGTTTAACTACATTATCAGTACTGTATTTCCCCTGTGTAAATTCCAAGTTAACGTTTGCATTCAAAGTTCAGCAAAGTTTCGAATAAAATCCAAAGATTTTAAGCCATTGAGATGAAAGGTGGACATATCCCTGTCTAAATAAATGGAACAAACACACATCCTTCCAGTAATTCTAGATTTATTTCTCTCCTGCCATCATTACTTTAGTCATACCTGGATTGAGTGAAGACAGATAGATGTAGGATCTTAAATAAAAGCTATCAGATAATAAGAGAAGAAGGAGACTGCAGAATCTGGGTCTGTTTAAAAAGGAGCAGATCTATGCATCCTCATCCTGATGCTGTCTCATGCAGCCCCGGTACTTTTTTTGGACCCTGGCCACCGCTTCCTGCACCATCCACTTGGTGGGTAGCTTTGGACAAGTCACTTAATCGCAGTATGTTTGCTGCCCATCTCCAAATGGGGATAATATTTATCTACTTCACCCAGGTATTGCAATGCTTGGCTAATAATTCATTTATGTTTGTATAGAACTTGGAGCTGTAAAGAGCTATGTAAGTACTAAGTATCATTATTATTATATAATGTTTTTCTCTCCTATATGCTGTCAGTAGGATTGTTTTTTGAGGATACCGGGCCGGGAACCCATGCTGCCTCAAACTCCTTCAGTTTATTTTTATTTTTATAAAGTATATATTTTTTTCTATTGGCAATATGTTCTCAATCTGAACCATCCACTTGTTAGTGATTGGCAATGGCTCAGCATTCCAATGTAAAGTGATCTTTTTTTGTCTGCCAGTAATGTAATATTAACAAATTTGTCTTGATATTTATCTGTTGTTATGTCTGTTGTTAGAGTGTATAAAGAAAACAAAACATAGAACACAGTGGCAATGGTACTTTTATGATATTTGATATGGCACCCAATACCTTCCTTCAGCATTTTCCAATGCAAAGCAACTCAGAATGATATATGTGAATGTTCCCTCACCAATTTTACATTACTGGCCATTTCAAGTAGATTTCTTTAAAGGTGACAGGAGCTCAGATTTTCTTCCTACCCACTCAAAATCATAGAATCATACAATTCTATCAACGCTTGTTCCCTCCATAATTATTTCTGCTAGTTTCAATGTAAAATGGACTGGCTGAACCATTCAGGAAGGAATCCAAATCAGCAGTTTTCTAGACTCCTGAACTTGAACATTTTCATTTTGTTGCCCTAGAGTCTGCAGTACCTAAGCCATCACACTACAGTGCTGGACAAGGAGCACAAAGAGGTTGGATTAGGTTTAGCTCATTAAACGTTGTGGTTAGCATTAGAAATGGGCCAAAGATGGACATATTTATATGAATCACCGAGAAGTTTTTGAGTTAGGATAAAATGAGACTCCAGTTAGAACCAATCCTTTTTTTTGCTTTTGCATAATTAAAACCCAACTAATAAGGTTGAGTAGAAGCAGAAATCACCTCTGATTTTTCTCTTCTATAATGTCAAGGTTCCTTCCCCACTCTAGGGTACAGATGTGGGGACCTGCATGAAAACCTCCTAAGCTTACTTTTACCAGCTTAGGTTAAAACTTCCCCAAAGTACAAACTATTTTACCCTTTGCCCTTGGACTTTCGCTGACACCACCAAATGTCTAACACCGGTATTATTATTATTAGGAAAGAGTTCGTTTGGAAACTTCTTTCCCCCCAAAATCCTCCCAAATCTTACCCCCTTTTTTCTGGGGAAGCTTTGATAAAAATCCTCACCAATTTGCATAGGTGACCACAGACCCAAACCTTTGGATCTTAAGAACAATGAAAAAAGCATTCAGTTTCTTAAAAGAAGAATTTTAATAGAAGAAAAAGTAAAAAAAAAATCACCTCTGTAAAATCAGGATGGTAAATACCTTACAGGGTAATTAGATTCAAAACATAGAGAATCCTTCTAGGCAAAACCTTAAGTTACAAAAAGACACAAAAACAGGAATATCCATTCCATTCGGCACAGCTTATTTTCACAGCCATTTAAACAAACAGAATCTAACGCATATCTAGCTAGATTACTTACTAAGTTCTAAGACTCCATTCCTGTTCTGTCCCCAGCAAAAGCATCACCCAGACAGACCCAAATCCTTTGTTCCTCCCCCCCCAGCTTTGAAAGTATGTTGTCTCCTCATTGGTCATTGTGGTCAGGTGCCAGCAAGTTTATCCTAGCTTCTTAACCCTTTACAGGTGAAAGGGTTTTTCCTCTGGCCAGGAGGGATTTTAAAGGTGTTTACCCTTTCCTTTATATTTATGACACTCCGATTAGAACCAATCCTTTTTTTTTTTTGCTTTTGCATAATTAAAACCCAACTAATAAGGTTGAGTAGAAGCAGAAATCACCTCTAATTTTTCTCTTCTATAATTAGACCCTAACCCAGAAGCTCTTTTGATTGCCGCACCTAAAAAATACCAAAGAAAGTATACTGACATTAATGGTGTAGTAAACAGTGTTGTGGTAGCTGCGTTGGTCCCAGGATAGTAGAGACACAAGGTGCGTGAGGTAATATCTTTTCCTGGACCAACTTCTGTTGGTGGGAGAGACAAGCTTTCAAGCTACACAGAGCTCTTCTTCAGGTCTGGGAAAGGTACTTACTAGGATAGCTCATTTTGTGCTTAATTTGGAAGCAGAAACCAGATCTTACCCAAAGAAGCAGCCTCACAACACGTACTTGAACTAGATTTTCAAAATGCAGAATTGTTCACAGATACCCTAATTCTAAACACAAAAATAATATTGACACTCCTCCACATCCTTATCTCATTGCCAGGTATTGGTTCAATAACAGGACACTGAAAAGCTTCCCAAAAAGAAATGGCAAGGCAGAGAAAGGAGGATTAACAAAAGACCAACACACCTTCAATTTTATTAGTCACAACCTGAGCAGATCAGTGGGCTGGAACTGAAAAGAAATTGCAATTTTAGCCAGATTGATGACTATTTATATTGTAATATTGATCATCTGCAGAGACTTTTATAATGGATTGAACAGATGTGACCTCCCTTACACTGCACATAGGAGTCTTCTTGCCTAAGAGAGGGAATTGTAATTATCCAGTGTTTTTCAAAACCTCTGGCCTGCAATTGAGTTGTCACAGTCTCCCAGACATTGCTCCAGGCACTACAGATGGTACCGGCTGACACACTTGGGGCATATCATTATGAGCATGAGTAAGCCACATGATCTTGACTCGCTTCCTAATGAATGACAGTGTCTCAAAAAGAAATGTCTGTCAGGAAGAAATATGGGCTTTGCGAAGCTGAGGTATGATTGAGGGGAGGAACATGAGAGAAGAGAGGGTTCAAGAGAGGACACATTTGAAAGAAATTGTTAGTATGAATTACAACAACTAATGACCAGTATCTGCTAACAAAATGCTGTTTCCAGCTTGAAATATCCCAACATATTTTACATGCTCCTAGAGTCCCTGTTGTTGAAAATATGTTCTGTTTATTTTTAATCCTTCATATATTGGATTACGTGAAGACCGTTGTTTAAACTGGGAGTGGATCTATTAACAATAACATGTATCAGCCTATTATAAATTATTTGTTTTCCAAGGGAATAATGGATTTGTCCAGCTAATACAAAGAAAGCAACTGCAAACATTAACTTGGAATTTACAATACTTTACTTGCAGATAATTCAGTTCAATGCAGTTGGTTTCACAAGCTTGACAGTACCATACATTACTACTTGAAACTCTCTGGAAGTACAGTTGAGTCAGTCTGGTGAGAAATACAAAATAAAATAGCCTACAGACTTTTGGAAGAACAATTTCAGAGTACCTTGTGCTAGTTAGAAATTATTATTCATGACTGCATCCCTGCTGGTGGCTACCTGCTGTTGTATAAAGTAGAGCAGAACACATAATTTGTCAAACTAATGTATTCCTTGCCTTTTACTTCTGTTTCTCTTCACAAGCTATTGCAAGCAATCTTCAATTCATTCATTATTTGTGATTATGCACACATTACTTTTGTAAACGTTTCTCCCTATTTGAACCTCACAGAGACAGTTTGCCACAAATATTTGATATTCAAACTTCAAAATTCATGCTGTGTTTGGTTATTTTAGACTGCAAGAGCTTTGGAGCAGGGATTGTATTGTGTATTGTGTGATTGTACAATACCAAGCACAATTGGGCCCTGCTCATAACTCAGGCCTTTTGAAGCTACTGTAATACAAATATTAAATAAATAAACTAGTTACATACATCTTGTAGCATGGATTTCTCTTCCATGATGGGGAGACTTATGTGCCAGTAGCCAGCATAGTAATAACTGCAAATTTTTAGTATTACAACTGAGTATATGACTGGAAATTCTTTTCTTTTTTTTAACAAATGTTTGAGCATTCAGGGTTAAAATGCATTTGTGCAAGTAATCCCGCTAGTAAGGGTCGAGGGCTCAAAGGTCCATGGAAAGTGAACATGAAAGGGTCACAGTCATGATCAAATCAACATTTACATTTGAATCCAAATGAATATTTGTACAGTTTTTCCCCACTGTTCATTTAGCTCTAGGGTTGAGCCAATATGACCATTTCATTTTTTTGACACTTTACATCATGGCGGTATGAGCAAGTGCAAGTCCCATTGGAGTTTTCTGAAAATTCCAGTGGTGACAGAAGTGGCATTGTAAATTACGTGGGCCAAATTCTAGTCTGGTTTACACCCTGTGCAATCCCATTTAAATGAAGGAGATTCCGTGAATGGACACTAGTGCAGAGTTTGGATGTTACTAGTAAAATAGTATGACTTGGCATGAGTTAAGTTGGGGAACAGAAAAAAACCTGTAAGATAAAGTAGGGAATCTGTTTTACATTAGTGTCCTGTCCTATTTTTCTTCTACAGGCTGCTTTCCCAACCCTCTGGATGAAACTGTCACATGCACACCCAATGAATACACTAAATCAAAGCAACTTAAACTATTTGCCACTGGCACTGAATTTCTGATCATCTCAAGCCTGACATGTAACTAGCACCATTTACAACTGAGCTGAGTTTACATCACAGCTGAATTTGGGCCTCTGTGCTTAAATTTCCTTAGACTGGAAAAAAGAACAGATTTTATATTAAAAAATTTCAAAAATGAAATGAGCACTAGATGTGTTGTGACACCACAGTTTTCATTCCCAAAATACATGCCATGTGATTCAGTAATACTAGGCAAGAGAGAACTGACATAGAAAGGACTTGGAAACTGGAATGTAAATGAGATTTCGAGCTGAAATTTTTTGGGTATAAACGTGAAGCATGACTTCTTGGGAGATTGTATTTCTTTAAAGACATAGTTGGCCCTTCAACATCAAAATACAGCAGCTAAATGGCCACTAAGGAATCTAGATGCCAGGGCGAGTCTGTGTTTGAAAGAAACACTCCTTAAAAACGGAAGCCAATTGATCAAACAACCATGGTAGCCCAAAGAATTAGTTGATAGCCTCAAGTTACTGTTTATTTTGAGGTTTGCATTTGTGTCTGGTAAGCTGATATCATTTCTTCTTCACTCCTCAAAGGCATTGATTACAATTTGTTATTAAACAGCATGGTGTCAACAACACAAGAACTTCCTGTGAAAGATAGACATCAGAAAACAGCTCTTAAATAATGTTAGGTCAATCATTTGAATATTCTTTAATCCTTGCTCTTTTAGAATTCATTCAGGGCATGACCATCTCAATAACTATTCATTGGTGCACTGGACTTTCTGTTCCAGGGGAAAGAATAGACAGTGGATGGGGGCAGCCATAATGAAGTAAGTTTCTACCTTGACAGGGGAGGCCATAACTGTTTTGCTGGCCAGAATGGAAAAGATTTTCGGCTCCTCCCCAACAACCAGCCCAGCTACTTCCAGCAGAATGGTTCCATCTCACACTAATATTAAGCAGGATTGTAGCAGGGAGGGGTGAACAAGTTCAAAAAACCCAAGAACCTCTTCCACCTTCTCAAATGTTTTTATCCCAAACTCAAACTGAACTTTTATAGAGGCTTGAAAGAGTTTACCAAATATTTTTCCCCAGTGCTTTTCATTTTTGTGTGTCTCTGCAAGTTTCCAAGTTTGACTGATGACCAGAAGTGGCTGAGTTAGAACACCATGAGAAAGGCTGTTGCTATTGGTATTTCTGAAATGAAGGGATAGAGAAAGCCACTTATTAAAAGATTTCCAGACCTATTTTGCAGAGCCAAAAAGGTCTTGATAGTTTGGATAATGTTCACCTATACATAATCACACTTTTAGATGCTTTATCTCAATCTAAGCAAAGTTTTTCTGAGGTTCAGCCATCTCTTAATTTCATCTTTTGGGGCTTAATCCTATGGCACTGAGTCTTTCTACTCACATTAATAAGGGCTGAAAGAACTGGTCCTTCCTTGTTGTCCTTCAACATTTCTCATTTGCTGAATCCCCCAAATGGTGGTGGTTTGGATTAAAAGGAACCAAGACCTAAATTGTTCCTGGCTGCAAAACCTTAAATGATCAGGTTTTTCAAAACGTAACCACTTTGGTTTGCTCACTCATTGTAGGGGGGAATAAAACCGTAACCTCTTATCTGGACCACCTTGAACTTTGTTGATTCACATAAAATGGAATCCAGATCTGAACTTTTCCTGGTTTTGTGGTTTGATTTTACAAAATTAAAACCTGGTGTCCTCAGCCCATGTGGAGTTTCAGGTAAGGGATGGTGGGCCGTTTCTTTTCTCTCTAGTAAGACAAGAGTAATTCTGTTGAAGCCAAATTAATGTGAGGGAGTCTCCATTTGAAATTGCAGAGGGAATTTGACAGTTTGACAGAAACTGACAGTTTCTTCTAAAGATGTAATGTGTCTATCTTGTGTCTCATTGCATGACTGTTTCGGCACTGTATACCTGCAAGGAAGTTCATATGACCTGAGTTTTGGAAGAAACCAAAACGTTCCTTCCTCATCTTGATTATTGTTGAGGATAAGCTCAAATTACTTTTGCTCTAAATGAAAATTTTAGGAAGGCAGAATGTAATTCTTCAAGTTGATAGTTGGATTTAGGCCAGCATGTGGATTAACCACCTCCAGCACTTGCATAGAATGTCAAGGGATTTTTAATGATCACAAATGGGTATGATCTCAGTTTAACATCTCCTACAAAAGACTGTCTCATTCAAAAATGAAAACCTTACAAAAATTCCTTAGTGCTCATATGGGAAACAGCTCTGCTCCACGTGCATGCCTATTTGAATTCTGCTACAGAACATCATTTTTAAATGACTTCTTTCTAGCTGGATAATTTGTCTATCTACATATGTCTAGGTAGCTAATCCTGCCCTGTTGTAGGATTGTGAGGAGACACGTGCATAACCTCACATCTCCCACAAACCTACTTAGTCTTATTTCCTTCACACAGGACAGTTTGATTAAGTGCAGAGTCATAAATCATGGTACACTTGCGTATGAAACTCAAATCTTCGGTTCTATGTTTTGATATATTTTATTGTACAGTCCAAACCTGACATGGCCAAATCACTGCAGGAGAGCCAAAGAGCAAGGTCTCCATTTTCATACTTAATGGGGTAGGCTTAAATCTCAGTGTGAGGCTGGTGAAGTCACCTCCTATCTCAGATAGTAATTTAATGCTTATTTTTTTATAGTTCTTTTGATTGATATTGCAGGTTTTATAATAATAACAGTAGTTCTGCTATATAAACACTATTCTAAAACAATTGTTCCTGTAGGTGGTAATAAAGCAATGAGCCTTGTTGTCCTGCAATGAAAAAGAAAGCATTGCAAAATCTTCAGAGAGTTTTAGTCTAATACATGCTGCAAGGTTAGCAACTTGCTGCTCGGAGGCACAGTTACTGAAAGAGTTCTTCCAGTCCCAGAGCCTGTGGGGGGTATGACTCAAACAGACGATTCCACAGAATTAGCAGAACCAGAGGAAGGAGAGTCCAAGCTTCCATTGGAAATGAGCCTAGAGTGAAATCTTCAGTCAAAATATAAACACAATGTTTTTTTTAAAAAGTGCATCATCAGCAATTCAGCACTCAAATTGGGAGATGCTTCTTACGGAAAAAATTGAGTTACAGACTTTTATTGTCCTGCTCAGTTCTAAGACTCCGATCCTGCAATGGCCTCTGTGCAGATGCAGGGCTCCGCCCATGGAAAGGTTCATTGCAGGATCAGTCATTAACAGAGAGTATAGACTCTATGGCCCTCTGCAAAGCAGAGCTGTGAATATGTGGGAGTTACACTGTTTTTTGTTTCACAGCATTATTTGTGCAAACAATGGGCTAAATCCTGAGTCCTCACCCGGGCAAAATCCCCTTGAGTAAGGACTGAGTAAACTCTGTCAGGACCTCAGGGTATGGCTCACAAGGACAGCAGAGCAAACTGGGTTTGAGTGGTACTGTGGTTTGTAGAAAGCTGGCAGTAAGGTATATATACTCTCTAGAAAAACCTTTCAGAACACATTTTCTGTAATGAGCCAATGCGACTATTACACCTTCCTGAGCCTTTGTGAAGTGTGTGATGCCCTTGGAAGGGTTAATCTAAAGATACTAGAAGTTGCTAGACAGGTGTCCACCCTTCGCAATAGCTGATCAGTCCACTGACAGTTTCTTCTAAAGATGTAATGTGTCTAAGTTGTGTCTCATTGCATGACTGTTTCGGCACTGTATACCTGCAAGGAAGTTCATATGACCTGAGTTTTGGAAGAAACCAAAATGTTCCTTCCTCATCTTGATTATTCTTTCAGATAAGCTCAGATTATTTTTGCTCTAAATGAAAAGCAGTTGTTATTATAGCTCCTCCGGGGGATGTATTCTTACCCACACGAGAGGCTCTGAGGACAGCCATTGTTTAGCTAAGGAGGGAAATCCTTTTTTCCAATACAACTTGTTCATTGAAAGGGGAAATATTTGCTCTTGCAGCCTATTGCCCCTCCCTTTTTTTACAGCCAAGGCAAGATGAGTGAGCGGGGTGATGGACAGCTGAGCGGGACAGAACAAACAAAAGGAAGAACACAGTGAAACAGATTGTGGGAGGACTATTGACAGCTTTTGTTCTCATCCTGCCAGCTCTCCAACCTGCCCTACTTTATGGAAGGAGGGGAGAGAAGAGAAGAAGATTGTGAAAGGGTCCATAGCACAAACCACCTGCTGTGCCTTAATCTGAGCCACTGTTCCAGTCCATGGAAACTACCTGGCCTGCTGAGAGAAGAATTCTCTGCTTGGACGATGAGCCCCATCACTTACTCCTGTGGGAAGTTTAAGTGAACTTGCCTGCTGTGGGCTGTGCCTGCAGTGTTTTTCTGTTCTTGAGCTGCCTAGTTCTTGAGCTGCCTGTATTGTGGCTACTTTGATGAGTTCCCCAGGGGATGCCTCTGCACCATTGTCTAGTTAATCGATTAGTTAGCTCAGAGAACCAGCAGGGGGAAGACTGGCTGGAGACTGTGACTTTGCTTCATATAAGACTCAAACATGCTGAAACTTCAACACAAGACCTATTTTGGACTGTTTGCTTGCCGTTGCAATTCTGTTTGGATTCCTGCTGTTTCCAATTTACTGGCTGTATCTTCAGCAATAGCCATCTGGGTCTAAAGAAGAGCAGAACTGTTAACTGTGCATGCAAATTCTAGTCAGACAAGTAAGGTTACATTCTGAGGCAACTGTGGGAATGGCCAGGCAGGGGGGTGGGAATTGTTGATTTGTACATTTATTTTCTGTTTCCTTTATAAAGTATTTCCTTCCCCTCTTTTGTAACTGTACCAAATGAACTTCTCCCCAGGGTGACTAAGAACAAATAATTCTTCTTACTTTTTGTATCCTGACCTAACTAACCCTTAGAACAATGTGTACCATGCATATTGAACTTACTCCTGGAGACAAGGTGACACACATTGCATACAAACCCTCAGGAGAGCTGCGGGCACTATGCTTTGAGACTGCTAATTGATTATACTACATCCAAGATCCAGTTGCTATTAAACAAATGACACCACCAGGCAGGTCAACACGGCCCAATTTACAAAGCCAGCTGTCATAGAAAAACTGTTACCACCTCACAGTGGGATAGGGGTCACATTACATTTTTCACATTTGCCCCCAGTCCCTGGGCAAATTAAGGGACAGGCAGTACAGTCCTGTGCCAGGACCACAGCTCCTGGAATCACATAATGAAGAGAGAATCTCAGCTTTCACTTAAAAAAAAAAAAGACAAAGGAAGTTGCTAATGCTTGTGGCTGTGAAGAAAACTTGAAAATGTGATCTGGATGTAACAGATGCAGTAGTGTCTGCCTGACTCTGCAAGCAGCCTGAAAAACTAGCTTTGAGTGGTAGGAACTGCCGCATGCATCTCAATGGGGTGTGAACTCCAAGTCCCACAAGGTTGGGGTCTTTGCTAACACCATCCCAACAGAAGACTCTGGCAGGAGAAGATTGCAGTGGCCCACCCATCCAGTCAAGCAGATATACCCCACTGCTAGGACAAGTACTGAGGGCTCCCCTGCTGCCCTCCTATTTCTCTGTGGGGAGAGGGGAACTCTGCTGCCGTCTCTGCTTATCTTGAGGAGAACCCCTGCTACCACTCAGAGATGGCGGATGATGAGGTACATGACTCTGCTCTTGTCTCTCTGAGAGGGGAAGTGGGTCCTCTGCACAGGTACACCCCAGATGTATGTGGGGCCACAGAAGGGGGTGGTGGTTTATGGGAATGAAGCCATGGGGGGAGCCTCATGTCACCATGTGTGTGTGATGTTTCTCAGGGCTCCTAGGGCTGTGAGGCACTTTATTACCACCAATCTCCAGTAAGTGGGAGTCTTGCCTGTACTTGCTGGGTGTTAGCACCCTAACAGCACCAGCCTGTCAGCCACTCAAGCACTCTTCTCCAAGCTACAACAGCCTGTCTTTGCCTTGCAGGTTGACAACAGATGAACTCCAGCTGCCAAATCCCTTCCAAGTATCCCCCTGTGATATCCAGCCTCTGATCACTGAGTACCCACAGAAATCTCAGATCCCCTGTTCCCAAAGGAAGGGTACCCCAGTTTACCCATTTTACCTTAGCTCCAGTGTTACACACAGCACTAGTGTTCAATTATAAAGCAAAAGGAAATTTATTTAAGAAAGACTAGTGATTCAAATAAATACCAGTCTGAGATATGAGAACAAATGGTTACATATAAAAGAACATCATGACACACTTTCTAGAGACTAAACGTAGCTAACAAGGCCTTCCCCTATCTCCTGCAAGAGAGCTTACCCCAAGTTCTTTCCCCAGTGTTTTCAACTCGTTTGGTTGAGACCCCTTGTCATAAGATCAAGCCCACTGCTGACAGTATGTCTTTCTGCTCCCTCAAATATGCCAGAACAGATCTTTGATGTTCACCTTAAAATAGCGCTGCCCCTTAGCTGTTTGCAAAAAGAAAAGGAGTACTTGGGGCACCTTAGAGACTCTAAGGTGCCACAAGTACTCCTTTTCTTTTTGAGAATACAGACTAACACGGCTGTTACTCTGAAACCTTAGCTGTTTATCGCTTCCTGTTAATTTCCTTCTGAAGTCTCCACCAGCTCTTCATTAGCATGTGACATAGAATACTAATAGACTCCTACTGTATGCAGTGTTGTTATAGCCTTGTTGGTCTCAGGATATTAGAGAGACAAGGTGGGTGAGGCAATATTTTTTGTTAGACTGTTCATTGGTAAGAGAGACAAGTGCTAATGCTTGTCTCTCTTATCAACAGAAGTTGGTCCAATAAAAGATATTACCTCACGCACCTTCTGTGGTACTGGAACAATTTTTATACATATATAAAATTTTAGCCCAATGATTCACCATTGCTAGGGAAACAAAACTCTTTAGCTGAATCTTCATCCTGTTCCAAGTGAACACAGAGATAAATCTCCTATTGACTTTGGTGGGAAGAGGATTGGGCCTTTCAGGATTCATAAGTAACTGGACAGTCTCTACATAAAAGAATAAATGGACACAAATCAGATGTCAAGAATTATAACATTCAAAAACCAGTCGGAGAACACTTGAATCTCTTTGGTCACTAGTGATCACGCTCGTTACAGTGTGTATGGTAACACCCATTGTTTCATGTTCTCTATGTATATAAATCTCCCCACTGTAGTTTCCACTGAATGCATCCGATGAAGTGAGCTGTAGCTCACGAAAGCTTATGCTCAAATAAATTTGTTAGTCTCTAAGGTGCCACAAGTACTCCTTTTCTTTTTGCTGCTTATGAAGAATATGGTAGTAAAATGCACTGTTTTGTTGTGCTTCCAAAGCTCTGACTAAGGCACAGGCCATTAGATGTTGATCTTCTAGGACAGCCCCCGGCTCAGGTGAACTTGCATGATGGAGATCTTAGACTCTGGTTAACTTAAAATATTTCACTAAATCTACTTCCATGGTAAACCTGTTTAATTCCCAAAACCAATCTTGCCATTGATCTCAGCGCCATTCTAAACTGTCCTCAATGAGAAGTGTGAGGGGATCACTTACTTTTGCCAAATTAAAGATGAATTGGCTGAGATGTGTTAACATACTCATGAAACTCTGGAAGAGATTCCAGAGCTTCATTTTTTGTTTGAAGGGTCTTTAGATTTATACAATTTTCTCCACCTTCTTCGCATCTGGTCAAACACCTCTGTCAGCGAGTATGTGTCCTACATAACTAGAATCTCATTTAGCCCAATTGTTGTTGTTGTTTTTTATTTGTATTGTGATAGCACTTAGGAGTGCCAGCCATGAACAAGGACCCCATTGTGCTAGGTTCTGTACAAACACAGATCAAAAAGATAGTACCTGCCTCACAGAGCTTACAATCTAAATATAAGCGAAAAGACAACAGGTGGATCCAGAAAGACTGACTGGGAAGTATAAGGAAACAATGAGATAACATTGGTCAGCATGATAGGCAGTGGTCTCGGCAATCCAGTAGCCTAACCAATATCAAGGTTTGTGTAGGTACAAAGGCTAAGGAGAACAGTAAGTGGCTTTTTTATTTGGCATTTTTCCCTGTTCAATTTAAGGTCCTTTTCTTTGTCACACTACTGAACATTAAGCACTTTCTATAGGGCTGATCATTTTTGTCCGAGTTCACTAGAACATCAGAAATTACTTCTGCCCCATGCAGATAAGAAATATGATGCCATGGTACATCTCAGATACTATGGCAATCCCAAAGAGAAGGCACTTAAACATTGTGATGATATGGGGAATCTCTCAATGTACAGCATATGAGTTCTGGTTGATGTTAGGAAGTTATTATTATATCATGGAATGCCTCTAAGCAGTAGAATCCACCATTTGTTGGTGGGGCCTGTAGTCCATTCCTACCAGACCAGGGACAATGGAGGAGAGTTGTTAACCATAATGACTGTGCTCGGATCGAGTAATAGATATGCTAAGGAGATTGAGCTGAGAAACCAGTTCAACCAAGTTTCTCTGCAGGGGCCTGGTGAAATGGAGAGTGGAAAATGACCAACAGCAGAACAAAGCAACCAGGTGTTAATAGAGGGACATATATAAACTTGAGGGACTGAGAGAGCAGCATGCTTAGAGAGGTGGTAGAGAGGAAGAGACAGACATGCTTCTGTAGCAGGGATCCACTTTTTAGCTGCAGGACCAGGTCAGGTCAGAGAGCTAGCTGACCTAAAGAGGGAAAGAGGCTCCATCTTTTTAAAGAGAAGCTATGAAGAGAAGGATCCTAGGCAGCCCAGAGGACTCTGTCCAAACCCAAAGAACTCTCCAGAGTGGTGAGGAAATTGAGGCAATGAAATGCATATAGATGTGCATATAGCTTATCGAGATCTATGTATTTCTTGTGCTACTAAGTAAAGAGTAAATTGTGTTTAGAATCCTGTGCAAAGTCTATTTGTCTGTCTGGCTTTCACTGTCACTTGCCCTGAGGAGTTAAACTGTAAGCCTAGAGTGTCCACACAGCTGGAGTTCTGGCAGAGGGTGTGTTTAGGCTACAGATTAGTCTGAGGTGCCAACACTGGTAACATAAGCTAAACAGTTGGACCGCAGGTTCTCAGCTCTCAGAAGGGGGTGCTGGACAGAGGATCTGCATCCTGAGAGTGTGCTTAGGGACCCCAAGCTAGGGGCAGTGCCAGACTATGCTCAAATTCAGGAAGCTCAAAGCATATGGACTCAATGAGATGGGCCCCAAACAGCTTGGGGAGTGTCCAGCCAGACAGGGAGCTCTACCAGTGCTGAGTGTATGTATCTACCAAAAGACGAGTTGAAGGGCCAAAATTTTTCAGTTCTTCTTTCAAGCCTGACCTCCAAAATCCTTGTCTTCATCAAAAATGTTTTCATTTTGGAGTCTAGACTTGATCTTTTCAGTTACTTTCATTGAAGAGTGCTCATATTTGGCCTTATTCTAATCTTCTGGATCTGTACAGGGAGGTGTCTTTGCAGCAGCAGCAAGAAACAAAAAACAAAAAACGCTGCTTCACATGATTTATATATATATATATATATATAAACCATGTGATGCATATAGGAATGCACTCACAATGATAAAGAAGAATGCTCTTTTCAGAATTCCAGTCCCTTTTTCACTATCTTAGATTTTCTTGTCTCATATCCTCTGTGTAATTTCTCAGTTTGCCCTACAGGGCATTTATGACCTTTAGTAATTACATATATCTGAATTTTTTCCTTAAGGCAAATGGAAAACAAACATGGCAGTTCAGCAACTGTCATTCTGTATGAAAGAATTCCACATAAAGTGTGAATAATACTGGACAGCTCTTGGATGCGGTTAGGGATGGACTTAATTTATGATGGACAACACATACATCTTAGTGAAGCACATATAGTGTTTATCTACACAGTAGCACAGAATATTCTTATACACATGTATATTCATAAAATCAAACGTTATTGGAACTGAAATTCAGTGGTGTCTCAACCTGTTCTCCAGTTGTTCGCAAACAACTTTGCAGATGTAATCACCTGTGAATTCATTTTTAGTTCACTTACTGCCTGAACATGTAGGCAATATAATTTGCATATGTAAATTATATTTAAATATAACCATCTCAGTGCCCAACTAGATTCTATCATCTGTGTACAAGGGCATTTGTGCACAAAAAGTGCACACACACACGCGCACACACACACACACAGAAGTACAAAGTTTCATGCCTGTGGAGATTATTGCCTGCTTCTCAGTGGAGCTAGATTTCCTTCTATAAAGAAGACATTCATGTTTTCTTTCTCCACTCAGAAGTTATTCTAGCTCTCCTTCATCTAGCAATGTAAATGATTATTTCTACATTTAAATGTAATACATTTAAGGGAGATTCAAGAGGAGCAAATATGCATTAATAAATACTCATGAGAGGGGACATAACAGTTTTCAAGTACATAAAAGGTTGCTACAAGAAGGAGGGAGAAAAATTGTTCTCTTTAATCTTTGAGGATAGACAATGGGCTTAAATTGCAGCAAGAGAAGTTTAGGTTGGACATTAGGAAAAACTTCCTAACTGTCAGGGTGGTTAAGCACTGGAATAAATTGCCTAGGGAGGTTGTGGAATCTGCATCACTGGAGATTTTTAAGAGCAGGTTAGACAAACACCTGTCAGGGATGGTCTAGATAATACTTTGTCCTGCCTTGAGTGCAGGGGGCTGGACTAGATCACCTCTCAAGGTCCCTTCCAGTCCTACGATTCTGTGATTATGAATCAAAGTAGAAAAGCACATTGGAGCTGTGTGACGGATGGAGGAATACTCGAGTCCACATATAGGAAGAAAGATACAAGGTTTACTTTGAAGTTGTGGTTCTCCCAAATTGTACCCAAGTGCATTATCATCATGTCAGAAGTGAATTATACTGCACATGAGCAAATGAAAAAACGTGATTGTGAAGGATATGATGACAGTTCTGTGCCCTTCACATATTCATCAATAGGTTCCGTGTTCATCTGTTTATATATTTAGGCATTTTTAATAGGTGCTCTGGAGATGTTAGGTGGGTAAGCATCTACTGATGGATTCTACCTATCAACAGTGATATATTAAAAGGACAGGAGAGGCTGAAAAGATCCAGCATCCAGTCAATATAAGGAAAAGTTTTGAGACTATGTTCTAAGAGTTATAGATATAGCAACTACTTCTTTATCTTGCGGAGGGGGAGGCTGTGCTTTGAATGCAGAGAGCGTACATCTTGCTATTGCTGTGTATTGTTATCTTAGGGCCAGATCCTTGGCTGATATAATTGACCTGGTTGCAGTAAGGTAAATGGAATTATGTCCATTTACATCAGCTGAGGAACTGGCCCATCTGATGCATACCATACATATAGTGCTCTGAATGTGCAATCAGTTGCAGGATTTCCAGGTTAATATTTCATAAGAGCTGTTATACTATTGGAAATAGATTTGTTTTTAATATTACAGTCTCACTTTGTGGCAACTTGTGGTTATGTAAACCCAGATGCCATACTTAGTCACATACAGCATCAACCAACTATAAACTCAAGGGGTGAAATCCTGGCCCTAATAAATTCAATGCCAACATCCCAGTCACTTCAGTGAGTTCAGAATCCCACCCAAGATCCTGGTGTTCATAACATGCCCTCTTGCTTGTCCTTTAGCTTAAATAGTGGCAAGAAGTCCTGTGTCTATAATTCCTACAACAGTCTCAGCACTTTACCTTATAGTCTCTGGTTCTTGCCACATTTCTCCTCTCAGCTTCTCCTGTCCTTTTAACATGTGGTTGCTGATATGTGGAATCCATCAGCAGATGATTATGTAGTATAACACTTACCTGCTAGCCCATCTCCAGTGCTACTAATAAAAAAATGACTAAATACATAACAGATGAACAGGGCACCTATTGATGAATACATGAAGGACAGAGAACTGTCATCATATCTTTCACAGCCATATTTTTTTCACATGCTCACGTTCTGACATGATGATAATCCACTTGGGAACAATTTGGAAGACTCACAGGTTCAAAGTGGGCCTTGTATCACTCTTCTCCCATTTGGATACTTTTCTGGTACTTTTATACTAAATTTCACTATCACCATCCTGTGTTTGTGGGAAGCATGTTCACTCTCATGAATAATATTAAATTCTTGCATGTGTGCCCCTTCCCACAATGCATAGATATAAATGTAGAGACAAACATATGTATAATATCAGGTTTCAGAGTAGCAGCCATGTTAGGAAAGGAAGATGTCTGTCTGTATCTGTATGAGTTTTTTCATGAAGTTGATGGATTTCCACTCCATACGGCTAAATTCAGTGCCTTGCATAATACTACAGTGCTAATAAGTGATGGTCACATAAACACCACTCTATACCGGAAACCTACTGACCACTATACTTACCTACACGCCTCCAGCTTTCATTCAGACCACACCACACAATCCATTGTCTACAGCCAAGCTCTACGGTACAACCACATTTGCTCCAATCCCTCAGACAGAGACAAACACCTACAAGATCTCTATCAAGCGTTCTTACAACTACAATACCCACCTGCTGAAGTGAAGAAACAGATTGACAGAGCCAGAAGAGTACTCAGAAGTTACCCACTACAGGACAGACCCAACAAAGAAAATAAAAGAACACCCACTAAAACCTCTCCAGCGCATCATCAAGGATCTACAACCTATCCTGAAGGACGACCCATCACTCTCACAGATCTTGGGAGACAGGCCAGTCCTTGCTTACAGACAGCCCCCCAACCTGAAGCAAATACTCACCAGCAACCACACACCACACAACAGAACCACTAACCCAGGAACCTATCCTTGCAACAAAGCCCATTGCCAACTGTGTCCACATATCTATTCAGGGGACACCATCATAGGTAGATAAAGATAAAGAAGTAGTTGCTATATCTATAACTCTTAGAACATAGTCTCAAAACTTTTCCTTATATTGACTGGATGCTGGATCTTTTCAGCCTCTCAGCCTCTCCTGTCCTTTTAATATATCACTGTTGATAGGTAGAATCCATCAGTAGATGCTTACCCACCTAACATCTCCAGAGCACCTATTAAAAATGCCTAAATATATAACAGATGAACACGGAACCTATTGATGAATATGTGAAGGGCACAGAACTGTCATCATATCCTTCACAATCACATTTTTTCATTTGCTTATGTGCAGTATAATTCACTTCTGACATGATGATAATGCACTTGGGTACAATTTGGGAGAACCAAAACTTCAAAGTAAACCTTGTATCTTTCTTCCTATATGTGAACTCGAGTATTCCTCCATCCGTCACACAGCTCCAATGTGCTTTTCTACTTTGATTCATAATCACAGAATCACATCAGCCACACTATCAGAGGCTCATTCACCTGCACATCTACCAATGTGGTATATGCCATCATGTGCCATCAATGCCCCTCTGCCATGTACATTGGTCAAACCAGACAGTCTCTATGTAAAAGAATAAATGGACACAAATCAGACGTCAAGAATTATAACATTCAAAAACCAGTCGGAGAACACATCAATCTCTCTAGTCTCTCGATTACAGACCTAAAAGTCGCAATATTGCAACAAGAAAACTTCAAAAACAGACTCCAACAAGAGACTGCTGAATTGGAATTAATTTGCAAACTGGACACCATTAATTTAGGCTTGAATAAAGACTGGGAGTGGATATGTCATTACACAAAGTAAAACTATTTCCCCATGTTTATTTTTCCCCGCTACTGTTCCTCACACGTTCTTGTCAACTGCTGGAAATGGCCCACCTTGATTATCACTACAAAAGGTTTTTTTTCTCTCCTGCTGGTAATAGCTCACCTTACCTGATCATTCTCGTTACAGTGTGTATGGTAACACCCGTTGTTTCATGTTCTCTGTGTATGTAAAATCCCTCTGCTGTATTTTCCACTGCATGCATCCGATGAAGTGAGCTGTAGCTCACGAAAGATTATGCTCAAATAAATTTGTTAGTCTCTAAGATGCCACAAGTACTCCTTTTCTTTATATGTATAATATGATATAGTATACCAAAATTACACGTGTATTATAATATAGGAATGTAATATTTAGAGTACCTGATTTACACATACAAAAGCAATTTGTGCTCACAAATCATAGTTTTTGTGCAAATTTAGAGGTTGCTTTTGAAAATTTGACCCTACTAATTTAGAGGGATTAATATACATAATTCCCTAATGTAAAAGTACATACAAAAGCTGACCACACTCCACGCTGGTGATTGAAAGGCTAGAATCTGTGATTCCTACCTAAGCCCTTTTGACATTTTTCTTTTTTGCCTTATACCTCTCTGCTTTATCTCCTTACTTTGTATTTTGAACTTGTTTCCATCTTTACTGTACCACTTGTGAATTCACTAATAATAATACAGCAGCCACAAAGTTTGACTCACCGGGAACCTGACCGCTACGAAAGAGGAAATTCCAATAACTTTAGCTTCTTATAACTCACTCACTGGGATATCTGCTAGCAGAGACAGGCCTCCAGTGGCCACTGGCATTTTTGCCATTATGCTGCCTAGAGCTGCTCTGAGCAGTGCTGGATAATACAGTAATAGAAACCTTTGTGAGTTTTCACCCTAGAGTAGGGCTTCTGCTGTTGCTACCTCGAGTGCAGCTGTACCAGTACCAATGCAGGAGTGGGAGGAAGACCCAGTGATATGCTCTTTCTGCGTATTTGTGTCTGGATGGAGATGGTAAGGAATGGCTATTAGTATGTAACATTGGACTTGATCACAGTGCAGCCTTCAGAATGTTGTTCATTCTAATATAAACAGATCCAAACAAAGGTGCTTATTGTTTATTTGTAAAATGCCAACAGTGTGTTAGGCACTTAATTGCCCATCTTGGCCCTCCTCTCTTTGCTACGATACTTCAGGCAGTAATTCTCATACATCAAGTTGATCCCACTCTGTGATTGGCGTACGAGGTCAACTGTCATCAGCCCTGTCATGCTCAAAGGCTGCAGTGCTCTGGTAATTAAGGCTGTTAGTTAGACGGGAGGGCTTCTTTTCCTGCTATTTGATGTAGAGTAGGTACAGATGACAGATTTATAGTTTTAATTCAAATACGGTATTTGTCTTTGACAACTTAATTGTGTTTGCAGAGAAGTTCTGGACCCTTTCTCTTGCCAAGTCATTACAGAAAGGCCTCACATCTTGGATCTACCAGGAAGCTTTATGGATTAAAGGAATAGCCGAGGGGACTCTGCATTAGTGCTGATGGAGGCAATAAATGTCTGCTTTGTCCCAGTTATGTTTGTGGTAAGCATGTTCACGCTGGCTTCAGTTACCAAGTTTTCATATTTTAACACCAAGCCAGGTACGGATTCTCTCCACTCCCTCTTTGTTTACAATCTCCATTTAAATTGTTAAGATTTTCCTTTCCACAGATGTCTTACGGAAATCAGTTAATTGGACTTCTAAAAAGAAAGGCACAATGATGGCCGGAATTTACAAGACATTAACACCAGGCATGGACTTCATTAACAAGAAAGCAAAGACTAAAAATATAACTGTAATAAAACCAACCCTAACCCAACGTCCCAAATCACTTCTAAATGCAAAGTTTTGAAATATAAAAGCATTTTCAACAATGACAATTATTACAGGGTCCTCACCCTAATGGAAGAGGCAGTCCCATCTGTCAGTGATAGACACTTTCTCCAGACCTGAAGACCTCTATGAAGTTCAAAAGCTTGTCCCTTCCACAAACAGAAATTGGTCCAATAAGAGATATTACTTCACCTACCTTGTCTCTCTCAATGGTAGATATACTACATTAAAAGAACATGGAGGTTGCAAAGTGAAGCACCCAAACATTAGGAAATACCAGAATTAAGATGACCTGTACAACCTCAGTTTGCAAGCATTAGGATACTTTGACCACATGATCACATACTAATTTCCCCTCCTTCTGGTGGGTCATCAGCAGGGTTTGAATTCAGCACTTTCAGATCCACAGTACAAAGCTATAGAAATAACCATGACAGATGTAGGGTGTTATCCTCTGTGTGGATAGATGCCCATAGATGGGGACATGACATTCCCTTTGCTATGTGCAGTGTTGTTATAGTGGGTTACACAACTATTAGTGAGACAGAAATGAAATATTAGGTATCAGAATTCCTGGGATCTGTTCTTGGCACTGGGAGTAGCGTATGGTCAAGTGGTTAGAGACAGCACATTCAAGCCTATCATTTGGCTCAATTATCTAAAAGGCAGTGTGCCAAGATGGCTGGGACTTAGATCCCTCTTATGAGAGGCCCTGGGCTCTAGCCCCAGGTTTGCTTGAAGTGACTTTGTGCCGTCTCTCAGTTCTCTGCAGAATGGGATATGAGTCTTTGGTTAATAACTGTGGTTAGATGTTTGGCTCCTCCTACTACAATAACAAGCGTCGTGAATTTCACAGAACAGTTAACAGCAGCCAGTGGAGAAGATGGGGCTAACACTCATGATTTCCTGGGCTGTTAAAGACTGCTGTATGGGTCGCTCTCAGAAATGACACTTGACCACCAGTGCCGGCAGGACAGCGAAGCCAAATTCACAAGTACCAGGTGAGATGCATGACACGTGGCAGATCTGGCTGCAGCAGCAGCAAAGGTTTGGAGAAATGTAAGGGAAACACTATTTTATATTCACAAAGGCAACTTTTCTGTACTGAATTTTCACAGAACTGTCACAGAAAACTACTCGCTGTTTGAAGCTTGGGCCACCTTTCAAACCTTGAACACAACTCACGAGGATAAATACACACTTTAAAATTATAATCATAGCCCCTCTAGTCTGCAAGGCTAAATCCCAGTATGTATGGTGCATGCAGTAGGAGTCAGCGTGCTGAGGGCAGTTTTTAATACATGATTAGAATGAGGCCCTGTTTCTGCAAACAATTAAGCTTGTGCTTAGCCTGAGTCACATGAGTGGTCATAGGACTTCAGTGGGACCACTCACGCCATGGGAGTGAAGCTAAACAGGGTAAGCGTTCACAGGATCAGGACATACATTGGTGTTTTAGGGTGTCCTGTGTCTGGGTGCCTTACAAAAAATAATGAAAACATTGCTTACAAAGAAAGACAACGTGGCCCAGAAACAAAACTGACCCCCCCCCCCACCCCCTGGCACATGCTCACGTCCCATTATATCATAAATAAAACTATATCTCACTTGGTACTGTGTGGTCCCCATTACCATAGTATCTGAGCACCTCGTAGTCCTTAATGTATTTATCCTAACAACACAGTAAGGAAGGAGTGTATTATTAGTCCCATTTTACACAGAGAAAACTGAGGCATAGAGACCAAGGGCCAGATTTTTAAAGATCCAGATAGGGGCGCTGGACCAATTTTTATAGTGGGGGTGCTGATGATGGAAACCATATATTTGGTGGCTGTTATTACTACTTCAACCCGGCGGTGTGGCAGCACCCCCAGGACCCCTAGTTCCAGCCCCACTGGATGCAGATGAGCATCTAGTGGGATTTTAAAAACACCTAGGTGCCTAACTCCAATCCAGGCACCAGCTGCTTTCTTGTGCACTTAAATACCTTTTAAAATTTGTCCGTAAAGGACATGCTCAGGGTCACATGAGGGAATAGATATATATGGCAGAGGAGGGAATAGAACATTGGTCTCCCAACTGCCAAATATCCAAACACACATTCACCTGCGTAGCCAGTATTTCACCATTTCTGTAAAATTCACCTCATGTTTGCTAAATCGAAGTTTTCTTTTGAGAAAGGAAGAGATAAGGGAGGACAGGTACCAAGTAGAAACTATTTAAGCAGGAAAAGATCTACTTTGGGGGGAATTTTGTGACTGAGATATACCTGGCCTTAGTCAGCAGCAATATGGTATAGAGTACAATATATATAATAGCCACTTCCAGAACAATAACACTCAGATGGTGGAGAATAATAGGTCATGTAAATCATTGGGATTGCATGGGTGAAATGAAGGATAAGTTAATCTCAGACATCTATATTTTAATAGTTGGAATAATGTAGATTTATATTTTTTGCGGGGGAGGCGCTATTTGAGTCTGGCTTCAAATTTTTGTTCTACACAAGAGCAAACTTAGCCTGTAAGTAAATTGACGGCATAGCAAATATTTGATGATTGCACCAGGACCCTCACCGTGTAAACAGATTTCGCTGTAGCTAGCCAGAATACCCCCTGAACAGCCCTGCTAATGTGTCTAGAGCAGTGAATTATGATGAGACAGCTTGAGACGAGTTAGTTCCCCTCCTCCAAACCTAGTGGGAGAACCTCTTTACCTTCCTGTGGAGTCGGTTTCCTTCCTTTCCCCAGGGTAGTCCTTGGCCCAGATGACCTAACTGTGACTGACTGAAGTTAAGTGAAGTCAGGCTATCTGTTTCAGATGTTTGGTCTGGGGTGTGTGGAAAGGGAAACAAGGATGTCATGTGACAGAAGCAGGCTGCTTCAGAGTACTTCAAAAACTGTTACCACTGTCCTCATTTTAACTAATTACATGTGCACCACTTATAGCTCAGCCATGATATAAATCTTCCCAAGAGCTGCCACACTTGTTCAGCTCATTCTATACAAGATTTGGAAACAGAAGACTGACGAGAGTGAGGGAAGGAGGACTTTTCAGCCCTTCCCAGAGGAGTTCAGGTATAAATTCACAGGTGTCGTACCCATCTCCTTTCTGGGTGAGATGTTCACAGGCTTTTTGGCTGCAGTTAGATGGAAGCTGAAGGCTTGTACAAAGGTATGAGCTTGAAATGCTGATTAATGATCATCAAAGAGACTTACTCAAAAAGGAAAGAAAAAGAAAGAAAGAAAAATAAAACTGAAGAGTAACACAACTGGACAAATCACCTACCTAGAGAAACCATTTTGTCCAAAATGGTAACTGTGATCTAGCGATCCTTTGTCAAGAGTAAGCAGAAGCAGTTAAAGCATTAAGGTAATAATTTGTGATCCCAGGACTGTGATGCTATTAATAACAAATCAAAGCATGTGTCTTTCATAATTCTCCAACTTTTTCAAAACATTAGCCTCTTCAGGGTTTGTAGGCTATCAATTACTTAGTTGAGCTTAAGCCCACGGATAACTTTATAAAGTCCTTTGTAGCTGTGTTTTATTCCAGATTCAGCCCACCTATCAGCAGAATTTAGTGAGTGTTCTCAGTTAAATAGACAGCTTTCCCAAACATACAAGGGTTTATATAATTGGATATGGTCCAGGTTCTAGTGACCTCTGGAATACCCTTCCGAAGATTAGGGTTTGTCTAACTTTTACACACAAGCAGCTCTGTATTTAAAAATGTTTGCTACTTAAATTGATCGGTAGCCAAGTCATCTCAGCAATGTTTACTTGAGCAAAAACACTGAATTTGTGTTCACATGGTTTTTACCTCAAAATGTCTATTTAATTTATACATTCATAGATCTTCCTCTTCGCCAAATGGTATCCAAAATCTGCCCTCTGCTTTTTATTTAGTGGGTTTATAACAATCCAGCAGTATGTTCTCACTGTACACATATGATTAAAGGATATAGCTATATAAACTACAAGCTTTTACTGCCCTGAATTTTTCTGTATCTTGTAATGGAACTTGATGATATAATAGGGTTGTTGTTGTTATAAAAGGTGATGACTCTCCTACTTAGAAGAACTCTATGGAAGCAATGTGGACTCATCCACAGACGGAATTTGGCCTAAATGTTTTAAAAGAAATTGATTTCCATAACAGCCAAATGTCGACAGAAATTCCTAAGCATATTGTCTATGGAAAAGACAAGAGAACGTCTGTAGAAGATTAAGGTTTGGATTTTCAGCTTTAGCTGAATTGTGCTTGGTTCAGTCCCAAGTCAGGGGAGCAAAGGTGGCTTTTCAGCACCTCTGAAAACCTTTTATTTAGGGGTTCAAATATAGATATAGATATCCAGGTTTGAAAATATTGGCCATGACGGATACTTCTTTAGTATACCCCTTACTGTATTTTGAGTCAGTTGTCATCTATCGATTTTTTTCCCCTACACTATTTATCATATGTGTAACTCTCCTCTGAACTCTTTTCATTAGAGACCCTAAAACAGACACTTATGGCTCTGCAGATGTTGCTACTGTCAGAACTGTTTTAGTTTCTGTTCTTCAGAAATAATCCCACCTTAATGAACTGAAAGAATTCTACACAGAGCTCATCTAGTTAAATATGAAAATGGTCATCACTAACTGTATTTTAATTTCTCAGAAATTAAGCACACACATTCCTCACGAATCAAAGGCCCAATCCTGATCCACTGAAGTAATTGACTAAATTCTCATTCACTTTGATAGGGCTAGAAAGTGGCCCAAAAGAATAAATCAGTAAGGATCTGATTATAGAGGTTTTGAGCAACCTCTTTACATTCAGATGGAGGTGTGAGTGCTCAGCACCCCTGCAACTCAAGAAAAATGTTCAAACATGGATAAATGAAGTTTGTGTTTTAGAAAAGACATATTTTTACATTCTGTGACTAGGTTTTGGTCATTCGTTACAAACTCTCCAAGCTATATGGGTTATATTCTTAAGTTTTCAGAATGCCAGAAGACCCCAGGGATCTCTGCAAAAAGTGTGTAACTGCAGGCTAAAATCTGTGGATGCAATTACCACAGTAGTGTGTGCAAACTGTGTAACTGCATGTGCACAGCTGCACATATCACTGCTCTTCTGATATCTTCAGAATCAGGCTCTTAATGTGCATATTGGAAGTATTGAAAAGATGTGCCAGATGACAAAATGAAAGGATATAATAATGATGTAGACGGAAATATATATTTATTGGCCTATCCTTTACCCAGACCTGACTATTATTTAAATGGACAGTCTATTTCTTTTGTTAGCGAGATGGCAATTCCCATAGTACCAAGTAATGTCATTTAAAATACAGTTTTGATTAATGTCACTCTGAAGCTAGTTCAGCTCCTTCCAAGGAGGAAATACAAATCCACATGGGAAGTAGCAGACAACATATGTAAACTCTTTTGCATATGGAAAATGATGAAGCAGCCCAGAACGTCATTATTCCTTGCTACTTCCTGCAGTCTGTTCCCCAAATTCCCCAAACCAACAGCCCACTGAATTTATGATTTACAGAAAGGTCCATGGGTTTCTTAGACCATTCAGCCAATTCCATGAGGAAGTGAGGGATTACAGCTAACTACACAAGAGGTCAGCCAAGGTTCACTTCTTGCCTTAGCTGTAAGCCTATGGTGACATTTCCCAGATATTTACGGAGAATTCCTCTCAGGAGATACACATTTCGTAGACATGGGCTGAATTTTCCGAAGTGAGTATTTCAGATACCATGTGTAGCTCTGCAAGAAGGAGATCACCCAGAACACCCTTGCTTTTTAAGAGGACATTCAAAACTGTGCCCAGCCACAGACCAGGTGCTGAGAGAGGGCACAGGGATGTCCTCCATCCCTTTTTACAGGCTGAGCGCAATTGTACTACCTTGCACTAGACAGCTCCCCAAAAATGGCAAGGAGAGAAAAAAAGTAGGTGGGATCATAGCTCCAGCCCCTCTACACTAGGAAACAGTGAAGTTAGCCATCTGTGGACAAGAGCACAGGCCACACCATCTAAGGAGTAGCAACAATGATCAGGAAACACCATGCCCCTGGGTTGTTCTCCCAACAAGCTGGTGCCTGTAAGGCACATTCCAGCCTAAAACATTATATCGGAGTGACATTTGCATGCTGCTGTGGAATAGTGCAATTGTAATAGTGCGATTGTCTAGCAGGGGCTAGAGAATATGAGGGTTAAAAGACTAAAAGATCATGTAACAGGCTCACTGGGCTAGATTTTCCTAAATAACCAGTGATTTTTGGATGACTCCATTTTTGGATGCCAAAAAGCTTAAAGGTACCTAATATTCAGAGGATGGCTGCTCAGCAGATGCTTCCAATTAGGCACCCAAAATAGAGGCACTCACAATCATTAGTCTCCTTTCGTAATATAGATCATTGTTGTTATGCATGCATTACATTAACTGGTTCTAAAAAGAAAAGGTATTCATTAAAAGGGGGGACAGCTTGTTCCTTTTAATAGTATGTTGTTTTTGCTTGTTACAGTTCTGGTCCATTTTAACGTCTTTACAAATGTTTCCACAGATTACCAAAATGCTGCAATTTATTACCATGCCACTCAGATTTATTTCCATCCCCTTTCTGTAGCCTTAGAAAGACTCCAGGGCAGATCCTCAGCACTCATAAATTGTCACAGCCCCATTCACTTGAATGGAACTATGTCAGTTTACATCATCTGAAAATCTGCCCCTTTATATTGTTCATAGATTCTAAGTTCTTCAGGAAAAAGACCATGATTGTATTTGTACAGCCCCAAGTACGATGGGGCGCAGATATCAATTGGTGCAATGTATAGAATAACAATATATGGTCCTGCAATCTCCACGTTCTCTGTTGTTTATATACATGTTTTCACAGGGCAAAAATAAAACATCTCTAGTAGCCATCACTGAAAAAGAGCCCAATCTTGCAGATCCCTCAGGTAATTCAGAGTTCTGCAGGAAAATTTGATTACAATGCATTGACCTGCTCTTCAGGAACCTGCAAACTCAGTCGTCAGCAGAATCCAAAGGAATAGGTCAGCACAATGATTATCACTGTGCATAGGTTGAAGTGATTCTGTGTTCCCAGCTATCATTTGCTAGATATGCTTGTATCAGCGATGTGTTCTTTCTCTGTTTATGAGACCTCTTTCCTAGTATCCTTTTCCAGGTGTTTTCTGCAATCCTGTGTCCACTCAGCATTATATCCATAACAATGGGGCCTGTGATTTTATATTTTTAATTTCATGTTTAGGGGAAAGAGTTGACGGATTGCATTTCTTCTAATATAGTCGGGCTTTGCATTATTGTCACTTTAACTGATCATGACACTCAATTATTTTACCTCAGTAAAACCCTGGGCACAATTGATTGAACAAAGTCATCCCTATATAGGAAAAAATGCACAAATTTAATTGCCTGTGTAATGATGTTGCCTGTGGAAGCCAGCTGAGGTCACTCCATTAGGGTGAACTGCAAACGGAACGGGGCAGACAAACCCCAAAAGCTGGTGGATATTCCAATACTTAGATTTACCAAACCAGCACAAAACAGCTTCTTTATTAACTCACTGGTTACCCAGAAGTCCAAATAATTCAGTTCCTTTAAAGTGCCCAGCCTCAGGCCTCCATCCAGACACACAGGTCAGATATGAACATGATTACTGAAAATTTTATCTCATCATATAAATGAAAAGATTCTTCCTAACCCAAAGGATCAGCCACACACCCAGGTCCAATTATAACTTAGATCTTACCCAAAATACATGCTTACAGCCAATTCTTATTCACTAAACTAAAATTTATTAAAAAGAAAAAGAGAGAGAGAGTTGGTTGAAAGATCAATATCCATACAGACTCGAGTTCAATTTCTTGAGGTCCAGATACATAGCAGAAATGGTGAGTTTGTAGTTGCCAAAAGTTCTTTTTAAGAATAGTCCATAGGTTATAGTCCAATCTCCACATTCAGGGTGATTCCAGTCAATGACTGGGGATCTCAATCCTTGTGGCTTAAGGTTTCCCCCTCTTGAAACCCAAAGCAGATCTGAGATGAAGAAGGATCCTGTCCCAGGGTTTTTATACATTTGCAGCAGCCTTTTGGCCTGAGAAAACAATAGGTTTAACTTTCCTTCTCCCAAACATCATGGCAATTAGGATAGGTACTTTATCCATTAAACAGTTCAGACACAGGTTACCACAACCTTCAAAGAGACATATAGTCAATAATACTATTTTACTCAAGTGTCTTCCAAAATATTAATACTCCTTTTTTGATCTTTGAATCAAAGCCATGGTAATAGACAAGACTGGTTTGCTTACATCACAAGACCTGAGCAAACATCTACCCTTCTATCTCTAACAATGCAGGCTTGCATTTCAAAGCTCTATTCATTTACATATCTTCCTCACAAGTCTTTAAAGTTCTGCCATGGGTCATGTCAGTCTGTGAGTTACCGGTAATTAACTCTTTCTGGCCCTATGTCACCTTTCAATGAGATATTATATTACACTTATCACAGCATGTAAAGAAGATTTGTGCATCTATCTGCTGTGCAGGACTTGGAAAAATATACTCCTGGAGGCCTTTGTCCAGGGAGCTGCAGTTGTGTTGCTGGTTTCAAACTGATTCAAAGGGCGGAAGAGACAGGGGGAGAGTGTGAATAAAAAGCACTGCACAGTACCAAAGAATCAGATGCAGTAGCACTTCAGTAAAGAACAAAAAAACTTTGACATCAGGGCTTTTATTGGAATGCAGCTCTTCTAAATTACATTACCGACAGGTTCTGCAGATCTCTGCTTTCAAGTTTGAAAACCAATATAAGAAGTATCAAGTATCAGAGGGGTAGCCGTGTTAGTCTGGATCTGTAAAAGCGGCAAAGAGTCCTGTGGCACCTTACAGACTAACAGACGTATTGGAGCATAAACCCACGAAAGCTTATGCTCCGATATGTCTGTTAGTCTTCAAGGTGCCACAGGACTCTTTCCGCTTTTATAAGAAGTATAAAGAAAAGGAGTACTTGTGGCACCTTAGAGACTAACCAATTTATTTGAGCATAAGCTTTCGTGAGCTACAGCTCACTTCATCGGATGTATGTTACCATAGGAAATCTACAAATCTGTATCCCTTTCGTTTACATATAGATGGCGATGAGTTTGGCTGTAAAATGTTCCTATGGTGAGTATGCGATGAGTATGCCAATATGCTGTTCCCCAGGATTCCCCCTTTCTTCCTTTACAAGGTCTTCATCTCAGTCCCCTTCTTTAGATAACACAAGCCAGACACTGTGCTGTACTATCAACAAACGTGGCATATTTTCCAGGAACAATGTGCAGTTTCTAGTGCAGTTTAATATATGTTTCTTACCACTTTTCTTAGTTCTGCTTTTAAGAAATCAAATGAATAGATTCCCCCATCTCACCTCCCATGAGTAATCACGCTCCTGTGACATGGGGTCATTACAGTCTAAGGAGGGATCTTTCTGTTGAAGCCCCATTGTTAACATGTTGACAATACATCACTTGATGGACAGATGTGCATTTTGAGAGTCACTAAGGGACATGCAGGAGCTTCTTGGCCCAGTGAGGTACCACTCACCATATAGGGCGGTCAGTGATCGAGAGCCTGGCACCTGCTATACTTTTCCTATCAAGGGAACCAGCTTTCCAACACAATGGATTCTGAGCACTCCATTTTCATGCTGTAGACAGGGGCTTGGCACCAATGCAGTAGCCAGCCCAGATACTTCCACCCAATATGCCACTTTCTGAGTGCTATGAAGCCATGTGAAATGGCTGTGGATTTAGGTGCTGGCTCACCATACTAAGTATGGTGCGTTATTTACCACAGTTCATGGATGCTGCGTATGACCTCACTAAGCATGTATAGGAGGCTGTACAGGTCGGCTTCTCCCAAGATACGTGTCAGGATCAAGTCCTGTGTTCTTCAATTACAGCTAGCAATTCTGAACTGGCACCCTATAGTTTGGATCTGTAAGGTTTTTGTACAGTCATCTTCTTTAATTCAATCCAAATGTGTTTTGGATCTATGTCCCATTTTATTTGAACCCCTAAGTTTGTGGGGGTTCAGATAAGTAATTCTGGTCTGGAGACGTGTCCACAGAAAATTTTGCTTGTGCACACAATGGGTATTTGCATTTGCAAAATAGGTTATTGTATGCATACGACTTAGGCTGTTTACTTGTTTGTTTTGCTTGTGCAAATTTTGCAGTCATAAGTGACATTACTTCTCAGCATGACATTTACCTCCAATAGGAGGCTCAAAAATGGCAATTGCTGTTTTAAAATGTCTTGTCTAATATGTTTCTCATTTTAATCATGGTGAGAAATGCCTGTTTCTTTGAGCTTTCTGACAGCTGAGCTGAGCAAAATGGGTGCGGTTTCCTTTAAGAGTATCAGCGCTCCTCACATCTGGCATGCAAGAAAGCAAAAAAATAAAAGGTTGTTTCCAGCAAACTCCAGCCTCATAAAAAGCTTTTCTATTTTTCTGCCAATATCAGGCATGCATCAATAAAAGAGAAAAAACAGGATAATAACTGAAGAGCTGCTTTATATAAACAGATTGTTGTTGATGTGTAGACCACAGCTGTGCTTATGGCTGCACTAACTTGTTCTGATGTGATAAAACGTAAGAGTCTAGACTTCATGTGCCAGCTGATAAATGATGAGGGACAAATTAAAGGCAGTTTTGTCAGCATGAAATGACACTCTGTAACAGGAGTCTGTCAATTACGTGCTAGTGCAGTGATAGTGAACACTGTCATTACCCAAGTGCCTCTGTAGCTATAAATGACTGGCAAGCGCCTTCATTAGAAACTCTGGGCTTTGATGCTTGCTAATAGAATATCTCATCCATTTCAAAGTTCATTAGGCTGAAACTTGGCATGCAGGTTTTCAGTCCAGAAGTGAATTCTTATTTTCCAAAAAGGTATTTAAATCAATTCAAAACGTTGATCTAGAGATTGGCAAATAATTCTTAGGGTTTCTATGGATGTGTATTCCAACCTGTGAGGCTAATAATAGCTTCGTTAAAAAAAAAAGGAAAAAAAAGGCACTTTTGCAGATAGTTAGCCCTTCAAGCAAACTAATCCCGTGTGCTTTTTCAAAAATTGCTTTGAAATGGCTAATAATGAAAAATGTGAGCATGCCCAGTAGCCTTTTTGCCATGCATCAGTGCCAAATTGAAACCAGCCCAATGCACAACAAACCTTGACCTGCAGTGTGATTTTTTTTTCCTATTCTCCATGGTTTCTTGCTGCATCTTAGCCATTTCAAATTGCATTGCCCTACCACCCAGTATTCCATTCAAGTTCTCCACCAAGATCTCCATTTTAAAACAAAGCAATGCTTTAATTTTCTTATGGCATTTTTGAATTAACTGCTTCAGTACTGCACCCTGTAATACAAATCAAAGCACAGAGGGCTACCTGGTATATAACAGCCCCATGGAGTAGCAGAGGCAGCCTACCCTGTGTCATGTAGTAAACCTCATCCCATGGAGTTTTTGGAATAATTTTGCAATAAATGCTAAAGTTTTATTGAAGCATGCCATTGATTTCTAAAGGATTTTACATGGTGAACAACATCAGCAGTGGTATGATTTAGTTGGGGACTGGTTCTGCTTTGAGCAGGGGGTTGGACTAGATGACCTCCTGAGGTCCCTTCCAACCCTGATATTCTATGATTCTATGGTATGATGCACACAGATGTTGCATAGTTACTGTCATGACCGGTCATTCCTAGTGGTCAGAGTGGGAGTCAGGAGTCAGGCTAAGTAGGGTAACAGACAGGCCAGAGGGTAAACCAGAAGTCAGGCATCAGGAGGCAGGCAGGGTCAGAAGCTAGAGTGTGGGATCTCTCGTGTGCAGGGTCTGAAGCCAGGCAGGTTGGCAGTCTATATTGTTGATTGGACAACTCCCTGTCATGGCTTCCTCGCTTAAGTACCAGTACCAGTCAATCAGTGGGCTGTGAGGAGCTGCCACTCAGGTCCTGGGGGGCAGTACTTCCTGCTGGGCCCAGCCTAGCCTAAGTCTGGTGTGAGGATGTCAGTGGCCCAGAATTCCCATGGTCCCAGGTTCTAGCCCTGTTGAAGGGATGGCTGCCTGAGTCTGCAGGCAACCTGAAAACCTAGTTCTGAGAGGAATGAATCACTCCATGTATCTCAACAGAATATTAACTCCAACCATCCCATCAGCAGCAGAAG
Organism: Natator depressus; assembly: GCF_965152275.1. Taxonomy (NCBI): domain Eukaryota; kingdom Metazoa; phylum Chordata; order Testudines; family Cheloniidae; genus Natator; species Natator depressus. The sequence goes on from NC_134238.1 coordinate 47,867,698, forward strand.
ACTAAGTGGTACAAGAAAACTGTGGTGAGCCTGACACATCAACCTAACCGGATACACCCCAACTTCTCTGGTAAGCACTAGCTTCCACCCCTACTGCTCCTGAGAGGAGAGGGAGCCATGCCACTGCTCCTGCAGTTTGATAAGAGGGCTCCATGCCACTACTCCTGCCTCTCTGGGAGGGGAGGCCCAAAAACCACTGCCACTCCAGGTGTGGGGCAGGGCCACAGGGACCCTATGTTACAGTGTGCCTAGGGACCCAGACTGCTTTACTCAGGCCCTGTCTGTGACTCTACCATCTTCTTCCATACTTCTGACCTTTCTGATGGGAATGCTTCCCCCTCACAGTACTGGCAACAGCAGCAGAAATCTTTGGTGGGAATTCTAACCCTGCCCTCTCAGAGCAGAGGATTATGGGAAGAGTCCCCAGGCCTCCTGCTTCCACCTCATGTCAGAAGAGCTAGTTATGGAAATGCACTGGGCTCTGTTCCTCCCAGGTTGTGTGACTGTCTCTTATGCTGATGAGTAGCTGGGGCTGTGCTTTAGTTACAATGGATGTTCTTGCTTTTGTGTGTTAAAGCCAAATTGTTCAGGTCTCTTCTTGGCATTTAATATTAATAAATGGCAGATTTCTCACACAGTCCAACTGGTGGTGTCCCCAGTGGGGCATAATCAGTAGGTGAGGGTGAAGGATGTTCATGTAGCAAATGTCTCATTAGATGAAGAAGAAACACCTTTTTGTTGGCATCGTGGCCAGTGTTTGAAAGCTGCTGAGCTAGGCGCTGCAGGGATCTGTTGTAAATGAAGGTTAAGGCTTGTGAAGGGCCCTATCTTGACTTTTTAGTGGGATTGTGGTTGAGGCCTTGATGTTTTATGACCCTGGCCCTATGGTTTTAGGGTTTTGAAGGTGAGGTGTTGTTTTTGTTGTTATTGTTGCAATAGAACAAATAGGGCACCCTAAAAAGGGAAATTCCAGTCAAGAAAATCTCAAGGGACTTGTTACGTAATTTGTCGTTGATCACCTTACTATTTTCCTCTTTCAGAGTTTAGAACAACGAGAAGCCACTCGATAATGTGATATTGATGGGATGGAATTGTCTTTCATTACTATGCTATGAAGAATTCTAGTTGCTGAGTGGAAGAAAGAGATGGGAGGTAGATTTTCCTGTTTTCATATACAGCGGCTGTTTATGTTCTTTCCATTGTAAGAGAGGCAGAGAACTGTGGGGGAGGGGAGAAAGAGAGAGAGTCAGTGCCTTCTGCAGAGAGCTCTCTCAGTGCTATGTTAAAATTGAACCATGCTAATTTTAAGGCTTTGAAATATAGCAATTTTATTTCCTCCAGCTGTGGGTCTTCCCTTTCAGCAAAAAAAGGGAGGCAAAAAGACAAAGTGAGAGAAGGACTGGAAAAAATAAAACCACAGGACACTTGTCAATACCAGCTCTTGAGTTAGGAAAATGTGAGCAGCACCAGAGTTGAAAGAGACGATTCAAGTCTTTTTCTGCCTCCCCCTGGAAGTGGCCTCAGTGGTTATTCTTCACCAAATACACATCAGCTATACAATGCAAAAGATGCAGAGAATTAGTACTGCAATATTCACATCTCTACCTGGAATCCTCCTTACAATGTGCTCCTTGCTCATAAAGTATCTATATCAGAGTCCTCCATCACTTTCCTTTTAGTTAAAGAATCATTAGCAGAGAGATTTTCAAAAGCACAAAGGGGAGATGGGTGCCCAACTCAATGGGAGTTGGATGCCCAACTCCCCTTTGTGCCTTTGAAAATATCTCCCTAGATGAGTGCACCTTGCAGTCTAAAGAACCCATTTCCAGACGTGACGCTGGATTTATGACATTGGAAATTCCCAACAATAACAACAACAAAGTAATTATCACGTTTTAGTTCTTTCAAATAGGTAATTTTGCTTGAGTTCCAGTAATAATTGATATTTAAATACACAAAGCAAGAGGATGAGAGTTAAAGAAGATTTATGAAAAGTGATCAGTGGGTGCCCATGAGTTTACAGGCATTTGTTTTGTTTCTGACATTTATTAAATGTCAGAAATGTGGAGTGTTCCCGAAGTATCGGCCTTAACTTTGCAAGTACCCTGAGTGACTTCATCTTCTAAAGAAAATGAAAAGCATCTGTTTCTTTAAATCTTTAACCAGATGTGGCACATGTTACACTGAAGATTTAAATTCTGAACATTCTCTGAGACCTGCTTGGTCTCCCTGTTCACTGACTGTCTATAGAGATTCCATGTAGTTTAATACGTTGCCCCCAAACAAAATCATTATTCATCCCATTATGTTTGAGGCAGCATGTCTGAGTCACTTGGGTCATCTGCAATTCATCTAGAGCTGGGAATGCGTCACAGTTTGAAATTACTTATCATTTATGGTTCAATTACTAACTTGCATTTTGAATGCTTGTGCTCCATACTGTGGAAGCAGATCCATACCAATTTCTCAGTAACTGCAAAGTAACAAGAAATTGAGAGCATTACTACTTCATAATAATAATAATATTTTCAAGTTGCAGAAAGGGGGCCCAGCAGCTCTGGGGGGAAAGAAACGACTTGTCTTTTGAGGGGCCAGAATCTTTTCCTTTCTGTGACGGATGCAAATTTGTTCCAGGTTGCCTCTGACATCATGAGGATATCAGTACCAATTCACTAATGATTATTTAAATTCCTCCCAGCAACTCCTAGCTCTGGCAATATAATGCTGATCTTAGGAGAAACTCTGTGTAGAAGTATTTGGCACATTTGTTTTACAAATAGACTTCTAATTTGTATGAAGGTGTAAAAACAAATAAGGATGGGATGGAGAGGGGAGATTATTTTCCCGCATGGTGAACTGAGACCCAGACCCAGCACAACACTTAAGGACCAGTTTCGGTTTGAGCATGTGAGTAATCCCATTGGCTACAAGACTACACATGCAGTTAAGGTGCTTGAATGCTTTGCTAGATAGAGGCATTAGAGCTTGTAAAAGTACTTGGTCATCAGCCCTAGAAACAAAAGTCTCCTGTTTGGGTGAAATGCTGAATCATTAGAAGGTTCTATATTTCTGCCAAATGAGGGACACAGGCAGGAAGCCAAACGGCGGTCGTGCAGTCCCTTATGCCTCCCAGAGCAGAGCTGTGGTTCTCTCCAGTGGAGCATGGAAAGAGAGGGTTGCAGGCAGGTCACCGGACTTACTCGGGATCAAAATAACGTGAACAGGGAGAAGGAAACATAGGGCTGTATCTGCTGTGCTTCCACCCAGATCCTGCAGCAAGTGCTTTGGAGTTGCTGCTGTAGGCTGAGAATTCTGCCTAAAGTTAGGTTCCTAGGTCTGTAAATAGGCATGAAATGAGCTGATGGTCTCCTTCCAGTTTCTAATAGACTAATGTCCACAACACACAAAGCACTACATGGCTCCCTCGTTGGCAGTCTCAAAAGAGAAAAGAACTGAAATAGCCATGGAGATTGACCTACTTTATGACCTCGTGGTATACCTGCTTTATGGTTAATACAGACCTTCAGCTTCCACTACGGCAACTTGGCACCAGTTGCAAGCATGGCTTGTGGGTTTGGATTCCATGCTCATTCCTATGGGCATTTCACCTGAATAAGAATTCAGTAAGAATTTCTAGACTTGGCCCTTAGGGCCTGATTCAAAGCCCATTGAGGTCAGTGAGAGCCATTTTGTTGACTTTAAAGGGCTTTAGATCAGGCCCCTATCCTGTAAGCTCTCTGGGGGAGGGATATATTCCTGGTCCCACTGAAATAACTGCGACTATTCATGGAGTAAAATATTACTTCATGCAGCAGAATGCGTTTTTAATATCATGTAACATCTCTTCCAGTTGCTGAGACCTGGTAATACGGTTTTTTGGTTGAGGCATGACATAGTTAATATATTGTTATTCACCTTCGTAGATACTTTCTCTCCAATACTTACCCATTGTGGGGTTGGAATAATTCTTCATCTGTCAAAACATACACAATGGGTTTCATGAATTATAAACCAAGATCATCTATACGCGCAAAGAAGGATCAAACTCTCACTCCTGTGCTTTCTTGCTCCCTGTCACCAGGCCATATTGTAGAATCTGGTTTTAAGTGGAAATCCCCATTTAAATCAATTAGGTGTTCTACCTAAAAATCAATGGCATAACATGCCCCAAAGGAAGGAGGCAGTTCCTGGGAGTAAAGGAAGGATCAGCTTTTTGAATCACTGAGTCTTGTTAAGCAGTAGTAAAGTGGGCCCATAAAACAGAAAACATATTTCATACATACATAAGGGGCTCCCTGTATCTTAAAAGGAAGGGGAGACAGAGATTTGAAAAGTGATTCTCAAGCAAAATATATTTTTAAATTAAAAAATATGTAGACTCAACCAGACTTCCCTTACTTTGTTGTTGTGCTAGCTAAAAATAGAGGCTTTTTTAGCTCACTAATTTCCTCTGGTTTCTTTTGCCTTCTACTATTAACCTGCAGGAACTGCATGTTAACCTAAACAACAGTTGGACACAGGGAGTAGATTGACATGATTACAAAACACACACAATACAATACCATAAAAGGTTATGAAGAGAGCAAGAAATGGCTTTGATTCCATTAATCTGAATGCATTAGTGCAACGGCTTTTTTGGTTATGCTAGCCACCTGAAGCTGCCACTGTGACTAAGTGAGCTTTTGGTTTTTAATCACTTCAAGTAAATGAGCTATTCTCGTTACCAACAGGGAAACAGTTGCCAATCACAATAGAGAAGAAAGGAGACCTACTGCAGGGCATGAAATTAAATTTTCCAGGTAGTAGCAAGTAATTGATACCACAGTGTGACCTTTGCCTAAAGCAGTCAATTTAGAGCAATGGGAACAGCATAATTCTGTGACCACCAGAAACTCTGCTTTAAAAAGGAATGGTTTGAACAGCAATTTCTGTTTCTACTGCAGGTAACTTTGCGCTCTTTGCATGTTCCATATAGTGAGGCTCTAGTCTAATGCAGTTGGCCCCAAAACATTTTCACTCAGATTTTTTTTAAATGGAATTGTTAATTCATCCAAATGGAGCAATGAGGACAAACTGAATGGCAATCACTTCTGTCACTATTGTATTAGAAAAAAGAAAAGGAGTACTTGTGGCACCTTAGAGACTAACGAAAGCTTATGCTCAAATAAATTGGTTAGTCTCTAAGGTGCCACAAGTACTCCTTTTCTTTTTGCGAATACAGACTAACACGGCTGCTACTCTGAAACCTATTGTATTAGAGTGTCTAGTAGGTAATGACATATTTTTCAACTGATATCTGAATGATTAAAAGAGCAACTAAAAGACTTTTCCTACTAATCATCATTCTAATCTATGGGACCCAAAGACAGTCCAACCCAGTGAGGTGCTGAGCACCTCTTTAGGCTGCTGAATGCTCTGACATGGGTGGAAGCTGAAGATGCTCAGCTCTGTGTCAGATCAGCCCTAAGGGCCTGTTCCAAAGCCTACTGAACCCAATAAAAGTCTTTCTGTGGAATTTGGATCAGGCCCTAAGGCTCCAACTCTGCACTGTTGGGCTTTGCTTTGAGTTCTAAAACCCCGATTCAGCAATGTACCGTACTTAATCACAAGCCTGACTTTGGCATATGAGTAGTCCCACAGACACCATTACCATTCAAGCCGCTAAAAAATGAAGTCCCCAACCCCAATCTATTTTTAGCTTTCTTATGTGGTCATTCCTGCATCATTTGTAATTCAGTGGGACTGCCTACCTTGTGTGCTTACAATTAGGCACATGATTAAGCACTAGGGTGACCAGATGTCCCTATTTTATAGGGACAGTCCTGATATTTGGGGCTTTTTCTTATATAGGCGCCTATTACCTCCCACCCCCTGTCCTGATTTTTCACACTTGCTATCCGGTCACCCTATTAAGCACCTTGCTGAACTGGGGCCTAGGTGAGCAGAAGCAGTGCAATGGCACTATGCCTTCCTTACCAACCACACACAATCTCCTGTGTGCTGTATTCCAAAACTGACAGTTTCACTGCAGGTCATAGTGGTGAATCTATCAGCCCACGTCAGTTGAAAGATACGCACTGAATACAAATATAATATAACCAAGGAATGCTGAAAATGTGATCAACAGAGGGGAAATTAGATGCATATCATTTAGAAATGCCTCTCCACCCACCTATTTCTCCTTAGAAACACATCAGTAATAATATGTGAAGTTCTAGCCATTTGGTTAGAAATGTCTACTGAGTTAGGTTTATTAGGATACAAATCCACAGTTCAGAAACATGGGGGGGCGGAGGGTGGCTGGGGGGGGACGACAATTAGATTTAGCTCTTTCGGCCATAAAATATTACGATTGCTAGAAACCAGAAGGTTAAAGCTCCTCTATCCAATTTAGATTGCAATCATATTTTAATTCCAATTTCAATTAAAATGTTCATATTAGAAAAATTGGTCCAGTAGTAAAGGAAATGGGGCAAAATACTGGGCGGGGGAGGGGGGGCGGTCCTACTCATATGGAATAGCATAAGAGCTTTGATGCAAAGATTGAAAGCATGAGCAGAAGACTGATTATATTAATAATTACTATTGTAAACCGTGGAAGAGTGACAGACGGTGGGATGTCCATTTCCCTTTTGTGCAGAAAATTACAAAAATAATTGAATGATTCTCTTTCTCCCTCCTAGTTTTTGTGTGTAGCAAAGCAGCCCAATTATTGGAGTAGCTCCTTGAGGACGTAGGCAGCCCCCAAATGCAAAAGATGATCCTAAGCTTCCTTGGCCCTTCTGTGGCCCACACTCTCAAGCTGCTGTGCAAGAAGCTGCCACTAAGGTTCATTTTACACCAAGTAGCGGGTGCACATGCCCTGCGGCACAGCCCCCACGCACAACCTCTTGTGCAGCAGAACCGCACTGGTTTGGCTGCCTGGGGCATCTTTGTGCTGTTGAGGGAGGGCCTGGATTTTGGCCTGTGTGTGTGATAATGTGTAGAAGTATACACCATGGGCCTGATTCTCCACTGCCTCACACTCTGAGTGGACATTTACACCTATGTCGCATGATTACATTCTACACCCACTGTGCAGGCATAACTGACTCCACAGGTCTAAGGTGGTGGAGAATCGGGCCACGTCTACACTACCCGCAGGATCTGCGGGTAGTGATCAATCTATCGGGGATCGATTTATCGTGTCTAGTGTAGATGCGATAAATCGATCCCTGATCGCTCTGCCGTCCATCACGGTGAGAGGCGGAAGCAGAGTCGACGGGGGAGTGGCGGCTGTCGATCCCGCGCCGCGAGGACGTGAAGTAAGTGATTCTAAGTCGATCTAAGATACGTCGACTTCAGCTACGCTATTCTCGTAGCTGAAGTTGTGTATCTTAGATCGATTTCAGTTTAAATATCTTCAGTGTCAGGGCAAGTTCCTTTGCCATGATGCCTGCAAAGAACTTTACAATGGTTAGTCTGCTGGTGTGCTGAGCCCACTGCCTACCATGCTGACCAGTGTTGTCTCATTGTTTCCTTGTACTCCCCTGTCAGTCTGTATCCATCTGGTGTCTCTTGTCTTATACTTAGTGTTAGGATATAGATATTCAGGCCTGTCTGTAAAGGCCTGTACTTTAAGAATGTAGGTGTATTCTTATCACTTGGCTAGTTAGAGGTATAAAAGAAAGAATCAAAATCACTGTCTGCCAGTGTAAGGTCCTTCTCTTACTGTGACAATCTGAGGCCCTGTTCTTAGGCTAAAACCTTTGGCTAAGCAGCAGAGGCAGCCATAAGCTGGAAAGCAACGGGTCACATCCTCACGTTCCAAACTAGTCACATTGAAAGAAGGTGCTACTGGGCTATTAGGAATACACTCCTGTCCTGATAATGCCTGTCACCTCCAGAGAAAGGGAAGTGCCTAGAAGATGTAAAAGGAAACTTAGTTTGATAGCATCCTGTCTGGCAAGAACTTACTTATCAATAGCTGGGATGTGAAATTCTTACTTTTGTATTGTTTTGTTATTATAGTTCCCACTTTGCTTTGGTTTGTCTGTATAATCTTTGTTTGGTTCTGTAATTGTTTTTGTTTGCTGTATAATTAATTTTGCTGGGTGTAAACTAATTAAGGTGGTGGAATATAATTGGTTGGCTAATCATGTTACAATATGTTAGGATTGGTTAGTTAAATTTCAGGAAAATGATTGGTTAAGGTATAGCTAAGCAGAACTCAAGTTTTACTATATAGTCTGCAGTCAATCAGGAAGTGAGTGGGTAGCTGTGGGGAGGGGAAATGGGAACAGGAAATGGAGGTGGGGAAATTGGAAGCATGTTTTGCTAAAGGGGGAAATGGGAACAGGGAATGGGGGTAAGGAAATTGGAATCATATTTGGCTAAAGGCAGGAATGGGAACAGGGACACAGGTGTAAGGCTCTGTGGTGTCAGAGCTGGGAAGGGGGACACTAAGGAAGGAAACTAGAATCATGCTTGCTGGAAGTTCACCCCAATAAACATCGAATTGTTTGCACCTTTGGACGTCAGGTATTGTTGCTCTCTGTTCATGCAAGAAGGACCAGGGAAGTAAGTGGGTGAAGGAATAAGCCCCCTAACACTTAGGTTGTAAGCTCCTTGGGGCAGGGACTGTCTTTGTGTTCTGTGTTTGTACAGTACTTAGCTGTACGCCCAGGTGTCCATGACTAGGGCTCCTATGTACTACAGTAATATAAATAATAATAATTAATACAAATGTTGGCCAAGTGTAAACCATGAAACCTGGAGAGTCTGTCAAAAGAGGATATGATAAATTTGTCCAAGTCAGGGTTTCACAGTTATGTTTGGGATTTTATTCCCTGTGCCAGGTCTCCTGTATTCTGTTTTAGTCCTGTTGATATTGAAAGATGATGTGGTTTAAGAAATGAAAAGCAACTGCTCTACTTGGATGTATTTAGTGTGGGGAAGGTTGTCCTATCTCTTCAAAGTGAATGTTAGTGCTGTCCTCTGGCCTGAGGTAACTAAAAAGTGATGAGTAGCACCCCCATTTATGAATGGCAGAAATGAGGCAAGAGTAGTTAAGGCTTAATTTTTGGGATGTGGTCTCTCATTGTGGGTGCTTCTGTTTTTGGATGCCCAACGGGAGACACCTCAAATCTGATTTTTCAGAGGTACTGATCACCTGCAGCTCCCATGGACTTCAACTGGAGTTGTGAGTATGCCCAGTGCCTGTGAAATTCGAGTGCTAGGTGCCTGAAATCAGTCATGCAAAAACTGAAGCACCCAAACTTAGAGGCCCTTTTAAAAAATATGGGCCTAAGTAACCTGGCCAAGATCTTACAATCACTGGTAAAGCTTGTGAGCAGAACCTCTCTGCCAATTAAGGAGGCAGAGTGCACAATCTGCTCCTAGAAGGTGCCCAAGCTGCGGTTCCTGTAAGAGCTCAGTGACTGTGTGAAACAATCATAAAGTACGAGATACTATCACATTCAGCCTTGAATCAAAGATAGAAGATGGTCAAATGAGGCTAAAGCAGCAGTTCTCAAAGTGTGGGTCGGGACCTCAAGGTGGGTTGCGACTCCATTTTAATGGGGTCGCCATGGCTAGTGTTAGGGGGCTGAAGCCGAAGACTGAATCGCACTGCCCGGTGCCAAAGCCCAAGGGCTTCAGCCTGGAATGGCAGGGATCAGGCTTTGGCTTCAGCCCTGGGCCTCAGGTTATAGCTCCCCTTCCCCAGGGCTGAAGCCTTTGGGATTCAGTTTTGGCCCCCCGGCCCGGGGCAGCAGGGCGAGCTCAGGTTTCGGTCCCCCCTCCTGGGGGCTTGCAGTGATTTTTGTGGTCAGAAGGGAGTCATGGCACAATGAAGTTTGAGAATCCCTGGGCTAAAGTCACTGGGTCAGATCCTGGATCCAGCCTTTTAGTGCCTAACACAATCTGAGGAGAGGGAGAGGTGTGGAAAGCTAAATTTATGTAACCTTTTGCTTTTACCTGATCCTGGAGGCACCATGCACTGGGCCAGTCCCCAGCTTAATGTAAAGCAGTTTTAAGGTGCTGCTGACACCTCAGCTACATCCCCTGTGAATGGGGATGGGATGGCTTAGGAGCTTAAAGCTGTATGCTAATGGAGGTCTCTCTATACTGGGGGATACCCTTTAAAGTGGGTTTACGGCTATTTTGCACGACCAAAACAGCATATAGCAGCCTTAGTGGGGCTGAGGTGGGGGACCAGCAATTCAAGACACAAATGCCAAAACTGGGTGAAGTGCAGTCTTCAGACTCATCTTAGGTGCCCATAGCGCTACGGTGGAAATGTGTCCCAGTGGTTAGGCAGCTAGACTGGGACTTGGGTGACCTCGGTTCAATTCCCCATTATGCTCTAGGTTTCCTGTGTGACCTTGGGCAAGTCACATAGTCCCAGATCCTCAAAGGTAGTTAGGTACCTAAATATCTTTGAGGCTGTGTCAGAGAAACTATGGTAAATATAAATTTGTCTGCGATAGATGCAGAGCTGTGTTTTGAGGAAGTATTACTAATTCTACTTTGTCTTGACCATGGCATTCAAAGTCTGCTCTAGCAATGCCTAATGTCACGATTATTTTAACTATCACAGTTTTTCACAAATAGGTTCAAAGATTTTAAGGTCAGAAGGGGTCATTACGATCATCTAGTCTGACCTCCTGCTTAAAACAGGCCACAGAATTTCACCACCTTATTCCTGCATCAAACCTATAACTCCCAGTTGAGCTAGCTAGAGTATCTCTTTCAGAAAGACAGCCAATCTTGATTTAAAGACTTCAAGTGAAAAAGAATCCAAGTGACAGAATCAAATATTTAGAACCATGAAAAATATCTAATAACAACGGTGTGTGGTATAACTGAATAGAATCACTCCTAATTGGAAATCAGCTCAGAGTGTTGTTCTACCACAGATTGCTTTGAAACTTGAAATGATGAGATTATCCACAGATTTACTAGGGATCCTTCTGGCCAGTCTGAACCATCGCTCAGCTAGGTCTTTTATAATTACCCTTTGTCCTGCTGACTGTATAATTAAGCAGACATCTGCTTTTACTTCTCTTTTAAGTTAACTGTGGTCTTCTGCTTATTCATAAGGGGTCCAACAGAGTGAAAAAACCAACCCATGCTGGTAATGGAAAATCAGAGGGCTGAGTGAATACACAATGAAGTCAACATTTTCCCCTCCTTTACCCAGCCTAAAAGGTCAAAGGAATTATCTGTGAAATGATCTGACTATTGAACATGCCGCTGAAATCTTTCTGTGGATAGAACTCAGTCATTTGTAAAGAGGAGTATGAAAGTTCCTCTGGAGACCACATCTGATGAAATATGAAGGTAAGATGTAAGCACAGGGTGTATTTAAACTGAACATATATTTTCAGTAAAGTATGGTCCTGGGAGCCAAAGTTTCCCTATGTGCTTTGTCTTGACATGATGCTTTACTGTTTGTTGTAGAATGGTTTGGGTTGATGTTCAAGATTTTAAGCGGATAGAAATACTCACAGGTAAATGAAGTAATTGCAATCCAAAAAGTGCTCAAAGGCAACATTGTTTAGTAGCTAGAGCAGGGGAGTAGGAATTGGCAGAGAGGTTCTGCTCACCAGCTTTACCAGGTATTGTAAGATGTTGGCCAGGTTACTTAGGCCCACATTTTTAAAAAGGACCTCTAAATTTGGGTGCTTCAGTTTTTGCATGCCCAATTTCAGGCACCTAGCACTCAAATTTCACAGGCACTGGGCACTCACAACTCCAGTTGAATCCATGGGAGCTGCAGGTGATTAGTACCTCTTAAAAATCAGGCTTGGTGTCTCCTGTTGGGCATCCAAAAACAGAAGAACCCACAATGAGAGACGACGTCCCAGAAATTAAGCCTTAACTTCTCTTGCCTCATTTTTGCCATTCATAAAAGGGGGTGCTACTCCTTTCCCACCTTTGAAAGCCTCTGATGGAAGGTGCTATATAAATGCATAGTATTGCTGTTTTCTAAACAGAGCATGCGGTAGACTTCAAAGGAGCTGGAATTAGCAGACTATAATGGATCATCTGCATTGTGGAAAGCTGCTCAGAAGAAAATACATCTGAACGATGAAGGATATTACAAGGCATTCGGAAATACTTCTCATGGAGAACAGGGGAACCGAGAGTTTGCCCGGCTGAGAATTACATGAGGGCATGGCAAGCTGGACCTGACAAAAGCTGCACAGGGCCGAGGAGCTAGGATTGTGGAAAGGTTCATGGGGGATGGGAGCTGAGCCTCCAAAAAGCTGCAAAAGGTGCCAATGAGCTCAGACAGGAAAGAAAGGGCCAGGGACAGCAAGATGGGCTCGAAGGGGGGTGCCAGGGACGGCAGGCTTGGGCTAGTGACTTGCTCCAGCCACTTTCAGTTTTTTTCTCTTCTTGCAAAGATTTGCCCTTTTTCCTGTGAGCCATGATTTTTTGGTGGTAATCCCTAAAACAGGTAAGAATGGGTCAACTGCCTCTTGTATTTATTCACTGGATATCTGTCCGGTGGAAGGAAATTCAGATAACATTTATTCTTCTTCTAGTCAGTGCCTTTCTCAGTTCAATTAAGGGCGGTGTGCCCTCAATCAACCTTTGGTAATTTTGACCTTTTCTAAAGCACACTGTCTCTGAGATTGGCAGCTAGCCCAGGGCAAGAGCTCTTCCAATGGAGCCAGACGAACTCCTAGCCAAACTTCCACAATAAAGAGCTCAATAGCCAATCAGTGTGACAGCCATCAAAACCAAACATATAAGGCGTCTTGCAGGGGAGAGAATTAATTTTACATCATCTCGGAACCAATATTTCAGTGGCATTAAGGAACTAAATTGTTATTGAGACATAAGGCTTTTGGTTAAACTAATTGTATTGGTAGCGTTCAAGTTTGCTCTTCTTCCTAAATCAAAAGAGAGCCTAAAAATGATGTGGTTTTTAATGAAAGAAATCATGTACTCTGTGATATAGCCAGCAATTTATATACTCAAAGCCATTCGAAAGCTTGCCCTTAATGCTGGGGGCCCTCCATGATAATCTCTTAGCAGCAGCATCGAAGATCATCAATGGTTTAATTTATGGTTACATACATATTCCTGAAAGTTAGATTTAGAACAATTTGCTCAAGACAAGAAGGATAGTGTTCTCACACATGCCAGAAACGGGTATACTCATCTGACTACGTGATGTCAGAAAATAATGTGCTGTAGTATAAGAAGTATTGTGAACGTATATATTTTTGTTTATTTTATGGGGAGATCCATGTATGTTCTCACACACATGCGCTGACACACACGTTTATTCATTTTTTGTAGTATTACGCCCCATCCCGTTTTTCTGTAACTCTTTTCCCCCATAAAGTGGGACCTTCCTGAACTATAACCCAGGATATACACTATCCTGAATGCACTTAATTTTGGGGAACTCCAAATGTGGTTCTGAATTTCACAGCTGTCGTCTTTGTTGATAATGAGCTAAAACAAAACTCCAGATTCAAAATATTTCTTCTCTTCCCATTCTGCTCCCCCAAAATAGTATCTCTGGGGAATTTCTGACCCACCACCAGATTTTGTGGCTTCCATTTCTCTCTATTTTCTGGATCTCATTCAGATGCAGCTCAAAATGGAGGAGAGTTCCACTATTCAAGATGGCAGACTTATTGCAAGATCAATTATTCTCATGGGATTTCTGCTATTTTGGGATGAAATCTGACAAGCATAGGTCATGAGATTTTGGCACACCTGAATCCTAGTCCCAGTTTGGCCTCAGACCTGAACTCTAGCCTGTACCTAATCCAGATCCTTATCCAGACATTGCCATATACTGTATGAGGAACAGACATGTTTGTAGAAGGGAACTTAACTGTGACAACAACCACATTTTATAAGATTACTCCATCCTGTCTTGTGTAGTCTTGCTGCGATGACCCCCAACATATGAACCTCTCTCCCTCCAGACATTTACCTCAGCCATTTTCAAAAATCATCTGAAATCTCTTATTCCAGGTGGTACATTAATGTTAGCCCTTCTGTAGGACTCCTCTCCCTATTTTAATGATTGGCACAATTCATTTTATTTCATTTGATTTGGGGGTGGAAGAGTTCATTTTGCATTGATGATGATTTTGTATTGTATTTGATTAGTATTAGTAATTCTTCTTTTACATGTCAACTGCTGAGGGAAGTGGCACAATATCTGATGTAGGAGACAAGGTTTGTATATCAGAAAGATAAAGTTGTCATCTCTGGTATACAAACAAGAAACCCACATGAGTAGAAGAAACGAGGCATTCTATGCTGTTGGGGGAAATTTTACATTGAAATAAAGCTATATGCATGTTTTGCAGGATTAAAATGGTCTTTGTCAAAACCATTTTAGTAGCTCATTCATAGATAGATAGCCTGTATATATGTCTGGGTTCCTGGAAATATTCATGTTAATTTTATAAGAAATGAAATCTACACAGTACTGTCTGTACTGTTTCTATTATTCATCTGCCATAAATCTTTAATGCAGCCTTTCTACAAAGAAAGAACTTCTATCCCGTCATATATATAGCCACAGAAAACTGCATATACAAGCTGCCAGAAAATTCAGACGTCTTCAAGAGTATGAGCCAGCAGAGCTGCTGACACTGAACTCATTTGGAGCAGGATTTTGTTTAATGTGTGTGAGATGAGCCTGAGGCTGGAGGTGACTGTGTCAAACAGAATGAAAGAGAAAGGAAAGGAGAGAGAGGATGAATTGAGCACCAAAACATGCCCTTTCAATTGCAGATTGGTGGGTATTAAAATGCCCAGCACAGCCTGCTGCCTGCATGTACCTCCTGCATCTGTGCAAAATCACAGCTTGGCCATGGGCACAATGCCAGCCACAAACATAGTAGCTGGGACTTGCAGGGTAGGAGCAGCATTTCCTTATTCCCTGTGGACAGTCCATGCCTACAAGGCAGAGATAAATTCTGCTCCTGTCCCATATGCGCCTGCTACTTTTCAGAGAATGACACTGTAGTATATTCCCATCTCACACTTCCTCTGCTTGACACATGGTGTCCCATCCGCTCACATTGCTGATCACCAGCATGAGCCCCTCCAGCTGCCTCTGAGTTGTTTTCAAAAAGGTCTAGTATTTTTATCTGTATTATTTATTCTTCCTTACCTCATTTTCTTTCTCTCTCCCTCCCTCCCTCTCTCTCTCTCTCTCTCTCCATCTTGCATTGGTCACCATTTAAGGTGAACTCTCACAGTTGTGCAATAAGATAAAATGTGACCCATCCCGCAGTAACAGGAATGGGTTGGACTGAAAGCAATAACAGATAAATAACATAGCAGAATGGAAATCAAACTCCTCCTTGAGGGATGTAATTCAATGTATTGGGGAAACTAAGATTATTGGTACCTCCTCTTGTTCTCAAATACTCTGCTTCTCGGGAAATTAATTTAATTTGCAAAATATTCAAAACAAAAATCCAGTTCACTGAAAATCTCCCAAAGATCAAATGTTCATTCGTTTAAACATTTTTGATAATCAGGCCAAAGCACAGTACCTCGTTCCCCATAGCTCTTGAGTCCCAGATGGCATGTTTCTATGTGCCACTATATTTATGAATAGTAAATAATAATAATAAATAATAATTCACTGCTCAAACAATAGATGTGATTTTGTTTTGTGAAACAAGTAACAACTTCTCATCCCCCCCCCCACCAAAATCCCAGTTTTGATTAACAGCTGGTTTGTTTTCTCTCACCAGTTTCTCCGACCGCTAATATCTAGTTATGTTGTTTCTGAGCTACAGTGCCCACCTGAAGAATTAACCAATGTAAATAAATAAGAGTTTAGAATCCGATTGTGACTGGCCCCTATATGAGTATGCAAACTTTCCTGCACAGGATCTGGCAATAATAGCCATCCTTGATCTCCCCTGAGCTCAGTCGCTGCTAACATCTCTGGTGGTGCAAGTCACACCAAAAGGGGCAGGAAGGAGAAGAGACCATGAACCCACCCAGCTTCACCATCAACCAGAAAAGCTGGCTAGCTACAGAGTACTGTACGCTGAATGCACTGCCTCAGTGTATTGGAGTGGACATGCTCGTCCTGAATTCCTGGAAGTTCTGAAGAAGCATTGTGCTTCTGTGTTCGAATGCCTGCACAGAGCTCTTGCAGGTCAGTGTGGTTTGGCACCCACCCCCAATATGTGCCAGTCCCTTAAAGGCACAATTGAGCCTTTTGAAATTGATGAGCTCTGCTAAATGTGGTATTGTAAATTAATCAAATACTAGCATAGCTACTCAAAATTATACTTTTTTTCCCAGCATATGACATGTATGGAGATCCCTGGAACACTGAAGCCATAGGTTAAAATAGGAGCATTATTGTAAATGTAAGGAAAATTCCCTTTGATTGACAAAGTGCATGACCTTCCGCTTCTAATAAACTAGGAGGAATTGGCAGCTAACCTTTCATGCTTTCAGAGTGCTCAGCTTACACATATAATTGTATGGTATGGGCAAAATGTTGCCCTTGACTATGCTGAAGCCAATGGGCTTGCACTGGTGTAGCTGAGAACAGAATATGACCCTTAGTCATTTGTCTTTTTAGCGCAAAGTGCTGTTCCTGATGCTCTCTGCTGTTTGCTCAGCTGGGGCCAGAGCCAGCTCCCACTGAAATCAAATGGGAGTCTTTCCACTGGCCTCAGGGGAGTTGGAACAGACCCACAGTGACACTGATGAATCTATTTGTATCTGAATTTTCAATCTCCTTCACCCCAGCTGCCACTATCCACCCCAAAACCTTTTCTGTTCAGTTCTAACCTTCCCCCTGAGTGCAATCAGTGCCTGACACTGCAATTGACTGACAGCCCCCACTATTCTCCAGCTTGGATGCGCTGGTGACAGCCTTCATTCCCATCTTCCCCCAGTGATTCTCTTTCCCAGGGTCTTCAAAAGTAGAATAATACTTACTTTGCAATTTGGCTGGATATGTCTTTTAATTAAAGCTTCCTGTTCAGATGAGCTAATCTCACAATTTCTGCACACTGCAGATTAGGTTACTATTCATTTCCACAGCTCTCTGCTGAGACAGGCTCTTTCTACATTTCAGTGATATTGCTTTTGTGGCTGCTTCCCTTTCCTCTGCCACAGGAGGACTTCTGATAATTCGACAACTTTGCAAATCCTTTTTATAATGATCTCAGGGATTTACAAACTGTCCCTTAAAAAAATAAACTGCTCCTATCCCTCAGTCGATTTCCCAAAGGTTATGAATTGCTAACACCTATTTTTATGGTATGTTTGTGTAGAAATATAGAAGTTGAAATAATATGTAGTTCCAGATCACCATTACTTCTGCGCCTCTGTAGTATTAACCAACATATCCACCTGGAAAGAAGAATAAGAGAATTGATTTCTTTATTACATTATTCCTTGCAGCTTGCAAAATTGTGTCAATATCCAGAATCATTATTTGGGATAAGGGGGTGTTTGAGTCTGAGGGCCTGTTACCCAACTGATATAACAGTTTAAGTCCTAGTTCTAATGACTTGAATAGTTTACATTGATTTTACACCAGCTAAGATGCTGGCCCATAATTTGGATCCTTTTTTGTTGTCTTTAGGGTTGTGTGAAAAAAAACCCTCACTGTTGGCAAAACCAGCAGAAATATTGATCACTGACCGATCCACTGCTGGACTAAACAACAGTAACAATAGATCAAAACCATACATTATTCAGCAGTAGTGTCTGTTCCATAGTTAAGGTTGATACTTGGTGCCAATTTACCATCTCTTCCTAAAATTGACAAGAAAGGTTCATTCTGCTTCATAGACAACAGATAGATATTAGTCATCATTTGAACATTCCTTTGTGGGGTTTTTTTGGTTTTGCTATGTCTTATTTTTTTTAAATGGTTTGTCCTAAAAATTTGACATGAAGTTTGTTCTAAATATAGTGGCGAAGTCTGGTGCATGGGGCCATTTCTAAAATGGGGAAAGGCGTAAATGGAAATCTATTCAGCTGCAAATCAAAGACATTGGAATGGCCCATCAGGTTCCTAAGGAACACTGGGGACTCTACAGGGCATTGGAAGGTTGTCTAGAAGTCTGACTACCTTTAAATGGTCTGTTCCTCACAGCTCAGAGTGCTTGTGGAACTCATAAGCTCTTCAAGGCTAATGAATTCTGCAACCCTTCTCGAGTAATCCTCTCCTGTGCCCTCGAATCTTGTGCCCTGTCCCAGCTGTGCTTTCATGGGGAACTTTTATGGCCAGATACTCTGTTGGCGTAAACTGGAGCAGCTCCGTTGACTAAGAGGGACTACATGAGCAGCAGGTCTTCTGAGTCAATGGAGCTACATATAGACTTTTTAAAGTCGTCATCATCAGCCATATGTTTAACTAAAGTCCACAGCAAGTCATGCAGAATTTAGAAGGTCTGCAGGAAGGCCAAGCTGGGATGGGGACAGGTACCAAGGTGTAGAATATGTGGAAGCAGGCTTAACAGCAGAGAGGACTCTGGGAAGCTCGCTGGGGAGTGAGGAACGCTGTGGAGCTTAAGAATGTTTGGTTCCATAATAATGGGGCTGGTTCACTCAGTGCCCCAGGACCTTGCTCAGAAGTCACCGGTCACAGTTAGGAATCATTGCCAGCAATCAGTTACTAGCTCTGTGATTAAGCAGATCAACAGTTGTGGACCATGACTGGCAAGTGTCCACTGCTTGGCAACTACTTGACCCCTAAAGGGACTGCTGTTACTGTACTTCCAGGGGAAATCCTCTTCTACTTTGCTGCTTCTATGGTACTCTCACCTTTTGCCCACTTGGAGTAAGAACATACCTTAGGTCACTTTCAGGTTGTTTTTCCCTCTGCGTGCTAGGTGGATTGTTGAAGTATATTTTTCCCAGGACATAATGCTATTTGTTTTCTGTCTGTTGATATGTTCATCATGTCTCCTCCTCCTCCATTGCCTTATCACAGCAAGTGTTTGCTGTATTTATCTTATAGTTGGAACAGCAATCCTTGATGCTAACGGGGAATTCAGAAGATTATCTGGGTTGTATAGCTCTTCTCCTGATATATGCTAGGGAAAGCTTCAGGGAGCAGCATTGGTAGGATAAGATGCAACTGTTTTCAGTGGATGAAGATATTGCATCTGCCTGGTGGTTAGTTTCTCATGAGAATGGACTACCTGGGGCTTTTGGTTGTTCCCTCACCTGTGGGGATATAGGGTCTGGTACTATGCTGCCTCAGTGAGTTACTGGTTTAGAATGCCATGACTTTTTGTCATCTTGGTTCTGTGAGGTGGTATTGTTAAAGTAGCAGCCTTTGTTTACTGCCAGGATTCATCCCTAGCTGCAGCCACTCCTCTTGGCGGTTCTTATTTATGGGCTGAGGTGCTGTTGAAACAATAAACATAGGAAGCTTTGTTTGTGTGAAGTGAAAATGAGGTGGCAGCTTTTCCACTCTGATTTCGGCCATTTTCTTCCTGTCAAGGTGCAAATGCCAGCTGAGGCCTGACACCTTGTTTTATTGTGTGAAGAAAGGACAGAGATTTCTCAATTAGCTTTAAATTAACTGCTGCTTGCCATTATGTGTTCCCCAAGGATCAATGAGAGGAAGGCACTTGAAAAGGCTGTTTTGCAGGCTGCCTGCATGTCCACTATCAGGGTATCAAAAAATCTGTGACTGACTTTTTTTATCCCCAAATTTAGTGCTTTAATTAGGAACCTTCTGCATGTCCAGTCTTCACAAACACCATCTGGCATGCAATAGAAAACATGCTCCATTTTCTTTAGAAAGAAATCACAGAAAAGTGGAGGTTTTCAAATGTCATTTGCTTGTGTTCAGGGATTTGGCTGGAAGGGGGCTGAGGGAAAATAAAACTTCTGAACCATTTCACAGTGGCAAGCATACAAAGGAAAAAATGGAATCTGCATCCAGGCTTGGCTTTGGAGTTAGAATATTTATGATTATGATGTACTAATGCAAGCATTTTCATTGTCGACATATGTATGTGGATTATACTACATGGCCCATTTTACCACTTCTATTGCCAGAGCAGGAGGGTTCTTTTTATGTATGAGTTTGCTTTTTAGTGAATCAATTCATCATCACTGAAGACATTTTGTTTCTTCAAGAGGCACAGCCCCACAAAGGATTTTATTGCAGGCCAGAGATCTTGGTTAAAAGTAAATCCTTGAATTGACTTGGATGCAGTTGTATAATATTATGCATTCACAAATGACTGAATCTGTTCTTTAATGTCAATTCCCTGTTCTTCCCCCATACATTTGGGGGGAGGGAGCAATCTACCATTTTAGCAACTATAGCCCATAATTCTAAACATTCTGCTGTAGCTACTGAGGGACAACTTTAATTAACAAAATTGGGAGTAAAGAACAGACTGGATGGACTGAAATCTTTAAAGCCTATTGGAGAGTGATCCCTTTTGGTCTTACTGCAATAATTGCCAGGGAGAGCGATAAAATTATCTTCACCATATCTCGCTAGCCTTCAAGACTGCAAAACATATGAACTATGATTTGTATTTGTAATGCCTCCTTCCTTAACACTCTCTCATTGGGATTAAGGAAAAACACTGCAGCTAGAAAACAATCTGAGCCCGAGTTTGCTGTCGGGAGGCTGACCAGCTTTATTCATGGCTGGTTTGCAGATACAAACCTGCACAATGAAAAGGATCCATCAACAAATCTTTCTGTAGTGCCGCAAGTTGTGTATGAAGAGAATTCAAAGATTTAAAAAGTCAGTCACCCTTCAAACAGGAGTACAAACCTAATCCTCTTGGCAATGAAAGAAAATACAAAAGGAAAAGGTGGAAGTTGTGAAAATTACTCTGTACTGATGAAGATTTTAAGAGAGGGGTAATGGGACAGACCATTTAAAAAGGAAAATCCCAATAATGAAGAACAATAATAAGACCATGGACATGGATGGAAGACTTCCAGTGAAGATGCAAGATTCTTGCTGCAGGAAGTTGTTTTCATAACTCGGTAGATGATGCCGTTCTCTTGAAATTTATATTGAACAAAAATACCAGCATGGGGTTGACAGGGTACTGTGCTGGAGGTGTCATCTTTCATATGAAGTAACATTAAAGCCCTGATCCCTTGTAGTAATTAACTGTGGTACTTTCAATGAGAATATGAGTACGCAGGCTAAATTTGAATTGGGGCTCAAATTCTCTCTACCAGAATTTTCTCCTTCATTTCAATGGAATCCAACATTCTTTCTTTCTTTCTTTCTTTCTTTCTTTCTTTCTTTCTTTCTTTCTTTCTTTCTTTCTTTCTTTCTTAAAACTGGTGTAGTATTGTGTGCACTGCATGCCAAATTTCACCCCAGACAGAGCTGGCTACATTTCAGTGGTGAAGTGAATCATTTACAATTAAGTGCTCTAGGATCATAGGCATTATGTAATTTAAAATATAATGAAGGTTTTGTTTTGTTTGTCATTTTGGATGCAAATTCAGGTCAGTGCTTATTTTATGGGAACCACTTGCCCCAACCCTTAAACTTAAAATCCTAAATTAAGTTGATCAGAAATAGGATTATTATTATTCTATAAATTTGGGAAAGTGAAATATCTCTAGCTATTAGTCCTCTGTGAATCTAGACCTAGGTCCCCAAAGATCATCTTCAATGCCTGCCTTGGCACACAGAATAATACCTCTTTTTCAAAAGTACTCTGCTCCCAGCAGCTCCCATTCATAACAATAGGAGCTGTTGAGTGCTGAGCTCTTAGGAAAATCTGGCCCCAATTGTGGGCGTTGAACACTTTTGAAAATCTACCTGCCCACACCCATAGTAAACTCTCAATTCTTTGAAGTCACTGGACACAATTATAGGTCAAAGTCTTTCTTTGTGACCAATTCTGACACTAGGGTTTAAATAATGTTTTGCCTAGAGGCATTTAACAAGGGCACATGCCCTTCCCTTGAGTTGAGCTGAGAGGACCTTGATTAGCTCGTAACTGTTGTTTTGTTAATCTAATGAATGGCTTTTTAGGAAACAACAGAGTAAATGCTTATTAATCGTGAAGGCTTCATCCATTATAAAGCTCCAGGCCCCCAAAAGGTCAGAAAATGACAGAATGGAGAAGGAAAACTTGCTTTAAACACACCCATCTGTATTATTTCAGAGTAGCAGCCGTGTTAGTCTGTATCCGCAAAAAGAAAAGGAGGACTTGTGGCACCTTAGAGACTAACAAATTTATTTGGTGCCACAAGTCCTCCTTTTCTTTTTCCGTCTGTCTTAGTTATTTACCATGTCAAATACAGTTGACAGGAAGGATTTTTATTTTGTCTGATCCTTAGAGAAGGTAAAGGCTTGTTTCTCAGACTCCTCTGGCAGAACCCTCAATAAAATCCTGGAGATGTCAAAATGTCTGTTGAAATTAATGGAAATAGTTTAATATTTTCACCAGTGAGAAAATAACACCCGCCCATTGTACTCAGCTAGAAAAATACTGAGTCTCACAAATGAATTGTTCCAGTTGAGAAGTGTGCAGAGACTGGGCATTCAGTCAATGCCCCTTAGACTTTGAGGGGGCAGACTTGTTACAAAACTACTAACGTATATTTATCTGATCTCAATAAAGCACCTTATTATATTGTAATTCAGTGTCTCAACCTCAGTGAATGCTTCTAAGGCACCTATCATAGTGGTACAGTCTAGTCCAATGGAAACAAATCACAATAAAAATTGTTTCCCCCCCGATCCCATCCCCAGTGTATAATTTTGCATCTGAACTGGTGGCGCCTAATACAGTGACTCGGGTCACTCCCTTCATATTCTATTCTCTCCATCCCCGAGAGAAAGAGAACGAAACATGGTGACTGTACAGAGACCTGATTGAATTAAAACTGCAGAACAGTCACCATCACCTCATTAGCTTCAGCGGCGATTCCTTGAAAGCAAGAAATCCAGATTTTGTTCTCTCCATCTGCCACTATTATTCTGCAGAAACGGTTGGGTGAGCAATAAGTTTCTTTAATTTGGACAAAATCTGCATGACAGAAATCCACATATAAGAAAACAAATGTCAGGAACCCTTGTGCTTCTGCTACACTGGTTAACTTGGCCGTTACTACACGATACATTTATATACTTCAGCTATGGTGGCTTTTTGATAGTGAGATAGCTATCCTGCAATATTATCTCACTGTAAGATTGCAGTGGAGATGAGGCACTTTTTATTATGTGGTAGTTAGGCAAGGGCCACACGATACACCCTGCCAAGATTATTTTCCATTAAAATACAGTTCCATGTTCCCATTAGGATTTTACAGCCTTAAATCGCTAATGGACCTTAGCTATCCACAGTTAAAAACACACCTATTTTTTAGAAGTGAAGACAAAGTCTTCGAGGCAGGTGTTGGATGTCTCCTATGATATAGAGAATGATGGCAATAATTTGTATTGCTAAGCCAAAGTTTGTTTTTAATCATTCTGACATCAGCACAATGTACTCCGCTGATCTCAGATGAAAATGGATTGTGCCGTTTACCATCAGCTAAAACACTCTATGGATCTAATTAAAATGATATCTTTCTGCTCCACACAGAATGTGCTTGGAAACCTGAAGAGGAGGCAGAAACAAGTCACCAATGAAGGTCTGGCTTGGACCAAGACCGTTGTATTTCTTAAAATATAAGGGCGTGTTACACAGGGAAGAGAAAAATAGCTCCATGAAAACTATCAGTGGTCATTTGGAGGGAAGATGGAATGACTCTGGCAAGTATTTAATGTTCATTATAATGATTATGATAACACTGAGCTGTATGTATGCTGAGCAAAACTTCACTAAATAGCTCTACCAAAGTAATTCCATCCTCATCCATAGTCCCTCTCCTCATTAGATCATACAAGTCTAGAGACTTCCCATTACATCAATTTGTATGGTGATTTTTAGAAGGTTGAGAAAATCCACTAAGAGCTAGAGTGACACCATGAAGCACATTTCACTTCTGTCCAAAATTGCATTTGAACCCATGACTCTGTTTTGCATTAAAACTATAGAGGGGATCCAGTCAAGAATATATTCAACCAACAGAGTGGTATATTATGACTCCATGATGATTAACTGTGAAGGCAGCATTTTGCAGCCTGATCCTATTCTTACTGAAATCTATAGGAGATTTGCTATTCTGAAGTAGGTTTACCTACCAAAATACAGCAGGCCCGTGCATCTCCTTTGGTGAATTAGCAGTAGCATGCTATGAATGGAAAGGAACAAAACTAAGAGTAACAGCACAGTTTGGTTCCTGCCTCCTAAGCTCCTGGCAGTGGTATTTCACAGGAATTATGGGATTGTTTAAACCATCATAATTATCCTGGGTCTCTGTAATCTCTGCAATAATAGCAGTCATGCTGGTAGTAACCAAGTAAGTAAAGATTGCAAACCACTTGCCAGTTCTACACATAACCTTCAATTTCCTCACATCAGAACTTTATAAAACATTCATTTTAGGGGCTGAAATTTTCCATTCGTAAGAGATTTTTTTGTAAAGGTTTGAGTAAAATTCCTTCAGTTGTTTTTGACTTATGGGAATAGAAAAATATACTTTTTTCCTGTGTTAGGAAAATTGAAGATGCTCCTTTGAACAGGGCTATGTCAAAACCACCTGCGGTCAGATCCCGCTGAGGATGTCCGTTGAAGTTTGAATCTTGACTGCTTCTCAGTTAGAACTAGTGTTTTTGCTTGGTTTGAAGCCACATTAAGACTACTTGAAAAATGCATGCTTAGCAGGAGCTAGGGAATGTTGTTAGGTGGGAGGTGAGATCCAGTGTGCCTGTATGCATACCATGGGGAGTGTGTATTGCTCAAATGTAATTAAGAGGTTAGAAACAGACACTGTCTCATTGTTTCTCCATTCCCTCAGGTTGTGTTTTTGGACTGTCTCTTTGTGTGGGTCTCCTAGTCTCATGATCCTTCAGCATGCTATTACTGCCCTTTTTAGACCCAAGTGGCTAGTCAAAGTTTGGGGTCCTGGGGATGTTCCAGTTGGAAGTAGAAATTGATGGAGTCCAGTATTCTCTGTGATGCAATCTTGTTTATTTCCAAGGGATGTATGAAGTCCTGCTTCTCTGAACACAGGAGGAAGCAAGAACAAAAGGAGCAGTTTCTTAGCTTACAACCCCAATGGCTCCTTAGTCAACAGACCAAAAGTTCTCCCTCTGACTGTTTCCAGAGTCACACCCTGCTCACAGGCTACTGCTTGGCTTTCTTGCTTTTTTGCCTCAGTTTCTATGTGTTCTCTTCCCTCCCCTCCATCCACCCCATACCCATCTGGTGACAATACCAGTGGATCCCCTCGCCCACATGGAGCAAGTTTCTTGGCAGACTCTGTTAAACCTTATTTTAGCTGTGGCCTCTTAAGGGCATGTTCGCACATCGGTTTGAATGAGGTTCTACCTCAACCCATTACAAGGTTTCACCCAGCTCAACACTACATCCATGGCAGTTCAGCCATTCGTTCCTACTGGAAGGCTGCTACAGGTGAAGCAGCAATGAATTGCAATACATTTCTCTTTCTCCGTGTCCATTTTTCTTTTCTTTTCTTTCTTTTAATTGCATAGAATTCACTCCAAATAGCCTCGCATTTGCACTGAGCTATGAAAATGCCCAGCATGTACATTTCTAAGTAGGTTAGCTTTACACACTCAGGATGGATCTCAGAGTAGGTGTATGTGTCCTGATCTGGAGCTTTTCTTAGGAACAAAGACAAGTGAAGAGAGAGAGAGTAAATCCACTAAAGCAGGGTTTCTCAAACTGGGGTCCCTGGACCCCTGAGGGTCCACAAGGGTACTCCAGGGAGCCTGTGAGTTATGTCCGGGGCTGCCAGCCCCACTGATCAACTCCTCCCCCTCCCTCCCAGTGCCTCCTGAACGCTGCCGAACAGCTGTTGAGGGAGGGAGGAGCAGGGAGGAGGGCGGACGGAGGAGGGGAAGAGGAGGGGCAGGGGTGGAAAGAGGTGTGGGGTAGGGCCTTGGGGGTAGGGGTAGAGTGAGGGCAGGGCCTGGGGTTGAGTTGGGGGCTTGGGGGTCCGTGAAAATTTTAAAATAAAAATGGAGGTCCTCGGGTTGCTAAAGTTTGAGAACTGCTGCACTAAAGAAAGATTTCATTTCCAAATACAGTGGGTGCTATTCCCATCTTTCCATTTACTGTGTGCAGGAGTTACATTTACTCCCGTATTGGAGTAAATACCAAGAAAGAAAACACAGAAAATACCACGGTGGAGGTAAGTACCAGACTGCAGTAAAGATTTTAATCACATCTGCTGTACTAGTTCCAGTTCAGTGCTCCCCCTGTGTGGTGTAAAGATGCCCTATAACTTTCTGCTCCAGGCTGCCTACAGAAATTTACATAATAACATCACGGACTCTTACCCTCTCCCTGAAGACTATCCAGACTCATTTAGCTGCTGGACTAGCAGCTGCTTAACTTAAGCACGTGAGTACTACCATTGTTTGTAGGATCTGAGGTAGGGTTGTTGGTTGTATTTTTTTAGGTGTACTGTTTCACAAAATAATACACAAAGAAGGACTAGTAACTTTTCATAGACTATTAGCCACCAAAATAAACTTAGAGAGGATGTTTAATTTTTCAATCACTAAACATAATTTTCAGAATTATAATTTTGCTCATGAAAACAAAGATTTCATTATTATTATTTCTAGATCAATAGAACAGCATCTAACACTTAGATATTATAGTGATAGATGCTGTAGAAAACACTGAGGGTAGATAGATGGATGATTAAAAAAAAGGCCGGGAGCCAATTGTCACCTTGCTGGAAGCAGTCACAACTCCATTGACTTCAATGGACTTGCAACTAACTTTAACGAGGCCTCGTTTTGGCCCCCTGGAGTAAAAATGACATCATGTTCAGAAAAATATTCTCCTTCCCCCAACATTTTAGTCATTCATCCTGCATTGCTTGATTTCCTCTATGAAAGGTACGGATGGGCAGATGCGATAAATAACAAGGGCGCAAAGCACACTCACCCCCCGGACAATTTGGGGAGCACTTTAGGAGTTCCATAATTGTACTGGGACCCTTGTTATAATGTCACCACCTGTCTATCAGATCTCACTCAGATAAACTGCCGCTAAAATGACTAAGAACCTCTGGCTGATTATTTTCAAGTGAGAGCTGACACCTTTCAGTAGTAATCAGATCTCTACACCTAACATTCTACTACCTTGCATTGGGAGAACTGACAAATCTTTATGCCAGCTTCGTCTGACCATGGAACTACACAGTCGATTGGAAATTAAATTTTTTTGTTTCCCAAAAAAGGAAATATAGTGTCTGAAAAGGTTGTCAGAAACAGCAGAGAAAGCATTGCACTGGATATAGCTGAAAAGAATGAAATTAGTATGATCACTTGAGAGCTAAGAGGATATCACTTATTCTGGTCAAAAGCTGAATTCACATGGAGATCGTTACAATTCAAACAGCTATTTGACCTGGCTTTTTAAGAACAGAATAAAGTAGCAGGGTGGGATTCCCCATGGAGGCCAGTGATCAGCTGGGGGTGACTTTAGCTTAGCTAACTGCCTTAGAGATAGCAAGGGTTTAAATTGCAATAAGATTTGAATTACCAAGGTCAGTGATCCAACTCAGGAAGTATATTTTTAAAAGAAGACCATGCTTTAAAATGCAATTTAAAAAATTCAGGAACAGACCCTAAATTGGTGTATGCATCATAGCTCCATTGACTTCAAGAGCACAGCAGAAGATCAGCAAATTCCTTTTTTTCAGCATGTAACACAAAAGAATCAGCAGTTAATCTGAAAGCCAGAGAATTTCCCAAAAGACTTCCATAAGGTTAAGAAATCAGTTCTTATTCTTCAGTGTTCTTCCTGTACCAGAATTTCGAAAGGAACCAATAATAAGCATTCCACTGAAATTAAAAACAAGTCTTGCTGATAAAGATAACAACCGCTGAACTCCACACACCCTTATACTCTGATCAGGGAGCGATATGCACTTGGGTACAGGTAGATTGCTAATGCAGAGTAAAACATGCCATCATACAGTACTATTGTCTGTAAAACCTTGTTTTGTTTTTCCTATGTGCTTAAGGTTTGACTGCCTTGGGCAGTTAGGTGAGCTAGAGTTTAAGTATTATTAAAGTTTCATGATATTGCAGTCTGTCAGCAATTGTAATTCCAAGAATGTTGCATTCTCTTTGCCAATAATTCATCTGTTCCTCTTCAGTTTGAATGATTGACTCATGTCTTGTTTTTGTTTGAGTTAGACTGTAACTTCAAGCCAGTGACCTTTGGTCTGATCATGCAGACCCAAAGGAAGTCAATGCCAATTTTATGTGACTATGGTTTTCAGGATCAGACTTTTTTACATCTGTGGTTGCACTCGGTGATCACCACAGAAGGTGTATAATCAATAATATTTGTAACAGTGTTAATGTAAACAAGTACAATTGCTGGCCATTGGCAGTATGTTGTGGGAGGGGCAAATCTATGGTGCTGTTGCTTCTGCCAATGCTCTCACTGTTCCACGAGTCTGAAGACTACTTCAGTCTGCAGGCCCCAACCCAGCACTGTGCAAAATAACTAAACAATAAACATTCACTACAAATTAGCAAAGAAAATGTTTTCATTCTATACCCAGGCAGAACAAGTTGAGTTGAAATTTCCTTTCACTGTTTAAAACTGTTGATGATTAAAGGTATTCACAGTTCCACCTGTGGTAGAGGTGCAGAGTGAACTGCAGAGGCCCGTGCTGGTAAATGAACTATTTAATTTTGGAATCTGACCGCTACAGTAGCGCTAGTGCATTTCGCTAAGATGTAAGAGGACTGGATGGGGGAGCTGAGGATCCTGGAGGGAATAAGACACTATTCTTATAAACACTCATACACTGAATCCTTAGATACTCTTCTGTTGTCCAGCCTCTGAGGGCATTTGAACCCAGCATCAGCCACTTACCCCCTCCTTTAACTGTGATATAGAAATACAATAGCAACTACAAAGTGTACTGTATCAAGGTGGGAATAAAAGGGGATAAAATGCTTATCAAACATATATGTGTGTATGTCTCTTCTCTAAAAAGAAAAGGAGGACTTGTGGCACCTTAGAGACTAACAAATTTATTTGAGCACAAGCTTTTGTGAGAAGTGAGCTGTAGCTCACGAAAGCTTATGCTCAAATAAATTGGTTAGTCTCTAAGGTGCCACAAGTCCTCCTTTTCTTTTTGCGGATACAGACTAACACGGCTGCTACTCTGAAACCTGTCTCTTCTCTGTTTCAGAAATGACAAAGTGTAAAACAGCTACACTGTTAAAACAGTGGCTACCTCCTCAGTATGTCATGCAGCCTAAGTAATATGGTTGCAGCACGTTACTGCGAGTGAAAAATAATAAACCAAATATAAATCCATTTGCCATAATTAACATTCTATATTATTTAAATATTTATCCACAGTGGAACTGTCCCTGGATGGGAGAAAGTGATGCGGTAGCCACTTACCCAGGAGATGGGAGACCTTAGGTCCAGTCCCCCTGTTAATGAGAAGCATCATTACCACCCCTGCTCCAATGACTCTTTCATTATTTATTGACAGTGGAACATCTTCAGCAGAAGAGTCTGAGGGAGCCCCATATTAGAATATTCCAGAGCTCAGTGGTTACAGCACTCCACTGAGAAGTAAGAGACTCCTATTCAAATCCTATCTCTGCCTCTGGCAAAGAGTGGGGAATTGAACCTTGGTCTCCCAGCTCCCAGGTGAGCACTTGAAACAGTGGCACGAAAGTTATAACACCACCACCACACCTCCTTCTCCTCCAGACGCCTGTTAAATGGAATCCAGTCGAGTAGGTGGCCTCTGAGCACACCTACCAGATCAGGCCTTGCACATGCCCTAACTGTATATCTGCCTATCTTCCCCTGGTTTATGAATCGCTCTGAGGTTTAAGTGGGAGATAGGTGGCCAGATGCCTAGAATGAGGCAGCTGTGCACATGCCCAGAAGAAGAAACATAGGCATCTAGGGAATTTTACCCTGAGAAACTTAGGTGCCGAGTGAGTTTAGAAGCCTCAGGGTTCAGTGGAAGTTCTGTGGATCGCAGTAGAGCCAAAATGGGATTTTGATGCTTAGGTCTGGGGTTTAGACATCTAAGTATCTTTGCAGATCTGGGCCCCAGATACGAGAGTGATGAGCACAGTATAAGAACCCACATAGAATAGAATACTGCCTGATCCTGCACCCAGTGAAGTCAATGGCAACGCTTCCATTGACATCACTGGATGCAGGTTAGACCCCCCTACTGTATGTCTGTAGTTCAATTAAACACTTGTTGCTGCCCCATGTCAGCTGACTTGGACTCACAGGGCTCAGGCTAAGGGGTTATTGTGGTGTAGATGTTCAGGTTCAGGCTGGAGACCAAGCTCTGGGACCCTCCCCCATCATGGGGTCCCAGAGCCTGGGCTCCGGCCCAAGCCTGAACATCTACACCGCAATTAAATAGCCCCTTAGCCCGCAAGCCCAAGTCAGCTGACATGGGCCAGCTGCAGGCTTTAACTGCAGAGTAGACGTACCCCTAGAACCCAATCCAATCTGACTGGGATCCGTGGGAATGTTTCTATTGACTTCCATGAGAGTTGAATCAGATCCTTAATGAGCATGTGTGCAGGTAAGAGAGGTTACAATGGCCCACCTAAAATTTTAACCATACCTGTAACGGATTATTCTGCAGCTAAAGTGCACTCAGATTATGAAACTAAATACATTTACATCTAAGAGCTGTCTTCTGAGCTATTTACTTGGACTGTAACCGGGATTTTAAAATAAAATATTTGTGTTAAAGTAGTTTTAAGTAGCAGAATGCCACTAGAGTGAAAGTACTTTTAGTGCTTCAAGAAATCTTTCTTTTTCTTGTCTTTCCTTTGAAGATAACCTCTGCTAATCTCTGAAACAAGTCTACTTTGGGGATTACTAGCGTTAAGGTTTGTGAGCATGCTTAGAAGCTGCACTATTTACCTTCGAGTCAGAATAGTCCACAAGAAAGCTGAAACTGAATACTCAAATAGGAGAAAGAATTTTGATTGCATTTTGTGGAGGTGAGATAAATGAAATCCAAAGTAAATAAAGGGCACTAGCTTTTAATTGTTAATACTCCACATATCAATGGTTAATTCTCTTGTAATCAATGACTAATCCTATCAGTGATGTTAATGCTAACAATGGTTAATTCTCCTGGAAATTGCATACCAAGTAGCTTCTTTATAAGCCTCTCCCTCCAGGTTTTCAGGACATTTGCATGATCAAAGTTGCCCCCTATTAATCTCTGCATTTAGTGAGCATATATTGAATGCCCTTGTTTTATAAAAATGTCCTGAGCGTTCAGAACTCTTCATCCTAGGGAACATGTTACTCAGTTATGGGGACCTGGGGCCTGAGATATGGAAGTTTACTTCTTGTGTTTAATTTGCTTCGAGGCAGTTCGAATACTGGCAGGCAGCTGCACCTTCTCCAGCTCCAGAGGGAGGAGCATGGGATGCAGTTAGGATTTAGCTGTCAATAGCAGAGCTCTCTCATTGGCATGGTTCCTATTCTCCATTCCTGTCATCTCAAACAAAACTAAGTCATGCTGAGGTAAAGAGGAGGGCTCTGGCTAAGCACAGAGAGCTATGGTTTTCATTGTTATCTTCAAAGGAGCCAGTGTCATCACTGCCTTAGGTTTTACCTGCCAATTAAAGTAGGACAGATTTGCTTTGAGGTTTAAGGATGACTAGCAGTACAGTTTTTTCCTGGCACTGCTGGAAAGTGTGGGAAAACATTTGATTCAAAGCCTTTCAAAGTTCATTATTAATAGAATGAAGAAAAAATCACCACCTCCCCAAAACGTGCTTTGTCTCAATTCCCCAAACCTGTATGGTTTGCATCATCATTGTTCCTTACTGCTACACCTGTCAATATTATTAGTCATCCATTACTATGATGCCAACAGAAATGCCGCTTCTGAGAGCTGAGATCCACCAAATCTCATTGTTTTAGCCCCTGAGCCCAGGTGGAAATTCAGTGATTTCCAGTCCCATCAAGTAGCTGGTCTTTCTGAACTTGTCTAAATACTGACCCCAAGTGGAAGACAAAGTTAAAGTAGAATCTCCCTCTGCATGTTTTTCAAATGGACAAGGTGATGAGTTAGTATCTTTTATTTTTTAGTATTATTTTATTTATGAGCTGTAGCTCACGAAAGCTTATGCTCAAATAAATTTGTTAGTCTCTAAGATGCCACAAGTCCTCCTTTTCTTTTTATCTTTTATTAGACCAGCTTCTGCTGGTGAAAGAGATGAGCTTTGGAGCTACACTGAGCTCTTCTTCAGGTCTGGGAAAACAACAAGGAGTCCAGTGGCACCTTAACCACTAACAGATTTATTTGAGCATAAGCTTTCGTGGGTAAAAACTCCACTTCTTCAGATGCAGAAGAAGTGGGGTTTTTACCTACGAAAGCTTATGCTCAAATAAATTGGTTAGTCTTTAAGGTGCCACCAGACTCCTTGTTGTTTTTGTGGATACAGACTAACATGGCTATCCCCTGATACAGGTCTGGGAAAGGTACTGAGAGTGTCACTGCTAAATGCAGAGTGGCACAGATTGTTTAGCATAAGTAGTTAACACATGTTGTAAGAGACTGTTCAAGGTGAAGTAACCCCTTAACACCTCTGCAGTTATAGGGCAAAAGGGGGGGTTAGTGGGTTACAGATTGTTGTAATAAGCCATAAACCCAGTGTCTTTATTAAGACCACAAGTTTTTTACTTTTTCTAAAACCATGATTTTTTTCAAACAGTAATTTCAGCTGGATAGTGAAGAGTTTACATTTATTTTGCACAATAAGTCAAAATCACCCATGGTGCAGCTACACTGGTTTCAGTGAGAGCTACTAGGTGCTCAGCAATTTTAAAAATCAGGACACTTATCTGTGCCTATATAAGTATTTAAGTGCCTTGCTTTAGTCCCCCACTTAAGAAAATCTTGATCTATATTTAGTATTCTATATTAAACATTTCTATCTATTTACATTGGCTTCAGCAATAGTATTGCATTAAAATATGGAGTCTCCAATTAAGAGCTAGAGTGTGCCATGAAGGAACAGTCCTAAATAGAAGAGTGGTGCAGGTGTGCACCCTCCCAGCAAGAGTTTGGCGAGGCAACGCTAATATCTCCTAGAATTCCTGGGGAGCAGAGCTATTGAGCTATCCTTTAAGAAGTGGATGCACTGGCCAACTCTGCTAGTCAGTGCAGAGGCAGAGGGGCATCTGGCTCTGCCTTGAGCAGCTTTTGAGCTCAGAGGGCTTCAAACTGTGGTTAGCTCTTGGGGATTCAAAAGATTCGACTGTGGCCAGCCCCATAGGTGGACATGCAAGGGCTCTTCACATCTTCCCCCTTTGCACACCCATGCAAAAGTTGACTAGGATTGGACCCAGCTGGTTAGCTTAATGTATATACAATGGTTTGAAAGTGTAAAGCACTGTATACATCTTAATTCTGATCAAATCTTGCTCTTTTATACCCTTTATTGTAGGCAAACACCCCCTTCCTGCCCAATAGAAAGAAATGCCATATTGCCCTCTAGAACAAAGCCTTCCATGCATGATTTAAAATCTCCACTGAGTTCTATGAAAATTCATGTTGGGATATTTTTAACCTGGTAACCTTTGAGTCACTGCAGTAACTTTGCTTTGAAATCTTTAAACGAAAGGAAATAGGTTGGTATTTCATTCCCTTCTGAGCTCAATAGTCTGTTTAGAAAATGAGTTCCAGTAAGGAATAGCCTCCTGGTGTTTGGTATTTTTGCCATATTTTATTGTTATTTTATAATGATTATTTGATTTGTGTTGCAGTGGCACCTAGAGACCCAAAACAAGGCTGGGGTTCCATTGTGTTAAGCACTGTACTCACACATAGCAAAGAGATGTTCCCTGCTCCAAATTAGATTAAATATAATCTAAGTAATGCTACAAGAAATAATATAAAATATCCTGCTACAGCTAATGATGGAAAATCAGTACCTACTATGTTTTGTGAAATACACGTTAAAAAAAGCCTACACTACACACTGTGCTCTTTCTGTTTGCACTCTGGTGCACTGTTTTGTACCAAGTCATGTTCTCAGGTTATAAACTCTCTGGGGCTGAGGCATTGTTAGCTATGGACCTTGACTCGCCTTTTGCACAGAGCCACTTATATTGCTATATATTAAAAATGTTATCAAACTGTTGCAATCCTTTAAGAAAGAAATAATTTTAACACTTGTTACTTATCTAGCACTTTGTGTGTTCAAAATGCTTCACAACACTAGCTAAGGATTGACAAATTAATCCTTACAACACTCATGTGGTGATGGTGCTGTATGGTAGGTAGAAATGATCACCCATATTTAAAACAGGGAAAATGAGTCAGAGAGGTTTCCATACAGTAAAGTGTATATATACGAAAGGCGAATTGGTGGCTTTATATTGCCCTGTGTTATGTGCTTTGCATCACCTTGTATTGTGGAAAATTAACTTTATTTGTGAAAATACAGCTGATTTTCTTAAAAGCAGGATCAGGCCTAAAGTGTTCGGAAAACACCAGCAGAGATGTAGTGCCATAATATTACTGCTGTTATTAAATAAGCAAACAAACAGACAACAACACTTTATCCTTCTCCCTCATCCTTGATTTGTTGCCTGGCTAGATTGGAGACCTTCAGGGCAGGGACCATGCTTTCCTTTATGTGTGGATGTTACCACAAGGCAGACAAATAAGAATTGATGGTACTTGAAGGTTTTACAAAGAGAACATTGTAGCTTGGCTCTGGAGTTAATATCAGAGATGTCTTTATGATTATCTCTATAGTAACTTACAGTGGGTGCCATTAAAACCCGATATTTACCACTTTGCAGAGTATCTTGTATTGTAATTCCAGGAAGAAACTAGTTACTGCAGATAGCTGGAATGATTATTCTTGACTTTTTAATGGAATCTCCTGTCTAAAATGACTATTCTCAGTACTGTAAATCTGTTATTTATGTCATCATCAGTACTAGCCAGAAAGTTTGATGATAGCAACAATGACAAAAAGCTGTAAGCTAAAATACTGGGTGTCCTAGCATAGGTGGACTTGTTAAGGAGAGCAAATCCCTGAAACTTCTTTGTTGGAGGTCTAGATTGTTTTTGAAAAATGAAATAAAAATTCTGGGTCCGAAAAGCTAACTCAGGCCCCTTAAATTTAGTCAAGCCAAACCAATAAATCAGTATTCCTAAAGGCAAAAACTTTCCCAGCAGCAAATCAGACTCCTTGCTCAATATACTTTAAACTTTCTGGATTTAAAAAAGGATCATCTAAAACCTGTGAAAGATAAGTGGCTGAGAAGAGTATAATAATCACTTCTGGGGCCCCTATTGGACTACAGTATTTATCAGATTGAAAGGACTGAGATCAGGATTGCCAAGAGATTGCCTGGCTACTACTCCACATGTTTTTGGTTTTTTTTTTGTTCATTTTGCAGGATCCACAGGGTCTATTAGGGCCCCTGAACTTGCAGTAGGAGCCACATCCACCCCTCTCTCCGTGGCCCTGTTTGAGCTAATATTCTGGTTTGGAACGAGTATAAATAAATCAGTGCCTCATCCTTCAACCATTTTCATTGTACATTGTTACAAAGAATCATAAGAACATAAGAATGGCCGTAGTGGATCAGAGTAAAGGTCCATCTAGCCCAGTATCCTGTCTTCCGACAGGGGCCAGTGCCAGGTGCCCCAGGGGGAATTAACAGAACAGGTAATCATCAAGTGATCCATTCCCTGTTGCTCATTTCCAGCTTCTGGCAAACAGAAGTTGGGGACACCATCTCTGCCCATCCTGGCTAATAGCCATTGATAGACCTATCCTCCATGAATTTATCTAGTTCTTTTTTTAACCCTGTTATAGTTTTGGCCTTCACAACATCCTCCGGCAAAGAGTTCCACAGGTGGATTGTGCGCTGTGTGAAGAAATACTTCCTTTTGTTTGTTTTAAACCTAATTTCATTTGGTGACCCCTAGTTCTTGTGTTATGAGAAGGAGTAAATAACTCTTCCTTGTTTACTTTCTCCACACCAGTCATGATTTTATAGACCTCAATCATTAGCGCCCCCTCCCTCTTAGTAAAAACAAAACTACCACTATGCACACTGACCTCTCCACATGTCAAGCCCTGGACAAATTCAGCACAATCCATCATTGTCTTTCAGTTTCTTCTAAATCTAACCTACACATTTTCATATGGGTGATGTGGTTTTTTTACCATGATTTTTTAAAAAAATCAAAGCTCATGTTCATTAGATAAATGGAAGTCCTTAGCAGTATTTACATTCCTTTTCAGAATTATGAAAAATGGTGTGGATACTGTAGCATTTGAAAGTTTAGTCAACAGCTATTTGATACCATTCCTTTAGCAAGAGGCCAGAAGCAGAAAGTGGGTAATTGTTCCTGCTGGCATTTCGTTTGACGACTGAAGTTGTGTTTACTAGCTCTGTCATTCTTCCTTATGTACTAATTTCCAGAAAAAATAACTGCTATAACTATTTGGAAATACATTACAGGCTAATTTTTTTAAATCTGGAAGGTAACTTGCATCTGCAAAAAATGTGCATATATGCACATGTGTGTGAACTAATCAGATACTGGCAAATACCAATCTGCGTCTACTTTTGCAATATTTGTGTACATACGATTTTAATGCATCCATATTTTGAATGTGGAAGTCAGTTCCAGTCTTTGAGAATATGTTGGTTCAGAGCTCATTTTTTCAACCCTTACCATGCTAAGTAGCCCTTACTCACATGAATATTCTCATTGAGAAGCATTAAGTAGTCCCATTGAAAGCCAATGTGAATAAGGGTTGCAGAATAGGGACTGTAGAGAGTTATAGTCTAGAGAAGTAGGCATGACTGGATTGGAATCCAGGAGGGCTAGAAGGTAGCAATTCTTATATTATAACTCTGGTTGCACTACTGACTTGCTATGGGGCCTCAAGCAAGTCCTATATCCACTCTCTGTCAGTTTCCCATTACATAAAATTGGGATGATGATATTTTCCTACCTCACGGATCTTCCTGAATTTTGATTAGAGTTTGCATTTGGGTGGTATTTGTTCTACAACAGTTTGAAAATATAAAAAACTATGCAGCATAAGTAAGACAAATAAAACACCACATATACATATTAATATTGTAAATTAAATCGTTTATCAGTCTTCTGGAATTTAATAATAATAGAGTGTATCACTGATCCCTCAAAATGGTACAGTGAACCTAAATAGGTTCAAGGGCCACATTCTTTCCTACACCAACATCTGGTCAGAATGCGGAGGGAAAGGGAAAGGGCCTCAGAGAGCTGATTATGGCCCTCTGATTCTCAAGCCAGGCCTGTGCAAACCACAGTCTCAATGTGCATTAGAGCAACTTCTAGACTCTTACATGTTGGTTTTGGTCCCAGAGGGCCCTACAATGAGGCGGTTGGTATCGAGGCCAGCTCCACCAGCTTCACACCAGCAAAGAGCTTCCTCTTGCTAAGGGAATTCTCAGCTGTCTCAGTTGGTGAGACAGAGGAAGAAAATCTGGCCCAGTATGTGTCATTTGGTAATCTCCAAAGAGGGTTCCCTGGGAAGCCTAACCTAAACCTTTGAGAGAAAAAGTAAGGGAAAAGTATGGACAAAGAGAACAAAATCTTCCCAAAATCTCCCAGCTGCCAAATTTGAAATCTCACCTAACAAAAGAAAATAATGTTCATGAACTGGGAATTCCTAAAGCAGAATTAAAAAATGGCATGAAATTTTAGTAGCCCAGGCATGAAATCTACTCATCTCCCCATGATAATCTAAAAATGAATGTTAGTGGAATGAACTGTCAAAAATGACACATCCTAGGAGGATGGGGGGGAAGGAATTTTGCAAGATTGTCCTAAAATAAATAAACATTGGACAATATTGTCCACAGCAGCAAGAAGGGAGATGCTGTCGTGTTATACCAGGGCTGTTCAGAATGATCTATACTGACCATTTCATACTGCATCTAATGCTTTTGTTGCTAGGACTGTGAATTTCATTAGCAGTTCTGAGACAGCATGGTTTCCCTCAGTCCATTGAATAATGCATCTATGAATAATATTAAAAAGTGACTCTCATTTTCATATTGATTTCGCAGCTTTGTTTAGATATTCTGGCATATGCCATGATTCAGTCAGTCTTGTGGATCTGAAAGAATTGCACACCCAGAAAGAAACTGGAGCCTTGATTGAGTGATTCATAGATTACAAGGCCAGAAGGGACCATTGAGATCATCTAGTCCAGAGGACCTCGAACTGTGGTCCGCAGACTACTGCGAGCTACGTTCAGGTGGTCCATGGATAGTTCCCTCTAAGGTGTGTGCCTGGGCGGTTGGACACGAGAGAATGAAGGGCCATCCACCTAATTAGTGGAGCCGTGCAGGTGTGGCTCTACTAATTAGGTGTCTGGACCTTGGAGAAGATGCACATGTAAGGTGAGGTGGTGGCCTTGGGGGGAATAGGCAGTAGGTGGGAGGGAGAAGTCGGGTGAGAAGACGGGGTGGAGGGAATTTGGGATGTGCAGGGCTGCGGCGGCCAGAGAAAGAGCCGACTTTCCCCAGTTCCAGGGCTGCAGCTGCCAGGGAGAGATGGGCCCTCCTTCCCAGCCTCAGCTCTGTGGCTGCTGTGGCAGGGGAGAGACCCTCCTCCTTCCCAGCCCCAGCTCTGGGGCTGCTGCAGTGGAGGAGAGAGGGACAGACCCCGCTCCTTCCCAGCTCCAGCTTGGGAGCTGCCGCGGTGGAGGAGAGAAGGCACATCCATCACATTAGAAAGGTAAGACTACTGATAAAATACAAGTTGTGTGCTTTTATTTGTAGAACAAAAAATAGTTGTTTATTATTAAGGGTTTTTTTATATATAGCTCATTTATCCAAAGTGCTTTACAATAGTTCGCTAACAGTACAAACAACATTTGGAAAGATCATTAAGTGGTCCGCTGAGACCCTTGGCAATTTTCAAGTGGTCCATCCGTGAAGAAACCAGTTTGAGAACCCTTGATCTCGTCTGACCTTCTGTATAACACAGGTTATAGAACTTCCCTGAACAAATGCATAGAATGTATCTTTTAAAGAAACCTCCAGTCTTGATTTTAAAATTTCCAGTAATGGAAAATCCACCATGATCCTTGGTAAATTGTTCCAATGACTGATTACCCTAACTGCTAAAAATATATGCCAAATTTCCAGTCTGAATTTGTCTAGCTTCAACTTCCAGCTATTGGATTGTGTTATATCTTTCTCTATGAGACTGAAGAGCCCATTATCAAATATTTGTTCCCCATGTAAGTAGTTGGATGAAATCAAGTCACCCCTTAACCTTCTCTTTGTTAAGATTAATGGATTGAACTCCTTGAGTCTATCACTACAAGACATGTTTTCTAATTCTTTAATCATTCCCGTGGCTCTTCTCTGGACCCTCTCCAAGTATCAACATCCTTCTTGAATTCTGGACACCAGTATTCCAGCAGCAGTTGCACTAGTGCCAAAGACAGAGGTAAAATAACCTCTCTGCTCCTACTCGAGATCACCCTGTTTATGTATCCAAGGATTTCATTAGTCCTTTTGGCCACAGCATCATACTGGGAGCTCATATTCAGCTGATTATCTGCCATGACCCCCAAATCTTTTTCAGAGTCACTGCTTCTCAGGATAAAGTCCCCCATCCTGTAGGTATGGTCTGCATTCTTTGTTCCTAGATATATACATTTACATATAGCTGTATTTAAAAATACATATTGTTTGCTTGTGCTCAGTTTACCAAGTAATCCAGCTCACTCTGTATCAGTGACCTGTCCTCTACATTGTCTACCACTTCCCCGATTTTTGTGTCTGATTTTATGTTTTCTTCCACGTCATTGATAACAATGTTAAATAGAATAGGATCAAGAACGAATCCCTGCAGGGTACCTGTCGAAACACCACCCGCTCAGTGATGATTTCCCATTTACAATAATATTTTGATACCTATCAGTTAGCCAGCTTTTAGTCCATTTAATGCTTGCCATTTAATGTCCACTTAATGTTAATTTTATATCATTCTAGTTTTTTTATCAAACTGTCATGCAGTACCAAGTCATACATCTTACAGAAGTCTAAGTATATTCGAGCAAGCTATTATCTTCACCAACCAAACTTGTAATCTCATTTAAAAAAAATCAGGTTAGTTTGATAGGATCTATTTTACATAAACCGATGTTGACTGGCATTAATTATATTACCCACCTTTAATTCTTTAATAATCGAGTCCTGTATCAGCACTCCATTATCTTGCCTGGGATCAGTGTCAAACTGACAAGCTTTTAATTACCTGAACAATAATATTTTGCATAGCACTTTGCACCCTATGGATCTCAAAGTATGTGTGAATCAGACAGAGATTCACTGCCATACATCCCCTGTTCTACCATCTAGCATTGTTCTGTCATCAATATTCTGCATGCATCTAGCCTCTGCTTTTGTACTGAACATCGCTGCTCCCTTCTCTGCATATAGCTGCAGTAGAGCACAATCATGTGAGGGAGACTTGTCAGCTTTTAAAGCGGCACATATATGGAAAAGAAAATTCTCACTCTGCACTTGGTTCTTAATAGCATGAAGATTATAGCTCTTGGGGGCTTGATTCTGACCGGCCACTGGCTCAATACTGGTGTAATGCCATTGAAGTCATTCCTTCCAGATTTACAGCAAGGTGAGATCAGAATAAGGGTCCTTTGTGTGTAACAGTATTGCAGGCTGTCACGAGTGCTCCATCTGTCCAGCAGAGCGATAATCACTTCAGGACTAAATTCTTCCATCAGTTCCATAGCCGAGATCTCACCTCAGCTTAATCTAATCTCACCTCACCTAATATCTTATCTGAGCTGCAATGCATCAAAGTGGAATCTTTTCATTTTCTAGTGTCTTTCATCAGATCAGCATCTTTGGGACTGAGATCTTTACAAAGAGGGGCAATTGGACCAATAGGGGGCATTGTTAATATAAAGCACCATGATGTCTGGTTCCAACCTTGTCTTAAGTGACAGCCATTTTCAGTAAGAAAAAGTAGTATCCCACTCTTTGGTGGAATAACTAATTGCACAGCCTCTGATGTTCCTGTTACTACACTTACTGACATTAACTAATTTCTATTCAGCACCCATGCGTCTGTACAAAAGTTACAGTGGGTTTGTATTAAAGTATTAAATTGTAGGAGGTTGAAAAGACAAGCATGGTAGGAATCAATACTTTTTAAGGGATCTCAACTCAATAGATCATCATTGTCAGAGGAATTCCTCACCACATATGGGTTCAGGCAAGTCTTCAAGGGCCTCTTTGCTATCCTGTTACCAACACGGCTACAACAACACTGCCTACAACAGTTTGCAGGTAACTGTCTTCAAGCGTGGCTTCTCTGATTCGTAGGAACACATCCTGTGTACATATGAAGATGTCATATATGAAAATGTTACAGTTTGAATAGACAAGGTGGGTGAGGTAATATCTTTGATTGGACCAACTTCTGTTGGTGAGAGAGAGAAGCTTTCAAACTTACACAGAGCTCTTCTTCAGATCTGTGTAAGCTCGAAAGCTTGTCTCTCTCACCAACAGAAGCTGGTCCACTAAAAGATATGACCTCCCCCCACATGGTCTCTCTAATATCCTGGGACCAACACAGCTACAACAACTCTGCATATAACAGTTTGCAGATGAGCACTGTAAATATTTGAGCATTCCCACTAGTGCTACTCAATGCCATAGCTATAGATTGCAAACCTGCCCCCTGCTCAGACAGGTATTCATAGAATCTAAAATTAGTGCAATTTCTTTTCAGTTAAATTTTGTTTGCTAAGGACACACAGGGTGCTGTACTGTAAGTAACAATAGAGATTAATTTATACTATATCTCTGCCATCAGAATACAGGTGTAGCTATTTAGGAGAGCTATAAAGAAATGAAGAGGGGAATTTTGGTTTATTATTGTTCTCAGATGGTGTGTTCCTATATTTGAGAATGGGCACATGGTAAGTTTTTTAGAACCAGAACACTCTTTAATGTGAGCAAGCCAGATATGAACTAGCCAGTCTCATTTTTTATCAGATAATGTATCCTCTGAGTGAGTGAGTGAGTGAGTGAGTGAATGTCTGTATCAGACTAGCTGTTTATTCTTTAAAAAAATACTAGCCTTGTTGAAATTGTTTGAATGTCTGGCTTTAATTTGGGAGAAAACTATTTTAAATGCACTGCTATCCCTTCTTCCTGTTCCTAAATATCTAGGATCAGCTTGACTGAGGGTAGGAAAGGTATTGCATAGTAGGTATTTCTGTTTGGTGATGGTCACTGAAAAAGTCGTTTGGACAATGTGGTCCACCAACTAAAATGAAGTTGTAAAAATACATCTGTGAGTGTACAGTATTCCAGTGTTCACATCATACTCAAGGGAGATTGATGAAGGTCTAAATTATGGACGGTTTTCTCAGGCAGAACTCTAAACTGAAACAAATCCTGCTGTTCTTCTTCAGACAAAACTCTGTAAAAACAATGGGACTTTTGTCTTTCTTAGGACTGAGTAAAAAACTGAGGAAGGGTTTCAGGATTTGGTCCATTGTCTTCAGTAGGAGCTTTACCTGAGTGAAGGGTGGATACAGTTCAAAAAGCAATTGAGATCTTTCTGGATAATGGAAGATTTCCAGAAAGAAATTCACACCAATTTGATATGTACCAACATAATGGGATGGCAATAAGACAAACAATAACAATAATAGCAAAAATTAATCATGATTAATCATGCTGTTAAACAATAATGGAATACAATTTATTTAAATATTTTTGGATTTTTCTACATTTTCAAATATATTAATTTCAATTACAACTCAGAATACAAAGTGTACAGTGCTCACTTTATATATATTTTTTATTACAAATATTTGCACTGTAAAAGAAAAAAAACCAAAGAAATAGTATTTTTCAAATTCACCTAATACGAGTACTGTAGTGCAATATCTTTATCATGAAAGTTTAACTTATAAATGTAGAATTATGTACAAAAAACCCCTGCATTCAAAAATAAAACAATGTAAAACTTTAGCGCCTACAAGTCCAATCGGTCCTACTTCTTGTTCAATCAATCACTCAGACAAACAAGTTTGTTTACATTTGCAGAAGATAATACTGCCTGCTTCTTGTTTACAATGTCACCTGAAAGTGAGAACAGGCGTTTGAATGGCACTATTGTAGTCAGCATCACAAGATATTTACAAGCCAGATGCCCTAAAGATTCATATGTCCCTTGATGCTTCAACCACCATTCCAGAGGACATGCGTCCATGCTGATGACGAGTTCTGCTCGATAATGGTCCAAAGCAGTGCGGACTGACGCATGTTCATTTTCATCATCTGAGTCAGATGCCACCAGCAGAAGGTTGATTTTCTTTTTTGGGTTCTATAGTTTCCACATCGGAGTGTTGCTCTTTTAAGACTTCTGAAAGCATGCTCCACACCTCATCCCTCTCAGATTTTGGAAGGCACTTCAGATTCTTGGGTCCAGTGCTGTAGCTATCTTTAGAAATTTCACATTGGTATCTTCTTTGTGTTTTGTCAAATCTGCAGTGAAAGTGTTCTTAAAACGAACAACATGTGTTGGGTCATCATCCGAAACTGCTATAACATGAAATACATGGCAGAATGCAGGTAAAATAGAGCAGGAGACATACAATTCTCCCCCAAGGAGTTCAGTCACAAATTTAATTAACACATTCTTTTTTTAATGAGCATCATCAGCATGGAAGCATGTCTTCTGGAACGATGGCCAAAGCATGAAGAGGCATATGAATCTTTAGCGCATCTGGCACGTAAATATCTTGCAACGCCGGCTACAACAGTACCATGCAAACGCCTGTTTTCACTTTCAGGTGACATTGTAATTAAGAAGTGGGCAGCATTATCTCCCATAACTGTAAACAAACATTTTTCTCCTTGCGATTGGCTGAACAAGAAGTAGAACTGAGTGGACTTGTAGGCTCTAAAGTTTTACGTTGTTTTGTTTTTGAGTGCAGTTATGTAACAACAAAAAACTACATTTGTAAGTTGCACTTTCATGATAAAGAGATTGCACTACAGTACTTGTATGAGGTGAATTGAAAAATACGATTTCTTTTATTACTTTTACAGTGCAAATATTTGTAATAAAAATAATGTAAAGTGAGCACTGTACACTTTGTATTCTGTGTTGTAAATGAAATCAATATATTTGAAAATGTAGAAAAACATCCAAAATATTTAATAAATTTCAATTGGTATTCTATTATTTAACAGTGCAATTAATGTTTTTAATTGTGATTAATTTTTTTGAGTTAATCGCATGAGTTAACTGTGATTAATCGACAGCCCTACTAATAACGCCATTTGATTTACC
Organism: Natator depressus; assembly: GCF_965152275.1. Classification (NCBI taxonomy): domain Eukaryota; kingdom Metazoa; phylum Chordata; order Testudines; family Cheloniidae; genus Natator; species Natator depressus. The sequence goes on from NC_134238.1 coordinate 47,912,173, forward strand.
AAATCTTAGAAGCTCTGCGGGCACAGCTGTGGAGCTTGTAACCGCTGTAGTCAGAATTATCATCACCATTTGTATTCCAAAGACGCTCACAACGTGTTCAACACCACACGCACAAAGGAAGACAGTCCCTGCCTGAAATAGTTTAAAATTTAGAAAAGTTTACAATCTAAGAATAGCTCAGTTGCAAGGAATTTATGACTTCCCCTGGTGAAGCCCATGGAGCTCATAGACTGTGAAAGCCAAATAGTTCAGATATTGATTTCTTTCTTTTTCTTTTCTTTAAAAAGGGGGTGAAATAAATGTAAACAAGAAGCATTAAGATTAAAAAATGAAGCTCTCCAACATCAAGGAAATCCCAAAAGTTAAAAGTGACTTCCACAACTATAATGGTCACATTTAGCTGTCTTTTTCCTCTGTTACATGTTGATTTATCAGTATCTACCAAAAACACAGAGGTTATCAATATACTTAAATTAACATTGTGAGAGCAACTTTAACATTTGGAATCTCTTTTTAGCGCTTGATTTCTCAACCTTAATTTGTCATTAACTCTGCTGCTTTGCCTTTCATCATACTTACATTAGGAAATGACTTGATGCTGTAATTATGAATACTGGTTTGATAAAGGACCTCAGTTACTACACTCCAATGTATGTTCTCCATTTGCATTTCAATAACAGGGCCCTCTGTGTTTGGATTCTGTCCTGCAGGTTTTGGATGATGTGAATTAAAAAAAAGAAATAGGTGAGCCAGGCTACCTCCTTGTTGCCAAATTCTGAACTCCTCAGCAGTTTAGGAGGAGCTGGATTAGATTAACAAAAGTTATTCTTTGCGGTGAGATTCGGCATACACAATTAGAATTAAAATGATTCCACATCAAGACATTGGAGGAAAAACATAGTGAAGACAAAGCCATCACAAGTAAAAATATTTAAGATGGAAATATCAGCTACAGCTTTAATTAAAGGTGTACAATACTGCATGGTGAGAGGCTGAGCCAAAGGATCAGGTCCTAATACAGCATGGCCTGTTTTACAGGAGTGCCATTGCACTTGTAACACCGACACACCCTGGTCGTCGGTGGGAGGGATTGAACTTGGGACCTCAGTGCATGAGCCTCTACAGCATGAGCTAAAAGCCATAAGGCTCTTAGCCCTGGTCTACACTAGGACTTTAGGTTGAATTTAGCAGCGTTAAATTGATGTAAACCTGCACCCATCCACACGATGAAGCCCTTTTTTTCGACTTAAAGGGCTCTTAAAATTGATTTCCTTACTCCACCCCTGACAAGTGGATTAGCGCTTAAATCGGCCTTGCCGGGTCGAATTTGGGGTACTGTGGACACAATTCGACGGTATTGGCCTCCGGGAGCTATCCCAGAGTGCTCCATTGTGACCGCTCTGGACAGCACTCTCAACTCAGATGCACTGGCCAGGTAGACAGGAAAAGAACCGCGAACTTTTGAATCTCATTTCCTGTTTGGCCAGCATGGCAAGCTGCAGGTGACCATGCAGAGCTCATCAGCAGAGGTGACCAGGCAGAGCTCATCAGCAGAGGGAACGGGGGCCTGACGATATGTACCCAGAACCACCCGCGACAATGTTTTAGCCCCATCCGGCGTTGGGATCTCAACCCAGAATTCCAATGGGCAGCGGAGACTGCGGGAACTGTGGGATAGCTACCCACAGTGCAACACTCCGGAAGTCGACGCTTTCCTCAGTACTGTGGAAGCACTCCGCCGAGTTAATGCACTTAATGCACTTAGAGCATTTTCTGTGGGGACACACACACTCGAATATATAAAAACGATTTCTAAAAAACCGACTTCTATAAATTTGACCTAATTTCGTAGTGTAGACATACCCTTAGCTAATGCTGTAGAGCAGACTCATTAATTCTCCCTAAGTGGTCTTGGTGCCACAAGATGGGACAGAGCACCACACCCAGGAGGTGTGTGGGTTACACACTCACCAAAAAGTTGGTGCTAACAGTGAGTGGAGCATTGTCTTTCACCTTTTAGTTTTAATTTTTTCCCCCTGTTATATTTGAGGAGCCTTTTTATCAACAGTGTTTTTCCACAGTGTTTTGCTGTGATGCCTTATGCACAGGGCTTAACTGTTGGCGTTTGAAGTTTCTGTGCATTGTTCTTTGCTGAACAGGAGATATGGGCCACTGGCATGCGACACATTTTCTTTGAAAGGAGACAAGATTTGCTAATGCAATATGTCTCTACATTGTACATAAGCGTCTGTATAAGGGTGAGAGCACAGACATGTTCACACAGAAAGAGTCCCCTTGACTCAGAGATGAGCCTGCACTACAAAGTTCAGATTGAGATTCCAATCTAGATCTCAAGATTTCCATAGTTCATGGATGTTCAGATCTGGGATTTTGATTTGGCTTATTATAGGGCTAGCTGTGAGGTTTGAACTGGGATCTAGATCTGGATTAGCACTTCCACAAAGTTCAAAAGTGTCCAGAACCAGGGTTTTGATTTGGGCCCATCTTTTCCTTTTTCCTCAATGTCAACCTCATATTGAAGCTGTTATTGTATCTGACAGCCCATCATTTGATCCCATGCACAGAAACACATATATTTATTTTCTTCCTCTCTCAAAGAATTAGCCCCTTCTTATAACAAAAAGCGTGAAGCATGGCTGTATTTGATAGCTCACTTTTGTGGACAATTCTGTTGCTCCTGCAGAATGCCAAGCTGTTTACTTTTATCACTATTTTAGTAACTAAGGAGCTACTTAAACTGCAAAATTTGACCAAATCATCAATGATCAGATTTTCTGGGCACAAAAATATTTTGCTTGTATATTGCTCCTCCACCCACATATGCTCTCAAAGTATTTTAAAATCTTGGTGCAGCAGCCTTATTTCTCAGCTGAAATGCAGCTATCTGGAGGTGGAATAAGGCATGCCTTTGGCACCAGCACACTGCACAAAAAATTTGGGATGGAAAATAGCCAACTTTTATTGGCTATAGAACTGAAGTCACAGAAGGAACTGCCCAAAATGAATTTCTCATGATTATGAGGCCAGGTAATTGAATGGCACATCCTCACCTACCGTTATATAGATGCATTAATGAAAATACCAATGGTCACCAGTAAAAAGTCAACATTCACTCGCAGTTACCAGGCAGTGATATATGAAATACTGGAATAGCCCCTTTCAGGGAATAGGAAATTCATTGGAATAGGAAATAACATTTTATGGTAACTATTGGTGTTGGCTGACTTTTTAATGGTGACAATTTCTAACAGATTTTTGTAATACCAGAAAACTGACATATTAAACAATGTGCATCAGATTTTGCTTTCACTTACACGATCATCAATGGGAGTTGCACCTGAGCAGGATAGAAATGGGTCTTGAATATTTAAATGCCTACGCATGCAATTTATGGCAATAAAATATGTCATTTACATTTAAAAGATAAAAAAAGACATAGGAACATACAAATATAGAATTCTACAGGGAGCACAAGTGACTAACACAAATGTTAGATGCACAAAAAAAAATCATACCTCCATCATAGTAACTATTAAACAATTCACTTATGAGGCTCCAATTGTGTGCACTGGGGGCCTGTTCCTGCTCCCATGGACTTACATGTGAGTACAGGTAGGCCATGAGTGCACCAGTTTAAAGTGGTTTCGTATTTCTGAATGAGGCAGGGACGCTGTCATTTCCTCCTGATTTGGTTTTATTAATGCAATAGCATGTGATTGCTTTGGATAAGCACAGACTTAATCTATTTGCAGAATGGGCCAGTGTTCTATTGGATATATTTCTATCCTGGAACAATAATAATAGTCTCTGCACTGTTCCCTTGGTTGATCTAATTTTATAATGAGATACAGAGCAATGGGAGGTCTGAATGACAGCAGGACATTGCTGCCTGCCTATTAACTTTGAGGTCAATTACAAATGGTACAACCTAATGTTAAAAGGATCAAGGCTATTTTTTCATTCTGGTGCTAAAGTAAATGCATCCACAGCCGCTCTTTGCTTCACTGTTGTTGTGGGTACCAAAGACTGATGTATTTCTAGGCACTGGCTTCAACACCGAGTATTTTTGTCTGCTTCAGCATGAAGTCTGTTTATTTCCCCATTTTGGTATTCTGTGTGGCTTTTTGGTTTTAGCTAACTGAAGTTCAGTACACATTTTTGTTTTATTGCCTCCTAGCCCTGGTAATGCTTAGTGTTCACCTACAAAACCTTTCACAGGCTCACGGAGGGGACCTCTAGTGGACATCAAGGGTATTCCTTGCAGTAACGATGTAGCTAATAATAATGCTTATATTCAAAGTAAGGAGGCATTATCCCTCTTTTAGATAACAAACTAAGGCAGAGAGGTTTAATGATTTGCTCAAGGCCAAACTGGAAGTCAGTGACAGGTCCAGGATTAGAATTCAGGCCTTCTGGATTCCCATCTCTTCATTCATTCCTCTGGATCATAATATTTTTAAGTGATTAATTTGATAATTATTCCGGAACAGCCATGTAATTAAATATTCATGGTAAATAGGCCCAATGGCCTGTGATGGGATATTAGATGGGGTGGGATCTGAGTTACCCAGGAAAGAATTTTCTGTAGTATCTGGCTGATGAATCTTGCCCATATGCTCAGGGTTTAGCTGATCGCCATATTTGGAGTTGGGAAGGAATTTTCCTCCAGGGCAGATTGGAAGAGGCCCTGGAGGTTTTTCACCTTCCTCTGTAGCATGGGGCACGGGTCACTTGCTGGAGGATTTTCTGCTCCTTGAAGTCTTTAAACTATGATTTGAGGACTTCAATAGCACAGATATAGGTGTGAGGTTTTTTGCAGGAGTTGTGGATGAAATTCTGTGGCCTGTTTTGTGCAGGAGGTCAGACTAGATGATCATAATGGTCCCTTCTGACCTAAATATCTATCTATGATAGCTGGGTTTCTTGGGTACCTTAATCAAAGGTGAGTCCACATCCTGTCCTGGCAGCTTGTTTCATTTCTTTCCTGTGGTTGAAGTTCATTTTTCTTATTCTATTTTAGTAATTTTCATACTGCAGTATCTCTGTGCCTTCCTGCAGAGCACTAGGTAATGTGACTACCACTACATTTCTAATATTTATATCAAATACTACAGTATTGCCAAACCCAAAATCATGAGCTGGTCCCCAAGAATCATGAGATTTTTTCAATATATAAGAAATGAAACAAGCTGCCAGGACAGGATGTGGACTCACCTTTGATTAAGGTACCCAAGAAACCCAGCTATCATAGATAGATATTTAGGTCAGAAGGGACCATTATGATCATCTAGCCTGACCTCCTGCACAAAACAGGCCACAGAATTTCATCCACCACTCCTGCAAAAAACCTCACACCTATATCTGTGCTATTGAAGTCCTCAAATCATAGTTTAAAGACTTCAAGGAGCAGAAAATCCTCCAGCAAGTGACCCGTGCCCCATGCTACAGAGGAAGGTGAAAAACCTCCAGGGCCTCTTCCAATCTGCCCTGGAGGAAAATTCCTTCCCAACCCCAAATATGGCGATCAGCTAAACCCTGAGCATATGGGCAAGATTCATCAGCCAGATACTACAGAAAATTCTTTCCTGGGTAACTCAGATCCCACCCCATCTAATATCCCATCACAGGCCATTGGGCCTATTTACCATGAATATTTAATTTGGCTATATATATATATATAAATTTACCTTCTCACTTCTGAGTCTTTAGGAGTCATGTTTTCAATTTTTTCTCTGAAACTATGAGGACTAGAAACTTTTTAAATAGCAAATATCAAAGCTGAGCTTTTCACATAATCACATGACTCCAGGTTGTACAATACACCTGTCAATCAAATCCTGTCACCACCTCCATTTTGACTTCTTGATCTCACCTTCAAGGCTCTGCATATGGAAGATGTAGTCTGCCCAGGGAACCTGCCCCATAGCAAGGACAGAGACATGAGGCACTACTTCTCTTGTGAGGCCTGGATCAGGCAGAAGCAGATTATTGTCAGAAAGCTTGTCAGAACTATGCTTTGATCTGACAAACAAAAATGAAACTTTTTGATTCAGAACCTCAAAATGTTTTATTTTGATTGGAAATGTCAAAACAGCATGTCAAAATTGTTCATATCTTTTCATTCCCCAAAAGTTTTGATATTTCAGTTTTTCATCCCAATTCACAACAAAAACAAACAGAAATATCAGAATTTCTTACAGGAGGAAAATTCCTTTTATTTCCCGCTTATATTCTCTTCTCTGAGGGCCAACGCAGCTGATGTGACATGGGTAATCTTTGCTGGTGAAGGGTAGAAAGAAGGGTCTGAGCTATCTCACTGCCAGTTAATGCTGCCCAAGCAGTAATTTAATGGGTGATAGCCTATGCCTGAATGCCTTCATGAAGAGATTTAATCAACCATTTGCTAGCTTTCGTCTTTCCACTTAGTTCAAAGGACTAAATAATCATTTCAATTTTCTTTCAGGAGAGATAAGACTCTAATATAAACCACAAGGCTAAACTCTCAGCCTGTCTCCAAGTTTTATCCGAGACTTATCTCCAGTCATCATCAGGTGCTGTCTTTCTGCATGATCTCCCTCCACCTCCCATTATGGAAAATGGTCTCCGACTAGGGCCAAGCATTCATTTTTATGTGCCTTTATACTGAAATGCTTTTCCTGGTGAGATTAGATGAACGGATTCCCTTTTATGTTAGGTCATGGCTAACAGAGTCCTATGAAATCAGCTTTAAAGTATCTTTCTGTTAGGTTATGGATTTATAGCTTATACTATGCATGTTGTTCAGGGTATATTTATATTAATTGTACTAGGAACACAACCTGATTTACTTCACTTGTGGAAAAAAATTGATTTGATCTCAAAAGAGCATTTATAGGATATTTTCACAGACGGCTGTCCCCCATGCGTCTAAGTATCTGGCCAGTGCTTGCCCATGTGACTTAAAATGAGTTCCATGATTGAACATCTCTCAGTGAAACTCAAGAGTGGTGAGAGATGGGACAAAGGCATAGGTGCTGGAACTATTGGTGCTGGGGGTGCTGCTGTAACCCCTGGCTTGAAGTGGTTTCCATCATTTACAGGGTTTGCAGTTTGGTTCAATGGCTCTCAGCACCCCCACTATACAAATTGTTCCAGCACCCCTTGACAAAGGTTGCTTGAAGCCACAGCTGCAGCCTCCAGCCCAATCCTGGGCCTTTTCTAGGCCAGGTTGGTCGGTCCCCCAAAACAGGAGTTTGGGGGCAAAATACATATAAGAGTGGTTCCAATGGCCTCTCCCTGGGCCTGCCTCCAGTAGTCCTCTATGTGGTGGCCCAATGAAAGTCACCCTGGGACAGGACCAGATTAACTTTTTGTGGGCTCAGCTCTAAACATATTTGTGGGGCCCCATGGGGAACGATTGTAAAAGACAGGCAATCGACACAGGAGTTGTCTTTGACACAGCACACAGCTGCGCAGGTTTTATTTACAATATTTACAAGTTTAAGGTGAAGATGGAAGTGGCTGCCATTAGGGTACCAGCCCTAGGGTGAAAAGAATACACAAAAGTGCACATAAAAAAAATTCTAAAAGAAAAAAATACAAAATAAAACACAGTGGGTAAAAACAGCTAACAAAATCCAAAGTTGGCCAGAACACCAGCCTAGGGTTGCCAGGTGTCAGGTTTTTGACGGAATGCCCGGTTGAAAAGGGACTCTGGTAGCACTGGTCAGCACTCCTGATCGAGCTGTTAAACGTCCGGTTGGTGGTCCAGCGGAGCTAAGGCAGGCTCCCTGCGTGCCCTGGCTCTGCGAGGCTCCCAGAAGTGGCTGGCATGTCCCTGCGGCCCCTAGGTTCTCGCTGGCTGGGAACCTTGGCCAATGGGAGCTGCGGGGCCGGTGCCTGCGGGCAAGGGCAGCGCACAGAGCTGCTTGGCCCCTCCACCTAGGGGACGCAGGGATATGCCAGCTGCTTCTGGGAAGCTGCCTGAGTTAAGTGCCGCCTGGCCAGAGTCCCCACGCTGAACCCCCTCCCATGCCTGTATCCCCTGCCTCATGTGGGAATTCGCTCCCACACCCAAACTCCCTCCCAGAGCCTGCAACTCTCTCCCCCTCCCATGCCCCAACCCTCTGCCCCAGTCTGGAGCCCTCTCATGCATCCTGAACCCCTCATTTCTGGCCCACCCTGGAGCCCTCACCCCCTCCTGTACCCCAACCCCCTGCCTTAGCCCAGTGAAAGTAAGTGAGGGTGGTGGAGAGCGAGCAACGGAGGGAGGGGGATGGCATGAGTGGGGGTGAGGCCTCAGAGAAGGAGCAGGGCAGGACAGGGGCAGTGGGTGGGGCCAGGGTGTTTGGTTTTTGTGCAGTTAGAGAGTTGGCAACCCTACACCAGCCACCATCACACTATCTCATCCTTCACATTTCTCATATGAACTACCAGGGCTTGAATTAAATCAGTGTATGAAATTGGGGCGGATTTAAAAAACTGTTGAAAACATTTTAAAAATAAAAAAATATGAAAAACTTTAATACATTTTATTTACAGGGTCATTATTCACATTCGTCTTGCTAGTCCTTCCCTCCAAGCAGAGAGGCACAGAGCCTAGGATCTGGACCAGCTGTGCCCCCAAAAGACTGAGCCAACCCTCCAATCAGACCAGACTCACATCCCTCCCCAGACTGAACCCCACCCCCAAACCGGACAAGGCCCACATCCCTCTCCAGACGAAACCCTCAAAATGGACTAGACTCCCCCTTCCAGCCCAAACTGGATCAGACTCCTCTATAAACTGACCGTTCTCGACCTCAACCTCCCTACTGCCCACCAGACCAGGGCTTCTCCCAAACCTCAATTCCTGAACCAGACCTCCCGCAACCTGAATCCCCAGTCATGCTCCCTGGCCTCTGCATTAGAATAATGGCCGAGGCAGGGCCAGGCCAGGGCAAGTGCACGGGGTGTGGGATCTGAGAGCCCAGGGAGGAGGCGCTGGCCGCGCAATCGGTGTGCAGGCACCACAGGGGCACCCAGCTGGCTGCAGCACACGACAGCTAGAAACCCCTGACCTGGGCCTGCTGAACTAGCCACACACACACCCCTGCTTGCTCCACTAAGTGATACGAGTTGCTGGGGAGAGGAGGTGGGGCTGGAGCGGCAGCAGCTGAGGGCTCAGAGAGGGGCGGTGAGGAGCTGATGACAGGGGGCGGAGAGGAGCCCTCAGCCAGCTGGCCGAGAGGAGCAAGTGGGCGGGGGAGGGGGGAGGGAGTGGGGAGGAACCAGCAGGTCAGGTCACGGAGTGGGGAGAAACCCTGGGCTGGCCAGGCTGCCAAGAGGGCCAGTGGCAGAAGGGGATGGGGGGGGTGGAGAGCAGCCAGTGCCAGTTTGGCCACAGCACAAGTGAAGCATCAGGCCAGGCCAGGGTCCCTTTTGAGCATGGGCCTGGCGCCATTATAAACCCGGTACTGAGCATGGAGACTCCCTCTGTAATGTGCACAGGCCCACTTGTATGGCTACACTGGCTGCGCCTTCCATGCAGCCCCCACTGCGGGCAGCTTAAATGTTGCGAAGGGTTTTGTGCTGACTGTCAGAGTGAATTTCACCTCGGAGGAGTTGGGAAGAGGAAAGATGAATGTTCAGATCCTGCAGTTGGCACGCATGAGACAGAAGGCCTCACTAATGGAAAAGACAGATGAGTTGATTCATAAGCCATTGCTGCATTCCAGCATGCATTACAATGGCTGCAGTGCAATCAGTCAGCTGGTAAATATTTCCACTTTCCTTCCATGCACATAAAGGTCTGATGCACTGAACAGCTGTTGAACGATAGTACCTTTAACAGGACCCGCTATGAGCCACACTACCTCTGAAGAATCAAGTGCAGGTGAGTATTTCAAATTTCATTCATTTGACCATATAAGGTATTTAAGAGCTTCTTGGTGCTTAAGAGTGTGACAGAACGACTGACAACATTCAAAATATCTTTTGCACACTTTGTGGTGAAATTAAATAGTATAGGCAGGCCGGTAGCAATGTCTATTAAGGTTGCCCAACACTTCCCATTGTAAGACCCTGTTTTCAGTTGCTTTTAACTTTACCAAACCATTTGGGCTAAAATTTTCCATGCGGGGTGTCTGCTTCAAGCTGAATATTTTGGAGGGAAATTTAGCCAAAACTGTTCAGCTGTTTCCGAGAATGAGGCTAGGGGAAAAGATGCTCTTTTGTCCTTGTTAAAAAAAAATTAAGCCCTTTTCTTTCAAATGTTTAGGACCCCCCAGACCTTGGAGCAGGGAAAGAAAATTTGGCCTTTGTGTCTGAGTTCCATTTTGCCATCCCTATGAAAATTTGCCCAAATTTGGCTGAGATATAATCCTTTGAAAAATCAGTTTGCACATGATCATTTTTAACAGCTATAATCTCTGAAGGTTCCATCCTCACTGAGCATGCTTGAGCCTCTCACAGCACCTCGTACTGACCAGACTGCACGTGAACCATCCCCACAGAGCAACTGAGCATGCTCCAGCCTCGGGCTACAGGGACTCAAAAAGGACTTTCCTTCTAAAGCTGGGCATTGGAAAGGAGAGCCAGCAGCCTGCCTCTCCTATGCTCACAATGGCCCCCACATTGGTGGCACATGGGCGGAAGCCGTCTGATTAGAATACAAAGGTCAGACCAAGGGGAGGGAAAGGAGTAGACTGGGGTGAGGCATCTGGTAAGACTGGGACAGGAGGAGGGGGAAGTGAAACTGGGACTGGCTGGGAAAGGGGACTGGGACTGGGACCTGAGAAGGAGACTAGGAGCTGCAGGAGGAAGTCAGTCTAGGACTGGTTGGGCAAGAAGACTGGGACTGGGAGCCAGGAGGACAGGGAAGGCTTGGACGGATTGTGCAGGGATGCTGGGATTGGGAGCTGCTGCGGGAGAGACTAGGACTGGGAGCCAGTGATAAAAATGGTGGGGTATCTGAGAGCCAGTTGTCTGGCAGGGGACTCTGAGATGGAGAAAAGGCTGGGGTCTGGCTGGGCAAGGAGACTGGTGAAAGGGAATTGGGGCAGGAGTGGGTAGCTGAGACTGGTTGGGCAAGAAGATTGGGACTGGACGTGTGGAGGGGGAATCACTTGGGATCAGGGAGGAAGATTGGAACTCAGACAGTGAGCCCAGAGTGGGAGACTAGGACTGGCTGAGCAAGGAGACTGGGGTTGTGATGAGAAGCCTGAGGAGTGAAGACTAGGACTGGCTAGGTGAAGAGAATGGGCCTGGGAAGAGGAGCCTGGGTCAGGAAGAGACAGGACTGGGACAGGACCAGGTTAGAGGGGACAGGAAAGACGGGGGTCAAGCTTGGGGAAATAGAAGAGTCTGTGCCTACTAGAGTACACTCCCCTTTAAAGCCTAAAATGGAACCCAAGATTCCCGAGTCTCACCATTCGTCTGCTGTCAGCAAATATCTGTGAAATCTGCTGGCAAAATGTCTCTCGCATCCCCATCTAGTTCTGGCCCAGCTAAAAGATGACAATTTACTATTGGTGTCATTTATTACAGTAGCTTAAATGGCAGAGGTCTGTGCAGTGGATCTATAGTTTCCAACCCTGCTGAGGAACCATGCATGTGTCAATACGATGCCACCTGAGAAAGTTTCTTTTTTTCAGTTTGCTTTTTATGTGATCGTATAAAGACTACAGACTATAAGTATTGTATCATAATGCATACACACGGGACACTTGCACCGGCGACCTTAATTCTGGCATTTCCTAACTTTTGAGTGGTTGACTTTCAAACCTGAATAATGTTCTTTTAATGTAGTTTTTTGTTGTAATATAATATATATTATTGGGAAAAAAATACCTGAGTATTCGTCATGCCCTTTGCACTGCTTTGCCATTACTGGCCTTACATCCTTCTGGAAGGAATTATCCAGTGATTGCTGTTCAGGTGTAGTAAGCTATCTCAGGTTTCCAATACAATATCCTGATTTTAGGTGCTTGTCCCTCGGAAAGAAATAATAAGTGCCAGACGCTACACAGGGACACCTGCCTGCTTACCAAAAGAGCTGAGAACTATATATCTGTAGTCTTTATTAAAAATCTCCCTCAAGAACAAGAATATCCACCCCAATTGTATTTGTCAAATATCTAGAAGAAAGATGAACTGTTAGAATTCACATTTAGGCTGAGAATGTATTAATAGAGCCCGTCAGTTTCCAAACGCAAGGACCTAAACTTTATTTGATATGAATGTATAGGTCCCATTAATGGTGAAGGGAATTTGAACTGACTAATTACCGCCCCCCCCCTTTCTTGTTGGGCATGGCTTTAGAAGGCTTGTTTTTCATCTGGGAAAGACCTTTTTGGCTGTTCATTGAGAATGAAAATCTGCAAGTGAGTGCACAACCCATGTAAGCAGGCCTTGTGTTCAGCTGCTTACAAGTGGAGCTGAGGAAACAGTCCGCAGCTCTACCCTGCACTGGCTGGCTGCTATTATGGGGGTAGGATTGCTAGGTGTCCAGTTTTCAGCTGGAATGCCCAGTCAAAAAGGGACCCTGGCAGCTCCGGTCAGCACTGCCAACCGGGCCATTAAAAGTCCGGTAGGTGGCCCTGTGGGTGTAAGGTGGGCTAGTCCCTACTTGTCCTGGCACCAAGCTACGCCCTGGAAGCGGGCAGCAGGTCCGGCTCCTAGGCAAGGGGTGGGGGCCATGGGGCTCCGCACACTGTCCCCGCCCCGATCACTGGCTCCGCACTCCTATTGCCCGGGAACCGCAGCCAATGGGAGCTGTGGGGGCAGACAGTGCCTGCATGCAAGAGCAGCGTGCGGAGCCTCCTGGCTCCCCTGCCTAGGAGCTGGACCTGCTGTCCTCTTCTGGGACGTAGCAGGGTGCCAAGACAGGCAGGGAGCCTGCCTTAGCCCTGCTGCACTGCTGACCGGGAGCCACCCGAGGTAAGCCCGTGTCCCAACCCCCTGTCCCAGCCCTGAACCCCCCCAAACCTGGAGCCCTCTCCTGCACCCCAAACCCCTCACCCCCAGCTGAAGCCCTCACCCCCTCCCACACCCCAACTCCCTGCCCCAGCCCAGATCCCCCTCCTGCACCCTGAACCTCTCATTTCTGGCCCCACCCCAGAGCTTGCATCCCCAGTTAGAGTCCTCATCCCCTCCCACACCCCAAAAACCCGTGCCCCAGCCCAGTGAAAGTGAATGAGGGTGGGGGAGAACAAGCCACCGAGGGAGGGGGAATGTAGTGAGTGGGGGGGCTGGGCCTCGGGGAAGGGGTGAGGAAGGGGAAGGGGCCTCGGGGAAGGGTCTAGGGTGTTCGGTTTTGTGCAATTAGAAAGTTGGCAACCCTATGTGGGCGGGCAAGACAAGGTTTCATCTTGAGGCACGTGCAGTAACCGTTTAATAACCATACAGTCTACCACTGAAATGTTATTTATGTATTATTAGTCTCAAGAAAATGGCTAACCATTAGGTTTGTTTTCATTAACTAGCATATTATGCATATATTTTCAGGAAGGCCACAAATTATAATAACTTTTGAGCTGAGTTTAACTCACTCTCTCACACACACACACACCATTAACAACTACTACTAAGAGCGGTGAAGTGACCTGCCTACAGTCACACAAATCAGTGGCATTGCGAGGAATAAAACCCAGGCTGCTTGATTCCTAGTGCAGTGCCCTAACTACTGGACTATGCCTCTTAACATCACAATGAGCCAGCTTATTGGTTAAAATATTTACATCCTATAGGAATTAACCACTGTGACACAAACAATAACTTCTTCTACAGTGGAAATGGACAAAAGTGCTAGTAGTCTGAGAAAGACAGCCAGTATCTTGGGGGTAATTATTCAGAGACAGTTGTCCCTGTTAACCATGCAAGCTCAGGTTTCCAATACAATATCCGGAGTTTAATGTGCTGATGTCTCAAAATATAGGTCCCAAGCAACCAAGTCTAACGGTATAGAATAGACATTATTTTAAGGTCATTTTTAATATGTCTCTTTTATTGTTGTTCTTTCTCTTTTTATTTCTTCTTCTGTGCCTGAATAGGAATTTTATATGGCTCCTTTGTTTCAGTCTTGCTTTTTATGGTTGTGGCCCTTTTCTCTTTCCCCTTCTGTGTTGTAGCTTATTACATTATATTGTCTTATAAAGCTACTTAAATAGTTTCCTCCATCTGTCGCTGGAGATCAGGGTTTCAATAAATACATTTATATTGCTCTTTTAATGTTTCTCCTTTTTATTATCTGCCCAGAGGATGAGGAGAAATGGGGCTAAAAACCACAGCGCACATCCAAGGAGATAAGTCAATGTGGGGAATGCAGCTGTCAGGATGGTTGAATGGTATAAGGTGTTGCCTTCAGTAAATGTGGGCAACTGCCTTATTCCCCAATGGATCAGCAGCATCATTTCCCAGTAACTCTGGCTCCAGTTTCTCAGGACAGGCAAGGGAGATCAAACAACAATTACATTTAGTGCTAGCTTTTCTCCATCGCCTTTCTTTAAGCCAGTGGTTCTCAAACTGTAGGTCAGGACCCCAGGGTGAGTCATGACTCCATTTTAATGGGGTTGCCAGGGCCAGCATTACACTTGCTGGGACCCAGGGCTGAAGGCGAAGCCCAAGCTCCACTCAGGCGAGGCTCAGGTTCTACCCCCCCTCCCAGAGTCATGTAGTAACTTTGTTATCAAAGGGGGGTCATGGTGCAATGAAGTTTAAGAATCCCTAAAGCATAGGTAGTGTGGGGCCATTATTCTGGCAGTGGTTTATTTGTAAGGTAGCTAATTTTATGCCTCTCAATAATTTATGCCTCCATGTTGAAAATTGCCATCTGAAGTACCTTTTACATTTACTAATGCACCTCAGCTTTTGAAAGCTGAGACAAATCAATCCTGGAATACTGAACTTTTAATGATGCCATTTAATATGAAATTCTTATCTTATTGGCAGCTTGCTGGGCCTTATACAAACCCTTCTAATTGTTTAACACAGCTGACTGATCGCTGGACGAGGAAACAAAGTTCCCTTTCAGTGAAGTTCAAAGCCCTGAAGGAGGGCGGCTGGGGATACCTACATGCTCTGCAAAGGTCCCTGTCTTAGTGAGACCCTGCAGCGTCATCCTTTTTTATTATCTCCATATTGGTAACAAGATATGGATGTTGCCAATACAATATGACTTTTGTATCTTGTTAGCTGAGCATTCTTGACCACAGAATAGGTCATTCTTGCAAATGATTTGCTCATCTGACTACAAGCAGCCTTCCAAAAACTATCACTGCAATACAAAAGTTGCACAAGAAAGAAATCTCTGTCTTGGTGGATTTGATTGTGTGTGTGATGTATAGATAAAGATATGGAGTGTTTCATTTGAAACCTCCACGTTGCATATTGTATGCAGGTCCTAATAAAATATGAAACATTTAACTACAGTGAGTGATTGCGCTCATTTCTTCAGGACCCTAAAGCTATGATAATTGGATGAGGGTGTTTTGTGAAAAATGGTGAGTGAGAACAGGAATGTCTTGAAGAAACACATTGGAAAAACCTGTAACATGAGAATGAAATGCAGTACCTTTACATAGGTGTCTTAAATATCATCCATAAGGAGCGTGTTGCCCATCCAAAGAGGGAGCTGCTTCTGGATATTATGAACGACATCAGGAAATTCCATGTTATAGAAACAGGCTTCTTTATAAATTGGCTGTCGCTGCTCTGGATGATTAACATTTATTGTTTCTTAGTAAAATACAATGGCTATGGTTAATTATTATTCACTTGGAAGTGTCCTACTAGAGAGCCTCATTTTCTCTCATTCATGCTGTTCCGGGCAAAAACGTTGTCATCCTTGGGCTGACTAATTAATTCATTATTTGTCTGTCTGCCTGATAACCATCACATAGGGCCGAATTCTCAGTTCCATGGAGACCCCTCTATGCTACTCTAGCAGCATAAAGGGGTAGAAACAGACCCTTGAGAAAATATTTTTTGTGTGGGGAGCCTCCCTGGCCAGTGTAGAGCGCCAAGTCACCAGTGCACAGGTTCAGGAAGGAGCAGTGAGAAGGAGGGAGGCCAGCAGTCAGATGTAAGGGCAGAGTATGGTCAGGACACAATATGTTTTGGCTATTATCTGCTTCCCAAAATCCACAGAGGACTGTACAGAGCCATAATAGCCTCTAAAATACAGCCACTTTTGCACCCCATCTCCCTTCCTGTCTAAAATGCAGACTGAGAATTGGGGTCATAATTCCTGTAGCTCCAAAATCTTTGCAATCTTTCCAAACCCTAGTATAAATTCATGTCATACTGCACTTTTGGGTGTCATTCAACTGTCCATACTGTTGACATTCTTGTTTCCATGGTTACTAATGAATTTTAAAGGAGAAGTAAGTGAGGGAGTGTAAAACTGAACTGCGAGCCATAATAAAATATCTGATGGATGGGCATGTGTCAAAGAATTTTCTTTGGTTGTTTTGGGGAAGATCTGCCTCCCCAACTTATAGCACCACTACTCATGAGGTCAAACCAAATTCATGGCCATAAAAACTTCATAGTGTCTCCCATCATCCATCCATCTAAGTATTAGCAGCATATATAGCATCAGAAGGGGAGGGGATAGGACATGCATAAACCCCCCAGGGATCAAGGGGTGGGAAAGTGGTGGGAAACCACCTTTATTCCCATCCCCCCAAATTCCCTGATCCAGCATCTCTGAGGATATGCCACAAAGGGAGTCCAGCCACAAAGGAAGATTACATTAAATGGCTAATTCCATTTGGTTTGGCTCCTTACTACTTAGAAGACAAATTGACTTGTATGTTGTGGGTGGGATTTGATTTTTACTGCTCTACAGTATAAAATATTTTCACTGATGGCAGCTTCTGTACCGTAACAGATTCATTTTTCAAAAGTGGTCAGGCAAACTGCATACATAAATGCTACAGGTGGGCATGTAAGAGTGTGGCACAAAAAGAGCACTCTTGTTTAGCGCTGCTTACCTGCCTGTTTGCCCAAGTAGCTGTGGAACGTGTGCAGGTTATTTAAGCAGCCACGTTTGCAAATCTTTGCAACAGATTTAAGCAGCCACGTTTGCAAAAAACGTTTGCAACAGATCAGATTTGCAAAATAATGATGTATGCTGTTGGCTTATCAATTGTGTCTGTGCCATTAAGGCAATAGGGGAACTGCAGACAGTCTGGCATTTCTTAGTCTACTTCTATCACTTATCTTGTACTTGGGAATAAACAGGTGTAGGTTGGTATTTTACACTCGCATTCACTTCCCCTGTAAGAAACACTAAATTGGAGAAACTCACAAAAGTATAGCACATAGCCACATTTCCCAACCAGGTCAACAGGTGTTTTACTGAAAGTCATTGGTATGGAAACATGGACCTGTGGTCTTTATAGGCTGATATGGCTATAAAATTGTTTTTGCTGTTGCAATGGTTTTACGGAAAAAAAGGAAACGCATAAGGTGGCAGTGTGGTTGTTTTTTTTTAATTGAACTGAAAAATGTTTATGCTATACGAGTTGCTGGGCCAAAATAGGAGTATTTCATGCTTCTGGAAATATAACTAACATTTCAATGAGAAAGAAAGAAAGGAAGAAGTGTTGAGTGCATTACATCGTTTTATTACACTGAGATGCTCTGTGCCCATATACCTTGGTAATGGGTATGATATAGGAACTTATATAGAATAGACTTGCAAGGGCTAGCTTCTGTGGGGGAAATATTTTCTTCTCAGCAAATTTAAAGCACCAAAATTCTGCTGCTTAGTTTGTCATGAGAATTGGAGGCATTAATTACAACTGCATTAATAGCAATGTATTATTATTACCGTAGCACCTAGAAGCCTAGTCATAGACCAGAACCTCATTGTGTTAGGTGCTGTACAAACACAGAACAAAAAAAAATGACAGTCCCCACCTCAAAAAGCTGACAATCTAAGTATAAAATATGACAGTATATGTATTCAAACAGATAGATGGGGTGTAAGGAAACACTGAGACAATATTGGTCAGTATGATAGGCAGAGGTCTCAGCACACCAGCAGCCCAGCCATATTAACGTTTTCCATATCATGGAACAGGAGAGTTTCAAGGAGGGATTTGCAGGTGGACGAGGTAGCTTTTGCAAATGATTATGGGGAGCTCCTCCCAAAATGTTAGGGGCAGCATGGAAGAAAGTGAAGACAAGTAGCTTCTGTCTGAGACGATAGACTAAAGGGAGTTAGTGGAGGACTGCAAAGAGAAGGGTGACATGGTCAAAGCAATGGGCTAGGAAAAAGATCTTTGCAGCAGGGTTCTGAATGGATAACGGCGGGGTAAGTTTGTATTTGTCAAGGCCCGAGAGAAGGATGTTGCAGCAATCAAGACTAGAGATGATGAGAGACCGGACAAGAGCTTTAGCTGGGCAGATAGCTGAAAAGGCTGCATTTTAGAGATGTTATGCAGACAGACTCCTGCAAGATTTAGACTAAGGCCTGGTCTACACTGTGGGGGGAGGGGGGAATCGATCTAAGTTATGCAACTTCAGCTACGTGAATAATGTAGCTGAAGTCAACATACTTAGATCTTCTCACCTCAGTGTCTAGACGTGATAAATCGACCCCCGCTGGATCGATCGCTGCCTGCCAATCCGGCGGGTAGTATAGACATACCCATAGTCTGGATGTGAGAACCTAGGGTGGTCCCAATTGAAGATGATGCCCAGGTTATGGGCTTGAGTGACCAGACAGATGGTGGTGTTATCCACAGTGATCAAGAAAGGAGATAGTGAGGAAGGCTTGGATAGGGGTGGGGGTGGAGATGAAGAGCTCTGTTTTAGCCTTGTTGATCTTGAGTTGACTATTAGCTATGCATGAGGAGATGTCCGAAACAGACTGAGATTCCAGTTTGCATGAAAGGAGATAGGTCTGGAGTAAAGAGAGAGATGTGTGAGGTGTCAGCATAGAGATTACTATTGAATTTGTGTTTGTGGATGAGAGGACAAGGAGACCGAGGACAGAACCCAGTGAAACCCCCCACAGATAGTTATAGGGGGGATGAGGAGGATCCTTTGAAGAAAACGCTGAAGGAGTGATTGGAAAGGCAGGAGGAAAACTTTTGTTTTGGTTTCATGGTGTGTAGCTGAAAAGATATGTCATTTGGTTTTCTTTGTACTACTTCTTCGGTTAGCAGGGTATATTTAAGTGAGATGATTTTTGCCACTATAGATAGTGTTCTGTTTGACAACCATGAATTTTGCTCCCTGAATTTTATTACAGTCCCTTCTGAGCCAGACTTTAGAGGCACTTTGTAACAGCTTATTGGAAGCATTCATGCTGCTGTGATTTTATAATTTTAGAATCTTCAGTGTTTGTTAGTCATGGGTGTCACCCAGCTAAATTTAGCTGACCACAATGAAACATACCCAAACAACTTTATTTCAAAATTCCATTATGTGTCTAGACATCCACCCATTTTTGAGAGGTGTTGAATTAGCTGTGTGACCCTGCCCAGGACTATTGGGAAATAACACGCACATCTGCTTTCTTGGCACCAGACAAAAAAATACACTTACTTACACATCTAAATGCTGACTCTTAGGAGCATAAAAAGTGCACAATATTTTTAAAATCTAAGCACTAACATTTAACTAGTTTCTGATTCTTCTCGCATGTGGACCAGACTTGGCTCTATTTAATGCAATGGAGATGTTCCTGCTTTACAACAGTGTGAGAACACAAGCAAGCCCTTAGTATTACAGAAATCAGCAGTGGAACATGTCAGTATCTTGGGCCAGATTCACAAAAGGGCTGACTCAGCATAGCTTCTCTCTGTCTTCAATGGAGATATACCTATTTGCATAATTTGAGGATCTGGCCTTACGTGTTCATAAACCAGCTGTTCTGCAATTTGCTAACTTCCCAGGACCTAGACTTTAAAAGAAAGATATTTAATTAATTAACAGCCCCTGCCCTCTACACACCTTTAACATTTGAGTTGACTAGTACATTCCTACACTATTCCTATGGTGTAGCTATATTTACTTTGCAATGCAAGAGAACTTGCTAGGGTGAAATTTTGTGTCATCCTGAAGAAGGATCTCCAGGTACATGCCAGCCTTATACTAACTATATCAGTAGCAAGTACTGTGCCTCACTTTCAGCTATGTTCATTATATAACATGGCAGTGTAACTAGACATCAAAGTCATCACTCTTTCTATTAGGATCAGCAGTTTACTCATCCCAACCAAAGCTGGTAATCTAGGCTATGTAAGCAAGCTACAGCATTTACAGGGGGAGTTGATTGATAAAAAAATAGATGAAGGATTCATCATGGAGATTGATGGACCCGATTCTTGCAACTTCTGTAGTCATTAAGCATCTGTGCAGTAAGAATATAAAATGGGAGCAAGACACTACTGTGATGTAGTGGTGGTTTACGCCCTCATTGTACTCTCTTTGCACATGTATAAATGGCTACATAAGGTGCAAGGCAGTGGAGAATCAGACCCACATCTTCGCTGTAATGGTGAAGTGAGCAGAGATCCACAACAGATAACCTATTTTTTAATCGAGGCAACTCTGTGGGTCAGGATGCTGTTCCTTGCTGATACCTTGGAAAATAAAGTTTACCCAACTTTCTGATTTGTTCAATAGCATCTTTAATAAAAATGTCTTGAAATAAGTGGCTAGGGCTAAATTATTCAAGCATTCTTGAGTTGCCCATTAGCAAGATTACACTTTTCCCTCAGGACCAGTGCTAGAATTTTTTTCACTGCCAAATTCATACCATAGCCCTGGAATCTGCATTAACAGTTACAATTGTCTTAGGAAATCCTAACTGCCAGTGCCTATCTGATACCCCTGTAGCCTCCTACACTGGCAAGGTAGGCAACGTTGACATGTCATCAACACTTTTTCAAAAAGTTATCCTGCTTCCACCTGGCCAATTCACTCCATTTTATCCACCATATCGTATTAGCAATCCAGTAAACAAATGTGAAAGTAATTAGAGAATCTTTATTCACAGATTCACCAAGGCAGTAAATTTATCTTTGTTCCGAGCCAAAGATAAGTGCAATAACAAAAGCAAAACTACCCAAAACCATTCCTAAGAAAACAAAGTTTGTGCTTCGATACAGACACAGGTCAGATCCTTGCTTCCCCAAAGACTGCTTTATACTGATCCAGTGATGAAAAGCAGCCTTTAAGACAGATTAAATGGCAAATAGAGGTTTTGCCCTACATGGGGGAATCTTCTAGTGGCATAGGGCCACTGTCATGGTTAATCTGCCACCATCACCACTGCCCCATGAAGCTCCTAGTGTATAGGGCATGGCTATGAAAGATGGGCATGGCTAGGATACCATTGTGTCTGGCTGCCGAAGAGCCCCTTGGGGCAATCAGTTGCCTTTAGAATTTGCTATACCCCACCTCCTTCTAGAGGTGCATCAAGCACAGCTTGGACTTAGCCTGGGATCTGGACCAAAATATATAATAATTACCACATCATCTAGCTGGAGCAGTATCCCTTCTTGTGAGGTAGGGCACTAGTTGAACCAGACTCAGATACTATGATGTTGGGATGCTGTACGAGAACAGAATCGAGATTGTGAAATAGTATTTTTATTGTGTGGGAAACTGTCTAGTCCAGGCAAAGAGCTAAACCCAAGCATTGCATCAAATGAGGATCATCTCTGGTCCGTGACATGCCGTGTTAGTCACAATAATGACACCTTTCATCAGAATAAGTTGTAATATCAGAACTGTAGTAATACCTATGGAATAGAGTGTACGAATCATAGTCTTTGAAATATACAGTCAGACACAATGGCCAGTGTCGACCTTAATGGAGCAGTTACACTGTTGAGAGCAGAATTTGTCCCAGTTTGTAGAGGCTGTGCCCTTTCCATGCACTTTCCCACTCATTTCTAAGAATGTATGCTCTAGTCATTCTGAGTTTGTATCCCAAATATTCCTTAGCCATATGCATGGGGCTCAGATTGTGTTTCTTGTTAGGCTGGTGGTGAATGAATGGAACAAGAAGTCAGCCAGGCTTCCATCTTGAAAGTGATTTTTGGCCCCGATTCTAGCTGGATGATGGTCCAGACTGCTTAGCTAAAATGATCTGGAAAATTCTAACTATTATTTGAAGGACTCAGTCATTATAGGGAGCCAACTAAGACATTATTAAGAAGTGTATTAGCTTAGTTTCCAATGGCAGTAGCAGCATATGGTAGCGCAATTGTATCCTAGACTGCTGATAGGAAAAACTTCCTTTTGTTTGAAATATGCAGGTCTGGAACTTGTAGTGATGTATTGTTCTTCATTACTTAGCTCCCAGTGCCGTGACAGCCTTGCTTTTTGGCTTGGAATTCAGCTGAAAGACAGCACAGTACATGCCAATTGGACATCATCTCAGAGCCTTGTTATCTCCTTCCAGACTACAGCATGAAATTTTGACTCCACCGAAGTCAATGGCAAAACTCCTATTGACTTCACTGGGGCCAAGATTTCACCCCAGAGGTATGGTTATCTCCTCTCCATTTTCTATACTATCAATCAAATATAAACACCAAAATGTTTCAGTCCAACAGGGGAAACACTAATAAATGTATTTAACAATGATGCACA